>NC_140492.1:94722536-95457536 GCF_964271855.1 Acomys minous | reverse complement strand
GTGTTATATGTGTGCATGTGTGTATGTATGCTCACATGTATGTGGATGCACATGTTTGTGTGTGTGTGATGTGGATGTCTGAGGCTGACATCAAGGACCTTCCTCGGTTGCCTTTTCTACCATATTGTCTCTTAGTCCAACATGGAGATTGCTAATATGCAAAGGGTGGCTGGCCAGCTTGCTCTTGGCCTCTCTTATCTCTGCTTTGCAATCATCAGAGCCACGGGTGGGTCACTATAGTCTGTGGGTACAGGGCATCGTAACTCGCAACCTTGCAGCAAATGCTTCCCACTCCTGTGGCTTCTTTTTAAAATTTTACTTTTTATTCATTTGTTGGCACTTGGGATTTAGTAGTAAACCTGTTGGCTTTTTCTCTTTTAAAATGCTTTCTAAAGCCGTGAGCTTAGAAAATATCCTCTCTAAATGCTTAATAGTCATCCAATTCCATTTTTGCATGATTTGATTCTTTAGGTAGTTTTAGGCAAAATTGAATCTATCTGGATTTTAGCCTTATCTATGTCGTACAAAACAGATTTCAAATGATCTTTTAAGTTTGGAATTTCCTTTTGGAGGAAGTAACTTGAGAGAGAGAACTAATTAAATATCTTATAGAGAGTACATGGGATGACGTAGCTAGGAGAAGCGGAGCTGGGGAGGAATGGCGTATGGGAGGAAGGCTCATAAACTAAAGGGTCAAACTTGGTTAAAGACAAGAGTGTAGGTGGTTACTTCCAGCCAATTTGAATCTCAATGTGATAATACACTTAGGATGTTTATTAAGGATGGTCCTTAGAAAATCTAAGGGTCACTAGCATTATCAGTCTTTGCTGAGTTATTTGTGTATCATTGGTGTGTTCTGAAATAATAAACACGAGGTCTAGGAGACTGTTTATGTATTCTCCCATCACTTTAGTAAATACCTACTGGACAGCTTCATGCTCTAAACTCATACAGTGTTAAGGATCCAACAGAACAAAGCCTGGACTCACAGCCTTTGAGTAGGAGCCCTCCTATTTAACAAAATCAAGTCCATATAGCTTTGCCTTCCACTCTGACCATACCGCCTGCATGTCTCGTAAATATATCATAAATTAATAAAACTGGATGCTTTGCTGCTGCCTCCACATGTCAGTGCACTGGCCGTGGTCCTGGGGTCTCCAGCTTCGTATTATGGTTTGACTCTGCTGAGAGATAGCCGGCCATGTTAGCAGCCGGTAAGAATAGTTCAGCAGACTTGGATAGAGTTGCCCTGGGTCAAACAGAAGACAAGGTAATACACCTTTAACTAGTGGGTGTTGCCACCAGCGGAAGAGGAAGTGGCCTGACTTTTGACCGTGTCTGGGGTTCCTGAGGATGAGCTAAACCCTTTTTGCATGGTGGGGTTGAAGCCATTGAACTGAAGGTCTGTGTGCAGCTAGCAGTGATGGGGTCATCCAGACAAAGTCAACCCAGGCTGAGGAGACCTTCAGGGTTTGAGGGATATTGTCAGTAACCCAGAAAGACAGAAGAAATAGGAGTTGAAATGAACCACCAAGAAAGAGCTGAGCTAATCAGTGAATGAGTTTCTGCCCAGCCTACTAGATGGCCTCAAGGAGACAATGGACACTGTGTGGTGTAGCTGATGCAATGCAAAACATCAGAGATTTGAGATAGACCAGGAACCTAAGAGTGCCTGAGACTGTGCCGAGTGTAATAGACTAGATCCTGCTAAGGAAGGAGACTTCTGGCAGATTTAAGTATGTTGGGCCTCAAGATCAGTTACTCTGAACTGGTGGGTAGAAAGATTATGACATCACCGAGTGGGCTGGATTCCAGCGTATGCACGTATCCTGGATACCCAGAGTTCCATATCACATTTCAGTTGGCTCTTGGGTACCAGGTATCAGTGGTTGGCCAATGGCTACTTCATTGAGCGGGACGTTCATGTACCTTCACCCAGATGTCTAGTGGGACCTTCTTTTCGGATGCTCATGGTGGCCATAGGGCCACTGAGACTCCCGGGCCCAACAGCAGTGGAGAGAAGCCAGAGACAGTGGAGACAGTGAGGCAGCCCTTGTAGTTCTGACATTTCTTCTCTTCCTCAAGTTGGTGTCAGGAGTGAAAAGGTTGTGTACAGCATTGGGGGAGGGGTTGTTTGATTTATTTTAAAAAATATTTTTAAAAGGGGAAATTTAAAATTGTATACCTATTACTCATAGGAAGCCCCTGAGCTATTCTCTCTCTCATCCTCAGCACCCAGAAACTGGTTTTGCCAAAGAAACAGGAGATGGCCAAAGAAAAACATGTAGGAAGGCTCAGACCTAGTTCAGTCAATGCATTCCTGGGGGATGGGAACTGGGTTTCCTGGCATCTCTGTGCCTTTACCTTACCATTTGTACTCTGAGCAGATGGCACGTAAGCTTTAAATTAAATCTTAACCCATCATACGGGTCTCTTTCTTTACCTTGACATTCTAACTAAAAGAGAAGAAGACAGCATGGAGCCCTGATGTTGGAGATACAGAATTCAGCATAGTGACGGACTTTTTTCCTTTGCTTTCCACCTTATGAGTAAGTCTCGGGACTTCAGGCTTATTTATTGGCTCTGTTGGAACTGCTCCCTTCTCTTTCGGGACCCTCCATGTAGGAGGCTCTGAATGCCCATCCGGCTCAAACTTGCTTGGTTCCAAATCACATATGGTGTCTCCCGTCCCGTTTTCGCCTCCTCATGAAACCGTGGTTTCCCCAATTTAACCTAGCAGCATTTAGCCTTTCCTTCCTCTCATTCTCTTTGCTACAATGTAACCTCCCAAGTGTTTCGGATAACAGCATCCTTCCTTTCCCTTATAGTGCCACACACAAAGCATGATAGTGTATAACGCGCTTTGCTCAGTGGGACATGACAGGAAGTGATGAGTGGGTTTAGAAGCACTCCTGCCATCCGTGCTGAGATCCTACTGATTTAGGAGATCCCAGCGTCTGTCAGGGCACAGGTGACTGCCGACTGAAGTTAAATTGGTAACAGAGGAATAAATGTTTTGTGTGTTAGGCAAGACATATCTTAGAATGGTTGCTGAAGTATATTCTGGAACTGCATATGGCCAAACCATTAAGTGTTCTTGATGATAGCAGCCATATTTTTCCCTTAAACCTATTCATAACAATGGGCAGCAAAGGAGCATTTGGTCCATTAATGTGGTTTGTCAGTACTTTGCCTATCACGTCCTAACCACAGGTCTCCAAAGTACCGCACTGAAAGCTCATTAAAATGACATTTATTTATTTACTTGTTGTGAGGCCTAAATTATATCCCTCATTAAAATTATGAACAAAACAAGGAAATCCACTATCATCTCTGTAATTTACTGCTCACTGTTCTAGAGGTACAAATTGATTCAATTGAATAAAGAAAGAAATTCAAAGAATTCAACTGGAAAATTATCAAAAGCAACAGACATTCAGGATGATCATTATGTACGAAATTAGCACAAGAAAGTCATCTTTCTAAATGTGAGCAATCTTTTAGAAAGCAGCAGAAAGGTACAATTTCGAACACTGATAATATTTAGTAATAAACAGGAGGAACATTTATGATCAATAGGAAATATTTGAGACTCTAGAGATATAAAAGAAAACCTTAGTAAAATAGAATAAAGCCTCTTGTTTGTACAAAGGATAAACTTGAAGGTCTTCTTGT
Source organism: Acomys minous (assembly GCF_964271855.1). NCBI lineage: Eukaryota > Metazoa > Chordata > Mammalia > Rodentia > Muridae > Acomys > Acomys minous. The sequence continues at coordinate 95,453,861 of NC_140492.1, read as the reverse complement.
GGTGTCCTTGAGCCCTCTAGCTCCAAAAACACCTACAGAGCAAACTAACCTGAGCCCACAGAGACTGAACCACCAATTAGAGAGTATGCATGGGCTGGACCTAGACCCCTATATGTATGTAGCAGATGTGCAGCTTAGTCAACATGCTAACAATTAGAGCAGGTGCTGTCACTAACTCTATCGCCCGCCTTTGGATCTCTTTCCCCTAGCTGGGCTGCCTTGTCTAGCCTCAATAGGTGAGGATACATTTAGTCCTGCTGTGACTTGGGTGCCAGGGTGGGTTGGTACCCCTTGGGGGGGGGCCTCCTCTTCTTCTTTGAGAAGGAGAAGGAGGAAATGGGAGGGGGAGCGGCATGAGAAAGGGTCTTGGAGGAGAGGAGGGAGGGGCCCAGGATCAGTCTGTAAAATTGAAGGGCACATTAAAATGCATAAGGGTTATGGATACAAAAGTGCCATATGAACTGATCACAGATGAAAGGAATAGCTTTATGGTCGACAGTTAGAAACGTTGTATTTAATCCATTTTTTTAAAACTTTTTTTTTTTTAAATTAAGACACCTTTCCTACTTCCCTTTCCTCTCTCTAACCTCCCAAGTAACCTCTCCACCTCCACTCTCAAAATCATGGCCATTTCTTTTTATTTCTTTGTATATGTTTAAGTGTTTCTATGTTCCTGAACATGTAGATACAACCTCAGTCTATATAATGTTACTTTTATGTGACGACCGGGCTGACCACTTGGTATTGGTATCACATTCTTCCTATTTTATTTTGTATACATTGTTTGTACTAAATGATGTGTTGTGATTCTCCTGCATGCATACTGTGTTCTTTGGTCCCATTAACCCCTCATTACCGGCTTTTATCCCTCTTTCCTTCCTCCTGCTGGTCCTTTACCTCTCAAATAGTTAGCTTCCATTTTTATATATTATTTTTGAAAATCTGGATTCCATATAGGATTGGAATATTGGAAGATAGTTGTGATATTTGTCTGTCTGAGCCTAGTTTCTTCTGCTTAACGCAATGTTCCATCCATCTGTTGCCCTGCAGATAACATAATTTATTCCTCCTTTTGTCTCAGTAGTGAGTCTGTACACTACATCCTCTTTATTCATTCTTTTTTTTTTTGGATGGACTTTGTTGATTCCATAAATGTGATTGTGAATTCTGCCACAATAAATATGAATGTGTAAGTATCTCTATTGTATACTGATTTTGATTCTTTCAGAGTATATACCCAGCAGGGGCAAAGGCAGATCATGTAGCAGTTCCACTTTAGGGTTTTTTTTTTCCTCTTCGTATCCCATTCTGTCTGCCTGCCTTTCTTTCTTCCTTTCACGTCTATGAACGAGTCTTTACATGCATGTGGGTGCCTGTGCTTATAGAAGCCTGAAGCTGATGAAAGATGTCTTCTTCCGTTACTCTCCACTTTATTTATTGAGGCAGAGACTCTCCCTGAACCCATAGATCACCAGCTCAGGATGTTCTAACTAGCCAGCTTATCTGGGGAGGGTGTGATGGTGAAATACCCTGTCTTTGTCTCCTCAGGCCTGGGATGAGAGAAGCTGCCTCACTCATGTTACTTTGAAGTGGGTTCTAGGGATCCAAACAGCAGATCCTCACACTGGCCCAGCAATCACTTTCTCCCCTCCGTCCCTCCCTCCTTCCTTTCTTCCCTCCCTTCCTCCTTCTCTCCCTCCCTACCCCCCTCTTTTTTCTCTTGTGTGAATATTTGAATGTATATGTGTGTATGTGCTAATGGAGGCCCAAAGTTGATATAAGGTGTCTCCCCACTGAGCCTTCTCTCCAGCTCAGTTCTTGGTTGGTATTTGAACAACCTCCATACTAATTTGTGCATTAGCTCCACTTAGTTACATTTCTACTAATAGTGATTTAGGGTTCCTTTCCTGCTGTATCCTTGTTAGTAATTTCTGTTGACTTCCTGCTAGCGTCGTGGAATGAGATGTAATGTCAATGCAGTCTTGCATTTCTCCAACGACTAAATATGTTGATCTTTTTAAAATATATTTATTACTAATTTGTATTTTGAACTATCTGTTCTGTTCATTTGCCAATGGATTGATTGGATTGGTTTTATTTATATATGGTATTTTGAGTTATTCATATATTCTGGATATGAATCCTCAACTAGATGAATAGTTGGCAAAAAAAAATCTCATTTTCTCTTTTTTCTTTCTTTCTTTCTTTCTTTTTTTTTTTTTTTTTTGAGACAGGGTCTCTCTGTGTAGCCTTGGCTGTCCTTGACTCACTTTGTAGACCAAGCTGGCCTCGAACTCAGAGATATCCGCCTGCCTCTGCCTCCCTAGTGCTGAGACTAAAGGCATAAATCTCATTTTGTAAATTGTCTCTTCACCCTGTTAATTACTTTGCTTGCTGTGCATGGTCTTGTAACTACTTTCAATATTATTGAAGAAGTCCTTTTCAGAAAGTCCTTGTTTACACCTGTGACTTGCTATCTTTTCTGTTTTCTGTTTTCCTCTAGTAGTTTTAAAAATTCAAGTTTTGCACTAAAGTCCTTGACCCATTTTACATTGTTTCCTGCCCACTACCCACTCAGGCTAGTGAGATATAGCTCAGTAGGTAAAGACACTTGCTTCCTAGCCTGATACCCAGAGCTAGGGGGTGTGGCCTTGGAAGAAATGTGTCACCAGAGGGTGGGCTTTGGAGTTTCAAATGTTCAAGCCAAGCCCAGTGTTTTTTCTGTTCTTGCTGACGGTGGATCCAGATGTAGGACTCACAGCCACCTCCTCGGCACCATGTCTGCCTGTGGGCCGCCATGCTTCCTGCCACGATGATAATGGACTAAACCTCCTTGCTGTGGTCATAGTGTCTCTTTGATGCAATAGAACTCTGATTAAGAACACACCTTTGACAAACGCCAGGTAGGAGTATGGGGTTGCTTATAGATTCTCTAGTCTATTCGACATATCCATGCCATTTTCTTTTTGCTAACGCTATGCTGTTTTTGTTTCTATGGCTCTGTAGTAAAATTTGACACCAGACATTGTGATGTCCCTAGCATTGTTCTTCGTGCTTAGGATTGTCTTGGCTATTTGTGATCCTCTGTTCCTCCACATGAATATTAAGACCTTTATTTTGCTAGTTATGGGAAGGATGTCATTGGGATGTGTCAATGGAGGGTGCAGTGAGTCTGTAGGTCATTCTTGGTAGTATAGGTATTTCACTATACGGTAGCATAGAGAGGCTTGCATTGAAGACGTGGGCCCTAGTGGAAGGTAGTTATCTTGTGAGCACTGCCGTTGGGAACAGATTAGTGGAGTTCCCACAGGAGTGTGTCCTCACACTCGGAGGCAGTACCACAAGAATGCCTGTTCTGCAGCAAGGCTGCCCCATGCGCTTGATCCCTTCTGCATATGGCTGTCTCCCCTTTCTGCTTCTCTGCCAGAGGAGGGCTGGTCAGATGATAGACAGGTGGTGTCATCGGACCCCTGACTTTTGCCCTCCACTCCTGTAAGCTTCTTTCTTCCTTTATAAAATACTTAGTAGCAAATACCCTGTTATAGGATGGAAAAATGGAATAACACCATGAGAAATAAGAAGTTGTTTATGAAAGATTAAATGTGCAAAAAAAAAAAAAAGGAAGTGAAACCTAGATACGATTATTGACCTAGATTTGTGTGCATGTGTTTATGCCTGTATATGTGTGGGAACATAAAATAACATTCATTTATTTGATTTTTACTTATAATTATTGAGGTTTTGAGATAGCTTTGTGCTCTCTGTGGCTGAGATGATCTTGGACTTCTATCCTCTGTTTGCCCGAGTGCTGGGGCTATTGGCATGCCTATAATATGCTAAAGAAACTTCTTTAAAATACTGTTATTAGATGCAGCCTAGTGATGCTGCTGCAATCCAGCTATTCCGAAGGTAGAGGCAGGAACATTGGAAGCCCAAGGCTAGCCTTGGCTATTCCGAAGGCAGAGGCAGGAACATTGGAAGCCTGAGGCTAGCCTTGGCTATTCTGAAGGCAGAGGCAGGACCATTGGAAGCCCGAGGCTAGCCTTGGCTATTCCAAAGACAGCAGCAGGAACATTGGAAGCCTGAGGCTAGCTTTGGCTATTCCAAAGGCAGAGGCAGGAACATTGGATGCCTGAGGCTAGCCTTGGCTATTCTGAAGGCAGAGGCAGGAACATTGGAATTCCAAGGCTAGTCTTGGCATGTTACAGAGACTATGTCAAAGTAAAAAGTGACAAGAAGGCAAGCTGGGAAACAGGTGAGTAGTAGAGTGCTTACCTAGCACTTGCAAGGTCTTGTGTTCAATTGTAGGAAATAAGTGGAAAAAACACCACACTCCTTTATCACGAATTGAAGATATATTTACCCTTTTGTATCCGTGGAGCATCATAAGAGCTGATAAAGCAAAAAAGTTGAAACAGTTCTAACAAATGTATTCTTATTGTAGCAGAAATTAGAAGCACAAGAAAAAGTTTAACAAAATACCACATGGAAAAAAATTTAAACCTCTTTAAAGGAAATGCTAAGCTGAAGAAGGCGTCAGAACTGCCATCTGGAAAATAACAGTGACAATGAAAGCAGAACATCAGGCATCCCTAAGGATATAGCTCCTCTTATCAGGGGAAATTATGATAATAAATAAAGTATAAAAGTGGCTGATTGAAATGATCTCATTTGCAGAGTTACAAGGGTAAAGATAAAACCAAGCCAAGAAAGCAGAAACTCAAAGATATAAACAAATAGTATTCATAAACAGCGCACGCGCGCGCACACACACACACACACACACAATACAAAAGCTGCCTTTTGTGAGTAAGCATTAAAAGATGACTCAGTTAACCCAGATAAGACCAAAGGATGCAAGTAAAATGAAAAATACAGAATTATAATATAAATAAATAGCTGCATGTACAGAAAGAAAATGGCTACAAGGCATTTGGTTGCTACGCTTACAAAAATAAATTAAAAAACCCAGACTACAACGCAAAACTTAGCAGAAGATTATGTTGCCTTCCTAATTATCATACAAAAATTAGTGGAAGGAAAATGCAAGATAAATACCCACTCGAGGAACAACACGATCAATGAGTTGACATGGAATTTCCAGACTTAGAAGGACAGAGAACTACAATACAATGTAACAAAACCAGGCTTATAGCGCAGTCTATATTACAAACATAGCACTGATTTCAAAATCTCACAGAACTTGAACAAAACTTTCTGGCTGCCAGTTTCACTTCTGAGTGCTGATGGACCTTCTCAATAAAAACAAACAAACAACAAACAAACAGAACCCAGTAGCAAATTGAAAAAGTAATGCAGAGTGGTAGAACTTATCCTAGAAATGCAAAATTATTTAATATTACAAAATTATAAAAAATGTACTCCATTTATAGGTTAAAATGAAAAATAAGTATTGTCTTTAGGAGGCTTAGAAGTATTTAGTAACATTTGGTTTTCATTCTTGAGTTCCAAAGTCTCTCAGTGGATAGGTGTTAGGCAAAGATGAACACCTAGAATCAGTACAATTCTTAACAGGAAATGGAAACATTGCCATTAACATAAACAGGGAGCAGACTGCCTCTCTCATGCTCTTATTAGCAAACTCTACAGTCTAACCAGCGTAATTAGATTGAGACAACACAGGAAAATATGCAAGACTTATGTGGAAATAACTTTAATGGCAGCAAAAGATTTGGAGACTAGCAAAAGAACATTGTCCCAAATAAAAGGTATACTGTAATTGCTTTTGGATAGGGACAATTAAAATCAGAAATACTGATTTCCATGAAATACAGCATTTTATGTTATCTCAATAAAATATAAGAATGACATAGCCACCACGGAACCATTCAAACTGGTTCCAAAATTCAAATGAATGTTGCTCAAGCACTTTACCACAAAACAAACACAGCGAGGAAATTTTCAGTAGAGATACCAGCCTCTTGGGCTATTAATGCTCATGATAAAGCTGTAATAATTAAAACAATCCAGTGTTCTCACATGAATAGCCAGACGGAGCAGTAGAGCAAATAGAAAGAGTTGGAACTAGATCTAAATCAACATGGACTGCATTCAGGAATATATGCGATTCAGATAGTATTGCAGATCGTTGGAGGAAGGTGGGTTATTCAGTAAATAGTGCTGGAATAATTAATTCAGATCACCAGCACCATGCAAAGGCAGCTAAGCTAATCTCAGTGCACAGGAGACAGAGAGAGGGGAACCCTGGAGCAAGCTGGCTACTTAGGTTAGCTGAACAAGCTCTGGGTTCAAATGAGAGGCCCTGCCTCATAAAGCAGAGAGTGATTAGAGAAGACACTCAACATCCACATTCATGAGCACACAACCCTACAGAGAAGAGAGAGAGAGAGAGAGAGAGAGAGAGAGACAGAGACATAGACAGAGAGACGGGGGGGGGGGGGAGAGAACACATGACAAACTTAAAGAAATATTTGTAATTCATTGCTGAAGTAAAAGTAATTTGCATATATAGAAAAAAGCTACAAATATGTACTTCAGAATGTAATAGAAAATCAGTCAAAAGTTTTAAACACGAGTCACAGAAATGAAAATACAAAGTATCTTGGGAACTATGGGCAGATGCTCAATCTTACAGTTAGCGAAACATGAATTCAAGTAAACAAGACCTTATTTTCCACCCATTACATTGTCAAAGACACAAAAGCAAATAATTGCTTGTGGTAGCATCAGTCAGCACAGTCCACATGGAAGGAACTTTTCTATATTTATCGAAGTTTCAATTGGCCTTGTGGAACCGTAGTCTCTGGACAGATACAAAGTGGCTGAGTTCACACACTTACATGGCTAGTCACTGTGCAGCTGACTAACAGCAAAAGCCCAAGGGACATGAATGTGAATTAACAGGGCACTAACGGAGCAAATTGTGACATGTCTGTATCACCCAGTTATGAGAATGTGTCCGTCAGATGCATAGACTGGCCTTCAGAGCATAGTGAATGGTGAAAAGGCCAAGATGTACAGAAGAATGCATAGCATGCTGACAGTTCTTTTCCAGAGGGAAACACACTCCATATAAGACCGTATTTAAATATTTTCATATGTAAGAAAGTGTATGTAGATTAAGTATACAATGTTTGACAATGTAAGTTGCATCAAGGGTGGAAAATGCGTGCTACAGGCCGGGGAATATTTTTGGCTTACACATTTTTGAAATCATTCTTAGTGATTACATACAGTTCACTGGTGAGTTTTCCCTGTTGAATTCCCCCATGAAATTATCCCCACATCCAAGATGCAAAAAAAAAAAAAATCTGTTTACCACCAAAAACTTTCTCTGGGTCCTTGGCAGGGTGCTTGTCCCTTCACTTCAGCCTTCTGGCAGCCTCTGATCCATTTTTCTTGTAGGATTGGTAGAACTTTTATTGCAGCCACAACTGAACCTGTAAATTAATCTGAGAAGAAGTAATATTTTAACAGTGTTATATCTTCCAAACTTTGAACATGAAAGACATTTCTTCTTATCTAATTCTACATCCATTTATTTAGTAATACTGTACTTTCCAGTAAAATTTTGTTCTCTTAATCTCAAGTATTTCAGGCTCTTTCACTGCTATTACGAGAGAGGCTTTTTTAAAAAAAAAATAACTTTTTATAATTAGTTTTTGTTAGCAAGTATGTGCAAGTTATGACCTCACACGTAAGGTGACTTACAGTGCTTCTCATGATCTCTGTGCACTGAACTCCAGGAGTAACTACCACGGCGCTTCTGCTGTGCTGTCTCCATCAAGACTTTAAGTAGGACTTCAGCCATCTGGTGGCTCTCGTGAGGCAGGAGTCTGCTGCCACAGTGGCACATTTGCCCTAGCCTCCTAGTTGATGCTGTATGACACAGTAGCTGGGTTCCCACAGAGAAAGCAAAAGCTGTGGTGCTTTCTTTTGACTTACATTCAAAAGTTACATGTTATTATTTCTATGCCATCAAGGAGTCAAACAGGCCAGCATTATTTTCATGAGGGTGGAAAACACACAGCGGCATAAAAGCTGCAGGTGAGCGTCATTGGGCGCCATCTTAGAAGATGGCTACTGTATTAATATGCCATAGTTTTAGTTTATACAGTTTGGGTTTCCACGCTTTCTGAAAATGTATTATTTAAGTGGATTTTTGGATGCCTCCGATCTTCTTTTTTTTTAAGATGCCTTCTGCCCCTGCCCCAATCTTCCTTTTTAGGTCTCAATCTGGGGCTTCTGTTACATGTATGTTAAAATGCTTATCTGCCATGGTATTGTGGTCCTGTCTTTTTTGTATAAATCAGTCTCAGTTACCTATATTTAACTCAGAATAGCATATTATGTCTTCTAGTTTAGTAATCTTTCGTTCTACAATGTCGACTCTGATACTAAGCCCATTAAATATCTTTTGACTTTAGATATATAATTTTGGTTTTCTGGGATGTTTATGGGCCTTTAGAATATATTTTTACTTCACTTATGCCCCACTTTCTTATAGATTAATGAGATTAGACATTAGTGTTTGATATTCTGTTACTCCTACATCCAAGCTACTTCTGCACTTCTGTGGATTATTTCTGTTTTGATTGACTGGGTTTTCTTGTGATTAGGAGTCAGGCTTGTTACCCTCATGGCATATGTCACATTTTTTTTATTAGCTGTTAGATACTGAGGATGTTATATGTTGAATCTTTGGATCTTGGTGTTTTCCTTACCATGCTGATATTTGTTTGGCCAAGGCACTTTGCTTGCCCATCCGTTTGATCTTTGTTGGGGCAGCTGGACAGCTTAACGGGGCTGTTTTACTTACACCACCAATGTTGGGCTTTTCTGGAGTCTCTGTTGCATGCCTAATGAAATGAGGTCCTCCTCTGAGTGACCACATGAGTGTGTCTTGGTGTTTGAGGTCTGTGAGCCTTAAGGGAGAGAGCCCCAGAAGCGGCTCTTTGCCTGGATTTGTGGAGTTCACATAAACATCTGTAATTTGGGTTTCACCTAGAGAGTCCTATGAAGACTGCTGGATTCTTCCACTGGGTAGCTCCTCCTTTTCTGGAACACTGCCCTGCAAATTTACTGCTGCCTCAGCCTTTCTGGGCTCCTGTGTCTCCTGAATTTGGGGAGCCTGCCAAGCTCTGCATGGGTGCCCCTTCCCGCTCTAAGGTTAGGAAATTGTTTCCAGAGACCATAGATCTTCTCCCTCTCATCGTCCGGTGCTGGACAACTGATGGTTTGTATGCTTCGTCCAGTTGTTTGTGAGCTACAAAAGCGGGGGTGCACATGTCAGTCAATTACTGCCCCTTCATGGGGGGAAAGCAGAGGTCTCTCTGCTTATGGTTTTCAAATGAAGTCAATGAGAACTATTAAAAGGAAAAGAAAACAACTTGAAATAAAAATAGCAGCGGCACCGGGTTTACCGGGAGTGTGTAGAAGCAGGGCGTATTTAAACACTACTGGTTGAGGTTTAAAATTAGAACAATCTTTCAGGAGTTTGTTTTGGCAAAAATAAAATGAAATAAATGATTTAAATGTTTAAACACTTTCAGCTCCAACTATTTTGCTGAAAACTCAGGCATTTATATAGAGGAAATAATCAGACATATGTAAAATGTTCATTAAAGAATTATAATATGAAAACATTAAACATCCAGCAATATAGAACTAATGGAATAAGTTTGTTAATATATCTATATAATGGCTTGTTGCATAACTACAAAAAATTACCTTGCATATATAATTTAATGGCATGGGAAAATGTTTCAACAGCTCTATTACATTAAAAAAGTCAGTTCTTAAAAAGTTCATCTTAATCAGTTTAATGAAGAGAATATAATGTAAGTTTGATGTAGATAATATGAAAAAAAACAGTCTCTGTGTGCCATGACTATGTAAATATTTTCCTTTTTGTGCTTTCCTGGGTTTTCCAATTTTTTTTAATAGTAAACACAAAATTGTTCTTAATTTAAAATATTATTTATTTGAAAATCCATCATTAGATTTATTCAGATTTATGATTATTGGAAATGGAGTAAATGGTGTTAAGAGAGCCAATAATGCAGTGCAGCAGACAAACATCAATGTGAGAAATTGGGTTTTCAGTTCTGTTTTACATTTTTCTAGGTGAATTATCATCATAACTGTGATTTACACTCTCTGGAACTCCTATTGTTTTACACACAGAACAGCTATGAAAAGCTACTGCACATGGTTCCTATAATGATTAAATTCGCACAAGCCCCTGGCATGGAAAAATGTGAGTTAGTGCTTGTGTTGCTACTGCTGCTACTAAAGAAGAAAAGAACAGAAGTGAAACTTAGCTAATTTCATGACAAGTCACCATTAAAAAAAAAAAAAGAATAATGATAGAACTAAATAAAATTTCAAGAGTATTGAGAAAGCACTTGGCTTGTAAGACACTCAAGACAGACAGGAATCACAACTGTTTAGTTTTCAAAGAGGCCTCTTGGCCAGGGGTACCATTACGAATGAAAAGAGACACGGCAGGCATGAAGGTAAATACCAACAAGATGCTAGATGTCTACTGTCCATCAGACAGTTGTGTTCCCTCCAGGATCATATGTTGAAATTCTCATCCTAATGATTGTTAGGAGCTGATGGCACTAATTAGCTGGTGAGGGGGGGGGGGCGGCATCTTCATGAGCGGGATTCCTGTCCTTGTAAAAGATAACTCTGAGCCCCTTTCATTCTTTCATGTGAGAAATTTTCCTGAAAACAAAGTTGTGGCTATCTAGGGCATGAGCTCTCACCACATAATGTATCTGCTAGCACGTTGATACAGAGATAGATGCTCCTGATCCTTATAAACGCTTCAGTTTATAGTATTTCATTAGAGCAATCTTACTGGACTAATGATCTTGTGGTACTGTTTTTCTACCTGCCAAATATTTTTTTAAAAAAACTTCAGGAACTTTTGATGAAATATATCAATTAGGTACCTTGAAAGTATGTGTGTGTGTGTGTGTGTGTGTGTGTGTGGGTGTACACACACCCACACACACACACACACACATATACACAATCAGTATATCTGTATGAATGAAATATATCAATTAGATACCTTGAAAGTGTATCTATCTATCTATCTATCTATCTATCTATCTATCTATCTATCTCTATCTGTCTATCAATATATATATCCCTAAGCATTATTCTCTATTTTTCACTTCTGTTCTTACTAGTCAAGTCACCACCAATTTTGTTTTTGTTTTTTTCTTGACAGGGTTTCTCTGTGTTATCTTGGCTGTCCTGGACTCACTTTGTAGACCAGGCTGGCCTCAAACTCACAATGATCTGCCTGCCTCTGCCTCCCATGAGCTGGGATTAAAGGCGTGTGCCACCATGCCCGGCAAGTCACCATCAATTTTGCTCCTTCTCTATTTCTAAATTTGTCTTTAAATTGTCACACTCTATACACTCCCATGATTGATACTTATGAATTACAAATCAAGGCAGCCATCAGTGGAAAGATCATTTCATGCCAAGAGAGCCAGATGTGTCAGTGGAGAGAATACAGAGTTTCAGGGAGTGGAATTGCTAAAACTCTGTGGGGACAGAGGAGGAGAGAGAAGAGGCAAAAGTGAGGGACACACCTTGAACTTTCACACATGGTCATTGGAGAGATATGGGTCTTTTAGGTGCTAAAAAAAAAACCTGGACAAATGTAAGCAGAGGGATGGTTATATGTAGTAAATATTTTAGGAAGACAATTCTGAGATGATAGAAAGAGAGGGTGGGAGAGAAAGAGGAACAAGGGCAGAATTAGCACACACAGGAGGTCTTTGTCCAAGCTGTACATGAACTTTTGACACTCACACACTTAGGTTGAACAAAAGATACCTGAACACACCCGGGCATGGTGATGCATGTCTTTAATCTTTAATCCCAGCACTTGGGGAGGCAGAGACAAGTGAAGTCCAGGTCAGTGAAAGCCACACAGAGAAACCCTGTCTTGAAAAACAAAACAAACAAACAAACAAAAAAATGAATATCTGAACGCACTGTTTTCAGTATTTAACTCCCTAGCAACATAGAAATTTTGTATAAATAAAGATCTTGTATGAAAACAGTCAAACATAAAAACAGAACTCAATATGAGAAGGCTTCAAGCTTAGAAGTTTAGATGTGCGTGTGCTCTTGACTCAGGAACTCCCCTAAGCCCATCTCATCATTTTGTAGCTTAGTGGGGGGCTTTCATGGTACCCCACAGGTAGAAGATCCTGTGTTAGAATCACTAGGCTGTGAAACATATTATCATGTGGACATAGAGGGCAAAAGATGGATATGAAATTATGTAAGAGATGACATTGAAACGGCTCAGATTAATTGATGTGGGCTTTGAGGAAGAGAAGTGAAATCTGACACTGAGGCTGCTCCTCTTTTGCTTATTTATCCCTGCCCTATAGAGGGAAGAAGCCAGAAGGAAAACTGTGTGTGTGTGTGTGTGTGTGTGTGTGTATATGCATGGAAGGGGAGGGGCTTAGAAAGGAACAGATTCTGCCTCAGACATAAGTTAAGCTTTTGTTTGTTTTTGTAACCTCCAACTGAAGATGTCAAGTTGAAAACATCTGTTGTTTGGGGGTTAGGAAATAAGACACCCAGAGGGAAAGTTCACATTAAGGGGTGTTCCTGGTAATAAAAGCAGGGTCAGGGGTTTTATGAGCCAAAAAGATTGCTGTAACCTGTAATCTAATAATGTTTTTTGCTTAAAACAAAACCTAAAACAGAGTCTTCCTATGTGGCTTAGGGTAGACTCAAACATGTACAACTCTTGTCTTGGTCTCTGGAGTGCTAAGATTACTGGTGTGTGCTACTTTGCCCTGTTTAGCCTGTGTCTTTGAACTCTGTATCTGGGAATTTTCTTAGCTCCTGGTTCTTAGTCTAGCCTTCTCTCTTAGACAACTTAAACAATCACCACAATGAACTCCCTTGATGAAGGGAGAAGAACAACTGGAAAGCTAGAAGAGCACATCTAACAAGGGCGCAAAGGATGCCGGGGTTGGTGGAGTGAGTAAAGGTGGCCTTTGTTCCGGGAAGGCGGGACTCCCCAGGACTTGGAGAGGCATGGAATGTGGATAGCAGGAATGGCAAGTTGCTTTTGGCAGCCTTAAGGGTCAGGAGGTCCCATAACAAGCCTGAGTTAAGGGGACAAGGAATTTTCTAGAAGGCAATCCTCTCTGATACAAGATGGAATATTTAGCAGGCTTTGGAAGCTGGGTGGGTAAAGAATATGGAGCTGTGGTTACAGCGAGGAGCAGGGAAGAATTTAACACATAGGTCAAATATCATTCAGCTTGAGTGGGGAGGCTCTCTGTGGAGAAGTATTTACTGTCAGCAAGTTGTCCCTGCAGAAGGTGAAATGGCTTCAGTGGCAGAATCCTGAGGCCCACTGCCAGCATGAATGGTATGTGACAAACAGGCATGTTGGCGCTGTGGTATGCTATGAAGCCACGCTGTGTCCTTGCTAGTTTGTGGTATGCCACGGGCTATGAGCAGGTGGACAAGAGACACACTTGCCTGTATCCCTTGCCAGAAGTTTGCTACGTACTATATTCTTGGGACATTTTTTTTTTTTTAATTTTGGAAGTACAGAAACTTTTGGTCTTGTCACAGAGTTTGTAAATTGTTAGGAGATGTCAGTTGTGGACTGTCACCCGACTGAAAAAACGTCAAGTGCTATTATCAAGCCACAGAGAGCTGCTGTTGTAGTATCTAACTTTGTTGACATAAAGATTATATTGGTATGAACTAATAGGATGACACCTAAGTTCTATGTCTCTTAATATTTATACACTTTTGTCTACACAGTCCCACTCATGAGAGCTGTGGGGAAGGGAGTAGAAATATCCTAGTAAAAGTGGCCGTGGGACCTAAGAAAACCACATGCCTGGAAAGTGTGCTTCTACCGGGCGTGGTGGTGCATAATTATAATCTTAGCACTTGGGAGGTAAAGGCAGGTGGATTTATGTGAGTTCAAGACCAGCCAGGGATACACAATGAGATTCTGTCCCAAAATCAATCAATCAATCAGTCAATCAATCAATCAATCAATTATATCAAGGCTGATGTGCCTTAGCAGATAAAGGTACTTACTACCAAATCTGATGACCTGAGTTCAATTGCTGAAACCCACCTGATTAAAAGAGGAAGCCAACTCCCACAAACAAACAAACAAACAAAAACAAATAAACGTAATAATTTTTAAAATTTCCAGGCCTCACATGGTAAAAATGTAAAAACTTTTTTAAAAATCCCACATAGTAGAAGAGAACCAAAATATACAAGTATATAGATAGATATAGGTTGTATATCTATATATAGATGTATAGATAAAATAAGTAAATGTAATATTTTAAAAATCACATCAAATACTCAACAACTCGTAACTACCACTATTATATAGATGCTTCTAGAACTAGCTTAGGTAGTAGAGTCCAGATGCTAAGATTGATTCACTCTCGAAAGGACAGCAAAGTTCTTCCCAGCATGCTCTCGTCTTGGTCCTCTCCAGTTTGAGCCTGCATTCTCTGTTCTGCCCGTAGAATTCCAATTCCGACGCACTCCTAGCAACAAGGGAATGGAGACGGAGTTGTTTCTGGGGTCTGTGAAGAGCAAGGGGCTAGTGCTGGCATGGAGCCTGGTGGCTGCCGGCTTGGCTCTTCATGCAAGACGCTGAGTCATGAGTAGTGGTGGCAGCGCACTGCACCCTGGGGCTTGGCAAGGCTTCTAGGGGGATTAGCAGATTATGATCAGAACAAGATACAAAGGAATTGCAGCTGATACTGATAAGCAACTTGGAAGGCCCCCAGAGGAGGGAACACATGAAAGCGGACTGCAGAATCAAAGTGAGTGTGGGTGGAGGTTGTCTAGGGGAGGCAGGCACAGGTCCTGCAACTCAAGGAGGTCAAGGGTTTCTACCGCTGCCGCCGCTGCCACCGCCGCGGTAGCCGCTTTGGGTACTTGGAGGAAAGTGCCGAAAGGAATTGCATCTTGGCGTTTAGTCAAATGAAAGCATTTTCTATATGGAGCAAGGGATCACTCAAACATTACTGGTGGAAATGTAAAATTATTCCAATCTGGAAAGTGCTTGGTAGTTCCTCACAAAACTCCTTCTTCAGCTGCCATGTGATCCAGAAAACTGAACTCAGGGATCTTCATCCCCTAAGAAGTGAAAATATACAGTGTAGTATTCATAGCAGCTTTATTAGTGATGGTCTCAGACCCCTCAAAACAACCCAAATGTATTCCAACTGTTGAACAGTTAACCTACATTATAATAAGATCCTGGACTGCTACTTGGCAGTATATATAGACAAGGGACATGTCTAGCAACGAATATTAGTTGCCAGAGGTTTGTTATG
This sequence comes from Acomys minous, assembly GCF_964271855.1. NCBI lineage: Eukaryota > Metazoa > Chordata > Mammalia > Rodentia > Muridae > Acomys > Acomys minous. The sequence continues at coordinate 95,438,496 of NC_140492.1, read as the reverse complement.
AGAGCAAAATCAAGACTAGTCTCAAAAGATTTTGTATCCCAAGATTAACCCAGTGTGGCCATACACATTCTTGTCTTTTTAGATTGTATTTTATGTGTGCGTGTGAGTGCCTTTGTGTATGCCTGTGTACCATGTGTGTGCAGGGGGCCATAGAACTATCAGATAACCTTGGAGATGGAGTGACAGGCAGTTGTGAGCTGCCTGACGTGGGTGCTTGGGGACCAAATCCTTGTCCTCTGGAAGAGCAGTTAGTACCTGTAACTGCTGAGCCAGCATGGCAGCCCCAGCACTTTAGAGAAATTTTAGTAGGAGAGAGGGTCTCCCCATCAAGCCTTGGCTGGCTATGTAGACCATCTGCCTCTGTCGCTCAGGGATTAAAGGCATGTGCCACGCCCAGCCCATACATTCTTGTGATAAATTGTACAGACGGAGAAAGAATGCATTGGGGCCTGTCTCCGTGAGGCTGATGGTCGAGAATGAAGTGTCTGTGGGTGACAGAAGAACCCGTGGAGATCTGACTTTCACACGGATTCTGGTGCCCCATCTCTGACCACGTTCCCTGGATGGGGAGGCATGGTGGCACTCGGAGGAAGGATAGCGGATAACCAAGAAGAGACTCGATACCCTAGGAACATGTATAGGGGGAGGAGGTCCCCCTCAGTCACAGACATGGGGGAGGGGAGTGGGGGGAAGCAGGAGGGAGGGAGGAATGGGAGGATACAAGGGATGGGCTAAGAATTGAGATGTAATATGAATAAATTAAAAAAAAAGAACCAATGTGATCAAAGCGTGACTAGACACAGTGATGACCTCATAGGACGACACAGTTTAGGAAGCTGTGTAGGACGAGGCAAAACCGAGAAAGGCTAAGCTCTTCAGTCCTTCATAGAGAAAGGGACACTCAGGCCATGGGTGTCAGAAAGAGGCAGCTTGATCTAGCATGGCCAAGGTGCACAGCAGAATGAGGACACACACACACACACACACACACACACACACACACACACACACACACACACACATAGGGCTGAGGTGTGGAGATGCCCCATTCAGCCACCCGTGCTGTCTTGCTTTGTCACACTCTGCAGACTTAGAGCAGCAGGCATTGGGCAGGGTTTGCTAAGGGTATGAACCGATGAAATCCTAAATCTCAGAAATGAAGTGTTTCACTGCTGCTGTTAGAAAACTCACCTGGGAGAGCTTTCTCTTCCTTCTGCTCTAGGGAATGGGACTTCCTGTCCTCTCTAGTCTTGTTTCCGTTTCTGTGTTGAGGCCCAGCTTTCTGTAAGTAGTCTTCTGCCAGCCTGGGATCCCTAATTAGGAAGCTACCCTTTGGGGTGGGTGTTCTTCCCTGAGATGGCCTCTCTGAACCTGTGTTGAAGTCCACCTCTCCATTTCTCTGGCTTCCGGTTAATTCAAAGCACCCGCTCACGTGACCAGGGATTTGAATTAAGGTATGCATGGCAGATGATGGCTTGAGGTTTCCCTTTGTGATGCCATACAACAGAGGCCAGGAAGGGTAAGAGTGATGTGTAGATATATTTGGCAGAGAAGGCCTTTTCAGAGTCCCTTCAATCCTCTCTAACAAAATTACTGCTTGCCCTGGCCAGAACACCGGCATTCTAAGGGTTAAAGGTCAGATTAGAACAGAGCTGAGCAGCGAAGGGCCCAGTATCCCTTTGGCCTGAACAGAGGAGAAAGATGGGGAGAAGTTTACCACTGGCCTTGCTTCTCTCTACCAACAGCCCTACGGAGTTCATCTTGGGTCTTGGCTCTCTTCATTTGAGACCTCTAGATCCTGTTCACTGGCAATGTGTACTATAGTGAAAGATAAAGCTAGACCCACACTAGGCAAGGGAAAGGTCATCATTCGACACCCCAATTTCTTCTCCCAGACTCATATTTGCCAGAGATCATTCTTTCCTGATAACAATAATCTCATACTCACTGTCCCATCCAGCCTCCCCTTTGGGGACTAACAGAGAGATGTCTGCTCTTTGAAGGGAAGAGCAGGGCTCACAGTCTCCCTGGTGACGCAACAGCACCCTCACAGGCCAGATGTGAAGCTGCGATCGCAGGCTTGGGGTCAGCATGCGGAGTGGGTCCCGAGCACCAGAATTCAGGGAACCTTCGCCTTATCTGTACCACTGGAAGAGAGGGTTCTCATATTTCTTATTGACTCAAGATGGATTTGATATGGTTGCCTGGCCCCAAAGTCTGTCTGCCCAACTGCAGAAGATCCAGAGACACACAGCCATCTATCAACTCTGACAGGGCTGCCTCCTACAGCAGCTGGATTGTTTACCAAGTGAGTCAGTCTCAGGATGAGTCCAAGAGCAAAACTGAGCTGGCTTTGACATTTGCATCCCACCTCATTCGGCTCATTCCCCCTTTGCAGGCTTGCTGAGCTTCTAAGCTATGCTACCGTGAATACACAGAGAGAGGGGGGGGGAGAGGAGAGAGAGAAGAGAGAGAAAGAAGAGAGAAGGAGGAGAGGGAGGGAGAGAGAGGAGAGAGAAAGAGAGAGAGAGAGAGAGAGAAGAGAGAGAGAGAGAGAGAGGAGAGAGAGAGAGAGAGGAGATATCTTATCCTCAGGAAAAAAAAATAATTGCATTTGATTTCATACTTAAGGGGCATTCAACAATGGTGTGTCCTCTCTTTTCTCAGAGTGGAAACTGGAGAGGGGGAAATGAATGGCTGAGAGCAGTGGCCGCCACGGTTGCACCAGTGAAGCAACTAGGGAAAAGGTTCTATTCTTCAATTATGAAAGTGGCCAGTGAGGATGAGACTAAGATTAATTTAGGGAGCAGCCCAGGTTTGGTGTAAGGAAACCCCTCATTCTAGTTCAGCCTTACAAGCGAAGACCTGGAGAATTTAAGACACACCGAAAGATTCTGTTCTTAGTTGCTTTTAGATGGCAAAAGTGTTTTTAGGGCATGGATATGTATGTCCGGCTTACTGATGTGGGACTAGTGGAACAGTGTTAGCAGAAGTTCAGTGAGCATAACCTGAGAGAAATTAGCATGTGGGGCTCCTCACTTTGATGAAACACCCAAGGATACGGCTTAAGGGGGAAAGGACTTATTTCAAGTCACAGCTGTAGAGATGTCATCCATGGTCTGTTGGCTCCTTTGCTTCTTGGCCATGGTGAGGCTGAACGTCATTTCCTGGAAGGCATGGCAGACTGAAGTTTCTCACCTCGTGAAAGCAAGCAAGCCAGACCTGGGAGGAACAAGATACACTCTTCAAAGACATACCTACCTCATTTAACCAGTCCCCACATCCTAATGGAATAACCCATAAGGATCAATCAATCCACTGATGAAGTTACAACCATGTTGATGTGATCATCTTTTAAGTAAAGTAACCATTTCCTTTGACTTGAAAGGTTTGCTCTGAGAGGGGGAAGGAGAGGCTTAGGAGGTAAGCAAACTTCACAAGTTTTAGAAAGGCTGGCAAAGGAAAACCTTGTCAGATTCAAGATGGCCGCTCCCTAGTTGTATAGCAGCAGCAAAAGACGGTTGAAGAAGACTAACCAGGCAAACTGCCGAGAGGACGTCTCTTAGACCTGGCCATCTACCTGTGCCTGATGCAGAGAGCACCAGAGATACCGCTTCGTGAGTCAGCACTCATGCAGGGGTGGGCTTCTCAGTGATGGAGCATTTCTGAGGTCCAACTCCTGGTCCTGTAATTAACCCCTTATCCATAGTTCTATTAAATCTCGTTGGTTCACCATGTTGATTTTGGTGCAATTAGTTTGATTTGTCATGAGTTCCTTTTCTAGGGTGAGTAGGTGTGTGTGTATGTGTGTGTGTGTGTGTGTGTGTGTGTATGTATGTGTGTGTGTATGTGTGTGTGACATCTCCCCTAGGAAAAGTCTCTCACACTGTATAAGAGGCGTGTCACAAAGTGAGAACCAAGCCTTCAACATATGAGCCTGTGTGTGTGTGTGTGTGTGTGTGTGTGTGTGTGTGTGTGTGTGTGAGATACTTAATATTGAAACCATAATGTGGGATATGGGTGCTTACAGACTAAAAAGCAATTAAGGGAGAGGGAATATTATTCAAGGGATCATTCATTGAATACCTGTTGTTTGCCAATCATTAAAATAGATTCCTGGCTACAGTTGTGAATAGACCACAGTCTTTTCCTTAGTAGAAATTAGTCTGACTGGACACAACCCAGACAAGTCTATAAAATATGGTAAGTCCTGGTGGAAGTTGTGTTTGACACTATGAAATATGTCTCACTCGGGTGTTAAAGATCTGTCCCCGAGGAAATAAAACCTGCCACTCAAAGAGCCTGGGCAGTTACCTGAACAACTCCTGGTAAGGGAGACAAGAGATAGCAGATCCCACTGCAGAGTTTGCGAGGGACCAGGAAGAATTATGTAAGACAAGAAAATGGTAGAAAGCAAAAGCCTTAGTACTTGGCTGCAAAAGAACTCAGGGCTTTAGAATTAGAAAGAAAGAAAGAGAAAGAAAGAAAGAAAGAAAGAAAGAAAGAAAGAAAGAAAGAAAGAGAAAGAAAGAAAAGAAAGAAAAAGAAAGAAGAAAGAAAAAAGAAAGAAAGAAAGAGAAAGAAAATAACAAAACAGAAAATGAGAAATTTGGAGGGGGGAACAAAAACAAGCGACCTAAGTTGCACACCAGCTTATTATCCAATACCAAATGGTCATAGGGGAAAACATACAAGTAACATTATATATACTGAGTGAGTACACACATACCCACACCACTACCGCCAACGACTGATAAATTAATTTTAAAAAGGTAAATTTGTAAGAGATCAAGGAGGGGTGTGTGGAAGGGTTTGAGAGAAGAAACTGAAGTAATTGTGATCTTAAAAAAAAAAAAATTAAAGTCTCTTTCACATACAAAGAGGACTTCTGGGTGAGGAAACATGACTGCTTTATGAATGGACAGGAGATAGTTATTTGGCATCACTGTTATGATTTAAATATACCTTATGATTTGAATATATCAGGCTTACATGTTTAAATACTTGACCCTTAGCTGGTGGCACTGTCTTGAGAAACTATACAGTCTTTGGAATTCGGACCTCAGCTGTTAAACCTGAGTTCCTAGAAAGTGTGTGCCTTGAAGGTCATACCTGTTTCTGGTTCCAGTCTGCTCTCTTGCCTCTTTATCTGACCCCATTTGAGACACTGTGCCAATTGCACCCTTTGAAACCGTGAGCCCAAATGAGTCCCCCACCTCCTTAGCTCACTTCTGTCATGTGTTTTGCTGCAACAGGAAAAGTAGCCAAGGTCATCACTTTCTATTAAGCAAATGCAAACTGAGACAGTAGACAGCAGGAGAGCAGATGTTTTTCTCCTTGCTGGAGGGGATGGGGACTTGAGGAAAAAATACCTAGTCAGCAAACAGAAAGGCACAGTTCAGCCCCAAGTGACCTCCACTGATTATTCATCCGGCTTATGGCTGCAATGCCAATTTCACAGTTATCCTGGGAATAATAGTGCAAGTTGAGAAAAAGAAATGAAAACTCCCATTACTTCCTAGGAAAGCTGGTTCACTTGGCTTCTTGTCATGGTGGTCACAGGAGTAATGGTGGGGCCATGGGGCAGAGCTCTGACTATCTTCAGTAGCTGTTCTGTAACTAATAGATTTTCCTCGATGCCTTTTATTTTAGTAGAATGATGGGGCCAGGTCTCCTCAGCAATCTCACTCTCCCAATTTGAATAAAATTAAATGCCTGGTGTATGCTACCCTGCCTGAGTTTCTAAGCCCCACAGAAGTTGGCATTTGTGATGGTGGTGGCTTTTAGCCTCTCAAGTGGCCAGCTGGTTGCAGTGACTTCAGCTCTCCCCTTGTGGCCTGAATATCATTTTCCCAAATTCATATATTAAAGGCCTAACGCCTAAATGCCTTACAATTTGACCCTGGAAATAGGATGTCTGAGGGGCTAATTGAATTCAAATGAAGTCCTTGGGGTGGACTCTGATCCAACATGATTGGTCTCTTTATGAAAAGGGGGAAATGTGGAGGAAACCATATAGGGGAAATACCATGTGATCATAAAGACAGCCACTTAGAAGCCAAGGAGAGAGGTCCAATGACTTGGCTCTCTGTAACCAGATCTGGGAGCCCATTAGATACTGCCCTCTTTAAGTCACTGTACCAGTGATAGCGGTTTGACCCCCATGCTGAGTCATTTTCTTTCACCTCTCTCTGATCTGGATGGTGTTGTATACAGACAACAATGGAGTAAGGCAGAGGAAAGAGGAGGCAGGGACCCCTGGATATTAAGGCGTGTGGATTTGACATGCCGGCATCATGGCACGAGCAATCGCCAGTAGGTGTGGTCCCTGCTTTCATGGTGCCCATAGGTGGCAGGAAGAACCAGGGTGAACAATTGCTAGGAAGTATGTGTTAGGTGGCAGGGGTATATGCAGATGACGTTTATTGCAAGTCTCCGAGCAGAGCTCTACTTCTCTGGTTCCAGAACACTTCTCTGACCACAAGTGACCTCTGAGTTGAAAGTTGACTCTGAGTTAGCTGATGAAAGGAACAAGACTAATGAAGGACCGTGAAGGGCAGTGTTCCCAGGCGGAGGCAACAGCCAGGCCCCATGCGTCACATGAAGAGGGAAGAGGGCTTGTCATGGGTTTCAGAGTTAATGAATCTGAATCCTAGATTCCTACCCTAGAATCCTAAATCAAAGCAAGTAGGAGCCCTTTGATGGTGGGGGTGGGGCGCGGAAAGAAAACCCTCAGCCACGCTCCCAATTTGGAGGTACCCTTGCCATTGCTGGTGATTGTAAGAGAAGTGTTTGGCTAACTTACGCGGTCTACCCAATACCCCGACCCAGTGTTCACGCTGCACACGTTCACAGCTTGACATGGGAGCTTCGGAAAGCATTTCTCCAGAGCCAGAACTAGAGGGGGCCAAGTAACAAAGCCGACCTCGCTGAGCTGATGGGAGAATTGTTGCAGCTTGTCCCCTGATGGGAAAGGCCACTCCCTCTGCTTCCAGTCCTTTCCAAGAACCTGAAGACTGAAAGGGCCTTTTATGTTTCTGATAAATGGTTTGGCAAACATCTGTGCATTTAGAACCATAGCCTACCTTCCTCGCCTTCCACTAATCCCCATCTCCCCCACCGAAACATGTTGTGTCTCCTGGCAACAGGGCCTGAGGGAATGAATGGTGTCTCGGAGAGGTGAATGTTCTAGAGGTCACTTCTGGGTCCTTGTCCTGGCCTTTCCCTTAAACTAGTCTTTGTTACTGATTGGGGATAAAAAAAAAATCACCTTTCTTCCTTGAACCTCAGTTCCTGAGGGTGCAAATCAACTGTGGGACTGGAGTGGACCAAGTGGGTGAGCAAAGGCAAGATCATCCTGCTCCACTCTTCCAATAGCATTGGGATTCTATTTTCCTTTTTATCACCAAGGTGCTTTACTTCATCCTCCCCTTCACAGTATCCACAGCCTTGTTACTGTCAGAGGTCACGCGAAGTGGCCTTTGGCAGCCTGCTGCCATTAGTATTTGTAGGGGAAAATGGTAACTAAATTTCCCCTGTGTGTTCTACCTTCTATGGTCCACAGTGTTAACTCCCCACCCCTTCTACCTATTTCCCACCCCCTTCCACCCACAAATCCATCCAAAAACTTCTGCCTGGAGGGGAATTCAAGACTTATTTCTTTAATGGTCAGAATTGTGCTGGGTCAAGACTTTTAACTGTGTATTTAATTAGTCATCTGTACGCATGCAACTTAAAGGCGTTCAGCTGTGCCTTTTTATAGGATTAATAAAGCTGGTTGTAAATCACCTCTGCAGCCTATAAAAGTATTTATAGCAGCTTTTCTCTCTCTCTCTGCCATTAACAGAAGCTCTGTTTGAACCAGCTAAGGTTTGCACGGAGATAGTTCTACCCAGTTCTAGAAGGAAAGCGTTAAAAAAGTCTTTTCCTGGCAAACCACAGCTTCATCATTAGGCAATGTAGAATGTGCTGGAATGTTAAGCTCCAGCAAGGACATTCCAGGGTGTGATTGCCAACAGCAAGCCTTCTGTGTTAATGAAAAGTCAAAATACAAAAAAGCCAGTCAACTACAAGTACAAACCTTCAGCCGAACTTGAGAAATGGAACCAGAGTTGGAATTCTGTGGCTTCTTGACTTCCATAAACCTTAACGGGATTTGGCAAGCTCTTCTCCAAGCTCACACACTCACACTGGCTAAACACCTTTGCAGTCACCACAGCCAAGTCCGTGCTATCACTCAGTCTGTGGAGAAACAAGCCACCTTTGTCTGATGGGCACTCAGAGCTTTTGCCAGTAAAATTAACAATACCAAAACACGTTCTTGTGTCAGGAGAAGGCTTATTTCTTACACCTACTTTTTCTGCTCAGTTTTTAAGAGACAGCTAAACTCATGTTATCTCCCCCAATTTCTCTCCTCTATAGGGCCTTTCTGACTCCCCCCACCCCCCCCACACACACACTGAATGCCACAGCACTGGTTAGAAGATGACTATGGATATATGTCACTTGTCATTTGGGGGCTAACCAGGGCAGAAGCAGCCATAAGTTTTGGGTTTGCAGAAACATGTTCTGAAATCGCAACAGTTTGCATGTTTTCTTCACAGGAAGATTAACTGTCTGATGATTGGCAAGCTCTCAACTGAAATGGGGGGGGGGAGGGTGGGAGAGAAAAGAAACAGATGTGCTAGCGATCACACCACCCTGCCGAGGATAATCTGCACCAGGTGTTTTAGGCACTGCAGGCAGAGACAGGTTGCACTTGGCTGAGGGTCGCTTTCCTTAAGTCTCTGGCTATCTGGGGCCAGCCACTGGGTCCCTGCTGTGGCTCTTAGCACTTACCAACCTCAGGGGACAGCTGGGCTGTCACTTGTAGTTCTGTGGGACTTTTGTATTTACTGAGGAGTAGAATGCTGGAACAGGTGTGCTAATGGAGAGAAGACATAGGGGCCTCAGGGGGAGTGTGATGGGGCATCTGGTTCATTGACTTTTGAGAATTCAGTCTTAGAGGCTGGCTTGAGGCTCTTGAGACCTTATAGGCCTTGTCCCTTTTATGGCTTTTGCTTTTCCTTCTCCCTCCCTCCCTCCCTCCCTCCCTCCCTCCCTCCCTCCCTCCCTCCCTCCCCCCTCCCTCCTGCATCCCTCCCTCCTCCCTATTCTGCCTCTGGCTTCAAAATATCTTTCCCAGGACCACCAGCTCTTTTTGAGATGGGATACATTATTGTTGTTGTTGTTGTTGTTGTTGTTGTTGTTGTTGTTATTGATGGGGTATCTTCTTCAAGGGAAATATAGACAAAAGATGCAGCTTTTCCTCTGGGTATACAGTTGGGCTGTTTTAAAATTCTTTTCAGTTTAATAGAGCATTGGATGCTCCAAGAAAAGACATTAGCGATAGAATCATTTGCCTGCTTTCCTCTCCGAGTTAGGCAAGAATAGAAAACATTTTGAAGTCGAAACGAAAAACTAACTTGTGTAGTCAGTCATCCATCATTGAGTTTCCTTCGATAATTAATAGCTTTTAACAAATTTGGTGAGCCGTTTCGACAATCCAGTGCCTTTTGTAGATATATCCCGAGTTAAGCAGTATGAAAACCATCCAATTTTAAAACATCCCATCACCCAAGGGAGATCGCCTATATCCACTCACAGTTAAACTTGGAACCTACCTCCAGCCCCAGGCAGTCGCTAACTCACTCTCTGGTCTATAGCCTTAGCTTCTTGAGATATTTCATGCAAATGGTTCCAGTGTATACCTTTTGTGTATGTACTGCTTCCAGTTTAAATAATGTCTTTGTAGCTCTTTACTTTATTATGCCTGAGTACCCTACCCCTCTGTCTTGTGGAGTGTATCCGGCCCTTGTGTGTCCATGTTCTGATTCTTTTTTCATCACTCTATGAACACAAAGAGTGTGTGCACTTTGAGGCTAATGATGTTGCTACCTACATTTTTCTGTATAAATCTTTGTATAGATACATGTCGTCACCGTCTTAGTTGAATATAAAGAACTGGAATTTCAGGATCATATGAAAAGTTTGTATTTAATATTCAGAAACTATCGATTTTTTTTTTCACAAAGCACCTCAAAGTTTTCCCATTTTTCATTAGCAGTGTGTGAGCATTCCCATTTCTCTGCATCGCGAACCACATTTGCTGTAACCTGCTTTTTGATGGCGTCTTGTTGTGGTGGTATAATATCTATCAACAGTTTTGATTTGTGTTCTCCTAGGCAGTGGTTTTCCACCTTCCTGCTGCTGCCCACCCTTTAATACAGTTCCTCGTGTTGTGGTAAATTTCAAACATAAAATTAGTTTTGTTGCTACTTTATAACTGTAATTTTGCCATTATGATCTGTAATCTAAATAGCTTTTTTTTTTTTTTGAGATAGAGGTTTGCCAAAGAGGTCTCAACCCACAGGTTGAAAAATGCAACCCTAGGGGATAATGATGTGGACCGTCTTTTTGTTGGGCTCATTACTCAGCATCTTCTTTGTTAAAGTGTTTTTGCATCTGTTAAATGGAGTTGTGTTATTGAATTGTGAGAACTTTTCATATATTCAGGATCCAAGTCCTTTAATTACTATATATGTGTATCTTTAAAGCATTTTCTTCCAGTTTTTGACTTGTCTTTTAACTCTCTAATGGTACCTTATGAAAAATTAAAAACAAATTTGAGGAAGTCCAAATTAACATTTTTCTTTTTATAGCTCATGCTTTTGATATGATGTTTTATCCTTCCTTCCTTCCTTCCTTCCTTCCTTCCTTCCTTCCTTCCTCTTCAATTGTTTACATGTGCTGTATACACATATGAGGGTACACAAACCTATACATGTGTGTATATGTAAAAGCCAGAGGTTGACTTTGGATATCTTCTTCTCTACCATATTTTGAGAGAGTCCCTGGACTCACTGGCCACTGTGTTGGGGATCCCCCATCTCTGCTTGTCAGTGCAGAGATTTTAGGTGAGGACACCATAGGTGCATTAATTTTTGCAGGGATATTTGGGGATAGGGATTGGACTGAGTTCTTCATGTTTGTGTTTGCCCATCACCTGTCCCTTATACTACTTTCATCTCAAAGTTTTAAATTCATCTTTTACATTTGGGCCTCTCATTTATTCAAAGTCATTTTTGTATGTATGGTGTTAAGGGTTTGTGTGTTCCTGGCTGTCCTGGAACTCACTCCGTAGACCAGGCTGGCCTCGAACTCAGAGATCTGCCCGTCTCTGCTTCCCCAGTGCTAGGATTAAAGGCGTGCCACCCAGCTTGCATGGTGGTAAATTTCAATCCTTGCATGTGCACACAGAACCCAGAACCATGACAGCTTGGGAGACCATTGCGACTTCTGTGCCAAGGAGTTTCACCAAATCAAATGCAAACAGTAGCGAACGTACTCCAGCAATGATTTCCCAGGAGAGGCGGAGGAGACAGGAGAACTGGGTCAGGCAGGCAGATTTGGAAAAATCCGTTTGTGCCCAAACTCATCAAAGCATACCAAATTGGAAATAATTTAGTAAGAACTTGTGTTGGAAATTGAATGGAGACGTTTCTGGAAGATTTATCATTTATAGGACAAAATCATCCCTTGTCTTCCTGAGGGAAAGGCAAACATTGAGTCATCTTGACACAGGGGTTGTCAACATCTGGCTTTCCTTTCTTCCCCCACCTCTGTTCTTTCTCCAAAATCATGTCACGTCAGGAAGCTGTCACCCATCTCGACGCACAGAAACAGTTTGTTTCTGTGGTCACTTTAAAATAGATACAGGGTTAACAACACAGTGACTTCAAAATGACAGCATGTACAAGTCTGGCTTAGGACTTAACATTTCGAGGAACATTCAAAGGAAAAGAAGAGCCTGGGGCTGTTACCTAAGCCCACTGGCCTTCCCTAAGAAGTCCTGTCACTAAATCATGGAGTGTACAACATGAGGAATGAGATTGCTCCTCAACGGAAACTCGGCTTTCAAAGCATTTCATCAACTAACAAGGTGTGGAGATCATTAAAGTACCAGAAAGCCACCCATATAGGATAAAGCACTTCCCCTAGAGTCCCATTGGGGGGAAAGGGGCACGGTGTGGGGACAAGACAGACAGGACACATGACAGTGATGATGACCTTTTAGCTCTGTCTGTTCATTTAACTTTTGTTCTGGCCTTGATGTGAAAACTTCCTCCCCGGCCGGCTGGCTTCAGACACTCTGGTTAGTCACTTTTGATCTGTGTGACTGTTGTTAGACCTAGACACAGTGAGAGCAACCACCACAGGCATCACCGTGCACCATGTCCTAGACACTTTGTTCTAACCGTGCTGGGTTCTTGGCTTGGCTGACTTTCCATAGAAACAAACCATCATGATCCCATTGTCTCGGTGCTGGCTGTCGTTCAGAGAGACATGTAGGGACAAGAGCCCTCTGGGAGGTAAGCTGCCAATGGGCTCTTACAAAGAAAGATCTGGGCGGCTGCTGTCAACCGCAAGGCCTGATGGAGCTTTGTTCCAGGAACTCTGATCCCATAAAGAGGCTCCAAGACACAGCTGTTCACGTACAAAGTGTCCACTCTGGGAACATGGGTTCTGATGGAGTGGGTGTGTAGGGACAAAGTAGGAAGAAAGATGCCTGGTAGACTTGAGTTTGGTCTGTGAGCCAAGGTCACAGAAAACGTAGGTGAAGCATCCAGTAACTGCCATGAAGGTTTCACACTTTTGTGTTACAGAATGCATTTCCTCTGATTATAAAAACATTCACGTACACTGTGAGTATAGACATAGAAAACAACATTATCTAAATAGTTACACTTGCTAATACTGTGCCAGCAGTTTAGTATATTTTTATGTGTGTCTTGTGTATGTTATCTGTGGATTCATATGTGATTTTAGCTAAAAGAAGAATTGTATTATATCTTGCCTTTTCCACTCAGCATTATGTGTTTTGAATAAAATTATTTTAATAGCTGAATATAATTTCATCTTTTTGCATCCTATAATTTCCTCAATCAGACCCCTATTGTTGGACATTTAGGTTGCATTTTTTTTCCTAATTATATATTTTGCATGGAAGCCTTTGCTCACCTTCATAATTATACCCTTAAAATACATTCCTGGACTGGAATATTGACATTGCATTTTAAATGCCTACTTTCCTATTTCACTCTATTAAACAGATCATCCTAAACTCTATTTCTGACAGCAGACTGTGCAGTGGTCATTCTACACGAAGCCTGACCCAGAGCAGACTTTGTATGCTGCGGTCTCTGTCGTGATGAGAATCACAAAGTTCTACCGCCTTTAATTTTTTAACAGTTTTGTTTAATAACATGATTTGGTTGTTTTCACTTAGTTTTGATTAGATATATAGATAAATATCGTCCATAAGCATGGTCTTGTTTTAAGCACTCCATCGGAACATTTTATAAACTGAGATCTCTTCTCTGTCTCTGTATAATGCAAGCACTGTTCTAATATGTCATCTCCTGTACTTTTGATTTATATCTTTTGCTGTCCTATAATCAGTATATTAAGCTTTTCTTCTGGAGGAATGTCTACACTTGATGTTATTAATATTTTTCTTCCCAGGATATAATATCTATCTTTGTACCCTGCTGTTTAGAAGTAGTATTTTGACTATTAAGCAATCCCTTCATCATCTGTATTTTGGTGATACGTAAGGTAGAGTAGGAAATGTTACTTCCACTTTCTCCCCCAGAGGCTGACCTATTTTACCAGTATAATTTATTGAATGATAAATTATCCTTCATTGACTCAACGTGGGACTTTGTTGGTCCATGGCATCTTTACGTAGGAACCCCGGTTCTAGGTAACTTCTGTTTGATTCCACTGGGTTGGCTACACAATTCTGAAGCAATATCACATAGCTTTAATGGTATTGAGTCTATATTGCTCTCATGTTTAATTATATACATTTTTTCCTTCAAGTTTTGGCTCCTTTTCTTTTCTTTCTTTCTTTCTTTCTTTCTTTCTTTCTTTCTTTCTTCAGTGAATTCTTTATATATGTATTAAACAATGTTGGAAATGTAGTGCTAGGGGTGATGGCTCAGCAATTAAAAACACTTGCTGCTCTAGCAGAGACCTAGGTTCAGTTCCCAGCACCCACAACGAGCAACTTACACTGTACATAACCCCAGTTCCAGGGGGTCAATGCCTTCTTCTGGTCTTCATAATTACCTACACATAGTTAGTATACATATATACACTCAGACACAAATATGAACCCATAGAATAAGTAAAATGAATCTTTTTTAAAAAAAATACACTTTTAATTGCAATTTTTATTTCCTGATGTTCTCATAAATAATTCTCACTTTTCTTCTAACTTTTTGATTGTTAGATTTTTGAGATAGGGTCTCATGCATCTCAGGTTGGTCTTGAACTCATTCTGTAGGTGAGGCTAGCCTTAAACTACTGATATCCCTGCCTTTTCGTCCCAGTTGCTGGGATGTTGGGCATAAGCTCACTGAACCCAGCTCCTTTACCTGTTCTGTAGTCAGAGTTTTGATGTTTTCTTTGTCTCTAAGAGTTATTTTTTAAAGTATCACAGAACTGTGGCTTAGTAATTTAATTTTTAGACTTTTATTAAAATGAAATATTTTGGGCCTTTTTGTTATTGAGTATTTTGTTAACTGAAATGTATTACTGTTTTTAATGCTACTTAAAGCATGTTGGTTCCCTATGAGTGTGAGCCATAGGGTGTGTGTATGTGTCCCTATCACTTACAGTTTTCAAATTCATCTCTATATTTCCTTACAACTTGCCATGAACAGATTTGAGTTTTTCCCATGTTATATAATCATCTCTTTGTATACTCCTCTATACGTTTGCTTGTGTGTGTGTGTGTGTGTGTGTGTGTGCGCGTGCGCGCGCGCGCGCGCGCGCACGCACTTTGATGTGGTTCTGTTAATAAGATGTTCCTTATACCCAAGAACCATCATAGGTGTGGACAAACTGATGCACCATATAGGATAAGATGAAGGACATCAAATCTACAACATTTATGCTAATATACATAACCTGACCTAATCAGGAGGAGATGCCAAATAAATCTAAGTGGAAGAATTTTATTTAAAAACTGAGCTATAATCTTAAGGCTGGAAGTATTAAAGTCATGGAGCTCAAGGAGAGGTTGGGTCATTGAGCCGGACTGGTGGAAATGCAGCGATGTCAGTCCCTTCTAGCACATGAGCCTTCCTGATTTCTGCTTGCCTTTAAAATCACCACTGGGACAATTGGCGAGACCTCACCAGCAGTCTGCATTTCGTGTTAGCAGTTAATCAATATGTTGAGTTTTCATGTTTACCATATAAGCAGCTTTCTCACATTAGATTTTTGGAAAGGCCATTGTATTCTTGAAGCTGTTCCTATTATATGTTTTATTGAAACACTATTTTCTGGACATGAAAAGGCTGTTGCATACATGAACTCACCATGGTTGTGATTGCATGTGCAAGCCATACACAAGAGCAAGCCAACTAAAATCCCAGCATGCCCTGGGGAGGGGCTCATAAAGCTGCACCCCAACTGGGGATGTGATAGTAAATTTTCTTCAAGGATACAGACCCTGAATGGTTATTTGTGCCCTAGTACATGTTCCTATATCTATACAGACATAGGTAGCACCAACTGGACTCTGGGCTGGAAGGCAGAGGGGAAGAGAGAAAAGAGAGACACTAAGTTGGGAGGGGAAAGTAGTGGTGGAGGATAGAGCAGGGAATGCAGAGGAGGGAATAGAGTTGGATCTGGTCAAAATACGTTATATATGAAAGTCTCATAAATTTGAATATGTGCATGGGACCTAAATATACCTGGTCATTTGTATTTGGCTTCGAAGTAATGTGACAGGTTGTTACCAATAAGTGTTCCTGCAAAGTGATGATGGTTAACTCTCAATATGGATATATTTGTCTGTACCCAGAGAGGCTCTTCTAGCAATTTGAGTAGTGGTGTGTGTGTGTGTGTGTGTGTGTCCAGTTTTCAGGTACATGCACACACACACACACATATGTGTATATGTGTGTGTGCATGTCTGCACATGTGTGTTCAGTGTTCAAGTACATGCACACACACACACACATGGGTATGTGTCTATGTGTGCATGTCTGCACGTATGTGTGTGTGTGTGTGTGTGTGTGTGTTGCACATGTGCACTTAGGATTAAACCCAGATCCTTGATCATCCTAAGTAGGTGTTCCACCACTAGCTGTACCTTTACCCACTAGTGACCTCATAGAGTAGTGAAGAGTCAAGAAGCTGGGAACCGAGGACAACTCTCACTGTGATCCTCCCTGGGGATGCTCAGAGGGAAGCATTGCGGACCCTGAGAGCTAGAGGCGGGGCTCTCGCTGCACAGAGGCTGCAGCCAATTCTGATGACTGCTTGACCCCGTTATCTCAGCTGTTTCTGCAGTGAGACTAAATCTTCATAGACGATGTGATTTGGTGACTTACAGGCCTCCTGATTCTGGCAATCACTTATGGGGAAAACAAAAAGAGCAAGTCACTTCCAGGAGACGTGGGCTCTTTTGTCCATTCGGCAAAGTAACTTGTGACCTAGGGAAAACTGATTCCACACACAACTTGGTTCATTACTCTGTACATGAAGAGGTGGGCCCTTCTAAGTATGAACTTACATATTTGAACATTTCACGATTTAAGAGGAATGAAGACTCCACTTGGGCTGAGCCTACAGAAAGTTGGGCAATATGCTGGGTCTTGACTGTAAGGCAGGGTGTCAATCCTTGAAAGATTGGGAGGGGAACACTAGGGGAAACAGGTATTTGGGTAGACCTTGAGGAGATATTTAGGTGGGCTCCACCCATGTGGATTCTGGCCTCAGAAGATTCTGATACCCACTTCTGCTTTTAAAGTTGTTTTGTGGATAAAGCTGAGAGTTCTCCGTGCCATTAAAAATGATGTGGTTTTTAAGGTAGACAAAACTGGCCTTCTTACAGTTTTGCTTTGTAGGGATGCTATGTTCACACAACCTCTCTTTATTAATGGCTACTAAGCCGACTCAGCAGAGTGAAGGCAGACGGAGAAAAGGCCGTAAAAATTCGGCATTGCCTTGTGAGATTTAATATACCACTGGGGCTTGTAGTTGGCTCCTTTTCCCCCTTTTTGTAAGTAAATGTCTGGGTAAGGTCTATGTGAAGTAATAGAAGGCAAACCATTTGTCGCCTCTAAACTGTAGAATGACCCACAGGACCTCAGTAGGCACATGTCTCCTTTCAGTGATGGACTACTCCTATTTGACACACCAAGGATCTCTCTCTAGAGAAGAAATCCTTTGGCCGTGGTGGGTGAGAATGTTGGATGCACAACTGGCCCGGCTGAGATGGTCATTATATATGGCAGGACAGAGGGCCTGCAATGCTATGGGACACTCTGGCAATGGTGACGAAGGAGGAGGAGAGACACCTCTTGGATCTCAGCCTTGGGCGTGGTCAAGTTTGGAGAGATCTGTCCCATGGGGCATATGCCAGGCCTGGTTGAGCCCAGTGGCTAGGAAACTCTTCATTTATCTGAAGGAAATAAAAGTGCAGCAGCCTGTTTGTGAAAAGCAGACAATGAACAGCCCCAGGAAGGAAGAGTCTGTTCCCAATAGCTAAGTGGAGTGTGGAGCCCTGGCAGGGAGAAGGCAGAGAAGCAGGCCTGGGCTGAGGGCCAGGGCAGTGGCCGCACCATAGGAGCATCACTGTTCCACCCTCTCTCTCTTTCTCTTCCTGGTTGGCAACACAAAGAGAAAGAGGATGGGGTGGGAGGGCTTGGCCTCTCTCCCTGAGGAAGAGGTCGGTCCACCGACCTCCAGTGATGATTGCACTGAATGAATTGGAGCTTGTAAACGGCTTGGAAGCTACAAGGCAAAGCCTGAGCGTGGAAGAGTCGTTTTTCTCTTAAGTCATTTTATTCTAGGAGTTGAAAAACAAAAATGCTTCTTGAACAGAGAGTGGTAGTCAAGGCTGCCAGCCTCCTCTTGTGCGAACTTGTATTTGTTATTTCTTCTTCTTCTTCTTCTTCTTCTTCTTCTTCTTCTTCTTCTTCTTCTTCTTCTTCTTCTTCTTCTTCTTCTTCTTTAAATGCGAACCACAAAATGTGGATGAACCAAAGTGCGAGGAGACAGTGGCTTTGACATTTAGGGAGGGGGTGGGGATATACTTCAGGGGCTTCCACCAGAGCAATAACAATTAGCCCGATTAGCCTGTGCATAACCCGTCAGTGTAAGGAGCATACAAACAGTTAGAGCAAATCACTGTGGTGCTCCTGGGAACATCTCTCCGTGCTTGAACCAGCTCACCAAACAGATGTCAAAAGATCATATGGTACATTTTTGTCAGTGACAATTAACCTCAATTACTACCCAAAAGTACCCCCCAAATAGTTGCATGGAGATAGGTCTATGAGGGACCTGGCCCTTGGCTCCCCACAACAGTTACCCAGTAGACAGAGATTGCTTTGCAGCATTTTCCAGATATGGTACAAATCCTACTTACCATTATTCGCCGCCAACGATAAAAGCAGTAGCAGGTGTACCCTCACAGCTCACCCTTTATTGCCTGGGCACCGTGACAGCATCTCTTTGACTTTATGTTGGTAATGAACCGGGGAAAAACAGGAGAGGAAGCAAGGCAAATGAACCTTCAGGCTGTTTACAGCGACCTGACCTGGAAGCATAAAGTTGAGCCCAACTTTTCAACTGACACAGTTCCTTTCTCAGAAGCAGCCCTAGCTGATAGTGCTCTAACTCGTCTCTGTAGTGTTACCTAGGATGTTTCCAAGGGGTTCTGCGTTTGCAGCTTCCCTTATTAGGATGAAACCCATGTTGCCGTAGACATCACAATAATTACATACAGGCATCAGAAGTCTCTCCTCTTCATCTCTGCCCTCCCTTCCACTTCCCTCCCCCCTCCATCTCTTCCGTCCCCTTGTCCTTCTCCACCTCCCTTTTCTCTCCCTCCTCCAGCCCCATTCTCCACCTCCTGCCTTTGGCTATTTAGTTTGCTGTCCTATGCATTTCTAAAATGTATAATGTCTGATTGCCCTTCTCTTTCTAGTTCCTCTTTAGCAGGACCAAACTCACAGCTTCTTCTCTTTGCCCTTGCCCACATCCTGGTTGTTCAGTCTTGGCCACGTGTCCCTAGCATCTGGCAGAGGCTGTGTTAATGTGAGAGCGCGTATTGCTCACGGTCCTCGGCTAACCTGCCTTTAGGTTGCGCTGTGATCCGCCTTCAAATTCTATTTAGCGTGTCTCTCGTCCCTTCTCAAAATTGTCTCCGTTGATTTTTCTTTGTTGTCGGTGATTCCAGGTGTCCTGATTGTATACCCCGTGCTGAAGCCTCTGAGGAGGTCCATGCTACACCCTTGGTTTTCCTTTCCTGGTTGTCTCTCTTTGCTGCCTTCACTCACTGCAACACCTTCTAAGAGATCGGCATCGTAAAGAAGAAAGGCCAGTTTGACTTCCAACCTTAGCGCAACTGGATCCTGGGGAGTTACACAGCTTCTCAGCCAGTGCATCTTTGTCCATTAAAGGAGCACATGAAAGCCAACCTCTCAGAGCCATTACCATCCCTTATTTGAACAGCATAGCTAGGACCCCTAACTTAGTGCCTTGTGTATTGTAGGTGTCTGAAAAAAATGCTCATATATATAAGGCACTTATGTTCACTATATAAATTCTTAGGGGAAAACTCCCTGGTCTTTAAATACAGACAGAGAGGTAGAGGCAGGTGGACCTCTGTGAGTTCGAGGCCATCCTGGTCTACATAGTGAGTTACAGGACAGCCAGCATCTCCAAAGCACCAAAAACAGTGAAAAGTTACTCCACAGGCAGAACTTGAAGTTTTGTATCCCACTCTTTCTTCTTCTTGGACTTTGGAAGGAAGCACAAATCACCTTTTGTCCCTACTTAAGCCATACTAAACTTCCTCTGTGAGGAACATGGCTTCTTATACTCTCTCCACCAGAGCTATGGAAACGTGAGAGCTTTGTCTGAGAAGGGCCTCAGGTAACTTATAGAACTTTGCCTTGTTGTTGTTGAGTGGGATTGTAGCCCGTTGCGGACGGCCTCAGCATCCCAAGTGAGTCGGGGAGAGGAGAAGGTTGGCTGTCTGGGGTCTAGGATGTTGATGCTATTGGGAGAAGGAAAGTGGGAAAGAAAAGTAATGTTAGATCCTTTCCCAGTGCAAAAAGGCTGCTCAGCCATGTCTAGTTCATTTGATTGCACTGCATTAATCCACTCTGTAGCCAGTGAATGGTTAAATAACCCAGAGGAAAACTGTGAGCAGTGGGTCCAGAGGAAGGGAGAAAATAGGAGAAATACATATGCACACGCTCACATGCGTGCACACACACACACACACACACACACACACACACGCACACACGCACACACACACACGGTGGGCGTGGGGCGGACTGGGAATAAGATTGTCATGGAGAAAAATAAAATCTATCACAGGGAGCAGCAGTGAGGTACAACTGTGCTGATGCACCATTGGCTACAAATATTGTGGGATCAAACTGATGGGGCCAGGGCTTCTGAGCAGACACAGAAAGGTGAGGTCTCAATTATATCAACCAGACCTACAAACATGATACCGTAGAGAAGAGAGCCATTAGGCAGGATCAACTCCTGCCCACATGAAAGAGGCCCTTACTTCAAAGGGGGCAGCCACAATCCTAAGGAGGGATGTCACAGACCACCACGGGTGTCCTGGGCCGCCGGAGAGAGCTTTGTTTGAACTGGGAAAGTGTGCCCCCAGTACCCCACCGGCTCCTGTTTCTTTTCCAGGACATGCCAGCTATTGTTTGCAGATTCTCTTTTCAGAATCTCTCAAGAAGCAGAAAGGGGAACAGAAACCATAAAATGGCAGTCTGTACTTGAAAGCCTTCCCTGCAGAGCTTTTTTTTTTTTTTTTTTTTTTTTAACAGAGTATGTTTGTGGGCAACCTCATCGAAGTATTGGACAGCGCTTCTCTGAGTGGGGGGACCTTTGACACACCAAAGTAAAAATTCTGGTGGGCTCAGCAGTTTGTTTGACAAGCCCTTTCGGAGGATGCTGGGGCATGCATTTGAAGACTGAGGGCATCCAGTTGAAGAATCCCATGTTCTGGGTTCTAATCTCAGTTCTGCTGTTTACTAACTGTGATGTCACAGAGCTGGGGTATGCATCAAGGAGAGAGGCTGCTGGTCGTCAGAGTCTACACTGGCATCCCATGGCTGGTGTCTCGGGAGTTAGATTGTATGTCTGTTGACTGGGAGGTTTCCTAGGGGAGCTTTTCCTTTTCATGTTTCCTTCCTTCTCGAATGTTCTGGCTTCTAAAGGGCATTGTTTTTCATGTCTCCTCCTGCTAAGAAGTGTGGAAAACATTGCTTTCTGGGTACTCTGTGGGTGAGTATAAGCACTCCCCTCAGAGCTTCGGAAACACAGGCCAGCTGAGACCACTGCTGAGTCATGTTTCCTGGGCGGGGGGTGGGGGGGGTGGGGAGGGTGGGGGGGGTGGGGAGGGTGGGGGGGGTGGGGAGGGTGGGGGGGGTGGGATAGGGCGCGGGAGCAGGATGTACCAGATTTTCCCCTGTAGTGACACCTTCCCAGATTTTCCCCTTTGGTGACACCATTCTTCCTGCACCCTGAAAAGGAATGAAGAGACAAAAATGAACATTTCTGTGGCCGCGTTGACATTAAAATGGAGGGGGAAAACATCACTGGAGTTAGAATGTCTCATTCGTTAGTCACTTTTCCTTCTCAACTTAAATTAAAATTAAACTGTCCCTGCAAGCAGGAGAAGAGCAGGCCCTCAGTGACCACACAGCTCATTATTTCTAAGGAATATATTTAATTCCCAGTGGAGAGGAACCTGGGATTGGTTTTCCATTTCTATAAGCAGTTAGGTGCACACATCCTCAGGAAGGAGAGTTTATGCTTGCTGAAGGGATGGCTAGTTATGCCAGGGAAAGGTGGATGTTGTTGTCAGTAACCTTGTGGGTTGCTGCTGGAGACCTGTTCCTCACTGCAGGTCATCTCAGGCTCTCAGATTCTGAGCTCAGTTAGGTTTTTTTTTTTTCCTCACAAGGTTTTCCCAAGCTTTCACATAGCCATTTTGGTTAGCCACAGTGCACCGTCCAAGTCAGTGGTTCTCAACCCCATGGGTAGGTCATGACCCCTTTGGGGGGGGGGGTCAAACAACGTGCACAAGGGTTGCCTATGACTATAAACATTACAAATATTTACATTAAGATTCACAACAGTAACAAAATTACGGTTATGAAGTAGCAACGAAAATACTTTTATGGTTGGGGTGGTCACCACATCATGAGGAGTGGTACTGAAGGGTTGGTTGCAGCCTTAGGAAGATTGAGACCCACTGCTCTAGGCCCTCAAAAAGGGATGTGTCGGACACTAGCTATTAGTTCTGAATAAGAGTGAAGAGTCTGGAATCTCTGCTGACATTAAGGTGATGGCTGGAGAGAGAGCTAGTGAGACCCAGTGCTTTCTGGAATGGCCTTAGTCTCCCCGTCGCACAGACCTTGCTCTGAGCTTGAGCTTACTTAGAGTTCTAGCTGTGGACTCCCACCGCCCCACTCCCCAGGACTAGGATTGTACTCAGAACAACAGCTCAGTGTTCATCCCTGTGGTTAGACCAGGGAGACGTTTCTGAGCACGGTTTAAGCATCTCGTGCCGTGACAAGGGAGGGGCAACACAGCTCCCATGAGAACGGTAATCTAGCCATTACGTAACTCTCAAAGTGAACAAATAGTATAGATCATCAGAGAATTATACAGTGCCATCTTCACCCTGGACTTCAGGAAAATGTTGACTTGCAGGCAAGTTCTTTGTGCTGAGTTTCCAGTTTCCAGTTATGTAAATACAAAGGGGGAAGATGGAAGCACTGGGGGGAAAACCCACCTCAGAAAATGCACACAACATCTAACACTTTATAATTCAATTCCTCATAAATATGCTTACATTTATCCTTTACTGTAGTAGTTACAAATAAATTGTATTCTAGAACAATAAGACACAAGCAAGCAAATCATTTTGGGGGTTGACCATATGATCAAGTCTATAATTCTCCGGCTCTATTAACGACCTCCACGCACTGTTTTAATACTGGCTAGACATTCAGAGTTCTTATCTGAGCCACTGTTGAGAAGCTCTCTGTATCTCTAGATAGGGCTTGGCCAGGTAAATATTCCCCTGTAGGTCCTGTGATTAGTCTGAATAATGGTCCTACCCATGAATCTCAGATCCCACTCTTTGGAAGCTTTGAATGCCGCTACACATGGCACTCAAATGTTTACACACCTGAAAAAATAGGGCCGATGAGGTAGGTAGATGATCTTGGATCACAGGGACGCCATTAAATGTCATCGCATCTCGGTGCTTATAAGAAAGATGCAAAGGAAGACTTTCCAGACACAGAGGAGAGAGCTATGGGAAGCCATATAAGAGAGAAGTTAAAAGAAGCTGGCCTTAAAAGGATAGGCTGGTATAGCCATAAAATAGGGAACACTGAAGCCGTCACAAGTCAGAAGAGACAAGACATATTCTTGTTCTCCAGTACCTGCCTGTAGTGAAGAGTTTGAAAGATATTGCCTTTGGAGTTGTAAGTAAGTAGTCTATTTTGATCTGCCAAAGTTTATGGCAATTTGTTACAGTACCGACAGGAAACTCATACAGGACCATACTCTCTATGAGAGCGAAGAACCCAAGCACAGTTCCAATTTAATTCCAATAGCTATCTCTGTATCACTGAGTTCAGTTCCTGACTCTCTCGTTGGACATGTAAGATGTCAGTTATAGTCCCAGATCTTCAGCTGTTTGGAGGAGTATCACACCAACTTATGTTATGTGATATCTAATAGTGTCGGGACTGGGAGCAGGAAGAGAGCTGAGTTTCACTAAATGGGGAGATGCATGCTCAGTTCATCATGAGTCTGCTGAGTGTTATCAAGGCAGGTGTCGTTCAAATAGACTCTATTGCTGAAACCAGCAACCCATCTTACTTAAGTGTGTGCTCACCTTCATACCTGCACTTAGATCTGTGTGCTTGCTGAAGAGTCTGGGTAGCTCCAGATCTTGACGCTTGTCCATGAGGTCCCTCAAACAGTGACTGTTGAACCAGACTCTGTAGGCAAATTGTGCATGACTTTAAGTTTCATTTCTACTGCCAACGATCCATGTGACCTTGAATATAATCTCTTTAAATTTCAGTATCTTCACATGAAATTAAGGGTTGTAGCAGTTCTTATCTCACAGGATTTGTAAGGATTTTTTGAGAAATGCGTGTAAAACATAGTATGGATGTCTCCTACTAAGAGAGGAGCCAAGATAGGTATCCTTTTTATTCTCTTTCAACATAGTGCTGGAAGTCTTGGCTAATGCAATAAGGCTGAGAAAATAAATAAAATATATATGGATTGAAAAGGAAGATTTATAGCCATCTTCATAAATGACATGATTATAGAAAATCTAAGGAGCTAAAAGTAGCAAGGCATTTGCTGCATTATTATGAGAGATTTGGAAGAGGGGAGAGACAGAAGCAGATAGATAGATAGATAGATAGATAGATAGACAGACAGACAGACAGACAGAGACAGAGAGACAGGATTTTGACAACCCAAATTGTAGCCCTCATGTAAGCAAGATTATCAGTATATAAGAAAATAAATGATGGAAAATATCCTCATATATATATATATATATATATATATATATATATATATATATATATATGAAATAGAATATCACTCTCCTTTCTTCCCTCAAGCCCTTCCCATGTTCCACCAAAATATAAAATGTGGGCAAGTATTATTACTTTTTTATACCCTATCTTTTGACTGCAGTCATCCCCACAGGCCTTTCCTCAGGCCTTGCTTGTCCTCTACCTCTTCCTATACTGCTTCTTTTCTACTTTCTCCTCATTTACAAGGGGCAAGTAGTATTCACTTTGTTGGAATTAGTTACCCTATGCTTTACTTAACAGCCATAGCCCTTTGTAATGAATGGGATAGCATAGCCTGTGAAGACACCATGGGGAACACACAGGCAATGAAGACAACAATTATAATGACTTTAACAAGGTAAACATGTATTTGTTTCTTGTGTACAAATGGGAGCTTGGGCAGTCCTCAGAGACGTGGGCTATTCCAGTTACTGCTATGCTGTCTTTAGAGTGAATCAATGATCTCAGTTCAAGGCTATAGTTAGAACTCAAATTATGATTTATCAGCTCCCAGCCACATAAGGGAAAAAGGAATGTAAAAGAATCTGGCAAAAGGTATTCTTGTCTTCTTAAGGTAAAGTTACATAGAAACTGTTTCATCTATTTCCCATTGGCCCAGCTAAAATTTTAAGAATCTATTACTGTGGGAGAAGAAGAGAAACTCTTCACTGTTATTTTCTATATCCTAGGTACCAAAAGTCATCATGTCTGTTGAAATTATTATTAATATTTGACACTGATTTATAATTTTAGTATAAATCAGCAGTTACCCCTTGGCCAGCTTTATACCCAAATAACCACATAGAGAGACTAGGATCCATTTAATTAGCCTATAGCACAATGCTGTGCAAGAATTACTCCATCATAAACCTCCAAGCTAGTATAGTTTCCTCCCATTCTTATTTCCCACATCATTATGTTTGTTTTTTACTCAGATCCTAGGTCTGGCTCATTTCTTCTGGTGGTTCCTGGTCCTCTCCCTGTGCATCCCCTCCTTCCTGTTCTTTCTCCTCCTCTCACTGGACCAGGATGTCCCACCCTATTCTCTGTTATTGCTCAGCATTGGCTAGTTGGCTTTTATTGGCAATACAGAGAACAAATGGTGATGTGTCTACACAAACTTCAGACAGGAGATACTTAGAATAAACATCACAATGCAATGTGCAGATTTAAACCAGATAGTGGCTTAGAGAAATCAGTATTTGAATGAACAAGGGCAAACTGTGCACAGTCCACAGGAACATTATGCCAGCATATGTCATAAGGAATACTGCTCCAGCATTCTCTAGTATTAAAGTAAGATTATTGTTAGACTCAATGCAAAACAATGTGGCCTTTTTTTTTTTTCTTTAAATCTGGTAGTAAAAGCCAGCGTCCTTCTTTGAGTCTGGATGGCTTGTCTCAAGGAACATAATATCTGCAGTGTTTCTGCTACAAATTGGAATAAGAGTTGGGTGTTACTCGGTTGGAAATCGAGCTCTTCCTTTGAGTGGTTGTTTTAGTTACATCCTTCAAGCTTCAGTTTTATCAATGGATATGGTAGATAGCTATATCCAAGAGTGCCGTGGACGTTACAGGTCACGAAGTGCTTTCCCTAACAGTTTCTGAGTTTCAGGATTTCCTTTAAGTTACTCAGTTCATTTTGAATTGATTCCTGTACAGCACTGGAGAAAAGTGGGAACCTGACTTCTTTCTTCTAATTTTCTCAGACCTTTTGTTGAAGAGGCTGTTTTGTTTCTTGTTTTATCTCCCCCTCCCTTCTTCAGTCTAAATTATATAAGGAACACAAACCAAACACCAACACCCCCTCCCAATTTTCAAAGGATGAAATGCATATAAACATATAAAAATATTTGACATCATTACCTATCAGAGGAATGTAAATTAAAGCCACATTAAGAGTCCAGCTCACTCTGGCTTCAATGGCTATCATTAAGAAAACAAACAACAAATGTTGGTGAACATGTGGGAAAAAGGGATGGAAATTGGTCCAGCCACTATGAAAATCAGTATGTAGGTTCTACACACACACACACACACACACACACACACACACACACACACACACCACCTGGTCATAGTGGCACATGCCTTAAATCCCAGCACTTGAGAGGCAGATGCGGGCAGATCTTTGTGAGTTTGAGGCCAGCCTGGTCTATAAAGAGAGTTCCAGGACAGCCAGGATTGTTGCACAGAGAAACCCTGTCTTGAAAAACCAACACACACACACACACACACACACACACACACACACACACACACACACACATACCCCACACACCACCACCACCACCACCAGCAACAATAACAACCCTCCTTCCAAAAAAATCAAAACTACCCTACACTTCAGCTATAACTTCTGAGTATGTACCCAAAGGATTTTAAGGCAGCATTCTTCAAATATATCAGCACATCTATGTTTATTGCTGGACTGACCCTAAGAGCCAAGCTATGGAATCAACCTGGTGTCTACTGACAGGTTAATGGGTAAAAGAGTATACTATGTACACATACATAACAGAGTTTTAGTCAGACATAAAAATGAAGTTGTATTATTTGTTGGGAAATGGATGCAATTGGAGATCATCATGTTAAGTGGAATAATTCAGGGGACAGAAGGACAAGCATTACATTTTTCCCTCATTTTGCAGTCATGGAATTCTTTTTAGATACGTTTAAGCACTTGTAAATGATTTGAAAATAAAAGGCAGAAGACTAGTTGGGGGTGAGAGGTAAGGAGAGTAAAGGAGGGTATAGGGATAGTTATTATATTATATATCCAATCCAGTATATACATTAAATTATCCAAATGAAACCTAACACTATGTACAATGAAAACATAGCAATGAAAAGTAGGTATCACTACATATGAGAAATACCTAGCTTATAGGTATAATTGATGTAATAAATAAGGCCATTTCTCTTCTGTGTCACCGGAAGCTAGTCTCTTCTCTTCTGAACCCCATAGTATCCCCTCAAGTCTTTTTCCTTCCTAATCTATTTTTTCTAATCAATTGACATATAAAGTTAGGGTTAGGGTATACTAGACACACTACCAGCAAGAGCAGTGGAAATCTGAGAAATCCACCAGAGCTCGGACTCATCCAGAAACACACCCAACTATGCCAGAGTTCAAAAATTGTGTCTTTATATTTTAGAGCTTCCTGTCATTATGGCTGAGCCTGACATTTCTTGGAGGAGCGAAGGCAAATATGGTCTCCTAACTCATTTCATGATCCAAGCTAAGGGGTCTAGATTGACAAAGGACCGCATTTGTGTATCAGGGTGCCACTCAACATAGGTAGCTTACTTTTCCCATGCTCACCCTTGTTGACAGCCCTCTCCCTCATCTCATGGGAGAGTCACTGAGAGTGGGTTAATATTGGCTGCAGTCATTCTTAGTGTCGGCATAATAAAGTTTCACAGATGATATGTCTTAAGCTATAAAAATGGATTCTCAGACATTGAGGTCAGAAGTCAGACATTGAGGTGTTGGCACCAGGGCATGCTCCCTAGGGGGCTCTGACTAGACCTCTCTAGACCGTCTTGTGGTGGCTAGGAGCCCTGGGTGTTCCTTGTCTTGTGGATGCATTCCCTGTATCCTTATCGCCATTCTGACGTGAGGTTCTCCCCGTGTGACTCCATGTTTCTTCTACCAGTCATATCCGGCCACGCCCCACTCTTATTAAGATGCTTGTATCTATAAAGACGTTCACCAGTGGTACAAGTTAGGATTTTCACTTATCTTTGTTGAGGATGCCAGTAAATCTTTAACGTTTATACTATAGAATTTTGCGAAATTAAGAAATACATTGCCAGGCGTGGTGGCACACGCCTGTAATCCCAGCACTTGGGGAGGCAGAGACAGGAAGATCTCTGTGAGTTTGAGGCTAGCCATGTCTACAATGTAAGTCCAGGACAGACAGGGCTACACAGAGAAATCCTGTCTCATCCCCTCCCTCCCCCCCCCCAAAAAAAAGGAAAGAAAAGAAAGTATGCTGGGCATTGGTGGCAAGTTCTAGAATACCAAAGGTTATATACATCTCCCTAGAGGAAAGACACCCCCTTACCCTGGCCAGTTATGAGGGAAACTGGGTTTTGTTGGGGGAGGGGAGGAAGAGCCATTAAACAGTTGCAGTGTGTGTGTGTGTGTGTGTGTGTGTGTGTGTGTGTGTCTGTGTGTGTGTGTGTGTGTGTGTGTGTGTGTGTGCTTGAGTGTGCCTGCCTGCCTGTGAGTGATCATGTGACTGTGGTGTGTATGTGTCTGTGAATGGATGTGTACATGTGCTGAATGACTGTTGTGTGTTTCTGGAAGAGGCAAGTGAGGGGAATGCCAAGGTGTCAACGGGAGTTGGGTGGGGAAAAAGGACAGTCACAAGACCAACCACCTAACTGCGCAAGGCTTGGGCGTGACTTTCTGGCTAGAAGGAACACAGAAGATCGTGCAAAATTAGAAACATAAAACCGTGTGCCAAGTCTATATGGAGTTTCCTTATGCTTCTCTTCCTCCAGTGTTTAGGATGAATGGCTACAGGCCAGATCCAACTGTATTTCTTTTGTCTCTGACTTTATTTTAATGAGAAACAAACACTAGTATTTTTTTTTTATGTTGTCACATGTAGAAAACTTTATCCCCCCCACCATCTTTCTTGGTTCTTCTCTAATATAGGAACCAGCAAACAGATTGGGAGCAACCCTGCCAAGAAAGTTATGCTGTGGGGATGAGAATGCACAGAGGGGAGTTTTAGTTTGAAGAAGTAAAGGTGTTTACCGAAAATAGGCATCAGAAATCATAGCGCATGGGTACATTTAGTGGTGGCCATTTTGTTTGCCCTTAGTCATGAATCTCAATGCACAGAAAAACAAAACAAACAAAAAAATATTGGGGGATTTTTATACCAGCGAATGATCCATTACCTTTACCACTTCTGCTTATTTTCACTTCAGTCTCACAGACTTTTAATCTGCCATTTAAAGCACTTGAATGTTATTGAGTCATCCCCAAGAACAAAATAGAATGGAAAATGAAACTAGCTTTGAAGCTCTTTTTCTTGGGACAAAAAAAAGTCATGCTAGAATTCCTAAGAACATGGTACCCCGAATGGACATGAACAGCCGATAGCGTTTTTTTTTTTTTCTGTGGAAGACACCAAACTAAGAGCTCATTCATGGTCAGTGGTAATTGGAGGCCTGAAGCATCTTGGGTTGAAAAGATCACAAATGTTCGTAGCTGCATGGCTTCTGTTACGTGGCTGGGTCGGTGTTTACTTCTTTTTGGTCTCAGCAGAACCTTTCAATGCCCCAAATCAGTAGAATGTGACAGAAGCAAAGCTCTTCTGCCTCCTAAGCTGGTCCTAGAATGCAACATGACTGAACTTGGCTCCCTTCCTGTATTCTTCTGGATTCTTCTCTCTCCCTTTCTTCCTCGTTTTCTTCTCTGTCCCTCTTTCTTTCTTCATATTTCCTCTGGCCCATTACTGTTTATACTTGGAAGAGAGAGAGAGAGAGAGAGAGAGAGAGAGAGAGAGAGAGAGAGAGAGAGAGAGAGAGAGAGAGAGAGAGAAGAGAAAGAGAGAGAGAAGGAGAGAGAGAGGAGAGAATGAAAGAGGAGAGAGAGAGAATGCCATAGAGAGATGCCATTGTTGGTGTTCCAGCTGACAAGGCTAACAGATCTACAAAGTCAGCAACAACAGTCAGTCAGATATGACTGAAAGCCTTCAGGTGATTCCAGCCCTCAGCCTGCAAGTTTTCCAACTAAACCTTGGGATCCAATGCCCTGTCTGAAATCATTTGTTTTGCACATGCTTGTATGCATGTGTGAGGGATAGGTTTTCCCACATGTATATGAGTATGTATGCACAAATGTGTGGCCCTGTGTGGAAGGCAGATGTTGTCTTTCAGAGCCCTGGCCATAACCTTTGAGACAGGGCTTCTCATTGGCCTGGGGCTCACTAGTTAAAGTAGGCCGGCTGCCTGTTGCATCCCAAGACTCTTCCTGTCCATGCCATCCTAGTGCTGGGATTATTACCAGCATGCCACCACATCTGACAGTTTTATTTAAGTCGTAGAGATCAAACTCACACTGTCTTGCTTGCAATGCCAGTGTCTTACCAACTGGCTGAGCTTCCCCCTCAAGCCTCGCCCTGTCTGAAAGTCTCTCCTCAGGGACTTAGTATTATTCTTTAATGCCATTTACTTTAGGCGGCCATTATCAACTATTTATTTGAAAAGGTCTCATGTAGCCCAGGCTGGCCTGAAACTTGCTATGTACTGGCCCTGAACTCTTAATTCTCTCCTTTAGTTTCCAAGTGCTGGATTACAGCTGTGAACCACCATGGGTGCCTTGGGAGGTCATTTGCTATGCAGCCATAGCTTACCGTTTGGTAGGACTCTAGAGGGACACCAGATGACCTGTCTACGAAGATGTGAGGTTCTGTGTCATGTCGAGTTCTGTAGTCTAGTATGCTGGTCCCTTCCGGGTGGTCACAGTTTACTTGTTTTAGTG
Source organism: Acomys minous (assembly GCF_964271855.1). Classification (NCBI taxonomy): domain Eukaryota; kingdom Metazoa; phylum Chordata; class Mammalia; order Rodentia; family Muridae; genus Acomys; species Acomys minous. The sequence goes on along the minus strand of NC_140492.1, from coordinate 95,407,269 downwards.
TTTCTCAGCCATGCACACACCAATGTTTCTCAAGCTTTAATGTATATGCAAATCATGTGATGATGATGTTAAAATGTGAGGTCTGGTGTAATTGTTCTGGGGTAGATTTGGAGACCTTATTTTTTTCCATGTCTTTTCTCTTTTTGCTTTTTTGACATGTAGGTGTGCTGGTGTGTATGTGTGTGTGTGTGTGTGTGTGTGTGTGTGTGTGTGTGTGTGTGCGCGTGCGCATGTGCAGATGTGCATGCTCCTGTGTATGGAAACCAGATAGTATACTCAAGATTCCAAGTATATACCACGGTGATTTTTACCCTCTTCTTCCCCCCTCCCTTCCCCTCCTCCTTATTATTCTTTCAAGACAGGGCCTCACTGTGTAGCCTTGGCTGTGTAGACCATGCTGGGAACTCACTGTGTAGACCATGAAGACCATGGGTTCTAGGGGTCGAATTTAGTCATCCTGTTTGCCAGGAAAATACTTCCTGACTGAACTGTCTGCCTATCCTAGATGTTGCTTTCCTAACAAACTCCTGGATAACACTGAAGCTGCTGGCCTGTGAACCACCTTTTGAATATTGAGCTATATGTACAAAGCAAGTCAAGAATAGCAGAGGCGGCTGGGTGTGGTGGTGCACGCCTTTAATCCCAGCACTCGGGAGGCAGAGGCAGGCGGATCGCTGTGAGTTCGAGGCCAGCCTGGTCTACAAAGTGAGTCCAGGATGGCCAAGGCTACAGAGAGAAAGCCTGTCTCGAAAAACCAAAAAAAAAAAAAAAAGAATAGCAGAGGCAGTACGTGTTGTCAGTGAGTAACAACCAATCTGATAATTTTCCTAAATGTTTCATACATGTCAACTCTAGTCCTCAGAATGTTCTTCCCCAATAAGTATTATTGTCCCCACTTTATGAGGAAACTTAAAATGTATAGACATTAGAGAAGTAGCAGAATCAAAACTTAACACTCATAACTCACTACACAACTGGATCCTCTTCCCAATGGCTTTTGTCTTTAGTTCTTCCAGAGCCTGTGATTGGTTCTCTCAATTATCACTTCAACTCTGTTCAATAGAACTTCCTGGACCCATCCTGTCCAATATGGTAGCTGTGTGTACTCTGCTTAATGTTCAGGAAGAGCAAAATGGTTTATTTTATAAAATTTTAATTAATAATTTAAGAGCCATCTGCAACTAGTGACTAGAGCAAGTACCTTGTTTTTGGTGACTTTTATATGGGTAGTGTGGCTTTTTGGAAATGGCGCTAAAGGACACTGTGAAAGGCCCTCCGGATGTGCACTGTGGATGTGTGCCATGACCATTCCTCACCACACAACAGTGCTTAAAACACAGCCTACAATGTCCACAACCTTTACTTCCTCCTGCTTGTTCCCTAAAGAACACTGCTTTACACATCTTTCCTTTGTCTGCACTTTAAGTTAAACAGAAGTCCTAACCATGATGCAAAGTCTAGGACATTACAAAGAAAACTGAATGTCAGTTCTGGGTAGTGATGGGTGGAGTGGGGTTCTGGACCAGACTAGAATGGAAAACAGAGAGCATCTTCCTCTATGTGGGGGCTCAGGGAAGAGGATGAAAAGGGTGTGCTCAGATGCCTCCCTTCATCTTGGGATCTTCAATGATCAGAGTTCTCTCAAGTAAAAATACAAGGAACCCTGACTTAGAATACTTTAAGCAATAAAGAAGTATATTACTTCACACAACTGGAAACATGAGGGCCATCCCAATGGGTCTTGGGGCTATTTTTGTTCACATGTGATCCCAGCTGAATTTGGAGAACATTCTCATGGTGGTTGGCTGAGCCTTCAGAGATTGTTCAGAATCAATGACCAGGAGCAACTCAAGTTTGACATCTTCCTCCGCTTCCACAGACGCATGTAGTGAAGCTGTGGTAAGCATTCAGCAACATCAGGGCAGTGGTTTTGCTCTTAAATATCATTCTCTATGGTTATGTTTAAAATTTTAATTTTATTCTTTTACGTATATCATCAAATTCCAAGAACTGAGCCATCCAAGGTCTCATCACTGCCCTGTGCTATGTCTTATCTTTCAGTGCTTCTGTCTCATCCCATGTTCCTGATAGATTTCCTGAATTCATCAAGTAAAGTGGGTCTCTCCTCCCTCTTGTCGCTCAAGACTCTGCCCCTCAGAGCTCCCTACTTGACACACTCATACAACAACATTCTCCTGAATGTTCTTTCCCTTCTTGACTCATACTTCTTATGTTCTTGGTTGTCAGCCTGGCCTTTAGCAGATGAGCCATTTCTCCATCCCAACTCACACACAAGGACCAATCAGCTTAGAATCGTCTGAAGCCCTTATGATAAAATGGGCAGATTTTCCATGTCTGTTCTTCATGTCTGATGCTATATTAAAACTACCAAAAATATAATCCCAAGGTCGTGTCCTGAACATGAGAGGAAACATATATACGTACAGGTGTGTGTGTGTGTGTGTGTGTGTGTATGTACTGTGGATGACTCTGTTGAACTATGGGTGGGAAGCTTTGCTTTGGTGCCTTTCAAGTTTTCATGTACTTACCTGATTCCAGGTGTCTGAGTGGATATAGTGAAATAACTTTTGCAGTGGTAGTTAGATTAGAAATAAAAGCCAACACAATGTTCTTGGGGCTTGGGACACAGATTCCCTTGAAAGCCAGACAGAAGGTCCAGGCCGTGTGACTATTTCATGGAATCAGTAATAAGATGCTGTGAACAGTTTTGTTTGTTCATTTGAATGGTAGGTATTAGGGACTTGAGTTAATGATAGCACCTAGCATTGTGTGGTAAATAGAGTAATTAAGGAAGCATTAACCTAATTATTTTCATCATCAACAAATACCCATGGAATGTCTGTCTTGTTTAGGGCACAGGAGCTTGCCATTAGAGAATCTGAAAATAAACACCTTTCACCTGGCCTCACGCGCAAGCCAGCTGAGAAGGAACAGGGCTACAGATATGCTGACGCAGTATTTTCCAAGGAAGACTTTCCAGTCTTGTTTCAGGCATATTTTTCTCTGAACTCATTCACCAAAGTTATTAAGGGGCTGTAACATACCAGACACAGTGCTGATCCAAGGAGAGGGAGTGTGGGAAGGACAGAGATAATAGAGATTTATCTCATATTTTTCGGTCAAAGGATCCCCAAGGAGTCCTGACTGAACCCCAAGGTTTTACAAATCTTCCTCTCCAGATTATAATCGCCATTTTGTTATTGTTGTTGTTGTTGTTTTGCCTTCTTCAGGCAGAGCCTTTCCTCATTGGCCACTGCAGGAGAGCAAACACATCTACCAACTGCAGGGTGAGGACTAACCAGAGACTATACTGAATCCTATGGAAATGTAGAGAAGGGAACTCTTTTCCTATGGGTCTAGGGAAACTTGTCCTATATTCTAGGAGAGAACTACATGGCAGGGACTATATACATCATGTTATGCTGTCTCCTTTAGTATAATTCAATTTCTCACTCATTAGAGCACCGGTAGATACATACTCTTACCTAGCATTACATGTTGCATGGATTTCTGGTAAGTGATGCTTCCTGGAAAGGTGATAACACCTCCCCTCCCCCCACTCCCTTGCAGACCAAAACATCCATTTCCAGGGACCATTTTGATTATCACAGGAGGCCCACAGTTCTTGGGTGTAAGAAGGATTTAAAGTCATTTAACAATGAATGACTCCTCAGGAGAAGCCTAACACCAAGTTGACTCGGAGAAGCACCAGGTTGACCCAGTCAAAATTTTTTGCCAAGGATTAGGCATTAAAAAGCACACAGAGTGTGGAAATTCTTGTGTGCTGCATTAGCTTTTCCTGGGGAGATGTGCAAAATGTCTCCTTAACCTTGAGAGTGCACCAATGACAGCCCAAAGAAACTATTCTACCCAAATCTAGCTTGCTAAACCATGAGTTTAACTGGGCTTACTTATAGGAGCATAGGTAAGGAATTATCTATCAGACTATGGGCAACATCCAGGCAACTACACCTCAAAGAAAAGTCCTTTGCCCTCCAACAATCAACTACATCCCAGAGGGAGCAGGGAAGGGCCTCCTGTGACTACTTCGCTGCCTCCTGGGCCAAGAGTCCCTTGTATGTTCTCCTAAGCCTGCCTTCCTATTTGTAAGAGAATTGGGCTACATCTTGTGACAGCCATCCTGTAAGTGATCATAGCTATTGTCATGCAGTACCCAGAGAACAGAGTTGCACAAGGTTTATTCTGTCTTAGAAATCCACTGAACTTGATGTGGCAGAGCACAGGGTTAGTTCCAGATACCCAGGGTGCTGATGCAGGATTCCCATGACCTTGGCCAATGTAGAAAGGCTCTGCCTGAAGAAGGCAAAACAACAACAACAACAACAACAACAATAACAAAATGGCGATTATAATCTGGAGAAGAAGAGTTGTAAAATCTTGAGGTTCAGTCAGGACTCCTTGGGGATATGAGAGCTTTTCTAAGTAGAACTGTTAAAGAGATCTCTGGGCTGCATGGGAGAAGAAAACTGAAAATTATAATCCAGTGTTGTAGAACGAGCAATCAAGAGAGACATTTATTCTTGCAAGATGCATTTGAGAAGAGGCTTTTATTAGGGAAAGGGGGATAAAGGCACGCCATTCCAGAGATGGGCATGCCCAAGGATGGAAGGATGGATGGGGTTGCAAACCTTTGGGAGGCAAGATCATGTGATTTGTATAGATTGTGTAATGGAGCTAACAGCAGATGAACAATCCTGGAAAGGTCATTTAAGGAGTACCCCATGTGCCTTGCAAAGGCAGAATGTACATGCCTCTTTCAACCCAACCTTCCTACGTTCTGATAAACACAAAAATCTACTTTCCTTATTACTTGAAATAGCAAATATTGTGTTTTGTAAAAACAAACAAACAAATAAACAAAAAAACCAACAAAAGTCACAGCAGTAGAAATTTCTAGAATATGAGGTTTTCAGAGCCCATTCTTGAGTCTGTGGATATTTTCTGTCTTTGCTGACTTGGGACAGAGCCTGTAGCCAGGGAGGTAAGGAGGAGGCTATCACAGCTCTTTATAAGAAGTGAGAAAGGAAAAGAGACAGATTGACACATGATCTGTTTCAGAGGAGGAACTGATATAGGCTCTCAAGTGAACTCTGGGGTGCCCAAGCTGCCTTGACTATGGAGGAATGCGTTTTGAATGGGGACACTGTCCTATCGCAACACTACATACAAAGTTGCATTCTAAAAACAAGGAAAGCAAAGTGGGTGAATTTTAGGCCTGATAGATATTCACATGAGTAGCTGTTTCATGTCAGAGTGAGTGAGTATATGATTTTCATCATTACTCCCTTAAAGGGACTAGGCTCTTTCTCAGATGCACATCAATTGTTAGGACAACTCCCAGTGATTTCTGGGCTCATGTTGCATGCCAAGCACTGTAGGCAGTACTTTGGGCATACTTCACCAATCCTTACAACTCTGTGAGTTAGGGCTTTTATTCTCTTCATGGACAGATAGGGAAACAGAGGCTTAGAAAGAGATGACCTGAGGTCTCAGAGCTGATAAAGTTATCCTTAGAACTCAAATCTGTCTACTATCAGTCACCCAGAATGGGAAAAGAATTATTAAAACGAGCTCAAGGACTCGTAGACCTGAGCTTTGTAGTATACTTCCTAGTAGAGGCAGGCCTTCTAGGCAGCATACCCATCTCGGCCCACAGTTCCACATCCTTTCAGTAGCTCATGTAAGTTTTGAATCCATCAGTGGATAAGCTCTTAGACACAGGCATCCTCATGATCCAGTCATGTCCCTACGGCCGGCCCCACCTCAGAACACCTCTTGCAGTGGGTGGTAAACTTTCAATCCATAAGCCCACTGACAGGGACCCTTCCTGACAAAACTGTAACTCTGTGTTGAGGGAGAGGAAAAACTATATCATTTGCTTTTAAAATTTGGATACAAGAACTTTGAGCATCTTTTAAACATTAATTTTCAAAGTTTAGCAACTTGGGTTGCAAGTGTGAAAGACACAAATTATAAATGGCATTTAAATGCAAACTAAGTTCTTTTCTGTCCATTGATATGGACTTCGTTCTTGCTGCATATCAGAAGTAAGTTTACCTTTCCCCCCTAGAAACCTTTATGATGTATTATTGCGGTGAGGGGACCTAGATAATACATTCTGGCCTTAAACTTAATAAATAAGTGCAATCACTTAATACTTAATAAACATTCCTTTGAAAGTCACTTACAGATTATTTCTGGTAGGTCTGTGACCTAAATTACTACAGCTGAATTTGCCAAAAACTCTTATGACACATTTGGCTATTGTCAATCTCCTGCTTTCCTTGGAATACCTGTGAGATAACTTAGGGGAAAGGTAAGCTACTCTTTTTCTGTAGGCAGAGCAGTTTCCCCCTTTGTGGGCATTGAAGGTGGTGTCCAAGTACCCACTGCAGTGAGAGAGGGAATGAATTACCTCACTCAGGATGATCTTTCCTAGTTCCATGGTATATAATCACTTATAAGTGTATATTAGCCCAACATAGATGTCCTATGAAAGATTCCACCTACCAGGGGATCAAAACAGATGCTAAGACTCACAACCAAACTCTGGGCAGAGCACTGAGATTTGTATAGAAGAGTGGAGGGGTAGAAGGACCAGAGGGGACAGGAGCTCAAGAAAGAGACCATCAAAGCCACCAAATCTGGCCCTAGCAGGGCCTGCACAAATGGATGCATCAACTAAAGACAATGCATGCAGAGAACCTGGACCCTACAACCTGTTCAGATGTAGCTGATGTCAGCGCATTCTCCATGTGGATCCCCCAGTAAGGGGAGCAGAGACTATCTCTGACATGGACTCTAGTGCCCATGATTTAATCACTTCTCCTTGGCAGGGTGGCCTTGTGGGGCCACAGAGGAAGAGGATGTAGGATATCGTAATGAGACCTGACAGACTTCGGTCAGATGGCAGGGGAGGATGGTGTGCCCCTGTCTGAGGAATAGAGGAGGGGAGTGGGGGCGGGGAAAGAGGTGGGAAGGGGTGAACAGAAGGATACAAGCAAGAGGGTAACACTTGGAATATAATGTGAACAAATTACAAAAATATTAAAAATATGAAAAAATAAAAAAATAGAAAGAAGTCACTTGAAAGTCATCATTCTGTGGGGTTCTCGCAAAGCTCCAGCCAAAAAAAAAAAAAGCCCTGTAAAACATGTCTGGAAGTTCAATGTTTTATTAATATCTATAATGTATAGGAAATTGCATAGCTATTCATTAATGTTTATAAAGTATATTCATGGGTACATTTACTTAGACTTGAATATAAATATTGAGTGGATTAGAGAGACCTTTCTTCGGAAAAGTTGAGGTATATATTTACACAGTAAGTTTTAAACGTATGCAAACATAATCCAGCAATAGTTTATTTTAAAATTGTAATTATGAGAATCTAAGTAGTAATCTTAAATACTTATGTTACCTTTATCTCTCAAATGAGTTTCTGTACAAAATGGAGATACATGAAAAAAATTTTGAATATATGAACAAATAAAATTTCAATTATCCTTCATCAAAAAAAAAAAAAAAGAAGTCACATGCTTATACTGGGAAAAAAAAAGAGAGAGATGGAATGGAACTCAGTACATGTCCCTGCCCTGTGGACACTCAAGATTGCTGCTGCCCTGGCTCATTGCATACACGTCACTCACTGTACCTGCTGCAAGCTCCCTGTTATCACTACAGCCTCTGAGACTTGACTGCTCCTCAGTGAGAATAAAGCGAGTGAGAAAAAAGACGAGAAAAGGGATGTGGTGGTAAGGAGCAAGGGAGAGAGGGAAGTAAGGAGGGAGAAGAAACGAAAAGATAAAGGGAAACTTTTAAAGTAAGTTTGCTACTCGTTTGCCAAATGCTACATAAAGAACCTACAGCTATGGGAATAGTGGCTCCGTTAGTTTCTTCGGCAAATGCTTGCTGCCCTGCGTCCAGTCATTGCTATGCACTCAGGACTCTGCCCAGAAGACACAGTGAGCATGCTTCCCAAACTAAGGATAAATAGATGAACCATTAGCGACAAGGAGGAGTGAAGATCCAAGAATTACAATTGTAACGACAAATACACTGGGCATTAAGTGTAACCTTACGCATGTGCGCAGTGGTAACACTAGATAAAAAATAAAAATCTCTACTGTTTCCATTGAGGTCCAGTGTCGAGCATGAATGGTGGAAGTAGGCGACTCCGAGTACGCAGTGACACTGAGCATCGGAGACTGGGAAGCAAGGGCCTGGCACTTGGTAGCAAGTCGATTTCTGAAAGCGCCAACCAGGCATGTGTAAGGACACCTAAAAATAAACCAGCTGTGACGCACCAGATCCCTTCAGCGTCATGTCTCCATGACTCCACTGCCCTTTTTGCAGGAGTTAGGAATGCTCAAGCATGGCAATAGCCCCTTGAAGTCGTTGAGTTGGCAAGAGCCAGTCCCTAGGGGTTAAGTATTTGTTCATTCACTTAATAAATGTTTTCTGTCTAGCACGTGCCAGTTAACTAACACAGTGGAGCAGAAAGACGATGCAACCTGAAGTCCTTACCTTTACCTTACATTAGAACCCAACGAGAAACGTTATGAACATTTGAACAATGAAGATAAATGGTAATGGAAATGATAATATAAAAACTGTCATGGCTGGCAGTGGTGGTACATGACTATAATTATACAAGTAAGAGACTCAAGGTCACAAGTTCAAGACCAGCCTGGTCTTCATAGTGTTTTGGAGACCAATTTGGGGGTATACAGTGAGACCCTGTGTCAGCAAAGCAAACAAAACAACAGTGAAATGTCAGGAAACGATATGAGATGAAACTCCTGAAGAATGGGATCCATCATATGCTCAACTATGTTCATAGCAGTCTTATTTGTAATAGCCAGAACCTGCAAACAACATAAGTGAACCTCAGTCAAAGAATGGATAAAGAAACTGTGGTACATTTACACTATGGAATACTACTCAGCTATTAAAAACAAGGAAATCCTGAAATTTGCAGGCAAATGGATGGAACTAGAAATGATCATACTGAGTGAGTTACCCAAACCCAGAAAGATACATATAGTATATACTCACTTATAAATGGACACTAGCCCAAATGAGATGGCCCATGAAAGTCTTCACTTAGTAGGAGATTGGGATAGATGCAGGGACTTCCTATTGGGACTCCAGGTGAGAGAAGTATGGGAGAATGGGGAAATAGAAGAATCCAGAGGGTCCTAGAATCCTACAAGAAGAACATCATGACGGGCGGATCTGGACCCAGGGGATGTTGGGTCTGCACAAACTACTGCCCCAACCAAGAACAATACATTCAGTAAGCATTGAACCCTATTCAGATCTAGCCAATTGACAGGACATTATCCACAGTCCTGTGGAGAGCAGGGACTGACTCTGACATGAACTCCAGTGCCCCATATTTGACCACTTCCCCTTGGTGGGGAGGCCTGGTGGCACTCAGAGAAAGGCTAAGCAGGCTACCAGGATGAGACTTGATAGGCTGTGACCATATGGTGGGGGGAGAGGTCCCCTTCTGTCACAGACCTAGGGTAGGGGAATAGTGTGAAAGAGAAAGAGGTAGGGAAGGAGGAATGGGAGGATACAAGTGAGGGGATAACAATTGAGATTTAATCTGAATAAATCAATAAAAAAATGGGGTCCATGACACCCTTTCCTGTTTGAGAACCATCACGTTCCCCATCCCAAGGATTATAGACGTCTTGTTTCTGTAATATGAACCTGCCTGACTGGCCAAATGGACCGAGAATGACACATCACTAAACTGGGTCAATCTGGATCTTCAATTTAAAACTGAACAACTTTGATTTGGGTGGCTTCTTTTGTAAAGGAGATGAAAATGCTGGTAAGTCATTTTCTACAATGACCAAGTAAAGAATTTAGTTGCAGGGAGGGGAGAAAAACAAGCCAAGTCAGTAGGAGAAAATATAGACAAGCAAAGGAAGTCAGGACAGGAACTCAGGCAGGACAGGATCCCTGAGGCAGGAGCTGATGCCGAGGCCCAGAGGGATGCTGCTTACTGGCTTGCTTCACATGGCTTGCTCAGCCTCCTTTCTTGTAGAACCCAGGACCACCCAGGGATGGCCCCACCCACCATGATCTGGGTCCTTCCTGATCCATCACTAATTGAGAAAATGCCTTACAGCTGGGTCTCATGGAGGCATTTCCTCAACTGAGGCTCCTTTCTCTCTAAAGACCCTAGCTTGTGTCTTGTTGACATGCAAAACAAGTCAGTACAACGAGGTTAAACATTTTTCCTTCCTTCCACCCAGTGTTCTATTATTGTAAGGCACAAGTTTCTTGGTAGAACAGAAGGAGATATCACCAGTCTCTTTGTCTTTCTAGAAACACTGAACTCTGGCTTTTAAAAAAACATTTCCATGATGTTAGATTGTAGATATGTGCTAGTCTTGGCCAATGTAATGAGGAAAAATACATGACATGGCTACATCCAGCCTGCCACTGGATGCCATATTTCTTAGTTCTTTCTACATAGATAAGGAGGTCATGTGCTGTGGATGATAAGGGCACAAGTTATAAGGACCCCAAATCCCTGAGTCATCACATGGTGGAGAGCTATGCCAGAGTCACCAGCCCTCAAAGACTGAATGGGAAATGGACATTGATTGTGTTCAGCCATTGTAGTCTCAGCTTATTTGTTAGAGAGGCTGCCAAGTTTTCTGCATTGATCTACCAGCTGTGTTCCAAAACTTGAGCAAGCAGTGATCGGAGCCAACAATGAAGTACTTGGCATACGTATAAAGTATATTTTTATAGCAAGTTGGTCCATGTTTGTAGCGATGTGGTTTGTTTTATTAATGACAGCTCTCCTTGAGAGATCCTCAGCCCAATGCTTCTGTGGCTACTAGGAGAATATTCCCACTAAGGTCTTTTCCATCATCGATGGAGAAGATCATTTCTCTGGTTTCAGAGATCACTCCTTGAGCTGTACCATCATCTCCCTCATGTAAGGATGGAGACTTTAGTCAGTACACTAGTGGGTTAGGGAGATACAGTCCAGGAGCGGATGCATAGAAGGCTGCCTTCAATTTACACAGAAACTCCATTTAACATCGATAGCAACTGAAAACAAAACAAAACTGTTCTGTCTGTCTGTCTGTCTGTCTGTATATGCTTTCTTCATTTCTACCAGCTCAAAAGGGAAATTTCTGTTGACAAACTTCAAGTTTGGGAGAATAACAGAAATGTTCCCAAAGTGATTTGATTAAGAATGAATCCCCTTTTTAAAATAAATAGGTACACTGGTGGGGCTATAGATTAAGACATATAGTTTTACTCTATAGTTTCTCCATGCTACAAAATCCAGACTGGGAGCTGATAAATTCCTTTGGAGAAATCACCAAGACTACACAGAACAAGTTTCTAAATTTAATGTTAAGTTTATCAGAGTTCAGAGGCCAAGATTCAGTTCAAATTGAATCCATGGACTTGGGAAAATGAGTTCGCACCCCTCTGAATGACCACAGCAACTTCCATAGCTCTTAGGGAATCTTCCTCCTCCTAAGAATTAATTTGGTGAATTTCCACTGCAAAATCTCTCTCCGTGACCACAAGGATAGGGCAGGACAGGCGCAAGGGCTCTGCAGGCCATGCTTTTGTTAAATGTCTACAATTTAAATTAAACGACCAAAGCTATTCACCATGCCTTCAACCGTATTGCCAGGGCACGGCTACATTAAAGCTGAAGGGCATGAGTGTGGCTGTTGTTTTATCATCCGCTCAACCGATCTTTCCCAAGCGTCTTGATGCACTACAGGGACAAGATGGCTGACTACCGGGTGTTGGAGAAATCTTTTCTGCTATGCTGCTACTAGAGTCATCTCTGTTTTAATACCCAGCAAGATAGAACTGTGAGCCTGACACATAGTAGGTGTTCAAAATGCTGCTGAATGAAAACGTGAAGTCTGAAGTCTCCTCTGGGAGTAGCAATAGCCACATCTTATGTTTATCTTCAGTCTGTATTGCCATGAAAAGACGTCATTTTTCTCACCATTACAAGTGAAAGGAGTTATCTTTATAATTTCTCCAGCCAGCCAGCCAACCAGCCCTCCCTGGGTACCAGGATGCATCAGTTGTAGTGTTCTGTCTCCCAAAGAGGATGCTCATGTTCTGACCTCCATCTTCTTCTAACAGCAGCATATGCTGTCCCCTCCCCTGCTTTGTTGACTTGGCTAGATGGATAATTACTTAGCTAAGCACCAATGCCTTTGAAAACGCCTCCTTCCTTTCACTCCTCAATTATTCCAAGAGGAGGGAGAGGGAGGCAGCTGGTTGGTTTGAATGTCAAGGCCATAACAACCCTGATTTACTTGAGTACATGAAACGAAACAAACAAAGTGTTAACCAACATCTCCTTTGAAATGGCACTGGGTCAGACTAGTTGAGGAAGGGCAGCCTTAGAGGGAGAAGAGCCATTAATCACTGTCTTCAACAATCCATGTTGAATATCTTATTGTTTAATTATTTTTAATCTTTTGGAAATACAGAACCGCCTCCGGCTATTTTCTTTTCTTTGTCCCTCCTACAGAGCAGCCTGCTCTGGGAGCTGAAGTACTCCTGTGTATTCCTTGAACTGAGTCCAAATTCATTACAGATAGATATACTGTAAAGTAGACAGAGATGATGTGGCGGACGGGGAGGGTGGGGGGGGGATTGGGGGGGAAGGAAAGCTACCATAACAGTAAGTAAGTAGCCAGGGCCAGTTTGAAAAGTTGAAAGATGATCTTTGACCTTCTCATGACTCATAAAGCACTTTATGACTCCTACCCCATTAGCCAAGAATTTTCAAGCTCAACAAAAGGGCTTTTTTAGCTGAAACACCACTTTAACTCAGCCTTACAAGGACTGCTTATTTGGTTTCTGTGTTGACCAAGTAAAGTCTTCATTTCTGACTACCTAATGGTTGACCAGCTCGGTTCATTCTGTGTCTGTTTGCTAGGCTGTGCACTTTGCTCAGGCATAGAATCAAGTGGGTGCTGAAAAGGCCAGATGATTTACTTAAACACATGTTTAAGTAAAGATGTGTTTAAGATAAGATAGCTTGTGTGTGTGTGTGTGTGTGTGTGTGTGTGTGTGTGTGTGTGTGAGAGAGAGAGAGAGACAGAGAGAGAGAGAGAGAGAGAGAGAGAGAGAGAGAGAGAGAGAGAGAGGAGAGAGAGAGAGACAGAGAAACAGAGGGGGAAGGGATACATAGAGACATAGTAAAAAAGAGACATACAAAGGGACAGGGAGAGAAATATGTGACAGCGGGAGACAGAAAAGGGGGAGGGACAGGGGGTGGGGTGGGGGGGTGGAGAGAGAGAAACTGAGCTTTCCAATCACAAGACATCCAGAATCACAAATTTCCACAAAGCAAACTACAAGGATCTCTAAGATGAGAGATCTTGAGGGCTAAATTTCCTGGAACTCTTTCCCAAGACTTCTTTCCTTTTACGAACGTGTATCTTCATTTCCTGTGAGTGCACAGTGTCACCATCTTATGCACCCTTCCTCTCCTTCACCCTCCAACTCCTCCAAGACCCTGCACCATCTAACCTCATGTCCCCTTTTTATACTCTTTCTTTGTTTATTATTTAATTTTAGCCCACTGAGTCCAACTAGGGCTGCCCACATGGCAATGGGCATAGAGCCATTTGCTGTGTCATGGGGGAAGCTACTTTGCCTAGGGCTTTCTAATGTGTTTCCAGCCTCAGTCTCTAACCCTGTCCTGAGACTAACAGTTCTAGTCATTTCACTCACCATAGTGACACGTCAGTTGCCTTCTGGGGAAGGACACCGTAGAAGGTGACAGAGGCGTTTAAAGGAGGCTCAGAAGCTGTGACCAGGTTGCCTGGGCACTGAGCGTGTGTAGGTCCACAGACACTAGATTTTCCTTTCTCTATTTTATACCTCTTCCTATGTCTTTTGAATTCTTTATTTCCTGAGCCACCAAATGTGACTGACTCCTTTGAATCATTGAGAGAACCATAAAGCCAACTAAAAACTTGTACCCAGTGTGCTTTTCATAGGCTTTGGTGAGTGCTAGGTGAAAGATTAAAGGGGACTACGAATTCTTTAACATTCCCTTCAGTGAGAGACAAGCTTGCCGTCCCTTTGGCTTTACTCTGGACATACTCTGTGTCTGCTTGAGTAATGGAATTCATTGAAACTATCTCTCTTCCAGCTGCTGTGGCAATTAGTGATATGGGATATGTTGGTTCTACTCTGGGTGAGGGAATTTGAATATGGTGAGATCCAGGAAACTCTTAGAACTGTGATATATAGGTAACACGGTGCACATGAATCTCCCAGAGGCTGGCCACACTTGGAGAGCATGGATACCTCTATATGGCTCCTGTTCAAAGAATTTCCAAATCGACTGACAATGGTGGTGGAGCCAGGTGTGGGTTGTGCCAGAAGTCAGAGGTTAAGGCTAGAAGATAAGAACTTGGAGGTTAGCCTGGGCTACATAGTGAGGTCCTGTTTCAAAAATCAAAGCGGCCTATGTGTATATGAAATATCAAGATTAAGCCAGCCATGATCCAACGAGCTTCAGCGGCAGTGCTCAGCAGTATGTGGGCTCAGGAGAGTACCAGGGATGGAATGCTGCAGGGGCGCTGGCCCAGAGGTGGTGACTCAGTGGCCCTGTGATGAGCTTGTGTTTACCAAGATCTCCGGGCTACTCCCAAGGGCAGGACGGAAAGCATCAGCTGTAGGGGACACTGACTTTGGGATGTCTGTGAGGCTATAGGGAGTTTGTCGCCACTAGTAGGAGTTTGTGCTCCCAAACTCAGGCTTCTAATACCCTTTCATGTTGCAATTAGTATAATACAACACATGCTAAAGGACTTCACTAAGTCCAAATCTCTCCCCTTTAGGCCCCCTACAGTATTCCATCTCTGAGTAAGCTTTGATGTTCTCGGCAAGCCTGGGACCATGATTTGAGAAGGATAATGCTGCCTCTTGTGCATTCGGGCGGGTTTTCTAAGGTCTTATTCTTCAAATTACTATGTTAGTGATATTTTAAGGTAGTCTCTTCACCTTAGCATGACACTTGCCTTGGGTGCAGAAAGCACAAGGACACTTAGAAGACCCCCTGTGATTTACAAAGAAGTCCCCTACCAATGCATCCATTGTTTCCTGGGGAGAGAGTAGCCACGCACTCCCAAGACAACAAACAAATCCTCACGCACTCCCAAGACAACAAACAAATCCTGTCTCTGTTTAAAGGACTCTTAGCCCTGGAGATGGGCGGTGAGAAGCACTCAGCAGGATGAGGCATGACATACTGGGGGAGGCTGCAATGCCACTGATCAAAATTAACAACAAACCCAGGGAAAATTACAATGTGTTTGCAATAGAATGTCAAGTGATATAGCAGCCGTTCAGAGTGGTGCAGAAGTGTGTGTGTGTGTGTGTGTGTGTGTGTGTGTGTGTGTGTGTGTGTGTGTGTGGTGAGGGAGGTCAGCTGTGGGAGAGTTCACAAGAGTATCCACAGGTTCTGTGACAGAACTACTGCTATATTTTGGGTGTGGTTCATGCCCCCCCCCCAGAACCACTGACCTTCAGTTTCTCAGTGTGGCAGTGTTGGAGCACGGGGCCTTCAGAATGAATTCTCTTTCCTAGGGAGGCTGGTCTCATGAAAGTGCATTATAAAGCAGGTCAGCTTCTCTGCCCGCCTCAGACCCCCTGCACATGTCTGCTCATCACCGTCTTCCATGCCTTCACCATGTGGCACTACCATCCATGGTGTCAAGCAGAAGAGAGTTCTACTAGAGGCTCATCTTGGGCTCAGGTTTCAGAATGATGAGCTAAGTAAACATTTCATTATGAATTCTGTAGGTTCAGCTATTCTGTGAGAGCACCACAAGCCGACTAAGACCAACTATCTCGTGAGGAAGGTGACTAACATAATTGTTGTTAGGGTTATGAGGCAAGATGGTTGTACTCGCCCCTCTGTGATTATAAAGCCCACGTTCTTGAGACCATCATGACCGGAAGGGATCCTTTTTTATTTATTTTGAATGCCATGTCTATTTCTGTTTGTCTTACCTGTTTCTATAAAAAGGTTTGATGCTTATAGCACCATTAATCCCATACAGCCATTAAACTTTGTGTCATTTGGTCTGGTGACACCACATCCTTATTTAAGTACATGAAAAAGCACAGCGTCACAGGCTGGCATGTGAAAAACTCCACAGCCATGCACACCTCAGCACCCTTCTAGGCTCCTGTCTTAGCCATAACTGTTTAGTCTGGCCATCCATCTTTTTCTCCCGAACCTTTTTGGTCTACAGTACCTACTCTTTCCACCTAGATCAGACTTCTATCTGTTTAAAGATTGGCTCAAGCCTCAGCCCCCTAGTTTTTATCTTTGCATTTAGCATCCAGGAAAGAATTTGTGTGCTGTGCCTTTCCTTGTGTCCTGGCTGCTCTCACAACACCCTGATATTCTGGATCTTCTTGTTCCCGCCCACCAGATGGATTCAACTCTCTTTGTTCTCTGTCCCACCACTCCTGGCTTTCTCTTCCAGGTCCTGAAGATATCTGGCTAATGGGAGACATCAATGAGAAATCAGCAAGCTGGAGGGAGCTGAGATAATATTGCCTGGCTTCCTCCCTGTCTGGTTGTTTTGAGGTGGGGGTGGGGCAGCTGGGTCTATCTGCCAAAATCCACACTTCTTCCCTTTGAGGCAACCCTACACCTATAACTACCCTCTCTCTCTCTCTCTCTCTCTCTCTCTCTCTCTCTCTCTCTCTCTCTCTCTGTCTCTCTCTCTCTGTCTCTCTCTCTCTGTCTCTCTCTCTCTCTATCTCTCTCTCTGTCTCTCTCTGTCTCTCTCTCTCTCTCTCTCTCTGTCTCTCTCTGTCTCTCTCTCTCTCTCTCTCTCTCTCTCTCTCTCTCTCTCTCTCTCTCTCTCTCTCTCATTTCTTGGGTCCCACTATTGTAGCAGCAGTTCTCAGATACAACTAGTCATACAGCATTGCACTGTCCCACCCCATTTTTAAAAAATAATTTACTAAAGTGTGGAATGTACCTTTCAGGATAGCTTGTAATTTGATTTCCAAACTACCAAGATTGGAGTGGATCATCTGTACCCTGCAAGACCCCGAAGGATGCATCTGGTTTGAGAGTAGCTAAAGAAATCTATGTGGCATTTATAATCAGACATTTGGTATCTTCCTTAGAGGATGCTACTTGAACTGCTTCTCTGAACTATTAGTTAGAGCAAGGCCTTTCCCAAAGCCACCAGTCATAGCTCAAATGTCAAGTTTGAATGCCGTGCCCATTAATGGAGTTCACAGGGACAAGTCAATCTGGACCAAGAGAGCGCTAACATTAGGGCTCTCGTAGCTTGATGTCTTCGCCCTCATTAGCAGAAGATGAAACGTTTAAATAGAAATTGGAGGCAAACGTAGAAAACCAATCCTGATTGTCCAATTCAATCAATGATGAGTGTTTGGATTATCTATGGCAAGTAAAATTACAAAGTAGATGCCCAATAAATGCTTGTAAAGTGGAATTCAAGTGCATGATTGCTCAAGCCGCAAGCTGTTTCCAGAATTGAATTCCTGTTCGAATCAGCCAGAAGTTCTAGCCTACCAGAGCTGGCATGATGCGACCCCTTTGCAAACTTCTATCTCTAAAAATGTTTGCATTACAATTAATAACAGTAGCGAAATTACAGTTATAAAGCCACAACAAAAATAATTTATGGTGGTGGTGGGGGGGTCACCACAACATGAGGAACTGCATTAAAGGGTTGCAGCTTTAGAGACATTGAGAACCACTGAATCCATAGATTCTCTGAGTGGTTTGAATAGACAAAGCCACCACTCCAGAGTTCCCTTGCTTCGAACTGAGGGAAGCAATGCACTTTTAGGTGTTTGCCAAATGATAATAGCGACCACACAGAAACTTCCGGTGGGTGGAAAATGGCACAACTGAGCTGGGACTGTTGTACATTTAAAAGTTACTATCTGCACAGAATCCCTCCGGTCGGTCTCTCTGGCAAAGGCCCAGGTTTGCATAGACTGTTCGTTCTGAGCCCCTAGGCAGTGTCTGGGTGTGGGGCAGCTGCCACAGATTTTCAGAGCACTTCTTGCGGATGAAAGCGAAGCCCCTGACTTGTGTGCCCAGGGGCTGTGAACAGAACTCCTGGTCTGAAAGAGGGGCTCTGTTGAAAGAACAGTAGGCCTCCCTGTGCTGGACTGGCCAGTGGGAGTTTTTTTTTTTTCAGCTTGCACCTGGTGTTGGGCAGTGGGAGTTTATAAAAATCCACAGAGAAGAATGTTTCCGAGTTGAGTGACAGCAGAGGAAAAACGTTGAATGGCAGATCTTTGGAGCCGTGAAAAAGCACAGACTTGAGTCTTCACTGAGGAGAGCCTTTCACGGTGGGTGTAGAAGCCGGGACTCTGTTCTGCATGAACAGTGGCCCTGGAGCTTTGCTGACACCTCGCTGGGCAGCTTTTGAAAGGGGACCTCCAGCTAACCAGTAGGAACTAGGAAGGCTGTGTGATCCAAACCAAGAGTCCCTCCATCTTCTCCTTCCAGAGTCGGGCCATTCTTCCAGCCCACTCTACATTCAGAATTTCTATTCACTGACAACTTTTTTTTTTCCCAACTTGAAATTCTTTGGCACCTTTAAAAATCCATTTCTTAGAGCCTTGTTATAAGACACACATTTTTCTATCATCTCAAAATTTATCTTTTCACAGTTTAAAGTTGTAAAACTTATTACGAGTTTATACATACCAAATGGCACCAAAGTGAATAAGGTAGAAATCTAAAGCTACCCGTAATCCAACTCCAAAATGACCCCCATCAGACACTGAAGGACATTCCTTCAGATCTTTACTTTCCATGTGTGTATCAAGTTTCCCTGGCAAGCATCTCAACACCGTGATAAGCAAATATTGAAACAATGTTCTCGGGTGAGTTGTTTAGAGTTGTCAGTATTCATGACACTTCTCACTGCTGCAACAAAATACCTGATAAAAGAAACTCAAGGAAGAAAGGGTTTACTTTGGCTCACAAACTGACGATATAGCCCACCATGAGGGGTTGTCTTGGTAGCAAGAGGGTAGGGCATCCATGGTCAAAAAGGAGAGAGGGATGGAAGTGCGCTTTGATGGCTTGCTCCCTTTTATTCAGCCCAGGATCCCAGCTCAGGGACTGCTGCTGCCCTCATTTAAGGTAGGCA
Source organism: Acomys minous (assembly GCF_964271855.1). NCBI lineage: Eukaryota > Metazoa > Chordata > Mammalia > Rodentia > Muridae > Acomys > Acomys minous. Next base: position 95,388,025 of record NC_140492.1, on the reverse strand, counting down.
GTGCCATCTCAGTTAATCCCCTAAAAATCCCCCAGAGTCAGATGTCACATTGTCCAAAGAAGTAAACTTCTTTTTTTTCGGAGAATTGAAATGGCCTCACTGACGGCATGCTGCCAGGCTGTGAGGTTCCTGTTGTTTGTTTTAGCGAGATGGCCTTGAACTAGTGATCTTTCTGCATTTTTCCTTCTGAGTGCTAGCATGTGTCACCACAGTCAAGACACCAGGAGCCTTGCAGGTGTCTTATTGTAACTGTTAAACAGGACCAATGTATGGGAACTCTGGAGGGAGAAATCAGTGTAAGGTAGACAGAGCGATTGGAATTAGTTTTATTCTAGAGCAGAGTCCCATCCCAATGATAAAAGAGAAAAAGAAGGATGGTACTGTGCACCCAGATGATGTGGCTGAGCTTCACTTAGATTCACTTAAATGTCCCGCAGTGTTTTTACAGGAGGTCCTGGACCTCCACCAGTCTCCCTGGGTGAGGATTCTGCCCCCATTACTCACAGTTTCCATTTCTAACACCACCATTTATTCCCAGGAAGACTTGTCTCCTCGGCCCCAGCTTTGTTCCTTTGGGATTCTGACAGTGCTTGAATGCACGAGCGTGCTGGGGCAGGCTGGAGTTCACGTGGATGGATGCGGGGACTTTGGAAAGGCACGCTAGACATTTTGGTGGCTTAGTGAGGAATTGAGGGCTTTGTACCCAGAGAGATAATGGTAATGAAATAATTTGAGCTGTTAAATAGACATCTCATAAACAGTTTGTACCAAGTACTATTTATGTGCTTAATTTCTTATGTGCTTAAATTCTACACTGATTTCACAAATTTCGTATATTCATTACCTACAGATGTGTAAGGAGAGGCTCACAAAGGTCAAATCACTTATACAAATTCATCCAAAAGTTGACTGAAGGCAGTGGTTCTTTTATTATTATTATTATTATTATTATTATTATTATTATTATTGTTGTTGTTGTTGTTGTTGTTATTATTATTATTATTATTATTATTATTATTATTATTATTATTATTATTATTATTCCTTCAGGTTACATCCCAATTGTTATCCCCTCTCTTGTATCTTCCCATTACCACCCTCCCTTCCTCTTTCACCCTATTCCCTCCCTCTAGACCTCTGACAGAAGGGGTCCTCCTCCCCCACCTCATGGCCTATCAGGTCTCATCTAGACAGCCTGCTTCCCCTTCCTCTGCATGCCATGGGGAACCTGTGGGTTGTGACTCCTTTGGGGGTTCAAACAACCCTTTCACCTGGGGCCACACATATAAATTATCCTACGTCAGATATTTACATTGCAGTTCATAACAGTAGCAAAATTATAGTTACGAAGTAGCAACAACAATAATCTTATGGCTGGGGGATCACCACAACATGAGGAACTGTATGAAAGGGGTCACACAGCGTTAGGAAGGTTGAGAACCAGTGGCTTATGGGGACTAGATCTAAAACAAGGCTGTTCTATGTGGCGACCTGAAGCTCTGAATGTCGCTGCTTCTCCTTGGTGCTCTTGGGGCGTTTCTTATCAGTCAAGTCCTCTGGTGGCTGGCAAAGGATCTTAGCTCTGGTTGCACGTTGAACATGCTGAGGAGCGTTGGAAACAAACCAATGCCAATCCCACCCGCCAGAAACACCAGTTGAGCTGAGGTTGAGGCCAGGACTGATGGCTTCCTTGTATCCTTCCCTTCAGTTCTTCTGTTCTGCTTCACGTGACCTTGCAGCACGTCACCTAAGAACTCTGTTTCAGCAAAGAGATCCTGTAGGAAGGTCTCTGCTCCTTTCCCTTGCACTCGGAGGTGATTTCACATTAGCTTGGCCCAGATTTCGGCATAGTGCAAGACTGTAGAAAAGCTGTGAGCAGCCTGTGCAGCTGTGTCTTCCTACCCAGTTAATTTGTAGAGTCCTTGAGGGCAGAACATGCCCTCTCCAGCTCCCGTCTTCTTTCAAATACCCTGCATAGTGCTGTATGTGTAGCTATAGGACAAAATGTAGGGCTGAGTCAGGAGTCAAACTGCTCTGGAGTTTTGTACCTTGGAGGGAAGAGTACAAAGAAGAAAAAGAAGAAAGAGCAAAGTGGGAAAATAAGTCAGACCCTGGCCATCCTGCTGTAATCAGAGTTTAACACATCTGTGTACTAAGAGGCATTGTATGAAGCCTTTTCCATGTTACATCCTAGTTCAGTCTGCTGCAGGTGCCAGGCAGTAGGTCCCTACTCTCGTGTTGCTCATGGTCCAGGGAGAGACATAGAAACATCCTACAAATCAGTTTTGAAGGAAAGAGAAGAAATACCTATGAAAGAGAGAGGCTGGAAGAAGCTTGTTTTCAGGGGCTTTGGAGAAGCCCCTCCTGAGACAGGGGACCCTTGACACCGAAACTGATGGCTCAGACATGGGGATTCTGGCAAATGCTCCCTGGAGGAGCCCTAGATATAAGTATTCACGTTGTCTGTGTGTGAGCTACTTAGACCTCCATGTTTATTTGCACTACTACTCATGATAGACAAAATGTGGAAACAGCCTCAGTACCCATCAACAGATAAACAGAGAAAGAAAATGTAGGTACATTTGGACTTTAATACAGCTGCATAAATGAGGTTATGTCATTTGAAGAAAAATTAATAGAACCGGGAAGCATTCTAAATAAGTAAAATAAGCCGAATTCAGAAAAGGCAAGTATCATACTTTGTCTTGTATATAGAATCTAGGCTTACATCCATACATATGCATAAGTGTGCATGATGAAAATTGAAAAAGTATGTGACATCAAAGGATATGAGAAATGAAGGAAAGGAGCCCATAGCAGGGAGGAAGGCAGGGCAAGGTTGGATAGTAGGCAGGAATAGGAAATTAATGTCATGATAAATATACATTAGATGTCACACAAAATCCTCATTATTTTGAATGCTAAAAAAAAAAGATATATCTTGAAAGAAAAAGAAAACTAGACAGAACTGGCCTATGTGGCAGAAGAGCAGAGAGAAGGCCAGTGGGCTCCATGGAGTCCAGGGACAGGCCAGCAGCAAAGGCTGCACCTGATTCTGAAGGCTTGAGAGGTCACAGTGTTCCGGAGGCTTTCATTGGGAGCATGGGACTTTGAAAGCTATGTGTAACCTAATTCAAGCCTTGTTCAGTGGATGATGCGAATGCAACTATCTGTGGACTGTTCTGGCCTCAGCAGACATTTGGAGAGCCCTAAGGAAGCTCCAATAGTGAGTTTGTGTGCTGGGGTTCTGTGCTTTCTAACATGTCTCTGGTGGAGTGTCCAGTGTCAAAGAGGCAGGTCGTCATTTGCTGTTGGTTTCTATTTTTGACTATATTGCAAGAGGACTAAAGCATATCCCTGATGGAATGCTTCTTGCTGAATTTTGTTCAACTTCTTATTGGCCATTTGTATTTCCATTTTTTCGAAATACCACGAGTCAAAAATCTGGACTCCATTTAGCTGGTTCCTCTGCTCAAGGTCTTATAAGTTCTTCTGGCTATAGTCTCACCTGGAGGCTTAACTAGGCAAGGGGGTATTATCAAGATTATTTGATTTATTGGCAAAGGCATCATCTCCCCCTTGCTACTTGTTGGATTTCAGTTGCAAGCCATCCTCAGTTCCCAGAGGTATTCCCCATTAACTTGCCATACAGTGTAGGCCAGTGGGCTAGCGATATGAAGTCTTTAACACAATATATCCCAGTAGTGATTATGATATTTTACTATATTCTATTAGGATAGGAAAAAAACATAGGTCCCATCATTCTCAAGGGGAGAGCATTAGTATAGGCTGTGAGCTTCAAGTGTCAGAAATCACAGGGTCATACTAGAGTCATCAGCCACACTTAATTTTATTTTAAAAAAGGAATGATACTGTAATTAGGAAATAGTAGCCCACTAATATACATTTCTGATAAAGATATGCCTCAAACATTTTTTTCTGTCATAAACTTAAGCTTTGTTCTCCATAGTCACCTTGTTGGTGGAGAGGGAAACATGTCTTTTAAATATTAGTTTAAAATTAGTTTTCTTAAGCCCAGGGCCAGAAGACTCGAGTAAAGAATTCTAAAAGACTTTCAAAGAACAGTTAATGCTAATATTCCTTAAAGTATTCCACAAAATAGAAACAGAAGGAACATTGCCCAATTCATTTTATGAGGCTATAGTTACTCTGATACCCAAACCACATAAAGGTTCAACAAAGAAAGAGAACTGCAGATCAATTTTCCTTATGAATACAGATGTAGATTTATTTAATAAAATACTTGCAAACCAAATCCAAGAACACATCAAAAAGATCATTCATCACGATCAAGCAGTCTTCATCCCAGAGATGCAGAGATGGTTCAATATATGAAAATCAGTAAATATAATGCACTCTATAAACAAACTGAAAGAAAAAAAAACCACATCATCATCTCATTAGATGCAAAAAAAAAAGAAAGAAAAGAGAGAGAGAGAGAGAGAGAGAGAGAGAGAGAGAGAGAGAGAGAGAAAAGGCCTTTGACAAAATATAACACTCCTTTGTAATAAAAATCCAGGAGAGATTAGGGTTACAAGGGACATACCTAAACATAATAAAGGCAATTTACAGCAAACGTATATCCAACATCAAATTAAATGGGGAGAAACTCAAAGCAATTTCACCAAAATCAGGAGCAAGACAAAGTTGTCCACTACATAGCTATTTAATATGGTACTTGAAGTTCTAGCTAGAGCGACAGCTAAAATTTCAGCAACCACTGAAGGAGGTCCAGATTGGAAAGGACGATACTATGATAGTAGCCATAAGGGAGCCTAAAACTTCTACCAGGAAACTCCTACAGCTGATAAACACTTTCAGCAAAGTGGCTGGATACAGGATCAACTGAAAAATATCAGTAGCTTGCCTACATACAAGTGAGTAGCAACTAAGAAAGAAATCAGGGTAACAACACTTTTTACAGTAGCCTCAAATAATATAAAATATCTTGGTGTAATTCTAACCAAGCTCATGAAAGTCCTGTATGATAAAAACTTTAAGTCTTTGAAGAAAGAAATTGAAGAAGACATCAGATGGTGGAAAAATCTCCCATGCTTATGGATCATTAGGATGAATAAAGTAAAAAAAAAAAAATGGCTATCCTACTGAAGACAATCTACAGGTTCAATGAAATCCCCACCAAAATGTTAACACAATTCTCCACAAATCTTGAAAGGGCATTTCTCAACTTCATATAGAAAAACAAAAAACCCAGGATAGGTAACAATAAAATAGCTTTTGGAGGTATCACCATCTCTGATTTCAAGGTGTACTATAGAGCTATAGTAATTTTTAAAAACCACATAGTATTGGCATAAAAACAGAAAGACAGATCAATGGAATCAAATCAAAGACCCAGACATACATCTACATACCTATGGACACTTGATTTTTGATAGAGAAGCCAGAAATATACAATGGAAAAAAGACAGCATCTTTAACAAATGATACTAGTCAAATTGGATGTCTGTATATAGAAGAATGCAGAGATTCATATTTATCATCCTGCCCAAAACTCAAGTCCAAGTGGATCAAAAATTTCAACAAAAAACCAGATACACTGAACCTGATAGAAAAAAATGGGAACTTGTTTTGAACGCATTGGCACAAGAAATTATTTTCTGATGCAGACCCTAAGATCAACAATTAATAAATGGGACCTCATGATACTGGAAAGCTTCTGTTAGGCAAAGAGCATTGTCATTCAGATGACGAGACAACATACAGAATAGGAAATGATTTTTTCTTACCAACTCTACATCTGATAGAGGACTAATATCCAAAATATATAAAGAACTCAAGAAACTAGATATCAAAAAACAAAAAAAACAAAAACAAAACCCAAACAATCTAAATAGAAATTCTCAATAGAAGAACCTCAAATGGCTGACAAATACTTTAAAGGAATATTCAACATTCTCAGTCATCAGAGAAAGGCAAATCAAAACAACTCTCAGATTCCTGTCAGAATGGCTAAGATCAAAACCACGAGATGACAGCTCATGCTCATGAGGATGTGGAACAAGGAGAACATGCTTCCATTGCTTCTAGGAATGCAAACTTGAGCAGTCACTTTGGAAATTAATATGGTAGCTTCTCAGAAAACTGGAACTTGATCTACCTCAAGACCCAGCCATACCACTTGGGTATATACTCAAAGCATGTTCCATCTTCCCACAAGGGCACTTGCTCAACCATGTTTCTTTCAGCCAGAAACTGAAAACAATCTAGATGTCCCTCAACCAAAGAATAGATAAGCAAAATTTTGTACATTTATACAACATAGTACTTATTACTCAGCTGTTTTTTAAAGTGGCATCATAAAATTTACAGGCAAATGGATGGAACTAGAAAAGAAACATTCCAAGTGAGGTAACCCAGACACAAAGATAAATATGGCATGCATTTACTTATAAGGGGATATTAGCCATTAAGTAAATGATAACTGAGCTATAACCCATAGACTCAGACAGGCAGATAAAAAAGAGGGGTCTGGTGGGCATGCAGGGGGGTCTCCTGGGAAGAGGGAAATAGAATATATTTTGCAGGTAGACTGGGGATGAGTGGGGGTGAGAATGAGGGGAGCATGACAGGGAGATGGGGGGGAGGAAGAGAGTCCAAGGAGAGTAAGCTTGAATTGGGGAGATATTTGGGGTGGGTGTGGAAACCTAGGGCAGTAGAAATTTCCTTGGATCTATTGAGGTGGTCCTAATAAGGACTCTTAGTAATGGGGAATACAGAGTCTCAAGTAGTTATCTCTTCCAGCCAGGTGAGGCATCCAGTGGTGAGACTAAGTGGTATTCATTTAGTTATTGGCCAAGAAGGCCCTATGAAAATCCCCAAACAACCTAGGCATTTGCTAAAACAAAATGTTGTTCTCCAAAAGCTGACAGTGGGCACCACTGCTGAGGAAAACATTCATACAATTCATTAAACATGAGAAGTCAAGCTGGTGCCTACATGGAGCCTTCACCACTACACTCTTGTCTCTTTGGTGAGGGAAAGCACTCTACAGGCCACTGAAAGACACCAAAAGTGGAACCAACCCACCCACAAAGCCTTTTACTTACAGTCTGTTCTGCTTACAAAATACTAAGGCAATGGTGAAACAGAGTTTGTGGGTAGCCAGTCTTAGGTCTGATTTGACCTAAGGGCCATTAGGTCCCTTAGGCCATTAGGACGAGAAGGAACCACACTTTGGGTAACCAAGAACAAAAGACTAAGTAGCCCAAAGACCTAGGGCAGAACCAAACACTATTGGTCTAAAAACAAAAAACAAAAAACAAAAAACAAAAAGAATCAACAAATTGATTCCTAATGATATTCTGCTATACCCATAGATTAATACCTTATCCAGTCATCATCAGAGAGGCTTCCTTCAGCAGCAGATGAGATGCAGAGACTCACAGTAAGACATTATATGGAGAGTCTAAATTAGATGTCTCCATCAATTTTTTTCCCTTCAGAACTCAAGGAAATACCACAGAAGAGGAGGCAGAAATATTGTTAGAGGTTCTCTGGATTCATTAAGCAAGGTACATATGAACTCACAGAGACTGAAGGAGCAAGCACAGGACCTACACTGGCCAGGCAGCTATGTACTTCCTATTACATAATTTATTTTTTTAACAATTAAACTACCTTCTACCCACTGCAGCCAATTTCTTATCCTTATGCTCGCTTGACATAATGGGGCTAATTGGTCCCCGTACTTTTTAAAACATCTTTTACCTATTTGCCTTGGTCTGCACTGGCTCCTCTGAGTTTATATTATAGCTATTAGCTTAGTATTTTTTTCTGGGACTCCTGACTGTGAGAATGAGTGGATCTCTGAATCGTGTTCTAGTTCTTAGGACTCTTTTCCTCCTGTTGGGTTTCTGTGTCCACTTTGATATGATAGTTTTTGCTTTATCTTAATATATATATATATATATATATATATATATATATATATATATATATATTTGTCATCTTTGGTTGTTATCTCTTAGAAGTCTGTTCTTTGCTAGTGAGAGACAGAAAGTGGATCTAGAAGAGAGGAGAGATGGGAGGAACTTGGATGAGTAAAGGGAGGGGAAATTATAATCAGGATATATTTCATGAGAAAAAAAATCTATTAACAACAAAAATTAGTTCTTTTTAATGCATAAAGAACTCGAAAGTTATTTATTTTTATGGCAGCCCAAGGCTACCTTGTAATCCTTGAGGTAAGATCATTCTATCCCATGCTAGATATTATAGATAAATCTATAGGAATTTTCAACTTGCTTGTCTAGGATTTAAACCTTCTTAGGGATATTTGCCAAGTGGGTATGCTCTGTCTACAGGCACATGATGCTCTGGCATCTTTATAAATAATGTAAACATTATAAAAAGTTGTTGGTGTGGGGGTGTAGTGGGAGATAAGAATTCCATCAAAGTAACCTGGGTATTTATTCAGCCTGCAGAGTCTGGCAGGCTCACTATCCACACCCTTTCGACAAATATTTGCTTTGCGTTGCCACTCTTGTTAAGCTGATATTTTTGGTAGCCCCTGGTTGCTTCTGGGAAGTTCAGCCCACCAAGACATTAGTTCTAAAGTACAATCGTGGCAGGAGAGAAGTACTAAGGAGTGGCCGCTGGCTCCCCATCTCCCTAGCTTATACCCCCTGCTGTCTCGTCATATCTCTTAATATGTACAGTTGCTGTTTCTCAGTCTTCTGTAAAGTGACAAACTAAAAGGACAGAACCCTTTTACCCTTCCCTTCCAGTCAGGTTACTGGCCCCAAGTCTCTTCCATCTAGAAGATCTAGGCAGCTTTTATTTTAGGTTGGTTTCAATTCAGACTGGGAAATGCCTTTTCCCTAACCCTTGGGAATTCAATGGGGGGGGGGGTAGGTGGAGTGTTTTAAGTCCTAAGGGAGTAATCTGCAAGGCTTCCCTGACACAGACAACCAGTTTGATCAGTTTTCTTCAGGAGGTGGCTGTGCCAACCTCTCAAGCTTCCTTGGTCAAAGACTCAGAATTTAGAACCTGAAAGGGTTGATCAAGACAAGTGCCACAACTTTGATTCACTAACTATGAATAAATTAGGAATTCAGACACACTTTGAAATGCTTACGCACTTAAAGGTGAAGGGGAAAGCATTTGGCGGAACACATCTGAGGAGCTGTTGGCAGCCACATAGCGTGCTTGACACATAGCCAGATACCATTTGCCAAACCTGAACATGGCCAGCTTTTCTCATCTCTACATTAAAGGAACATTAAGGTCTTTATCTCTTGGCCTGAACCTATTGAAGAAAAAGAATTTCAGAGTTGAGACTAATGTTCCTTTCAAAGAAAAGTGACCTCCGGCTGCCGCACCGTTTCTGAGATCTCATTGAGCACAATATCCAATAATGCACCAGTATGAAGTTTGCAAATAGGTAAAAGATGTTTTAAAGAGTACTGGGGCCAATTACCTTTATTATGTCAAGTGAGCATAAGAATAAGAAATTGGCTGCAGTAGGTAGATGAATTGTTAGGAAAGAAATTGTGTAAAAGGAAGGCCACAGCTGCCTCGTGGTGCAAAATAGCATTCCATGACCCCCCATCTGTCCTCCTATCCCAAGTGGTCATCCCTAAATACACCAACACATGAACAACATTAAATGGACTACATATGTTATATATGTATGTATATAAAACAAAATATAGTATATATGTAACAAAAAAGTATAGAAGAAGAGGTTATAAATCCAGGAGGGAGGGAGGGAGAGAGGGAGGTGGAACTGGAGGGGAAAATCTGAAGGATAGAAATAATATAAATATAAAATACTCATGTATGAAACTATCCAACAAATTTATACAATAGTGTCCCTATGCATCCAAAATTGAAAGCATAAAACCTAAAGTCTTCAAGGTTTCAAAAGAAAAAAAAATACCTAAATGACGGTGATAATTTATATGTTTTGTTTTTATTATCATTGTTACCATTGGTTAAACACTTGGAAAGTGCTTAGAAGTAGCCTAGCTACAGGCTCGGAAAGATGGCTCAGGGGCAGGAGTATGCACCACTCATGCAGAGGATCTGAGTTCAGTTCCTAACGCCCATGTCCGGAGGCTCACAGTGGCCTCTCAGTCTAGATTCAGTGGAATCCAATGCCTTTGGCCTCAAAGGGAATCTATGGATATAAGAATAAGAAATTGGCTACCATAGGTATGAGGTAGATGAATTGTTAGGAAAGAAACTACGTAACAGGAAGGTCACAGCTTCCACCAACATAAAGACACACACGCACGCGCATACTCACACACACACACACACACACACACACACACACACACACACACACACAGGAGTAAAAATAAAAAATAAAATAGCCTAGGTATTATGTTGTATTCTTTGTAGATGATATTTATAAACCTTCTCACATATCCCAGTATGAGAATTATATTATTTGGGAAATGACATTTATAATATTCTGAATCTTGGGTCCTTATTCATAGGCACATATGGACAGCTCAAAGATCTGACTGTGTGAGGTCCCTGAGTGTCTCCAACCATTCAAACACAGTGTTTTGACTAATCTTAAGCATACCACAGAGCCCCATACTAGAAGGTACGAGTGACCCAGCCCATTCTCAGATTTTCTAAGAAGATGAAAATAGTGTTGCTTCTAGTTAATAGACTAAGTGGGGTTCATGAGTGTTGACAACTATCTGCTCAGCCCATGTGAGACATAAGATAATACATGAGAATTTATCGCACACAAGATACAGATATGACCCCAGTGCTTTCCATATACCAGAACTCATTTTATCTTTACAGTAACCCTGAGTTTGTTTTCAGACAATGATTGCTAGTTTAAATTCATTTTGGAATTGCCTACATTCTATAACAAATGTCCTGCACATCTCATTGTCATCACACAATAAACAAGGATTTCTTGTGGGTATCATAGCCAATGCTATGATTGGCAGACTGAGAGGGAAAAAAAGCATGGAGCATCATATGGGAAGTTTTAGGAGCCAACCCTGCAGTGGCATAGCCACTTGTGCTCACTTTTCACTGGACAGAACTTTACATAGATGCAAAGGGAGAATAGGAAATGAGGCTTTTGGTTCTTCCTAAGAGGAGGAAATAATCAGGATGATGAACACATAACAGTGTTTGTACCATATATGGGTTCTAGGTTTTGTAGCTAAGGACATTAAATCACCAGAAGGCTCGGTACCCCAATATCACAGAGCTTGGCCTCTCTTTATCACAGCAGCAAAGCAGGATGGAAATTACAACTCAGCAGGATCGGAGGAGATGCCCAGTCAGTAAAATGCATACTGCACAAGCGTGAGGACTTGGGTTCACTCACTGCCCAGCAGCTCTGTAAAAGCTGGGCATTTGTAATTGCAGCACTGGGGAGACAGAGATGTGGGGTCCCTGGGGCTTGCTGCATAGTCAGACAGTAGTCTGCCTATCACAGTGAGCTCCAGATTCTGACAGACTCCCTGCCTCAAAGCATATAAAGGAGATAGAAGAAGACAGCTGACTTTGACCTCGGACCTCCATAGGGCAGGCATACCAATGAGAGCACACGTTGCATGTGTATGCATATGTTCACACATACACAGAGAGAGGGGGGGTGGGAAAGAGGGAGGGAGGAAGAGAGAGAGAGAGAGAGAGAGAGAGAGAGAGAGAGAGAGAGAGAGAGAGAGAGAGAGACTGACTCAGGTCCATGTTTATAATGGCTTATCTCCACTGCGGTTCAATTCGTTTAACAGTTTCATCCTAGATCTAGCATAGGGTATTATTTAGGTTTTTCAAACCCAGTAAGTATGCTATTTCAGAACCTCACAAAAAGTCAGGTTTTCCAATGACACAAGGTTCTAAACTCTGAGGCAACACCGCACTTTACCTTCCTACCCTCCATATTCTCTCCTGTCTCAGACTCAGACGCACCCTCTCACTTAGTAACCAGGACTACAACTGCCAGTCCACCCACTCAAGGAACAAAGGAAGAAAAAAAAAACAGTGCAATAGAGTGTTGACAGTGCTTGATAAGGTCACAGGGAGTCTAGTGAGCTGATATCTGCCTGCACCTGGAATTAACCAGACGCTTGGCTTGTTTCCTATACCACCTGGTTATGAATATCAAGTCCTGAGCTAGTTCACCTCAGCTTCAGCCCTGGGCTGTTCAAGAGCGGGATGCTAATTACTTTCCTTCTCTGCCCCTTCTCGTCTCGTGTGTCCGAAGACATCTGAAACCTTATCACTGACGTGCTGCAGTGTTGTTTTTCCCTCAAGTCTCAATGACAACCTCAAACTGGCCTGGTCAGACCCTTGGAAGGCTCCTGAATCCTGCCTGTCAGATGTGCACACATCAACACGCCACCTGTTCTGGCAGGAAACCAATTTTCTTCTCTATTTCTTCCTCCTTTGGGAAATGTGCCTGCCTTTGGCATCTGTCCCCACTTACCCTGCTTTGCACACGAGACAAAGAAATAATTTTGTTTTTCAAGCCATTTCTTCTATTTCTGTTTAAAGAAAAAAATTACTTGAGGTTTCTCTCAAAAGGCATGCTGCTTCCTTTCTTTTTCCTCCTTTCTATGTCTTTAAAACTATCCTCCTTTTCTTGTTTGCCGTGCCCGCTCCAGTCCTTTTTATACTTTCCTTATTTGGTTCTGTGAGGACTTCTATTTCCACCCCCTTTCTCCCTTTGATTTAGGACAGAAGCCACTTCAGTAATCTTAGATGCTCTCATTTGCATTGACTAGTGTTCTACTGTGGTTTTGCTGCTCTTCTGGAACTTTCTGCTGAGTATCTGTAGGCAGTCATTGTTTTACTTCCCTCCTAATAGGGCATACTGTGGTATAGAGCACTTGAGCGGGGAGAATGGGGAAATATTAATATATAGCCTCACACTTTTGAGTGGTGCTGTAAAAAAAAACAACAAAAAACATTGTTTGGGGTTCTTCAAAGGATACCGGACTGCAGCATTTTGTCCCCAAGGCTCCAGTCACTACTGCTTCTTGAGATATGATTTTTGTATCAGTATGGGCAGAAACAGATTCGAAGGTCCTGCGATCTCACTGAAGTGTGAGCAAGATCCATGGATTCGCTTCCTCCTGCAGAACTGTCCTGGGACCTTGAGAGGGCAGAGCTACAGAGCAAAGAGTAAAAGGAGAGATTTGAGGACCGAAAGTTACTTCTTAACTTGATGCCTCACATTTTAAGGAAATCATTTGAACACTGTGTATTTTGTTGTTGCCCTTTTCTGAGAAGGAAACCAGTAAAACTGTAGAGCCCAAAATGTAAGCTCTTCAGAAACATCCGATAAGTGGATCATTTAAATCATTTTTAAGGAAGTATGAGCGAAAACTTCTTTTACTTAGGTTTGTTTCCTATGAATTGGTGCTTTGGGACCACGTCTTGCCCTCTTTCTGGTCTTTCCTCTTGCCAGACTCTCAGCCAGTTCCTCCTCCTCCCCCTCCCCTCCCCCTCCCCTTCCCCTCCCCTTCCCCCTTCCCCCTCCTCCCCCTCCCTCCTCCTCCCCCTCCCTCCTCCTCCCCCTCCCTCCTCCTCCCCCTCCCTCCTCCTCCTCCACCAACTCCTCCTCCTCCTCCTCCTCCTCCTCCTCCTCCTCCTCCTCCTCCTCCTCCTCCTCCTCCTCTTCTTCTTCTTCTTCTTCTTCTTCTTCTTCTTCTTCCCCTCTCAGCCAGTTCTTTAAGAAAAACCTTCGTGGAGCAATAGTTCAATTTGCCTGATGTGTTTCCAGGAGAATGAAAACTTTCCTGGAGCCATGGAGAGGCAGGGTAGGAAGGTCTGCAGCATGCACTTTCCTTACCCACACTCTTCTCTTCTTCACGGGTCACCTTGTCACAAGTCAGGATTGTATTTCTGTAAGTTGTCAGGATAGAACCCAGGAGCTCTACACCAATTAGCTGTGTGGTTTCTGCAAGACCAGTCCTCTCTCTCTCTCTGAACCTGGGGGACTTCCACAAGGAAAGCACCTGAGGCTTGCGAATCAGATGCTGGCATTTGGTTCGCATAGTTACTGGTCTTCTTGGAAGCTCAACAGGACTGCTTTTAAAATATGGAGGCCGTCATTTTATTAGATACTTTTGATCCCTGTGGCAGAATAGCTGACAGAGTGATTTAAGTGGGAAGGCTTCTCTTGGCATGTGAGGTCAGGGTTTCAGAACATTACTGTGGGGACGGCATGGCAAAGTGGCTCTCTCAGCCACACCATCATCAGAAAGTAGAAAGAATGGCCTGAACCATTCTGGATATTGCCCTAAGAGGTCCAGTCCTAGGGACCTGCTTTCCCCAGGAAGGCTCTACCTCCTATGTACCACAGGCTCCTAAGGTCACAGCATCAGCTGGGGAACAATTATTTAAAACAATGGCCTGTAGAGAACACTTCACATTCAAACTATAAGTCACTGTCTTTCCTCCCTTTACTCTTACTTTGTGGGCAACTTCTATTTTACCAGAGTCCTTTAGCCTTTGCAATGGTTTTCTATGAAAGACTTGGCATACATCAAACCTCAGACATGATTATTTAGCTCTGAGTAAAAAAAAAAAAAAGATGTCTTTTCATTTCTGCAGTAGGACATAAACCCTGTAAAGAGGATTTTGAAAAGGAGAAGAGCCTTCATCATTGTAGGCTTCCCTCTAGGTATCAGGAGTCAACGCTGGCATGCCACCAGCAAGCAAGAGGAGAGTTATGTGTGGGCTTCAACAGATATGACCAGTGTTTGACACAGGGCAACACCTTGTCATTATAAAAATGCTCAGCAAACTAGGTATAGTAGGACTGTGCCTCAATGGTTAAAAAAAAAAAAAAGCAACGACACATCGCACACACACAGTTCATTTTCAACATGGCTCTGGAAATGTTAGAACAACTAAGTGAAAGAAATAAAGGCATGAAGTGGAAAAGAAGACATCAGAGTATCTCTATTTGTGGATGTCATGGTTCTAATCATAGAAAGCCTTGAAGATTCCAGAAAAACTGATGGACTTTCTAAATGTTTCCTGTTGTTATTGCTTGTTTGTTTTGTGAAATTTCAGTTTGCAAAAGAAACATACAAAAATCAACCATGTTTTTTATATAATGTAAAAAAAAACTATTTGACAATAAAGAAATTAAGAGAATAATTCCATGTGCCACAGCATCAAAATACTCAATACTTAAGAGTGAATTTAAGCAAAAAAGTTAAAAACTTACAAATGAGAATTATAAGACATTGATGAGATTAACGAAGACACTAATAGATGGGATGGCATCCTGTTTAAGATTGAGTGATTTTAAAATTCCATAATGCGTGTGTTATCTGTAGATTCAGTGCTGTCCCTTCACCCAAAACTCAAATTATTTTTATAGAAATAGAAAAAAACACATCCTAAAATTCATATCGAACCACAAAGGACCCACCAAGTCACAATTATACCTCGATAGTTTTTTTTTCCTCTAAAGCCTTAAAAGGCTAACAATACATATGGAAAAGTGACCAATATCATTCATAATCTGGGAGCTATGAATTGACACCACATATCATTCTCAGAGGTATCTAGGATAACTCTTACCTAAAAATCAAAACTTCCAGTGAGGTTGTAGAAAAAAGACAGTGCTTAGACATTGTTGATTGACATGTAAATCAATGAAGTCATAATTAGTAACATGATGAAGGTGCCTCAAAATTTTTTTTGAAAATCTATGTAGGAGAGCCAGATTACATGGTAGTTATTTTAATATATGTGTATATACACATATACATATATATGAAATAAAATCAGTATATCGAAGAATTATCTGCATTTGCCTATTAGTTTTAGTACTGCTTACAATAGCCAAGACAGGGAACTAGAGCCAGTAATATGGCTTAGCAGGTGAAGGAACTTGACAGCAAGCCTAAAGTCCTGAGTTCTAATCCCAGAACCCACATAGTAGAAGGAGTGAACTGGCTTTTGGATTGTCTTCTGACTTCCATGTATGTTCAGTAGCATATGATCATGTGTGTGTGTGTGTGTGTGTGTGTGTGTATGTATGTATGTATGTATGTACAAATGTAAAAAAAAAATTAAAAGATGGGAAATCAAAAGTGGCCATAAATAAATAAATTCCTTAATAAAATGTGGTACAAATAGCATACAATAAAAGACTTCAGTATACAATGTACAATATTATATGTGGTGTATATAATATAGAAATAGGCATAATGTTGTTAATGACAACATGAGTGAAGCTAAAAGGCACGGGAATGAAGATGCTGAATGCTCTCACGTGGGTGTGAAATCTAATTGACTCACAGAAGCATAATGACAGCCATCAGGGACTAGGGGCAGAAGAGAGAGAGACTAAAGTCCTGGGAGCCAATTTACAGGGTGGCAATTGCAGTTAATATAAGGGAAAATGCTGAGAGTGGCTGTTCAGTGCTCTCAATGCATGCACACCACACACATTCAGTGTGTGGGTGATACGTATGCTAACTGGCCTGCTAGCTTGTTTGTAGTGTATGGCTATTAAAAACAACAACAACAACAACAACAACCACCAAGTGCACTGTAACCAAACACAGCATTTATTTGTAACTATACATTAGGAAAACCTGGAAGGGATGATTTGAAAAATGGAGGCCAGGTAGATCTGACCTCCAAGTTTTATTTTAAAACCCTAGTAAAAAGAGGAAGTAGGAAATGGTGTATAAAAAGTATTATCCTGATGGAGCGGGGAGGCACCAAAATCCTTCAGGTTCTACACAGAGGAACCCGGGGAGGAGAAACAGAGTCCGTAGGTCAGAACAAGGAGAGACGTTATCATCTGTATCAAAATCCTGGGTGGGGCAAGGTGTGAGAAAAATCCAAGAGCTGAGATGAGGAGGCCATTTTATGACGCTGGGTTCTCATGATGGGTCAGTATGAGAGAAACCACCAGGTGCCAGGTGCAAACAAACAAGCTGCTTTACACTGAAGCCCAGATATACTATCCAGAGAAGCCAGGATGGTTCTAGAAACAGAGTCACCCTGAAGCGTAAGTCCCTCCTTTTGTTGTTGTTGTTGTTGTTGTTGTTGTTGTCATGCTTGAAAATGAAGGACTCTGGAGCAAAATTATATTGGCAATAGGAGACAAAGACTCAGGGACTGGGGAGATGGCTCAGTGGTTAAGAGCAGGTGCTGCTCTTTTTTGTTGTTGGTTGGTTGGTTGTTGGTTGGTTGGCTAATTGATGTTTTTTGAGAGAGGGTTTCTCTGTGTAGTATTGGCTATCCTGGACTCACTCTGTAGACCAGGCTGCCTTCAAACTCACAGTGATCTACTTGGGGTTATAAGCATGCACCACCCTGCCTGGAAGTTGCTGCTTTTTCAGAGGACCTGGGTTCAGTTCCTAGTACACAAAGCAGGTGTACTATGTCCCTGTTAACTCCAGCTCCAGAGACGATGCCCTCTTACGGCCTCTGTGGGCTCCTGAGTACACAGGCACATGCACACACATGCATAAGTCCTAAGAAAGTATATGTTTACATTTACTATATAAATGTGATGTGTACATTTTGATTTTTACTCAGAGGTGAATGGGAACTGACCCTTCACGCTTATATTCGGTTTGCTCATTTTCAAGGTGTTGAGGCTTGAATCTAGAATGTTTCCCACCATGCCCTATGTTTGGTCCCAGGGAGTGGCATTGTTTTGGAAGGTTGTGGTACTCTGAGGAGGCCGAGCTTTGCTGGAGGGAGGGAGGGAATCACTAGGGGTGGCCTTTGAGCTGTGGTAGGCTGGCCACGTCTCTATCCGCTCTGATCTTCCTGATAGCAGATGTCATGTGATCAGCTGCTCCAAACTCCAACCTCCACGCCTTCCCTTCTTATCCCACGAGACAAAATAATTCCTTCCTCCCATAGGTTGCTTTCACGCAGGTGTTCAGTTACAAGAACTAGGAACTAATATATAAGAGGACGGCTATTTTGCACAAGATGTCAAACTACCTTACAGTGCTGTGGTAGGCAGAGAAATGCACATTGTAAAAGTTGGAATGTAAAGTTCTGCTGTTTAAAAGTGGAAATTTACTACAATAGCCTATGATCTTTTTTTCTTTAATTTTTGTTTTGTTTTATAATTTTTTGAAAAAAAAATTGATTCACTTGGCATCCTGATTGTAGCCCCCCCCCTCCCTCATCTCCTCCCGGGCACACCTTCCCTCCCTCTTCTTCCCAACCATCCTCCCCTAGTCTTCAGAAAGGGGGGAGCCCTCCTCCCCTACCATCTGAACCGAGTCTATCAAGTCTCATCAGGACTGTCTGTATCCCCTTTCTCTGTGGCCTGGCAAGGCCACCCTGCCAAGAACAAGTGATCAAAGAGTGGGCACCAGAGTCCATGTCAGAGACAGCCCTTGCACCCCATATTAGAGGACCCATAGGAGACTGTGCTGCCTATCAACTACATCTAAGCAGAAGGTCTAGGTCCTCTCCATATATGGTCCTTGGTTGGTGAATCAGTCTCTATAGCCCCACCCCCACCCCAGGGCCAAGTTTGTTGTCTCTATGGGTCCCCTTGTGGAACTTTTGTCCCCTTTGGCTACTTCTATCCCCTAATTCTTCCAGAAAACTCCCTGCACATCTTGCAAACCCTATGAGACCACAGATGCCAGTCCAGCATGTGATTTTTACATCATAAAATGGCTTCCTCATCTCACCTCTTAGATTTTTCTCAGACCTTCTTCCACTCATGGTTTTGATACATACATTCCTCCAGGTCACCTATGTCTATCCACCAAATTAGACACGCACGCACACACTGATAGACACACCATGCTGAGCCAGCCATTGGCTGTAGGAAGAATCTTCCATGGGGTTTATGGGGCCTAATCAGATAGTCTTCACTGCTTACTGCCTGGAGCACTCCTCGTTTGGGGCTGAAGTCATCCTACTGAAAATACATTCACCAATCAACACCTACCTCTTGTTTATAGCTACACGGGTGCCAAGGGCAGAGTAACAACTCCAAATAGACTTCAGAGAACCCACGGCTCTTCAGGACAATAACTCACACTGGTCCTGTGTAAAGCAGAATAGTTGTGTAGCACAAGCACTGAGAACTTCAACAAGCTGAAGGTGTCAGCGTGTGAAATAAAATTGTCCTCTCATTGGCAGTGCTTATGTCAACCATTCTTCCTTATATTCACCGGATGCTCTTAGGTTGTGGACATAGACGTTACCAGTAGTTTGGAGAGGAAGTTTATGGCAGGCATTAAACCATTTGCTTAATTTGGGACTATGAGGCAATAGAAGAAACTCAGATGGGTTTGTAGCATATCTTTGCAGTTCAGTGTGCTTCTGGACAGATGGTCCCTGCAGACATGGCTTATTTTGGGGGTCATTTCTGCTGTCACCAGAGTGCAAATTCCTCAAACACAGACGTTAAATTCCATAGGCAGTCTTCATGGTAAGTTTCTTAACTCTAGGTGTTCAACAATGCGAGTCCTCTGGCTTCATAGGAGTCTGTGTTTTGGCTTGTCCATGAGCGTGTGTGTGTGTGTGTGTGTGTGTGTGTGTGTGTACTTTTATTTATTATAAAAATAATAAAGACTTATTCATTAAATATAAACTATTAACATTCCTATCTCTTATAGGGCAGGGTAATTATTGTTTGGGTCTAGGACAGCCACTGTGGCTTTACTCAGGTCTTCCTCAAGAGCACTTTTACCTTTGTCCTGGATGAGAAAGTGCTAGAAACATGCAGTTTTCACTCCTCCCACTACTAAGAATTCAAAAAATTCAAGGCTGCAATGTTGGAGTTTTCCATCCACCTAGGTCTAATGGAGATTGCTCAAGGAACAAATCCTGCTCCTTGTCAGTTAGTGACCTGATTTCCCTGCATTCTCAATTGCAAGCTGATGTGCGTTTATAAAATGCAAATTCAGTATTTACTTGATCTGATTGATTGTGCCTTTAAACCTTCACCGTGACTAAAAATACCTGGTAATGTCCGAGTTCTGGAAAGGTCTGTCTGCCTTTGTTTTTCTGACTCAGGACCCCTGTTTAGAAAAGGGAAGTAACAATGCCAGAATCCTGTCCAAATAGACTCAAAGTGAGTGGAGGTCTTTCAGGAGACTTGGCAATTCCGTGCAGGAGCAACAGATGCTGCTGTTAGGTTTCTAGGCATCTAAAAGTGCAGAATGTACTCCTTATCATCTCTAGATGCCCTACTCTGTGTTCTATTTGCCTCAACTAAGGAAACAAGCACGGGATTTTCTGTCTCTCATCTAGAAGCCCTTCCTTGGATGTTTCTCCCTGCTGGCTTCCAAGCCATGTTCCATAAACCTTGGTTTAGGCCGTTCTTCCTTAATGAACTTACCCCAGGACTGTGTCCACCTGTCCTCATCCAGATCTGTCTGACTCGGCCTTGGTGAATTGTCAGATTCCTCATCTTCGGACCCTTCTCGAGGCCTGCTCTGGTTCTTGGCAGAAATAACAAACTCAGAGAAGGGACACGGGTTTCCTCCCCATCCTCAGAGACTGCCCTCCCTATCTGTTGCATTGCTCCTGGTCAAGCAGAGACCACCTGTCTGTGGGGCAAACTAAAGGTTCAATGTGTGGATCTTTTTTTTTTTTTTACTCTTTTCTCCAGGCTCAGTTTTCTGGACAATTTGCATTTGAGACTGCAGAGAAGTGGATGTGTGACTGCTTCCAACTTCCGCTGGGTGGTGACGTAATCACAGAGCGGCCATCTGTGGTTCCTCCATCTGGTGAAGCTGCTCTTGCCGACTCAGGAGCAATGCACCAAATCCAGCCTCACCTTTCCCAGCAGCCTTCCACCGAGCTGTTATGGGAGGTCTACCATCTCTGGAACTTCCGAGCAGAGGGCTCGTAGACAGGCTGTATTTCTGGCAGTGTTAGGAAAGACCTGCAGAGCTCTTGTGTCTCAATATCACCATCAGCAAAATGGGACGAATGTGTCTCCCTCATAGGGCTGATCTGAGGATTATGAACACATGGTCTGAGCTTGGCATATGATAAATGCCCTCATTCCATCTGCGGCGCTGTCGGATTGGGATCATCACTGTTAACCTAAAGTCTTATTTCCCTCCATTACTACAACCATCTCCAAGACAACACCTCATCTTACTGGGATTTATGTAGGATGCTAAAAAGAGCATTTGGAGTAACAAAAACCACAATCTTGGAGATGGGCCTGCCACTCAACTGGGTGACTTTGAGGTAGCTCATTTGTTAGTAAAGCAAAATAATTCACTTGGAAGGTTGCTAAAAACCTATGCATCTACCACAAGGTCTGCTAAAGGATGTGACGAGTGAGTGGATAATCTACATCAGAACCAAAACCTCTTCCTTGAATGGGTGTGCGGTATCTTAAAGCCACTGGGATCACACTGGGTACCTCTTTCCCGTAGGCTCATTCAAGGACAACAGACCCCAGCCTCGATCACACGATGGCTTCTCAGACCCCCAAAGGGATGATATCTTTTCAAACCTAGTCTCAACCCAGACCAGATTCTATGAGGCAGCTGCCCAATTTCCATGAAAGCTCCTATTGCCCTCAACTCACCACATCTGTCCAATTACTCAGCGAGTAAGGGCTGAGTCCTGCTGGGGAGAATGGAAACTTGGATTCAGGCTCAACAACTTCCCGTTTGTTTCGCTCACAGAGCCCGGCACTGGACACTGATGGGCACAGCTAGGGAGGAAGCATTTGAGGACCTTCCCTACCTAGTAACAATACAACAAAAGTCAGGGCTGACGCTGGGAATGGCTTAGAGATTGCCAAGTAAAAAATGTGATGTGGGTTCCATGTCAAAACTGCCAATTCTGATGGTATCAACATATCTATAGAAAAGGAAATGTCCCCCCACTTCAAACTATTGATTAATGCTGTACAAATATGGCAGATTTACAGTGCATCCAATTTGGATGGCACCTTTGAGCTTGTATTAAACAGAGCTTCAATGAAGATCTCACTCTTGGCTTGTTCCTGAAACCATCACACTAATATCCAGCACTTGGCTAGTAAAGCATCCTTTTTGAATGCTGAGATACAGGACGAGTTCAGTGCAATCTCACCTGTGCCTCCCAAGAACAGGATCCTGAAACTAAATCTGGGGTTTAGTAATTGAGAGTGGCCTAAGATCTAACCAGTGGGAGGGAAGACTTGGAAACAAGGTGTCAAAATTTTAAAAAATCATTGTCCAGCTTGAAAGATAATCTCAGCTGTGTGTGCTTTGAACTTAAGCACATCCCTCATTGGATGTCTGGAAAGTAGGCAGGCAATGGTTTCCGTCATTCAGGAGCAGGACATCCTATTGGAGTGCCTGGCTATTTCAGTTGCCACAAGTTCTTTTAGGAGATACAGAAGGACTTGGACAGCTGTTATGATCACTGCCAACATATATGCATGTGGGCATAGCTAATGTACCCCCCTACATCAGTTGGGCCTATAGAATAGTGTCACATGGCTTTGAGTGTCCAATTTATAATAATCCTAGTCCTTGGTTCTCACTGAGAAGTTTGTACCTTGGTTCCTGACCATTGCTTATGGAAAGTCTGAGAATCTTAGCCCAGATTGGCCAGCACAATTACTCATGACAGACAGAGATGACTGTTCTTGCTGTGTCTCTCTTAGAATCAGGAATTCTGTCAATGTGGTACAAGCGGAAAGGGTGCCGCCACCAGTGCTTAGGACAGAGATGGCAAGAAGGCCAGATGCTTCTCCCCAGAGTGGCCTGTTTTGCCCAGCATGGAGGTTCTTATGCCTCAGCAGCTGGGGCACAGGAAGGCAAGCTTTCTTTCTCATATATTAGTCATTTTGCATCGGACATGACCAGGTATAAGGATGATTGAGTCAAGACAGGGGAGCACTAGGGTCAGACCAGCTCTCCTTAGACAACCTTGACTCTGATACTAAACTCAAACCACTCAATAACCAATGATTTTCTTCTCTTGGTCCCACTCCAGTGGTTCCCTTTTTTTTGTTAAAGCAATTAATCAAAAAAGTATTTCAATATTTAAGACCTATCCTAATAACTTATGTCTAGTGTAAGAAGTCTGAATTTCTTTGTTCTTCAACTCCTCTGAGTCCCACTACAAATATGCGCGTTCAAGATGGCATTATCCTTTGCTGTTGCCAGTAGCCGCCAAGCACCAAGATCTTGTCAAGCCAAGGGACATCCTGTTACATCTCTTCCACAGAGGCAGCAGGAAGAGAAACACTTGCTTTACATTTTCTGAGTCTTTCACAGAGGCCCCCTCACCCCAGGATTGCCACCCCCACCCCGTCCAAGTAACCTAATATCTAGAATTGTAAGCAGCACATTCAAGTGTCCCTTTTATAAACAACAGTGGTAACCCATAATATTTTAAGAGCCACATCATCGGGATCCTGGTAATAAAGACACACTGACAATTAGGAGAATTACGCCCATGTTGTTATAACATGTGTACCATCTTTGTGTATACTCAGCGAAAAGGAAAGGGTGGAAGTGTGGAGTCCTGAGCCTTCTGCCTACAATGTGCAGGCACCACATTCAGTCCTGTTAAATAAACTCCATCTCCTAGAAGGCTAACATTCCGAGGAGTTAAGGAGCTTGCCCTGATCTTGTATCTGGTATGTGGCAGAGCTGAGATGAGAATGGAGTCCCAATCCAGAACCTTTGACCTTATCCTCTTCCCTCCAGCGCCCCTCTGGTTTGCAATGACGTGAGTTGCTGGCTATTTAACCAAGACAGAGCTGTGGAGAACACGAGGTAAAGAAGCCACCTCTTCCTGTCTTTCCTGGGCACTGAGCTCCATGCCAGGTGCAGTTTGGTGACTGATGCCTCAGAAGCTCTGGGTGTGCCGAGAGGATGTGCTGTCTGCATCATGCAAATGAGAACCTTCAAGATGGTGTTCTCTAGCAGGTTCGCCACCGAACGCTGT
Source organism: Acomys minous (assembly GCF_964271855.1). Lineage (NCBI taxonomy): Eukaryota > Metazoa > Chordata > Mammalia > Rodentia > Muridae > Acomys > Acomys minous. Next base: position 95,364,121 of record NC_140492.1, on the reverse strand, counting down.
CAGCAAACTAAAATTGTTCAGGCTATTTTGAGACCAAGTTCCAACTTTCATCCAGTTTTCCCCCTAGAGTAAATTGAAGTTCATAAAACTAAGATCTGTTCTTTGCTTTTATATTTCAGGTGGAGCTGTATAGGTAAAGTTTATGCTCAAATTCATGTCCCTACAGTCCCCAAATCATCTGAAAAAACCCAGAGTAACCCCCATAGTGTATGTGGAACCAGAGTGCTTGATTCTCTAGCTTTGAAAACAGTAGAGAAGAAAGGCAAGAGTTGACTCAAGGAATGAGCATGGGACTTGGGGTGAAATTAAAATTGCTCATTGACTGTTTCACAGCCCATAGGCTGGGAGAGGGTATAGCTTATTTTTTAAATATAAGTTACAGAGTTTTCCCACCTTGAGATAGAAACCTGATCTTCCAGACATTTTTTTCTTCTCTCTCTCTCTCTCCCTCCCTCCTTCCCTCCCTCCCTCCCTCCCTCCCTCCCTCCCTCCCTCCCTCCCTCCCTCTCTCCCCTCCCGCCCCCCCCATCTCACTTAGATAAGTAGGGACAGCTTGGTGAAATGTGTGTTTTCATTCCAGGTAAGAAAGGAGAAGTCAGGCTGCAGATTCTAAGTCTCACATTAAGATGCCTCTGAGACTAGACTAGGCACTAACAGAAATAGAAACAAGGACAGGAAAACGCCACACACCCTTCCTTACCAACCTAATGCTGGTTCTGGATACTTGGCCCTAGGTCCCCAGTGTCCTCATGGTCACTATGCAACCCGGGAAGTGATGCAAGGTGACATACACAGAAAAGCTTTTCCTGGAAATGGGTTCGGAGGACAGCTTATTATAAACAATAAGCCCTTGTGTGTGGGATTGAAAATAAATGCAGACAGTGCAGGAGGTTCGGCTATGTGTCGAAAGGCAAAAATCTGCCATCTGTCACCTCTCCACATTCCTTGGCGGAAATGCCTGCCTCTGCCTGGAACCCCGTCTCAGAAACTCCCATTGAGTGATCCCACACGTCTTTATTCAGAGTCCGGTGAGTCAGGACAAGAACCCCCATGGCATTTAAACTACAAACGAAAACCATGTACTGTTTGGGAATATGACTGCCTGAACAAGACCCAACCAAGGACTTCCGAGAGCCAGAAAATTAGTCTTCCTCAAGGAGGAATTTCTAGTTGGTTATTCAATACCAAATGGTGAATCCTGGAGTCATGCACGTGTGAGCAACAAAGCCCTAGCAGGTTGCATTTAAATGTGTGTGTGTGTGTGTGTGTGTGTGTGTGTGTGTGTGTGTGTGTGTAACAATTAAACAAAAAGAGGTCACGAATCTGAGAGGGATCAAAGGGCAGGGCCCAAGAGGAGTTGGAAAGAGGAAATGGAAGAGTGGGAATGATATAATTATATTTTAATTAAAAATGTTAAAAAACAAAAAGAATGAAAAGAGGCAATATTACATGGAGGGGTTGCTTATTCTTTTATCTCTCAGCTTATTTTTTCCTTACCTGAATGCTTTCTTTTAAGGGACTCTTTTGGCTCAGGTTTTGTATATTGGACTCTATTTTATGCATGATATCATTGAATCACAGCACACTGATTGGCTCCAAGAGGATAAAATAAAATTCTTAAGATGTGTCCCTTGGGTAAAGCCACCAATGGCCTATCATGGCCTTCAGTTCAACACTAAGGTTCTTGTTGAGGGAATATTTGGGAATGAGAAAGCTACAGAATGGGTCAGGGTGTGTGTTCCCTCCCTCATGGGATTCTCAGGGTACACGGTTCATTGTCTGTCATCCATGGGCAGCTCCGGAGCTATGATAGCATTGCAAGATTTTTTTCCCATCACCCAATGCACTTATGGAGACTCAGGGACAAGAATCTTGGCAGTTACTTAAGGGAGATCGTTATGTTATCATTGTGTGATAACATCTTACAAATAAAAATTGTCTTCCATTTAATTACTGCATACATTTCTGCTCAGTAGATGAGGATTGTTCTGGCATCATGGACTCAGAACTTAGTATTGCCTGTTATACATAAGTCTACATTGTTGGGGGTACAACCCAGGCAAACAGTAGCTATAATTCCAATTTTCAAGTCTATGGACTATGCTAGTCTAGGGAAGCCCATATCTCTTAAGCCATTTATGGGATAGAAAGGACTTGGGTGGGAATATTAACCTTCTTCTATTGGTCTCAGTACAGTCTGCAGAGGAAGCTTTGGGGCACAGTAGGCTTCCAGAGTGGGAACGCCTCAAGGCCACGAGTCCTATGACAGCACACTGCTATAAGGAGAGTTAGATCCTTTACCCTGAGGAGATTTACAACCTCCAAATGGTGGGCTCTTGGCAGGCTATAATTTTTTAAATAATGGAAAGTTCACCATTAGTCAGTTTGAGTGTAGCCTGGGTCCTCACACATGGCACCTAGAGCCTCCAAATTTGTGACTAAGGCACTGGACCCAGACATTCTGTGTTCGAATCTTGACTGTGTTTCTTTTTTAGTTATGTGGCCCTAAATACATTATTTAGCCTCTTGGTGCTCAGTAAAATCAGCTATAAAATGGGAGTAACAAAAATAATGCTATATAGAGGGACATTGTCTTTAATGTGTGAATATATGGGGATGGTGCTCAACCTGTTAGGACTCAATACATTCAATTATTATTATTATTATTATCTAACAGCTATCTGTATTTATGTCTCCAGTCATCATAATAAATTAAATACAGCCATTTAAATGTGATTTCATCACTACTCTATGGATATATGATCTTTCTACATGATTAATTAATTCCTAGAAAGGGATGACCAAAATTAAGAGGTAGGGCAAATACAGGTGGAAGACAAAGCTCACCTTTCCTTTAGGCTCAGTGGGCAGTCTGGGACCCATGACACTTCTAGAAGCCCATGAAAATTGGGACAAAATTAGCTTTTAATATATTATATTAGTACATTTAATTTTAGTCAATGTATTAATGTGAAGTATACATTTTAACATTTTTGGAGGAAGGGATCCCTGAGGGAAAAAGCAGCCCATGGAACTCATAGCATGGCCCAGTTGTAACCATGTCTGTTGTGTGTGCTCAGGAGTGTTTCTGTGTTCCTCAACTGAGTGTGGAGTTCTTTGACAGCGAGATTGGATCTTATTTATGTTTCTGCATTCAGTGCTCAGCACATCATAGGCACCAAGTAAATATTTGGGGCTAAGGGAAATGATTGGTATTTGGGTCACATGCAACAAAGCCTGCAAAGAAAGCCTTTGCTGAGCAAGCCAACTTCTGCTGTTGAGAAGTGAATTGACAATTGTATTATGTGCAAATGGATGAAAAAGTCATTGAGTGTATCATGTGGGTGAGTTCTCAAGCATATGGACAAGGCACTATGGGAGAGGGATTGGTGAGATTGGTTTGGATTTGACTCCAAAACAGACTCTGCATGAAATACTGACAAATCAGCCCCAGATAGGGTCCGGCTGCAGACAAAGGAGCCCTTTGTAATGGGTGCTGGAAGAGTGAGGCTGCCTGAAGCAGAAGGGCCAGAATAGAAGAATGCAACTTCAGAGAACCAAGCAGAGAATCATGTAGTTATCCTCCCAACTTCCTTAGAGCATCTCTGTGTCCTCCACTGGCCAGGCCCAGGATATAATGGAAAAAGGGCCGACCCAGGAGAAGGACAACACCTCGGAGAAGCCAAGTGAATGTGGTGGCTAAGAACCAAATCAAATTGGAGAAAAGCCCAAGTGCCAACATTCTTCTGCCTAGAGCTCACGTGGAGAAGGAATGCTTCATGGAACCCTAGGTGGAGGAGGGGGAGGAAGAGGAAGAGCAGCGAGAAGGAGAACTATTCAGGAGAGAGCATAACCAGTGATGATGAAAAAAGTCAAAATAGCTACGTGCCTGAAATCAGGTGTTAAAAAAATATGATATTGCTATATTGGAGTTTTGGATTAGTCATAAATCTTTCTTTGACTCACATTAAATATATTTCAAATAATTTATCTATTTTGTATAAGAAATGTTATACAGAAGTCAACTTTCGTCTTGGCTCATCTTGTGCCATCTGTTCTTTTACCTACTTATCTCTGAAATTATTATCGTTGTTGTTATTTCTACTGCTCTCATCACTACCGTCACCACCACTATCATCACTATCACATCACATGTCTGTTTATTTGATATAAGGAATATTATACAGGAATCAAAACACAATAACATAGGTGGATCGGAATAATAAAATAATTCTCAAAATATTGGTATGATACCCTTTACAAATTTTAATGTAGACAAATGTGTTTAATAGTAGTAGAATCTCCCCCTTGTGGCTGTGACTTATATAGCCTTAGGTTCTTGACCTGATAGTTGTGTTAGGCATGGGTTTCATCCTGTGTAATAGGCCTTAAAATTCAATCAAAATGTTGTTTATTACTCCAATGATGTTCATTCTACTAGTGAACTAGCAGGCATATCTTTCTAGCCAGCCATTAAGGAATCAATGTTTGTTAGCTGGTGCACTTGACTTGTGACTTGGCTTTTCTACTTAGAAAGGCATGTTGATAAGGTAGTAGATGTTTCTGCCAAGTTCCTTGGTACCCACACAAGAGGGATGCTAAGACAAATGAAGATTGAAACCTTATACACTTCAGTGTACCAGATTTAAACTGAAGAATCCACTAGAAGTAACTTTAGGATTACCAGAAGAAATCATTCTTAGAAAGTCTCAGAACAAAGCTCTGTAAACTAGACATGGGACCAGGGAGCGTCCAGAGGAGTAAGAGGCTACTTGTGTCGTGGCTAATGCTTTGTATTTTAGGGCCACATTTCCTGGATTCAGATCCTGGCTCTACCAACTGTGTGATCTTAACAAAAACACAGTAGTTTCCCTTTGTGACTCACTTTGCTCAATTGCTGTAGACAATAATAATATCCAACTTGTATGGTTAGCTATAAGAATTATGTGAGAAGGCATACAAAGACTCTTAGAACACAGTAAATGCCTGGTTAATGTTATGTATTATTCTTGTTGCTGTTGCTTTTAATAATACCCACAGTATTGTTACCATTGTCTATCTTACGTTTGAGTCCAGGATGTAGTATTTCATGAGACCTTGTTTTTAAAAAATTACAAAAGAGTTTCAGTGATATCATTGGGTTACCTCTTTGCTACCTAGGGAACTAGTTATTGGACATTTGGCGCCACATACTTTTCTGTGGAGAGGGTGGGAGGTATAAAACTCTGGTTTGGTGGTAACTTACAATATTTTTGCACAAGCTGTTTCCTATCTCTCAGGCCCCCCAGTCTGAGTACATCTATGGTCCAAATAGGTCATCCCAGAGAGAAGGCTGCTATAGTGGTCCTGCAGGACACAGGTCCAATATAACTTCTTGTCCTTACTCATTTACTCAGCAGTAAAGAACAAATTCTCTGGTATATTTCCTAGAAAATGTGTCGTGATATTTTTGGTACTTTGAAAATAGAAGGATATGACTAGGAAGATGAAAGAGACCAAGCCAACTATTACTTCGTGAGTTCCTCTGCCCTCCTCTCCTAGATCGAACCGTACTTCATATGTAATTTATAAATAAAAAGATTTGCAAAATAAAATTTAAAGCAGCATTGGAGTGAGTTTGCCTGTGGCATGCAGGCTGTACCTGTGGATAGTGACATCTGAGCCCTCTTTGCTTCAAACTGGAGCTGTTGGTCAGCCTTGAGTGCTATTTGGAAGAAACCCTACATTAAGGGGGCTCTGTTTAAGGCAAAGATTTAGAATAGTAATTACTTTGGTTATGAGGAAGACATGGTTTTAGCTCTGACTCATAGATCTTGGTATGGGAAGAGCAGCCACTAAAAAAGGAAGTGGTCTGGATATGGTCCTGGGGTCAGCTACACACAGTGCCAGCTTCTCTTACACAGTAGAGCTAACATTACCAAGAGGTTGAGTGACTTGCCTGAGATCATCTTCTCTTCTCCCTTTTCTCCCAGAGAGACTAAGGACCATCTCTGTCGATGGCTAGAGAAAATACACCAAATGCTCCCATTGCAAACCCTTAAGATCTGTCAGCAGAGGAGCCTGTCAAAGTAAACAAATTGTCTATCCACTCAAAATGGGCAGGTCAAAGCCTAACTGTAGAACAGCAAGGAGCCTTGAAGATGGCTGACCTAGTCTGTACTGTAAGGTGAGCTGAGAAAAGAGTGGGGGGGGTCCTGAGAGCTGATCCTGCAATCTGGCTCTGCTGGGTTGTCTGGTAAAGAACATCCTTTGGTACAGTATAAGATTTATTAAGTCAACTGTCACTGTGAGATCATGTCTGCCCCACAGTGCAATAGTTTCTATGTCTGAATGCTGTTGCAAGAGATTTTTAAAAGGTTAATTTATGCAGGTTTTTCCAATTAATTAATTAATTAATTTTACTTCCCTATCACAGCTTCCCTCCTTCCTCACCTCCCTATTTATCCCTCTCACCACTCTTCTTCCCATGCCCCTCTCTTTCTCCTCAGAGAAGGGAAGGCCTCCCGTGGATACTAACCTGCCTTGGCATATCGAGTTGCAGCAGTAGGACTAGGCAAATCTTATCCTACTGAGGCTAGACAAGGCAGCCAAGTTAGAGGAAGGGGATCCAAAGGCATACAAATCAGAACCAGCCCCTATTTCAGATGTTATGGAACCCACATGAAGACCAAGTGACAAACCTGTTACATATGTGTTGGGAGCCTAGGACTGTTCCAGCCATGCTCTTGGTTGGTGGTTCAGTCTCTGTGAGTCCCTACGGGGTCCATGCTGGTTGATTCTGTAGGTTTTTCTTGTGGTGTTCTTGACCTCCGTGGCTCCTACAATCCTCCCTTCCCCTCTTCTACAAGGTTCCCCGAGCTCCTTATGTTTGGCTTTGGGTTTCTGCATCTGTTTCCATCAGCTGCTGGGTGAAGTCTCTCAGAGAATAGTTATGCTAGGCTGCTGTCTGCACAGGATATCATAGTATGAGGGGTTGGCGCTCTCTCTCTCTCTCTCTCTCTCTCTCTCTCTCTCTCTCTCTCTCTCTCTCTGGGGCTAGGTCTCATGTTGAACTAGTCATTGGTTGACCATTCCCTCAATTTCTGCTCCATATTTATTCCTGCACCTCTTATAGACAGAACAAGTTTTAGGTCAAAGGTTTGTGCATGGGTTGGTGTCCTCATCCCTCTATTGGAAGTCTTGCCTAGTTACAGAAGGTGGCCATTTAAGGTTCCATATCCTCTGTTGCTAGGACTCTTAGCTAGGGTCACCTTCATATATCCTTAGGAGTTTCCCTTGCCCTAGGTTTCCAGGGATGCCCCCTTCATACATTGATTTCTGTTCTCTGTTCCCTCTGTTTTCTCTCCCTCTGTCCTCTCTATGCTTGACCCCTCATATTTTCCACTGTATCCTCTCTCCCACCCAATTCCTTCCCTCTATCCACCTCTGTTGTTTATTTACCTTTCTAAGGGAGATCCAGGCATCTTCCCTTGGACCCTCCTTGTTACATAGCTTCTTTGGGTCTGTGGATTATAGCATGGTTATCCTGTACTTTATGGCTAATATCCACTTATAAATGAGTGCATACCATGCATTGTCTTTCTAGGTCTGGGTTACCTAACTCAAGATATTTTCTAGTTCTATCTATTTGCCTGCAAATGTCATGATATCCTTGCTTTTAATAGCTGAGTAGTATTGTATTATGTGAATGTACCACATTTTCTTTATCTACTCTTCGGTTGAGGGTCATCTAGGTTGTTTCCAGATTCTGGCTATTACAAATAAAGCTTCTATGAACATAGTTGGACAGGCACCCTTGTGGTATGATAGACCATCTTTTTAAATATATGCCCAGGAGTGGTATAGTTGGGTCTTAAGGTAGAACTAGTCCCAAATTTCTGAGAAAATATAATATTTATTTCCAGAGTGGTTGTACAAGTTTGCACTCCCACCAGCAATAGCAGCATGTGCTGCCACTTGAATTTTTGATCTTAGCCATTCTGATGGGTATAAGATGGAATCTCAGAGTCCTTTTGATTTACATTTCCCTGATGACTAAAAACATTGAACATTTTTAAGTGATTCGTGGCCATTAGATATTTCCCTATTGAGAATTTTCTCTTTTAACTCTGTACCCCAAATTTTAATTGGGTTATTTGGGTTTTTTGGTGACTACTTTCTTGAATTCTTTATGTATTTTGGCTATTAGCCCTCTGACAAAAATTAGGGTTGGTAAAAGTCTTTTCCCATTCGGCAGTATCCCCTGCCTTGTTCTAATGACAGTATCCCCTGCCTTGCAGACATTTTTTCAATTTTATGAGGTCACATTTATTAATTGTTGATCATAGTTACTAAGATGTTGGTGTTCTCTCAGGAAGTTGTCTCCTATACCAATGCCTTCAAATCTATTCTCACTTTCTCTTCTGTTAGATTTACTGTATTCAATTTTATGTTGAGGCCTTTGATGCACTTAGACTTGAGTATTGTGCAGGGTGATAAATATGGATCCATTTGCATTCTTCTGCATGCAGACATCCAGTTAGACCAGCACTATTTGTTGAAGATGCTTTCTTTCTTTTTCATGGTATGGTTTTGGATTCTTTGTCAAAAATTAAGTGTCTGTATGTGTGTGGGTTGATTTTGGAGTCTTCAATTTAATTTCATTGACAAACCTGTCTGAATTTATGTCAATACTATGTGGCTTTTTATTATTTTGCTCTGAAATACAGCTTGAAATCAGGGATGTGATACCTCCTGAAGCTCTTTTGTTGTACAGGATTGTTTCAGCTACCATGGGTTTGTTTGTTTTATTTTTCTATATGAAGTTGAACATTGTCTCAAGGTCTATGAATAATTGTGCTGGAATTTTGATGGGAATTGAACTGAATTGGAATTTTGGTAAGATGGCCATTTTTACTATGTTAATCCTACCAATCCAGGAACATGGGGGATCATTCCATCTTCTGATACCTTCTTCATTTTTTTTTCAGAGACTTGAAAGTCTTGTCATACAGGTTTCTCCCTTGCTTGGTTAGAGCTACACCAAGATATTTTATGGGGTTATTTTTTTATGTGCGTGATTATTGTGAAGGGTGTCATTTCTCTAATTCTTCCTCAGCCTTTTTATCCATTGTATAATGGAAGGGCTACTGACTTTTGGGGACTAATTCTGTATCCAGCCACTTTGCTGAAGGTGTTTATCAGCTATAAAGAGTTCTCACATGGAATTTTTGTGATCACTTACGTATACTATCAAATCATCTGTAAATAGCAGTACTTTGATTTCTTCCTTTCCAATTGTACCCCCCTCCTTGATCTTCTTTACTTGTCTTATTGCTGTAGCTAGAATTTTAAGTACTATATTGAACATATACAGAGAGTGGAGGAGCCTTGTCTTGTCTCTCATTTTAGTGGAATTGCTTTAATTTATCTCCATTTAAATTGATGTTGGCTATTGGCTTGCTGTATATTGCCTTTATTATGCTTAGGTATATACCTCATATCCCTAATCTCTCCAAAAGTTTTAAGATGAAGGGGTGTTGGATTTTGTCAAAGGCTTTTCCAGTATCTAATAAGATGATCATGTGGTTTTTTTTCCTTTCAGTTTGTTCATATGGTGGATTATGTTAATAGATTTTTTATGTTGAACTATTCATGCATCCCAGGGATGAAGCCTACCTGATCACGGTGGATGGTGTTTATGATGTATGTGTTCTTGAATTCAGTTTGTGAGTATTTTATTGAATATTTTTGCATCAATGTTCATATGGAAAATTGGTCTGAAATTCTCTTTCTTTGTTGAGCCTTTATGTGCTTTAGGTATCAGGGTGATTGTGAGCTCCTAGAATGAGTTTGGTAATGTTTTTATTTGCAGAATAGTTTGATGAGTATTGGTATTAACTTTTCTTTGAAAGTCTAGTAGAATTTTTTTTTTTTTGGTTAGAAGATAGGAGATTGTAGTGACTGCTTCTATTTCCTTAGTGATTATAGGACTATTTAAATTGTTTACCTGATCTTGACTTAACTTTGGTAAGTAGAATCTATCAAGAAAATGATCCATTTCATTTAGATTTTCCAATTTTGTAGAGTACAGGCTTTTGGAGTAAGACCTAATAATTCTTATGATTTTTCAGTGTCTGTTGTTAAGTCCCCCTTTTCATTTCTGATTTTTAAAACTTGAATATGGCCTCTCTTTTAGTTAGTTTGTCTAAGGGTTTGTTTATCTTGTTGGTTTTCTCAAAGAACCAGACCTTGGTTTTGTTGATTCCTTGTCTTGGTCTCTTTGTTTCCAAATTATTGATTTTAGCCCTGAGTTTGATTATTTCCTGTCATCTATTCCTCTTGGATAGGTTTGCTTCTTTTTGTTCTAGAGCTTTCAGGTGTGCTATTAAGTTGCTAGTATGAGATTGCTTTCTGAAGGCACTTAGTGCTATGAACTTTCCTCTTAGTATTGCTTTCATTATGTCTCATAGGCATACTGTCTCATAGGCATGTTGTGCCCTCATTTTGAATTCCAGAAAGTCTTTAATTTCCCTCATTATTTCTTCCCTGACCTAGTGGTCATTGAGAAGAGAGTTGTTCAGTTTCTATGAGTTTGTAGGCTTTCTGTTGTTTCTGTTGTTGTTGAAGTCCAGCTTTAATCCATGGTAACCTAATAAAATACAAGGAGTTAATTTAATTTTCTTGTATCTCTTGAGGCTTGCTTTGTGACTGGCTATATGGTCCACTTTGTTGATGGTTCCATGAAATGCTGAGCAGTTATGTTCTTTCGGCGGGGGTGAAATGTTTTGAAGATATCTGTTGGGTCCATTTGATTCATGGCTCTGTTAGTTTCATTATTTCTTTGTTTAGTTTCTGTATCGATAACCTGTCCATTGGTAAGAGTGGGGTGTTGAAGTCTCCCACCATTAATGTGGTTTGATGTGCGATTTAATCTTTAGTAATGTTTCTTTTATGAATATGGGTGCCCTGGCATTTGGGGCATAGATGTTCAGAATTGAGATATCATCTTGGTGTCTTTTTCCTTTGGTGAGTATAAAGTGTCCTTCCCCGTCTCTGTTGACTGATTTTGATTGAAAGCTTATATTTTTTAGATATTAGACTACCTTTTCCATCTTGGTTCTTTTGTCTATCTGCTTGAAAAAATCTTTTTCCAGCCCTTTGCTCTGAGATAACATCTATCTTTGTTGCTGAGGTGTGTTTCTTGTAAGCAGCAGGATGATGCATCTTGTTTTCACATCCATTTTGTTAGCCCACATCTTTTTATTGGGGAATCGAGTCCATTAATGTTGAGAAATATTAATGAACAGTGGTTTTGCTGGTATGGTTTTACTTATTTCTTGTGTTTTCTTTGGTGTAGTTAACCTCCTTGTACTGGAGTTTTCCTTCTAGTACCTTCTGTAAGGCTGAATTTGTGCATCCATATTATTTAAATTTGCTTTTGTCATGGAATATCTTGGTTTTTTTTCCCCATCTATGCTGATTAGAAGTTTTGCTGGTTATAGTAGTCTGGGATGACATCTGTGGTCTCTAAAAGATTTGTGCCCAGATCTATCTGATTTTTAGAGTCTTTGTTGAGAAGTCAGGTGTAATTCTGATAGGTCTGCTTTTATATGTTACCTGGCCTTTTTCCCTTGCGGGTTTTCATATTCGTTCTTCTGTACATTTAGTGTTTTTTTTTAAAGTACTTTATTCAGACTACATCTCAACTGTCATCCCTTCACTTGAACCCTCCCATTCCCCCCCTTCTTCCCTCCCCCATCCCATCCCCCTCCCCTAGGTCTGTGACAGAAGGGGACCTCCTTCCCCACCAAATGATCACAGCCTATCAGCTCTCATCCTGGTAGCCTGCTTACCTTTCCTCTGAGTGTCACCAGGCCTCCCCACCAAGGGGAAGTGGTCAAATAGGGGGGACCAGAGTTCATGTCAGAGTCAGTCCTTGCTCTCCATATAACTGTGTCCCGGCCCACGGGACAAATCGAACCAGGGTTCACCTGAAAAGGGGGGTGTAGATTGAAAGTGGGGACAGAGATGTGAGAAGAATTAGTAAAGTCTGGACGTTTCTTTCAAGACTCTCTTTAGTGCGGCGAGTAGACTTTATATAGTAAGCTCAACGCGATCTATTGTAATCTCACTTCCCCTGGCCCCCAGCAAGAATACAATCCCCTGAATAGCTCCCTGTAAGAACTTCCTTAATCCTCTGGGTAGTTCCCTGTAAGAACTTCCCTATTTCTCTGGGTAGACAATCCAAAGATAGCCTAGAACACAGACCTTCTTCAGCAAGAGTCAACAACTCAAACGTCACAGCGTGCAGCTTAAGCATGGGATTTCTAACATGGCTGAATTTAGCATGACTCCTCACATAGCTGTGGAAAATATTCTGTCTGTTGGCTAGATCTGGATAGGGGTTCTAGGTTTACTGCATGCATTGTCTTTGGTTGGTCCAGTGGTTTGAGCAGACCCCCTTGGGTCCAGATCCACCAGCCTTAATTGTTTTGATTTTTATATCCTGGGAGGATTTTCTTTTCTGTTCCAATCTATTTGGTGTTCTGTAAGCTTCTTGTATGTTTATAGACATCTCTTTTCTGAGGTTGGGAAAATGTTCTTCTATGATTTTTCTGAAAATATTTTTGGGCCTTCGAGCTGAGAGTCTTCTCCTTCTTCTATTCCTATTATTTCTAGGTTTGGTCTTTTCATGATGTCCCAGATTTCTTAAATGTTTTGTGTCATGAGCTTTTTATATTTACCATTTTCTTTCTCTGATATATTGGTTTCTTCAATTATATCTTATACTTCTGAGGTTCTCTCTTTCACTTCTTATATTCTGTTGGTGATGGTTGTGTATATAATTCTTGATATCTTCCCTAGGTTCTCTATCCCCAGGATTCCCTCAGTTTGTGTTTTCTTTATTACTTTATTGCTTTTGATTTCCATCTTGAACTGTTTTATTCATTTCCCTCACTTGTTTGATTGTATTTTTCTGTATTTCTTTACGGGATTTATTCATTCCTTCTTTAAAGGCTTCTATCATCTTTATAAGGTTGGATTTAAGGTCATATTCTTGTGCTTTGGCTGTGCTAGGATATTCAGGGATTGTTGTAGTGAGTGGGATTCCTAAGCCCTAGTGATGCTGCATTGCCCTGGCCCTTGGTGATTGTGTTCTTATCCTGGCCTTTAGCCATCTGGTTGTCCCTAGTGTTGGCTGGATGTCCCCTGTGCCAGCAGGACTCCTCAGGAAGGAAGCAGAGCTGTGGGCCTGACAGTAGAGTTCAGGGAACAGCATGTAGTTCATCTCTGCTGGCTGTGCCCCAGGTGGGTGATGCAGGCAGAGAATTGAGTGGGGGAGGGGCCTAACCTGGATGTTCCTGGGGCCTGGCAGGATTCCTTGGAGCCAATGTAATGCTATGGTCAGATAAAGGTAGCTTCATTTAAGCCCTGGGTAGAGAAGAAACAGAAGCCTGTCATTCTAGATTACATGCTGCTACTATATAGAGATGCACTAACAAAGAGTCCATGTTAATGTGCCTGAACTCAAAGACAGCAAGGCAGGTGGCTTAGAAAACACTGTTTAAAACAGGAATGTCTAGTTTGTGTCCACACCTCTAAGTACTGGTGCTCCCAATGACCTGTTGATATTTGAAAAATCCCTACATTGCAGGAGGCACATTGCACCCATGGTGGCTTAGTATGAATGACATCTGACTCTATATGTTTTCAATGAAGAGAATTCACCCAATTTGCCAACCTTGAGGTGAGTTATATAAGTAAACTGCATTTTAAAGATCAAATAAAAAAAAAAAAAGGAGCAGGGTTAGATTAGTCAAAAGCTGACTAACCACAAAGGAAGTACAGATATGCCAGTCCAACAAAGCCATACTCCACAGGGAACTCACAGTCACAAACTGTTTCCAAGAAAGACAACCAAGTTCCCTATAGAGGGAAAGTTCTCCAGAATATGGTATTTGTATTCATTGGGCTTCTTAGCGGGAAACAACAAACTCTGGATCAGTTTTACTGAAAAAAAAAATTTCTAGAAGGCAGATTTAACAGCTTCATAAACTCCTAGAAGATGGAGAGCAAGGAACCCAAGAAGGCCAGGAGCAGAGCCAAAACCACACCAGGGGAATTTTCCAGGGGAGATAGGGTATCATTTTGCGTGAGTTGCTGTAACAAAGTGCCATAGGTGGGTGTGGCTTGAACAACAGAGATTTATTACCTCAGAGTTCCAGAAGCGCCAAAGCCAGGATTTTGCAAGAGAATTGGTTTCTTTTGGGAGTTGTGAAGGAGGTTTCCCTTCCTGTCCTCTCAGCTTGTAGAGAATTGTCCCTGTGTGGCCTTGATAGCCTCATGTCTCTTCATACTGTCTTCCCTGGATGTTTCTGGATCCATTCTGTTTCCTTTCATATGGCAGCTTGCATGTTGGATTCGGGCCGGGTCTAATTTGATTTTCTTTGCCGTGACCCCATCTCTAAATGTGATCCTATCTTAAGGTACTTTCAATTTGATATTCAGCACGTGAATTTGGGGGCATGGAACAGACCAACACATACCAGGAAACTCTGTCCCCCAACCTTGGGCATTGGAACCATGTTACTGCCTAGGCTTGGTCACACGTGCAAATCACCCTGGTGGGAAAGACAAGGAAAATCAGAGTCTGACTTGCTTTGTTGGAGTAGGAGGCAGGTTTGGCTATCTACCAAGAATCATGCTGTGAGAATACCCCATGTGAAGGACAGGCTCTAAAGAGACTTCTACTGTGACAGTGCCCCATGTGAAGAATGGGGCCTGTGGCCAAGCAGTTAAAAACCACAACAATCCTTCACTTCACCAGTTGAGCTAACCTGTGGAAGGGGGTGCAAGGAAGATTATAGGAGCCAGATGAGTCAAGGGCACCACAAGAAAATGGCCCACAGAATCAACTAACCAGGGCTTATCGGGGCTCACAGAGACTGAACCAACAATCGGGGAGCCTGTCTGGGTCTCACCTAGGGCCTCTGCATATATGTTACGGTTGTGTAGCTCCTAACAGTGAGAGTGGGGGGCTATCTCTGGCTCCCTTGCCTGCTTTTGGGACCCTTTTTCTCCTAATGGGTTGCCTCATCCAGCCTGAATATAAGGGGATGTGCCTAGTATTATTGCAACTTGATGTGCCATGTTTAGTTGATATACCTGAGAGGTATGCCCCTTTCTTAAGAAAAGGAGGAAAAATGGATCTGGGGGGAGAGTGGAGGTGGGGGTAGACTAGGAAGAAAGGAGAAGGGGAAACTGTGACCGGTATATAATATATGAGAGGAGAGTAATCTTCTTCTTCTTCTTCTTCTTCTTCTTCTTCTTCTTCTTCTTCTTCTTCTTCTTCTTCTTCTTCTTCTTCTCCTCTTTCTTCTTCTCCTCTTTCTTCTTCTCCTTTCTTCTTCCTCCTCCTCCTCTTCCTCCTCCTCCTCTTCCTCCTCCTCCTCTTCCTCCTCCTCCTCCTCCTCCCCCTTTCCTCCTCCTCCTCTTCCTGTTCCTACAACAAGGAGCTACAACAATAATTTAAATGCTTGAAACATTTTCTAATTATATTTTCATGCATTCATACAACATAGAATCACATTATCAGTAGTTATAAAATTAACCGGTCTCTTCATGTAGCCATACTTTTCTGTGGGTAGAGGCTTTGCACACAGTTACATGACAGAGGAACTCCAGCAATATGGCTAACTAGAGCCCGAGCCTGTGTTTCATTCATATTAGGGATATGGGGATAATGTAGAGCCTTTCTACTAAATTGACTAATTCCCACTTTCACAGTCCCATAAGATGTGAAGCAAAAACTCAGTCCCTAATGTCCTTCTCTGTCTTCCCTGACTTTGCCACCACAATAGGCTGTGATGAGACAGAAGAGCCTGGGTCCCAACACCACTGGTCAGGATCACTGATAGGTAGCAGACACCATGTTGAGAGGGCTCCCTGTGGACTCATCTTAGAAGGGCAGTGCCGGGGGACCAGGGGGCAGTTCTCATCAGACCCCTAGTCCTGCTTCTCCCTTCACCACGCATTCTGCTGAGCTATGTCCGACTAGGGCTCCCTACAGCACTGAGCACTCCGCTAGGAACCGGGAATTCAAAACTAAAAGGCCTCAGGCCCTGTCTTCAAGGAGAGCTTGATGCTGTGAATGGCATAGCCACAAACCCTTGCTGCGCAAGTATCTCTGTGACGTGGCTGACTTGTAGTCTGTCCGGTGTCGACCCCAGAGTGTGCTATGACGGGGTCATGTAGCAGTTCTACTTTTGGGTTTTTAACAAATCTCCACATTGGTTCCTCGATGGCTGCATCGCTTTACATCCCCAGCGGTAAGGTTTGTTTCCTCTTTCTGTGTCATTCTTGCCAGCATCCATCCCACAAAGAACTTTGAAGCCAGGCTTCTGGAACACCTGCCAGTATGTGGAATTCTGTCTATTTTTGTGTGTTCACTTACCCACACATTGTCTTCCACCACTACAACACACTGCCCTTTTATGTTCCCTGCTGTGTCTTCAGCACCATAATACCCAGAATCTAGAAACTGTTAGACTGAATATTCATGCTGGGCTTAGAAACACACCATGGAGTTCTCAGATTGGTTGACAAACATCAAGGAACCTCTTTCAGGGCAGGAGACGCACCATTGCTGTGATTCCAATGCACTCTGTGGATGCATTGTGCCACTGGCCATGGGTTTGGTGTATCTTGCTCTATTCCTGGCCCTTGACAGTAAGCTTGGCCATGGATTTGTTTGGACCATGGGATGGTAGCAAACTTGAGGCAAGTAGAAACTCAAAACACACATGCGGGTTTCTGATTTCTTTCTTGGAATTCTGTCAACACCAGCAACACAAGCCCAGACTAGCCTGCTGGGAGACAGGGGATCATATGGAACAGAGCTTAGCTAAAGGCCATCCTAGGCCAGCTACCCAAGCTGGGTGGCCAGCCAATTAGCGATAGCCAGTGAGCCCAGGGATCAACAAAACATCTCAGGTGACCCATATCAGAAAGAAATGTTGAATGGCTATTTTAATACTAAGCGCTGGGCAAGCTTAGTTTACTATATTGTTGTAGCTATAGATAGCTGATATACTGTCCATGTCACTCAACAGTGACCTGGGCTCAGTTTTTATTGATACTCTGAATTAAAGAGAACTGAGAATCAAAAACTGAATGGAGAAAACAGAGTTTTATGTGGGTCACCTAAGTCTTTGGACTTCAGACTGAGAATTCCCCCTTTTTAAGACCATAACTGCCACTTTGTTTAGAAATATGGCAATGATATTGTGACGATGCATGATATCAATTATATAAAGTGGTGAAAATGGAGAAAGGAATAAGATAAGTAGGAGGAAGGCAGGGAGAGAGAAAGAAAAGGAGGAGGCCGTTGTTAGCTCCATGAACTTAGCTCCACAGTGGTCCTCAGGGAATTCTAAGTGATGTCTCTATATAATCTGTGGGCTAACTTAAGAAATGGGGTTAAATGGAACTTTTTTTTTTAAGGGTTGGAAAGGAAAAGAGACGTAGCCAGGAAAGGACAGGGTAAGGAATGTGTGTTCCTAGGAGACAGATGGAATTGTCCACCCTACTTTTGCCTAGGTGGGCAGTCAGGCAAGGACTTTCTGAAGTGTGAATAAGGAGAATGAAGCCTGTTAGGGAGAAGAACGTTCCGAGGCAGGAGGACAGCTGTAGCAAAGGACCTAAGGAACAATCCAACTTGTCAAGTTCTGGGGCCCACGCGAGGACGGCGGGGCACGCTAGAGTGGTGGGGAGAAAGGCAGATTTCGGAAGATGGACTGTGGGGATAACGGAAGGGAGGCAGACAAAGGGAGGTGGGAGGAAAACAGGTGTAAGGAGGAGAGGGAGGTTGCGAGGTGGAACTCAAGGTTCTCAGCAACGTCTGGGACAGATGATGGCTGCAGGAGAGGCAGAGAAGACTGTAAAAACGGTACCATGCACATTTCTTTTGAACGTGGAGTACACTGGGTCAACCAATGGGTACGTTAGGTGGCGTGGGCATGGAGAGCAATTCCAGTTTGGGGAATTGATGGATAGCGGTGTCATTTATTAAAATAGGAAGTCATACGAAGGAAAATATTTTATTTTCAGAGTAAATTTAATAGAAAAGGGAAAATGAAGAGAAATGTGAATAGTGATGAGAGGTTTTACATGCCAGGCCATCAGGGAAGAGGCAAGGTAACTCCTTTATAGTACCCACTCAGAGTTTCAGAACCATTTGAACTAGACCATGCAATGCCTCTGCCAATGATCCTCTGTATCCCCAGCTTCCCTTTCCTTTTAAGCTGACTGGATAACTTACAGTCATCCCCTCTATACCTTCTACAACCATCCTGTCACTACTTGGGGACTTTCTATTGTCAACCTCCTTGTCCTCCCTTTTTTCTCTCCCTCCATAAATCAATGGAGATCCCTTGGTTTACCTTCTATTCATTGTCTATGGAACTCAGAACCTATTCTCCGTTTACCAGGCTAAACGTAGCAATGTTCTCCACAAAATTAATGGTCTCCCTGCGTGATGTTACAGTGGGTTCATTCTATCATCAGCTCCTTTTTCCTGCTTGCTTTAATCACATTTGGCCGGTAAACGATCCATCTTCTTAGATACAGCACCTCTCTTGCTGTGAACAGGTCAGATGAAGCCAATAGACACGTCCCTGTGCACTGTCCCTGCTCAGAGACTCTGTTCTACCTTGACTGTCTAAATCTGTGTCAAGTCTCTCTAGTCTCTAATCCTCCAATCCCTTACCCACGTTAAGAGATAATGCCACCCCTACCTCTGAGAACTGATAGAAACCACACTATGGAAATGGCTTTTGCTTCTGGCCACAGGATCTGCATGCCATTCTGCATCTCTTTTTATCCTTTCCCCTTCTGGTTACAATGAAGGAGTTGGCTCTTCTCCATCCCAAGATTACCCATCCATCTAGGTTTTGAGTCCCATCTGCCTCTATCTTCTCACGGGAAAATTCCAGCTTTCTTTACAACTTCACATTTATTTACCAAAGAACCTAACTAAACTAAAATTCTTCTTCATTTTGACAGCAAATTTCTAACCTGTTTCACCATGTCAACTCATCTTCACTCTTCTGTCCCCTGCCATGTCTCCCTTGCTATTCCTTAGAAAATCTAGGTCATTTCCCTTTCTTCTGGCCAAGGCCACCAACAGTCTCCAAGAGTCAGCTTTCAGGAGCACTTCCTTGAATGACTAGATCTCTCAGAGGACAGTTGTGCAGTTAGCCATCCCACGATCACCTTCAGCAAAGAGTCTTGACTTCAGTGGCAGGCCACTGGACTAGGTTTCTTTCTAAGCTGCTGGCCACACCTTCCTTTGGTTTTTGCTTTGCAACTCTCTTCTCTTCCTCTGCCCAACTATTACATTTCCTCTTCTCATCTGACAGGCTCCTCAGATGATCTCACCCATGCCTTACACACTGGTGACTTTCAAACCTTGAACGACAGCCAAGAACTTTCTACCGAGCCTTGGATTTGTGCACTTCTCAGCTCACTTAGCATCCCCGGGTTTAATCTGAGGCCCCACAAGGAGCATGTGCAAAGATGAACCTGTAATCTTTCCCTCAACACTCTTTTCTTCCTCAAGGGAATGACCTCCCCATTCATTCAGCTATGCTTATAAAACTTACAGCAGTCACACATAGTAAGTGCTATAATCTTGTCTGTCTATCATCCCCTCACAGTTACAGTGCTAAATTTTCTTCTCTATTCTGTGTGTACTTCCTCAACATGGAATTGGTTCTGCTCTTGAGCTCCAGGCATAGACATGTTACTCAAGACCAGCTAACAAGGCTCCATTCTAGGGCATTTCCTAAAAATAGTAAGAAGTCCCCTTCTGCTAGAGGAGTGAGTGACCAGTAAAGGATGCAAACTTAGAGCTGGCAGTAGCTAACTATCGTGTCACTACAAAGAACGGGCTTTAAGGAAAAGGTGAAGCTGGCACACAATAGGAAAGAGAGCCATTGTCAAAGATGTGATCTGAACTCCTGGGCCCAGCTGCGTGGAGGCATTTGGTCTACCCAAGGACCTTTGGGTACTTGAGATGACACATTTTCACTGAGTCCTAAGCCAGTTTGAATTGGCCTGTAATTACTTGCAGAAAACCAGAGAAAACAGTCCAAACAGATATCATCGTTAGTACTTCTTTCTTCCTTCCCTGTCCCTCCTCTATCACATTAGTCCCCACATTTTTCTGGTTCCACTTCCTAGCAAGGTAAAGAAGTCACTCCTCTTGAATCTATCTTACCTATCGATCAAGGCCTAGGCATCCAATCTCAACTGAAGAGCCACAGTGGTATTCTCACAGGTTCCTTGTCACCACACCTGTCCCCTCAGATCGCCCTTTACACAGAAGTCAGCATGTCCTTAGTAAAGGCATCAGTCAGGTCACACTTGCTGCTGCTTACAGCCCATCACTGTTCCTTCTCGCCCATATAATCAAACCCTAAAGTGCTCACATGGCCTGGGGCCCGGGATGATCTGTCCTGGACCTTCATTCCCAGCTCATCACGTTCCATTTGGCCCATGTTTTTTTCTATCCCAGCCATAAGAGAAACCACTCTCAAAGTAGCTCCAATACTTTGGCAAATTTCATTTCTGATGCCCAAAGTACCCTTTGCCCTCTTCTCTCATTGGATATTTCCCTAGAGAAAGGCCTCCTTTGCACCAGACCAGACCTGCCTCCCTGAGCCTCCCCCTGCACCTAACATCAGCTTGCATCTTCGTTTAATTTGGCACTTTGTGTTAACAATTAACTTAGGGTTCTCCCTCCGTGTTAGATTTCAGCCACCATGAGGGCAGGGCAGTCCTGTTTTATTTGCCACCCTCTCTGGCTACATGTCTAATATGAATTTTGACTGACTTTCTTTGTTTAGGTCTCAGTAAACTTAGAGAAAAAAACATAGATGTTTTCCCAAGATTTCGAGCAGGTTCATAAATTCATTTTAGACTAAAGCCTTTACATTTAAAAGCTGGCCGTCTGTTACACCAATAAAGCAGGAACAATTGTAGATGAAGTGAAGAGAAAGTAGAAAGTTAAGCAGTTTTTAAAAAATCTGGTTTATGTAAAGAATAAATCTGAAAAAGAAAAACCGCACACATTGTAAATGTCAACCTTCTCTGCTATTTTTTCTCCCCCCCCAAAAAAAAAGTTTTATGAAAAAAAAATGTGAGATTAATGAGCTCTATAGGGCAAGATAACTAAAAGCTATGTAGGGCCCTGCATTTTGAGTTTAGTTTGAACAAACCAAGTGTAAAAAGACATTTTGGGGACAAGCAGGGCAAATTTGAATATAGACTGGGTTTTAGATAAGAAGAAAATTTGTTGGCAAGGAAAGATAGAGATGATTAATTAAGAAAAGCAGGTTATGAACACCATGTACAACATGGTCTCATTGTGACAGAAACATGTAGATGTGTATTTATATATGCATAGGAAAAGCTTTAAGGATGTGTGTACACAGGTGTTTCAGAATGGTATTCTATAAAGGGTAAAATGTGGTAAAACTTTTTAAAAATGCTCCTCATCTGAATTTATAACTTTCCACAAAGCACACATTAATTACTTTTGTAGTATAAAACTTAAAAGAGCAATTAATTAGTCTTTCAATGTTAAAGTATGCTTACATAGACCCAGCTTTACCCTGAAAGCCTTCCAGGACATTTTTTTTTCTATGTCCTCCACCTTAGAAATAAATAGCATATCCCAACTTCCGGGTGGGTCTTAGCATGAAGCATTAAACATCTCAGCAATGCTGAAGGGAAAGGAAATCAATCAATTACTGAGCATGTGTACATTTTCTACTGGCAATGTCACCAAAGGACCTCCAGATCACTCACAGAGAAGCCACCCTTACAGCGAGGGGCTCACATAATTACAGGCAACACTGAAACTGCCGTTTCCCACTCTAATGGAAAAAGCCACAGTTCATCAACTCTTAAGGGTGGAAGTACACAGAAAAGTTAGAAAATGCTGAGTTCTAGCTGCCTGCGAAGGAGAGGGAAGGGGATTTTGATGACAACTGAGAACGCCAGGAAAGGTCATTACCAGACAGTGCTGAACTGAATATCAAGAGGCTCATATTCACACCCGGGAAGCCTTTTCCCGCAGGGATCAGTAAAGTTCATATCCACGGTGGTCCCCACACTCCCTATGCATAGAATGAAGTCTGGATGCTTAAAGCATATACATCTATAGACACTTGTTACAGCAATATGTAAATGTTGCTGGCATCTTTCCTGGATTCCCACACTGTCGAGAAAGTCCCCTGTAGAGGGCACCAGTCAGTTGTTAACCTCTGGGAATCGGTTTGAATCAAGGGAAGGGACAGGACCTTAAGGATCAAATAGCCAAGTCTTCCTTCTTAGGAGGTGGAAATTGAGAGGCCCAGGGAGATCAGGGGGGTTTGCCTGGAATCACAAAGCAAGTACTGCACCGAGCTAAGAAAAAGGAAGCCGTGTGTGTGTGTGTGTGTGTGTGTGTGTGTGTGTGTGTGTGTGTTTTAAAAAGAAATAAAAATAAAAAGGAAACCAAAACACAGAGGTCACAAAGCCATTGCCACTAAGAAGCCTATTTAAGAATCACCTGCCTTGAATATGGTAACATCAACACCATAGGTAGACGAGCCCAGAAAGCTCACTGTGGGAGACACATCTCTAAAAGACATTTGCATACAATGCCCCTCCCATCTATAGTATTTTGTAGCAAAATGTGCCAAGCCGATACCATTTTCCTGATACCCTTTATTATCTAAGCATTATCAAATACACTTACGCAGCCCTGAAACTGCACTGGTAGAAAGGACCATATGTGTTTTTTTTCTTTCTCCCATTCCTGTCAGAAGCAGTCCATTATGAGCCAATCAACGGGTGGAGCTGGTTCATTTATTTTGTTAGGATTAGGCAAACTGGACTGGCAATGCGGTTTTCCGGAACGGTTGCTTGATTATGTGTCACCCTACAGTTGAGTTAAAGAAACACCTTTGCAAGATGTGTGAGTTCATTTCTGTTGCTGTGATAAAGCACCATGACCGACAAAGACTTATGAAAGAAAGAGTTTATTTTGGCTTATGGATCAAAGGGAGAGTCCGTGATGGCAGGGGAAGCATGGCAGCAGGTGGCAGGAGTGGGAGCTGAAAAGGTCAGGACTTGAAAGGCAAAATGAAGCAGAGAGAGAGGGGGGCGGGGGGGGGTTGATTGATCCTGGGAGTCGTTTCCCATTCAAAACACTGTATAAGGTTATGTATTTCTTGCCCATATACCAAAACTGCTGCGCACAGACCCAGTCTATGTAAACCATGGCTACATATGTTTGATGTTTTACCTGTGCGTTCTCCTGTTTGTTGTTGTTTCGAGGGATAGATGAGTCCATGGCAACATGCTGTAGTTGGGGAATCACCAACTTTGGAACCCAGGAGACAGATGACATTTTAACTCTCGCCTCCGTGTACGAATAAGTTGGGTCTACTCTGCAAATTATTGAAGCTTTGAGTATCAGATTTCTCATCATTGCCTCTACCTCAAAAGGTGAAGATTGAGAAAATGCCTGCAGTAGGATTATTTCTCTCTACGTGAGGGCACTTGTCTCTACATGAAGACAATGGTCTCTTTGGAGGTGTAGGAGAGAGAAGTCAGAATCCTGCTGTGCAGTAGATTCAATGGCATGCTACTAAGACAGTATTGTCTGTAAGGCAGTCTGAAAATAGACTGAATGGACATCCTAGTGGGCGGTCATCAGGTCTCAACCCTCTCCAAGCTCGCGCCACAGTGATTTTATGATTCCTTCACCCTCGTAGTAGTGCTATCGCTAAACTCCAGCCCACGTCAACCCCACACATTTTAGAGACAGAACAACATGCTCAGGAACAGGAAAGAAAGAATTTGGGAGACAATGGCACCTCTCCCTCCATAGTATTTCTAGGGTGCAGAGAAAGCACCCCAATGTCTTTCCCAGAAAAATCTCACATCGTCGTGATGTTGATAGGGATGAGAATGGGGAGTTGGGTAGCGTGTTTCAAAGGTGTGATGGTCCCAGTATAGACACCTCACTGCTGTGACATGTTCTCTTAATTTTGAACAGCTGATTTATACTCGTGTAACATGTGTGCTATGAGGGTGTCAGACATGCATTGCTTCATTCCAACTCCTGCAGGCCGGAAAGGAAGATGTTATCGACGTCGATGTTTTGATGGAGAGACTTGAATGTTGGGGAAGTATGTGCTTGCACGACTCATTCAGCAAGTTCATAGTATGGAAAAACCTGGCTAGACCCCTAGAACAAGGGCTCCCTAACTCACTCTTTTCACTTGTGCTGGTTTCTCCACATATAGAGATAAGGTACCAGAAGGCAGAGATAAAACAGAAAACCGAGGAATCAGAAAGAGTCACTAAGATCTAAAATGTCAGCGTCCTCAAAAGCGCATGACTTTACTCTTCCAGCATCTCCACTAGTACAACTTCATTATCGAGAAAACCCTTGCTCAGAAAGGTAATAGTTGTTTTGTGGTCATTCTAGAAACTTCCACAAAGATCCATTGATTCCTCAACAGAAGGCACCATAGGGAAACATCTCTATCAATCTGAACATCTTCCAGTCCCCTTGTCTCAAAACCTTTAGCTTACTGTGTCTAACAATCCTACAAAATTCTATCATTGTGATCCTTACCCATCCTAAGTGGCCCCTGCACTCCTGCACTAAAGGATGCACACTAAAGTGCACATCTTCAAAACTGTAAAAATATCCCCAACTTCCCCTCAAGCTTCTGGGGGTACTCTTCAGACTCTGTCAAAGCTGTGTTCCCCAATACCAGCAAGGTACTGGTTCTGTCTCTTGGGGGACATTTGACAATGCCTGCAGACATCTCTGAAAGTCACAACTGGGGTGGAAGTTAGGGGTTCTATTGATTGTCTTCAATGTACAGAGCCTCCTCTGCCCAGAATGACCAACATAGATGATTATTTTGATGCTGTTGTGGGAGCCATCATTCGATCCACCAATATACAAAGTCTGAGTGTACCAAGTAAAGCCTTTTTACAACCTCTGGACCCTTCTTATTGTTTTGTTATCGTCTCTTGCTTTTAAGCGCAATTATCCATGCAGGCTAAAAAGGTCCAAACCCACAATGCCCGTCATAAGAGTTTTCACTCTCATTTTTTTCCCATCTTTTATAAAAAATTAATTCTGCACTGTATGTTGTGAATCGACTATTTAAAGGACGGGCATGGGATACAGTGTTTTGTAGGTGTTCTTGACCATGTTAATAATGCCAGAGTTCCTGTAGTTGTAAAGATGACTTTACATCTATTTACATAGTAGACAGAAGGCACTTTTTCTATGTAGAAAATTAGCATTAATTGATTTTCTCTATAAAGAAATAGAGATGACGAAAAGTTGTCATTTGAAATTGTCACTTTGAACCTCACATTTTCTTCTGAGTATTTCCACTGGTAACAAAGTTTCCTTGCAGTTATAGGATCAAACTATGACCCCAAAATATAAACAATCTACTTCTTCCAGTGTGTAAAGAGTAAAGTTGGGGAAAGAATAAGCAGCTCTGGTATTACTTACCTTGAAATATTGCAAATCAATGTTTAGAAGACAAGAAGCAGGCTTTGGATCTGATGGATTTAACAGCCTCCAGCCTTCACTGTGGCACAGACAGATGGCTCACACCATTGGAACAAGGCCCAGGGTGATGTCAGTCTATGTGGGGGGGGCATTGATAACCCCAGCAGTGCACTTATATTATCCAGTAACTTCTCTATCATTAGGACTGTCATCAGCCCTTCCTGAAGTTTGTAGGCATGTCTCTAAAGCACTGTCTATCTCAGAACTTACTTGGGTGGAGTTTTCACTATAGAAGTCCTTGGGTTGGCACTGGCCTCTGGTTTCATGGGGATGTGTGTAGACTCTCAGAGTAGCGATAAAATCATTTTTAAAGTACAATCTTGTCAGTTGAGTAAGATACAGAGCTCTGACAAGACTCCCAGAACTGACACTGTCACTGGACTCCATGTCCAGGAGTATCTTGGAATTCAGCTAGTGTCAAGGGAGGTAAACTGCATGAAAACCCCAGTGAACCTTCAGTGCCTTCCCACTGGGGACCTCACGTTCCTGTCCCTTTGCTACACTTGGCACATAAAACTGACATGAGACACTGAGTGGGGGTACGCAGCACTGAGCACACTTGCATGTGTCCACGAATAACCCCATCTCTCTTTAAGGTTATCTATCTGTTGTCAGATAATTGTTGGACCCCTGACAGCCCAAATCAAATCATAAGAAAGGACATTTTCTCTCTCTCTGAGATTTGGTGACAAAGTCTGGGATGTCTGGGAGCCTTTGTTCTTCCAGAAACTACAGCTGAGATCTCAAGATCTTTGGCCATGCCAACAAAAACAAGTATCTTACTACTCAGATTCCCGAGAAGCTTCTCAGCGTCCAGCCAAGTGAGTGTGGTGGGAAGCCCTTTTTCTATCTTCCTTCTAAGATTTAGACTACAGAATATTGTCCTTGGTACTTGGTCTTGGTACTCTTATAGATCTCTTCCTTCCTAAGGACGCCCGTGATGGTCCTGCCTGTTTCATTTTGTCCCCGAGAGCTTGCCTGGGATCCAGTGTGAGAATGCATTCTTTCACATGCTGGGGGCCACTTTTGCACAGACTGTGGGCTCTTTGATGAGAAGCCGTCAGCCTCCAGGCTGAGAGCTGAAAAGTTTGCAGCAGTGGAACAGAAATGTGGCTATCCTGGGCTTTCCATTCGCAGCTGGCATCATACCAAGAAGTGTTCACATGAGTCTAGATGACAGGTCCCAGACAGTAATGGTCCTTAGGATTTCCTGCTTCCTGCCTTGCTAGTGTTGGGATGTCTCATCTCAGCATTGTCTGCCCAGTGTCATGGGTATATCAGGGTTTTCTTCTTTATTTTTGAGATTATAATATAACTACATAATTTTCTCCTTCCCTTTTCCCCCCTCTGAGCCCTTTCATATCATATGCTCCTTGTTCAAATTCATACCCTCATTTCTATGCATGTGCACGTGCGCACACACACACACATACACACACACTTCCTAAATGTAATGTGTTCGATCTGTGTAATGGTACTTGTATGTATGAGTTGTTCAGTTTTGTGGTAGTCTAAGATGAGCTTTTGCAAATATCACTCTTACTTCCTGCAGCATTGTTGGCTTACAGTTCTGCATCACAGCCCCTTATCAAAGGAAGTCAGCACAGGCACGTAAGGCAGGACCCTGGAGCCAGGAACTGAAGCAGAGACCGTGAAGGAATGCTGCTTAGTGATTTGCTCCTCCTCATGGCTTGCTCACTCTGTTTTGTGACACACTCCAGGACACCTGCCCAAGGGTGACACTACCCAGAATGGGTGAGTTCTCCCACAATCAATCACTAACTAAGAAAATGCCTCAGAAGCTTGCTTATATTCCAATCTTATTGATGCATTTTCTCAATTGTGTTTCTTTTTTCTTCTTGGATAACTCTAACTTGTGTCGAGAAGACAGAAAGCTAGCCACAATCCTGCTCTTCACTTTTTTTTTTTTGAAAAAAACTTATATTGTGGGGGTTAAATCTTTTGCCCCTTTTGGGGGATGCCTCTTGTGGCCATGATGAAGGCATAAAAACTTGTTGCTTTACAGTCACATTTTAGAACTGACGTCTCTTTAGAGACCTTAAATTGTCCATGAACAAATAACAGATCCCTTAATATGGAAAAGCTTTTACGCTCAAGAGGATTTTGAGAGAGTTCTTGACCTAAATAAATGTCATCATACCAATATGGTAGGATCAAATTGGAAGAAAAACATTTTTAAAAAGAAGGATCAAGGCTAGTCATAAAATAATTCCCTTTATAAAGTAAAAGGGGGGAAATCAGACTTAGAACAAAATGTAAAAACTGATAATCACCATGAAAATTTCTGCTCACCATCTTCCTGCAAATGGCCTGGATGGAAGCTGATGTGGAGGGTTTGAAGGAAAGTTATAGAAATCTTCCCTCTGCAGGTCAGAAGGTGCAACAGTGTGCTTAGAGGGGATGAGCACATGCTAAGGCCCTCACTGACTGACTGCTGGAAACATTTCAAAGGCACACCACTCGAAATCCAGAAGACCCGGCACCTGGACATCTTTGCAATTTCACTGCAAAAGATGAAAATCTAACAATGAAAAAGCAAATAATGTAGATATAGGCAGGTAGTCTTTAGTTGATGCTAATACTGAGGCTGCTGTTGTTTTCTGAAAGACTAAAAATAAACATTTTTCTTACTCATGAAATATGGGCAAAACCACAGCTATGATATTAGCAGTGACCTGACATACTCACCAAGCCCTGCTCATCTCAAGATGTGTGCAGGCATTCAGAAAAGAGCTGAGGGGAGGGAAACATAGAATAAGAACAGATATTTCCTAGATAAATATAATTAATATATACTAAATAAATTTTATAATGATTATAATATATATAATGTATAATGTAATATATGTAAATATATGTGATCTATAATACCAGATAAAAGTACTCGTAGAAGTAGATGCCTAGAAATTTTTCATTGTCCTCACAATTCATCAATCCTGACAGAACTGATAGATCCCAGTCCTAATTCCAGTCATTGTCTTAAAACACCATATGTCTAGTGATGGTGGAGTTGGCGCACGCCTTTAATCCCAGCTCTCTGGAGGACAGAGGCGGGCAGATCTCTATACATTCAAGGCCAGCTTGGTCTACAGAGTAAGTCAGGACAGCATGGCTAAACAGAGAAACATTGTCTCAAAATCAAAAAAGAAAATAAATAAATAAATAAATAAATAAATAAATAAATAAATAAATAAATAAGCCATATTCAGAGGCACAGCCAAAATGCATTATTTCCACAACAAAGTCTCCTCAGGCCTGTGTCCATGGTCACCTTAAGTCTGTTGTCACTCATTCTGTTGTTGTTGTTGTTGTTGTTGTTGTTTTCCAGTGTTCTCTAAAAGGTCTTGCAGCCAGCTATACCCTGGAATGGCTCATCTTTAAGAAAAGGGACACGACAGAGAGCTCTACAAAAAGATACTAGTGTGTACTCTGGGTATAGGCTTTTGATGACCAATAACCTCAAGACCAGTTGTCTGAATGAAAGTTTCTAGAATTCTAGAGAAGCTGAGGAATTTAAAACTCTTCATCCAAAACTAGCTAGAATGAGGATTTAGTTTGTAGAGAACTCTGGGGAGCGTGGTCATGATTTTTCTAGCTGCGTTTGTTTGACTGGAATATTGCTGTTCCATTTTCTGGGCATAAGGAGCTCATTTCTCTTTCCTCTTAAACTTTCTGTAACTCACAATGAGTTGGCGTATTGTACTCTGTGAACAAAAAATTAGTAAATATTCATATTTATCCTTTTTACCTGACCTCCACAGAATTAGTAAACACTTCTTGAGTAGTCTTTATTTTTGAGGCGATATACTTTTTGCACACATTCAGTAGGACTTGTCTCCTAACATGATAAAATGAGGGAGATGGGTTACATTAGGAAGGTCTTGACCAGAGTGTTGTATTTGAGAGTGATGCACATAGAAGCAAGTATGGCCGTACACAGAGGAGCTGAGCACCTAGGGAGATGAAGCTTACAGCGCCCTCCAACTAAGCAGCGTGATGCCCCACTACAGAGCCTTACAGATGAGTAACGGAAACAATCTCAGGACTGACCCAGGATGGAGAGTAGTTGGGAGACCCTAAGAGGAAGGAACTGACCAGAGAACTCTGATGACAAGTTCTTGGCTTGGCTACCTTGTACGTAAGACTTTCTACACTCTAATTCTGAGGCCTCCTTTTAGAGTATTCTAGAAACAACAACAACAACAAAAACAGCAACTTTTTTCTCTCCTCCTCCTCCTCCTTTTGAGATAATGTTTCGTTATGAAGCCTGGGCTGGCCTTGAACCTGAGATTACAGGTGAGTACCCAAAGCCCAGTTATAAAGCAAACTTTAAAGTGCCTATGCAATCAACTGCCACTTTTGGTGTACATATCTAAGGCACAAGTTCAAATTAAAGAAAACTAGACTTACTTTGTACCTTAAAAAAAAAATCTTACTTTGATTATTTTTGAGAATAATGGAGGGTGATTCTAGAGAGGAATTTTGTTTCAATGGAAAACTACAATTATCATTTTCTAGTGCTGTTGCTGGTTTTTTGTTTTTGTTTTTGTTCTTTTAGTTTTTTTTTCTTTTAAATTTGATCCTTTCATCTTGCATATTTTGTCAGAAATTAATGCCTCACACATATCCCAAAGCCCGCCCCTCAGCCATCCTCACCAGAACGTAAGGTGTATGGATGGATGACAGGAGGAAAGTTCAGAGGACTTGTCACCTCAGTAGCATGAGACACTCAGAACACATAGTGTCACCTGCATCTCTACAGTGTCACATTGCAAACGACCACAATTCTAACATTTTTGTCTGCCATCCTCACGCAAAACATTTGCATACCAAATTCTAGAATTTTCTTCACTCACTTTGCTCTGTACTCATCAGATGGATCCAGTCTGCTCACACTTGTGATCCTTGGTTTCTCTCCCTTTGCAGATGCCAAATCTCAGAACTTCATAAATCTCTCATCAGCATTAAGCCTAGCCATACCCACTGCTGCTGTTTCCCCTTCTCCCTGTTCCTCCTTTTTGGCAAAACTTATAAAATGATTTCAAATAGGGAAGATAAGAGAATCAGCTGGGACCCGATATAAATATACTTTTAAAATAAAAATATTTGAGCTAAAGGTGAGGCACAGAGAAATTTCATCCAATATTCTGCATGTGTATAATGTGCGTGTGTGCGTGTGTGTGCGTGTGCGCGCATGCATGTGTGAGTGCAGGTGCACATGTCCCTGTATGCATGGAGAGGTCAGAGGTTGGCATTGAAGATCTTCCATTATCATCCTTTATCTTATCTTTTGAGACGGGGTCTCGCACTGAACTCAGAACTCTCTGACTGGCTAGACGGGCTGGTCAGTGCAGTCCAGGAGCCCATCCAGCTCCATGCCCTCCGTGCTGAGGTTACGGGCGTGCCTTACCACATCTAGCTTGTCTGTGGGCACCCCAGTTCCACCTTCACGTCTTCATTTCTCCTATGGCGGGCACCTCGCTGACTGGACCATGTCCCAGCCTCTCACGAATTTTTTTTTTTTTAAATCCGAGCAGAGCTGCCAGAATATACAATTACCACTAGCCCTACTCTTAGGAACTCTCTGGTATCTTTAACTGCCACGGAGGAAAGAGATTTGTCTATTCACCGAGAAGGCTCAGCGGAACACTCTGTCCTTCCAGAACCACCTACACACCCCAGTTTGGTAATGGGCCTCTTTGTTTCTGGCTGGGGAATGAATTACAGTACTCTGACTGTGCCATAAGTAAACCCTGCCTTCCTCTTTTTAGTCCATTATGTGTGAATTCATTTCTGTACCTCCAACCACCAGCACCAAATTGTAAGGATATTTCTTCTTAGTAGTCCCCACTCTGTCTACTGTCCAAAGTAGCACTATATGTGATATGCATGACATAACTGAAAACTATCTGTTCCTGTACAGATGCATATGCACACCTATTGTTTCCTGTATAGTTACATACATACTCCCATGTGTTCCTATATGCATGCATACCATATCATGTGTTCCTGGATACACACTATCACCACACGTGTGCATACCATGCATGTGTACCTGTGCCTGCTTGTTCCCGTACATGTTTACTCCCCATATATGCATGCACTCACAGTCCACATATTCCTGTATCTTGTGTTCTAATATGTATGGTCATGAGCACATATGCACTTATGGACATCTGACTGACCATATTTAGGGATTTCCTCGGAGAATCAAAGCTTATGAAAATGAAAACACAACCCAGAATATCAGAAACACTTCAACCTTAGCTCCACCCCTGCTATGTATCCCTGAGCATATCCCTTGGGTTTCTGTATGTGTTATGTGTGCCCACACCTGCATTTATGGACCTGGCTGGCCACATTGAGGAATTTTCTTGGAGACTCAAAAGTTTATCCAAGTGAAAACACTTCCCAGAAGACCAGGAACTCTTCAAACCAAACTCACCGCCGCTTGCTGCATCCCCAGGCTAAGCACTTAAAATAAATCATCTATTCAAAGGGAGGCAGTTACAAAAGTCGCCTTTCCACTCTGAGTTTTGGGAAATGGACTTCTTCAGTGGTAACTTGACCGAGCTCTCCCTGGTGACATCATCCTGGGATGCTGTGAAATGCCCCTGAGTGTACACTTCAGGGAGAAGACAGTTGCTCAAGTTAGTGACAAGCTAACAGTTATGAGCTTTGGTGTCTGGCAGACTCTGATGAATTTCTAGTTCCGTCACTTATTCATTGTGACCTGGAACAGCCCTCAGGCAGCCTCAGTTTCCTCATTTGCAGAAAAAGGAAAATAACGCTGAATTTGAAGGCAAGATGTGCAGGAAAGGTAAATGAGATAAGTGGATGTGGGTTTTCTTCCTGGCCTCCTTAAGCTACTTTCAAAATTGTTTGGGCTACTGGACTGATAATCTTTAGTAACCAAGGACATGGTTTTCCCCCTAACATAACATACATTCTTCTTTATTTAGTTAACACTTATTTTCCTATTTGTCTGTTTTTCCCCAAAGAGGTGGAACATGTTTTATGTGGACAGAAAATACTTTATTTTTCTTATGTCAATGAAACTGTAAAGAAAACCAGAGTGTAATATCTACTTTGAGGCAATTTATAAGTTAAGAACAAAATAAAACAAAACAAAACTTTCCTGTTTAAGTCCATGAGGGTTTTCTAGACTTCACTCTGGTTTGTGTCTCACAGACACAGGTTGTTGTGGAAGCCGGAACCTGTTCTCTGTTTTTACTTGTATGTATAGAATTCATCACAGCTGTTCTACATACCATGACCCGAGCCACCCTGTGTCTAGACTGACCACACCAGGCAGTGATCGAGCCAAGATCTTTCTGGTCAGGCCTTGGCAGGAGGAAGGGAGGAAGATGCCAACATTATTGCCAAATGGATGGCTCATATTTTCCATCTTTGTCTGTGTGGATGGCAGTCATGTGTTTCTCATGGTGGCCGGTTGTGCAATTGATGAAGCCGGCCCAGAGCCAGAAGAAGAGCCTACAGTGGGGTTAGGTCTTCCTGGTGGGCCTTAGCCTAGGTTGACTAGCAGGCATGTATCCTGCCTGAGTTATCAGCGATTCTGGGCTGGATCATAATAAAATTCAAGCATATAAAATAGGGAACAAATGATGAAGATGGTTGTAGGGATGACAGGAGAGAGTGATTTGGAATAAGGAACTCCATTTGCTGCTGATTTTAGAGGTAGAGAGTAGCCTTCCAGCGGGGCTCAAAATGAAGTTAAGGAGACAAGGAATTCAATAAGATGGACTTAGTTGAAGATGGAGATAAGCTCATTGCTAAAGCTTTCTAAGGGGTCTGTGGTCTGACCCAGTATGTCTTAGGGTCTCTCTGGGCGGTTCTCCGATGGTAGCAGTCTGTCTGTATTCTTCAGCATTCAGTTCTGCAGCTCACAGGAAGTCAAGGTCAGTGAAAAGAGAGCATTGGCTCCACCAAAACAATGCTGAATGTTCTTAGGTCACTTAGTGCAGCAATGCTATCTCCTGAGCTGAACTCTGAGGCCAATCTGCAATTTCTTTCCATAGCATAGAGAGAGCTCTCTAACCTGGAACATATAGCCAGAGTCTTGGTAGAAGAAAATCAGTGCTCAGCCGTGAAGCAAGGCCCCTAAAAAGCAAATGACAGAAGGGAACCGTTATTCACCGCTAGTGGGAATGTAAATTAGTCAGATCTCTAGAGGAATCAGTATAGATATTGCTCCAAAAAACCAAGAAATAGATCTACTATGTAACCAACTAAGCTATATCACTATTAGTTATTCATCTGAAGAACATCAAGTCAACATGTCTGTCTTAGGCAGTATTGTATTGCTGTGATGAGACACCATGACCATGGCAACTCTTATAAAGGAAAACATTTCATTGGGGCTGGCTTACAGTTTCAAGGTTTTAGTCCATTGTCATCATGGAGGGAAGCATGGCAGCACGCAGGCAGACATGGTGCTGGAGAAGTAGCTGAGAGTTCTGCTTCCGGGTTGGCAAGCAACAAGAAAGAAAGAGATACTGGCCCTGCTTTGAGCTTTTTTAAACCCCAAAGCTCACCCCTAGTGACACACTTCCTCCAACAAGGCCTGTTTTAAAACGGTCACACCTGCTAATCCCTGTTGAGTAGCACTACGCCCTAATGGCCAAGAATTCAAATATATCAGCCTATGGGGACCATTCCTATTCAAACTACCATAATGGCACAAAGATACTGGCCCATTAATATTTACTGAAGCACTATTCACAATAGCTATGCTATGGAATGTTCTAGGAAGGTGTCCAAGAACAGGGGAATATAGGAAAGTGTGTGTGTGTGTGTGTGTGTGTGTGTGTGTGTGTGTGTGTGTGTTTGTGTGATATACATAAATATATATGAAATTTTCAGCAATAAAGAAGAATGGAGTTATGTCAATTTCAAGAAAATGGATATAACTGGAGGTGATCATATTAAATGAATTAAACCAGTTCCAGTAAGACAAATATTATAAATTTTCTTTCCTTTGTAGTTCCAGAAATTTCTGTAGCCGCATAAGATCACATATGCATAGATTAAATGAGCGTGGAAGTGAAATTGCCTAGAGAAACAAAGGAAATTAATGGGAGGAGGAAGTGATAAAAGACAGAGTTCTGAGGTAGAGAGCAACGTATGCTCAGCGTACGTTCTGTGCATGTGATTGTTAGCTTTGTCAGCTTGGCACAACTCGAATCACCTGAAAAGAGTATTTCAGTGAGTGATTTTCTACATTGGGTTGGCCAGTAGGCATTCCTATAGATGATTGTCTTCATTGTGTTAGTGATATGGGAAGACTACTCACCCCCTGTGGGCAGCACCATTCCCTAGGCAGGATGACCCTGAACTGTATGAGTGGAGAAATCTGAGCTGAGCTAAAGTGAGCCTGCAAGTGAATGCTAGGTGTGCATTGTTTTTCGATGTTTTGTCTGTGCATATCTAAACTGCCCTTAGATACTCTCACTGTGATCTCCCTGCTGTGGTGGACTATAACTTGGAGCTATAAGCATAATAAAACCCTATGGCCCATTAGTTATTTTTCTGTCATGGAGTTCTATCACAGCAACAGAAATACAACTAGAACAACACATATAAGCATTTTTAAAATTGTTTTTAATTGATACTTTAAGCACTTCAATCTGTGTGAGTAGGGAAAAGATGGATTTGTGGGTGACTTTTAGGGAAAATATTATTGGGTGGACACCACAACCTAAGGGCTACATATGTATACCATGCACTTTCCCGTTTATAAGCACTTATATCATCCTACTCCAGAAGGAATAAAAAAAAAAAACCCTCTGTCAACAAGGAAACCCTGCTTGCCAGAGAACGTTAGCAATTGTAAAAATGCTTTGAAGTCAAGAGTCTCAGACTTAGAGCCGGGCGTGGTGGCGCACGCCTTTAATCCCAGCACTTGGGAGGCAGAGGCAGGCGGATCGCTGTGAGTTCGAGGCCAGCCTGGTCTACAAAGTGAGTCCAGGACAGCCAAGGCTACACAGAGAAACCCTGTCTCGAAAAAACAAAACAAAAAAAACAACAACAACAAAAAGAGTCTCAGACTTAGATATTATATGGTCCTGTGGTTTGTTCTCTTAACCTAGTCTGTGGCTTAAAAATGAAGCCCTAGAGGTTGGCATAATCTGGAGTTGGGGACAATTGGCAAGGCCTCTGTTGGTGGGGTACATGTCTCAGAGGCTCCTGCACTTTGCAGAACCCTTTCTATAGCTGATTTTCAAATCTCCTGACTCCTCTTGGCGACAAGAACCCTCCCGGTCCAGGCCAGATGTGGTCCTTCTCAGACTCTGGAGGTATGAGGTCAGGAAGTATCTATTGCCTCTTTAGTAGTACTGTCCACACAGGGAATTAGACAAGGGTATGGGATTGTGGGGATCAGGACCTGGGTATCCTGGGAAAATGTTTTCTTGAGAGCTATTGTCTATCATACTGAGGTGGCCATCACTAGCCTGCTGCTTATGCTCAGAATGTTCTGAAACGTCTCGTACTACAGGGACAGGCAGCCTTCCTGAACCTCTCTGTTGTGATATTCTAGGACAACCATTCTTAACCTGTGGGTTGAGACCCCTTGGGGGTGTCAAACCACACTTCCACACAGATATTTGCATTATAAATCCTACGAGTAGTAAAATTATAGTTATGAAGTAGCCATGAAATACTTTTATGGTTGGGGGTCACCCCAATGTGATAAACAGTATTAAAGGGTCACATAGCCTTAGGAAGGTTGAAAACCACTGCTCTACAACACATAATACATGTATTCAACGTGCATAAATTAAATATCTTAATTTTCCAAGGAGTCTAAGGTCCAGATATAGTAAAAATTCAGCCTGCTGTGCATCTGAGAAAAACAAAGACAAGAAACCAAACCCGAGACTAAAACAAGCAAATAAAAACTCTTGGCTTCTCCACGTTGCACACATAAATAATTCTCCATGGATAAGTCTTATATGTATCAAAGCAAAATACAAATGTGTAAACCTTGTAATGGATACTGGACTGTTTCTATGAGGCTACCTGCAAGATAGGGTAGAGATAAATGTGTACAAATCCATGGCCAAGAGGAAAGCAAACTCCTCTGCCTCATCTCCATCCATGAAGTATTTACTAGGTCAAATATTTAGATGATTCTTTATACCACCACCACCAAACTTTCCAAGTATAAAAACAACAATACAAAAATACTCTGCCACTTAAATAACCAAGCAAGCTTTTATTTGACACTTTATAACCCTATTCTATAAAATATAGTATGATGTTTGAGCTGTACTCTCTGGAATTTTAAATATTTTTATAGAAAAAAAAACTTCTTTTAGAAATTTCTCGGAATTGGTCTCTAAGGCAGAGCTCCCCCCCAGGAGTATGTAGGCTGACCTGGTGCAACCCTTCATTTCATCCCCAACAGAAGCTTGAATAATGGCTGAGTGACAAAGTGTCTCGTTCAGTTATAATTCAACTATATTAAATTGCTAAAGTTGGTAATTGGAGCATATCTTATTACAAAGGCAAAAGTTCAGCCTGTTTCCCCAGGCGCAGAAGGCTTGCACATTTGAAAGCTTCTGGCCCTGTTAAAGAGTTCTATGTCAGGCCACAGTGCGTGCAACAAGTTAAGCAGAGAAAGACATATTAACCAAACTTCATCAAAATTACCGAGCATTACTTTGAAGATAGTCACCAACCTCAAGGCTTTACCATGTGGGCAAGAGGGGAGAAGCAGAAGGAAATCTTGGAAAGATGTCACTATTCCCAAACCTTATGAGGCTTATGCAACTAAAAAGCCATCACTTAGAATATCCAAGGGATAATATTTGTGGAATAAGTGCTGGCTGCTTAAATCATACTGTTTACCCACTGTTTGACGCTCACATAGTATCTATCTTTAAGTCTTCTGAAAACCACCTGAGTATGTGAGAAGTCACTGGCATCCCCACTACTAGGCTGTGTACAGTGTCTTCTAAGTAATGACCAAGAGAACCAGTTTTCTCTGAAATGGTGATACAGTGAAGGGATGGTTTCCTTGAGACAAAAGGAATCTGAGCACTTACTTTGATGTGGTCTCCCCAAGTTTCTGCTTCAGAGGCCAGAAAGTGACTGTTGTGAGGACTATAGAAACCACCACCACTTGTGGTGGTATTCCCCCAAAATCCCATCAGTAGCTTAGTCCCAGTGCAGTCGTGAGATCCGCAGATGCTTCTGCCAGAGTTGGCTAGTATGAGATCTTAGGGAGGCCTAGAAACTGGAATTCTTAAAGAGCGGCAGTGATTGTCATAGTAATGCAAATTTAGGAAGCACTATTTCACTATTTCATTATATTGTTGTTCATTCATTCTTTTCATTATTTGGCAGTTGCTGTGGTGTTTTTTGAAGCATGAGCCTCTATAGCAGACTAACTTGAGGTGCTATCCCAACCCTTGGACAATGGAACCTATAGAGGTAGGACCCAGAAATCCATGTCACAAAGAAGCTCATCTGGCGATCTTGCAAAGCCTGCAACTATCTGATAACTCACAGGCATTCAGTGCATCTCTTCAAGTTGCCCATGTCTGGCCAACAGGTAGCCCATATGTCAAGCTT
The DNA here is from genome assembly GCF_964271855.1 of Acomys minous. Classification (NCBI taxonomy): domain Eukaryota; kingdom Metazoa; phylum Chordata; class Mammalia; order Rodentia; family Muridae; genus Acomys; species Acomys minous. The sequence goes on along the minus strand of NC_140492.1, from coordinate 95,325,864 downwards.
TCCTAAGACAATGTCCATCAATAGTGTGGACGTGACGTGGAGGGTTGAAGACTAAGAGGTGGCTGTCCTTGCTTTAAAGTGGCAACACACAGGCTTGTGGAAATAAGAAGGGAGGCTGCCCTGCAGGTGGAATGGCCAGGTCTGCGAAATGTGTAAAAGATGAGTAAGACCCAACCTTTGCCAGACTTCACAATCTGTGGATGATGTGGCAGGCGTGTATCTGTTTGGAGAGATCCATACAAAGGCTCTGTGACTACAAGGCCAAGGGACGGGCTACTGGTGGGAACTCTCATTCAGAAGTCCTTGCTGAGCGCATGTATACAGTTTTCTTTCCTTCTTTCTTTGTCATCTCCATAGCTTTGTTCATGGAGCAAGAATAGGACTTGGCAGGGCATTGTTTTGTTTTGATGTTCACTTTCTCTTTATTCACCTTCCCGTTTAGAAGCCCATGGGCCTTCACTTTTGCACAGTTATGTCTGAAGTACCTTGTCCACTCTGTGTCTAGAAAATGATAAGTTACTGTAATGACATTTTGGCAGAAAACTCCAAGTCTGTTTTTTTCTCCTTGCAGAATGGGAGGTGGGATGAAGGCCTTAATGTTGAATGGGAGAATTACTAACATTGATGGGTGTGTTCAAGAGCCTTGTGGGATTCAACTCTAACATAGGCTTTAGAGAAAAAAAAAAGTCTGGACAGGTAAAGTAAAATGTTCTTCATCTGGAAAATGGAAATAAGTCCTTAGAGACTGGCCCCCTCCCTGAGTTGCTAAAAGCCTACTAACTTCTGAGTTCTAGAGTCAGGTAAGCCATAGAGTGTCATCTGACCACTGACTGTTGGTCTGAAAGCAGACTGACATTTTTGATGCCTCCCCTTCCCTAGCTTCAGCTAGCATGGACATATTTTTGACAGTCTAAGTCAATCTAAAATTAAGCACTGAACACAGTGCACTGAACACAGGAATGTGGGTAGAAGGTGCCTGCCACTGCAACTACTTCCATTACAGAAACAATTGTGTGGACCAAGATATTTTGTTTGCTGAAGTCTGGGAAGAAGAAGGAAGTGTCATCCAAATAGCCGATGTCCCAGTGACAAATGAGAAGCCCTTGGACACTGTGATGCATTGTTCTGCCCCGTCTAGAAAGAAAAATACTGCCAGAAGAAGGATGGAACCTCTCCAAGTAGATGATGAAATTTGCTTTATTGACATTATCAATAAGGATGTATTAATGGGAAACAGACACACAGCACAGCTCACACTTACAGGACTCTGAAGGTAAGAAAGTGGAGTCTTGCATTTCATCATTGCTTTGTGGCTCCCTGGCAATGGCTCGGGGCGTAGAGAACTAAGTAACTTTCAGGTTTTATCTTCCGTCATGAAGTCTCAACTTCCTCATGTCTACTATAGACATGAAAGTGTCTTCAAGGTGTCACGAGCGAGATCACAGAAGACGATCATTTTGACTCCAGATATAGGCCTTCACACGTTTAATCCACAACTACTGGGCAACAAATGTGATTTCTTTCATGTGAATTGGTATCTAAATGATCTGTGATATGGCCAGTAAAGCACAATGTGGAATGCAAATCTCTATAACTTTTTTTTTTGCCTTGCAGAAATGTAAATATTTTATTCTTGGTTTTCTGTTTCTTCTTCTGTTAAGGGCTTATGTATTTTCCCTCTTGTTAGAGCCTCAAAAGGAAAGACAAGCAAACAAAATCCAAATACAACAACTCTCTTTGGGACTGCATATGAAAACAAGTTTTGTCTTTCCCAACAACCCTTCTTCCTTCTCGCTTTCCCAGAATCTCGTAAGAAAAACGAAGAGCTTGGTAGATGAAATGCAAGTTCAGGAAGTCATTCCGGCCGTGTCTTAGATGCATGCGTATTATTATAAGACGATGAATCATGAGTTGTTCCTGTAGAATTTTTAATCTGGGGGAAAAAAGGTTAATAGAAGGTGGTTATAGTTGCCAAGTTGACAAATCCAGAGAACAAAGAACTTTTCTTCTAGGGTTGGGTAGGAGTCATAGCTGATTTAAAGCCACTGGGAACCTTCAGAACCATCAGTTCATAGATGAGAAAACAAAAAGGCTAAGTACCGACAGTAACAATAAACATTTGCCGAACATGCTTAGGACTGGATTATGTGTCCGGCGATTTGCATATAGTGCTTAACCCTTAAAGCAACCCCAGAGCTAGGTACATTATTAATGACATAGTAAATACAAAAGAAATTAAAGTTGAGGAAGAGCAAGTCATTTGCTCAAGAATAAACAGCCTGATCATTCTCCTGAGCTTCCTTGGTGAGGAGAATGGTTAGTTGGGTCATTTATGTAGCCAATTAGCATTTTCTGAGCACTTAGTAAGTGTCAACCCTGGGCTTGGTGCTGGGGACACAAAAGCATGCGAGCTAGTTGTAGTGTCCTCTTTGTGGTGTGTGCAGAGCGCCAGGGAGTCACTGCCGAGGGAGAGCAATTGCAAAGTGGGATCTGTGAGTCTCAGCTCAGAGTGCAGGCCTATGAGCCAGGCATCTTATTTTAGTCAGAGGCTCCCAGGTGGTTTTTCAGAAGCCGAACCCCTTGCCCTGAGACCTGAACGGTTAGCATGCTAACTAGAAAAGGTAGGGGGAGTAGGGTGATGTTTCAGATCGGGGAAACTCAGGAGCAAATCCCCTGGGCCAGAGCATGGAAGGTGGGGTATGGATGGGAGATGGCGGAAAGAAAGGAGAGAGAATGCAGACCTTTTGTGCAGAACGTTGACACTTCCTTTCTGTGTCATGAGGATAACAGCTTCCGGGATTCCCTTACAAAGTTTGCTAGTGACCCTCTAGCTACCTAATTTTACAGCTTTTCCTTGGTTTCTCCCTTGGCAAATATCCAGGAGGAACCTTGGGTTTCCTAGTTCTACAGTCCCTTTGGTAGGTCCTCCAGAACCTCAGGGCTCTTTCTCTGCTTCATTTCTTGATCACCCCCTTAATACAAAACTCTTAAAGTACAGCTCTTAAAGTACAGACGGTCTTTTCTCAACATTACTCTTACTCATTTCCCAACTGTCCACATCCCATGCTCTATACTGGCTGCTTTTGGTGAATCCACTAATGTTCCTAGAACCATTTTTTTTTTAAAGATAGTAGCAAACCACCTGGTTTTGTCTCCTGGTCACTGGTGGCATTTGAGCACCATGTCTATTCATTTGTGCTTGGTCTGGTGTTTCCCCCTTTCCAGTGTATTTTTACTAACAATTCAAAACATCTCTGCTACTACTACTTTCTCCGTTGAGCTGGTAGGATGTCCCGCACTGCCACAATGCTCACTAATAAAAGCTGTCTCTCATGCGTAGCTAAAGCAATAGCCGGTCAATTAAAATAAATGACCAACTTGAAAACATGTAATGCTTAAGTTACTTCTACCACAGTGGAAATGAATTTACATCCCTTTCCACATTTAACTTACCTACTTTTCAAACACATTGCAACATTTTAAAGGAATAAATGTGCCTACTAGCGTCATTCAGCTTAACGGGAGATGTTACTTGGGAAAGAAATAGCGGGTAAATTTGATGGCACTGTGACTCAAGATGATTGACACTTAGGAGTGGGCTTCCAATTTCTGTGATGAGTAGTACAGGAACTTTAACTTGGATTGAGTGGTTGCTTATCAGTGTTTGGGCTACTGGTCTCCAGGCAGTGTATAAATTACTGCTGCCTTGTGTGTGGTGGAGAATGGAGGCAAATTCCTTCTTTAAGGAGGCATGCAGTTCCCCTTGATTTATTGTAACGTTCAGCTGACTAATGAGAAGGCTCAAACTGCACCGTGACACGCTGTCGGCTTTGCGCAAACCCAGAAAGACTGGTATCCTGCCCGTACATTGGGGTTTATTGCTTAGCTGCAAGGAAAGATACAGGGCGGTTAAAGGGAAGAAGTCTTTGTGCTCCTGTCCCTGTAGTGACTTTGAAATGGTTTGTCAAGTGATATTTCAGGCTCCGCAGCCTCACACCAGGTGTTAACTCAGGGGTAACGGCTTTGTTAAGTTTTTCTCAAAGCTGGTTCAAAGACTTTCAACAAGTACAAAGTGTGTGATGTTTGGGGGATTGCCTGCATCGCTATGAATACAAGATGATTCATACTCCCTGAGAAACAGCTACTTCTGGACAGAAAGAGGTAAAATGGGTCACTATGTCAAAGAGAGTCTAGGAATAGAGAGAGACACCAGGGAGACCTATCCAGGTGCAGGCAGCCGTAACACCATGACAGTCAGAAAGGTGTCACCTGGGCTCTGTTTGTCAAGTGTGTTTGGTCTGCTCAGCGGAAAGTGGGCAGTGTCACAGGGACTCGGGACACGGATTCTTTCTTCCTGTTCCTTACAGGGTTGTATGAGCCTTTACATGGAAGACTGGCCACTTCTCCCATAGAAAAGAACAACAGTGACCATCATGTGGAGTGACGCGGAACTGAGAGAAGTGACATCAGATGGTGACTCTTGCAGGAAGAGTTTTGTGAAGTATGTGGTTAAGATTATAGTGACATCATCTTACAATCACATTGCCCTTCCACTTAGCAACCTCCTTTTAAAAAGAAAGAAAGAAAAAAAAGAAAGAAAGAAGCCATGCCATCTAATCAGACATGCAGCCGAGCCAGCATTGGAAGAGGCCAGAGGTGAGTGACAGAACTGTTATGCCTCCCCAAGCCTTATTCCCTGAATATGCAGTCGACAACACAGATAACACTTCTAGGGGAGTCTAATTCTGGACCCACCAATGACCTCTCTGAATTTGTTAAACACACCACTCCTTCTCTGGTACTACAGCAGCAGAGAGTACGTGCAGCAGTGTGATGGAGAAAACAACATGTAGTTTTAGGGTAGGACAGCCATTGAGTTTGGTGATGCTCAGTTCCAGGAAATAAGATGAATCCTGTATCCAGCCTGCATCCAGGAAATTGGTCCCCAAGCTCCATCCTTGTCCTCCTAGTCTATATAAGTCCAGGCTTCCTGCTTTGCTTCATTTCTCTCTCCAGATGAAGGAAAAGAGGATGGGAAGCATAGAAAAAGCAGAAGTGGGATTTCCTCTCACTAAAGTGCCTGAGGTACCTCATTCCAGGAAGGGGGAAAGACAAGGACCAACACTGGGAGGGGCTTTACCCTGCCCATCCGCTATACTCTCGCTATCCTTGCTCAATGTGCTCCTGTTTTTTCATCTTTCCTCTCCAGCTCCCGACACCCAGCTCCCATGGGCCTTTGCACATTAGCAGTAGTCAATGTGTTCCCAACAGGAGGACTGTCACAGTTCTGCCTGGCATGGAACAGCTGACTTCTATCCTGCTATAGGACAACTGGAGGTGTCAGGCAGCAAACAAAGATCTCTCCAGCCAAGGTGGAAATAAAGACAACTATTTTATTATTCAACACATGCAAACAGTGAGGCACAGAGGCTTCCAAAGGCAGGGTGAAATCCCACATGTTTTATAGATCAGCATGCTGGAAATAACAAGCAAACAGCCCTGGTCTCCTGAGGAGACCAACAGTTCTAGCTCTGAGATAGGATCCCAGACTTCTTCCAGGGCGGCCTGGTAGCATTTGGAGGGGTCATGACCTTAGAGATTTCTGTGTTGTAGAACCAGAGGGTGGGCTTATCTGGGCAGCCCAGGAGACAGCTTTTAAATTCCAAAAGATTAGAGCAAGGACTCTGGCCCCTATGCTCTCAAGCAGACTTAGTGCTAATAACAGGAATTGCCTGGAGTCTCTTAAGCAAACCAATGGTCTCCAAGATACTCTTCCTGCAGTGAAAGACTACCCCCCACTTTCTTTTGGGGACCTCCAGACCTGGGGGACCAACTTCCTTCAGTGGTAACACACACTGAGTATTTTTTTTTTTTTGTAGACATGGCAGGGGGCTGGAGGTATGGTGTTTTTAAATCGCATCTGCAGTAGTCCAGATGCCCATTCTAGGAAGACCAGGGTTCCAGCAAGCTGGTCCAAGGAGAGCAGTCTGTCCATTAAAGGAACCCACATAAATGACAACAAATGGCAGCCCACCACAGCTACCTAGGGGAGGAGGGAAGGATGGTTCCTTTCTCATTCTGGAGTCTCTGGTTCATGACCTAAAGCAGCTCTAGAGGCTTCGGGGGGAGTCGGGGGAGAGGCCTGCTCTCTACATTCACTTAACTCCCAACACCTAACCAGTGCGCTCCAAACTTTCATTTGATGCTTGTGGTGCCTATTTAAAACACAGTTCTGACACACTTCTCTCATTCAACCAATCTGGAGTACAGCCAAGGAATACGCATTTTTACAAAGTGCCCCACGTGATTCTGAAATCAGTGTCATTCAGAGTGACTGACCTACCGAACAGCTACACATGAGCCTATTTGTCTGGCCAGAGACTTCTAGAAGGTAGAGTTACTGGTGCCCGTATTGACCTAGGCCCTTTTAAATTGTGTACCTTAGAAATGTTTCCAGGAGTGCATTTTGGACTCTGCGAATATCCCTAGGAATATTGTTAGTTCTAACATATTATTAGGAGATGCAACATGGCAGAAAACTGAGTTAAACCTATTCATTGAGTATTTTTTTCTATAAAGTTTCTCAGACCTTTTTGTTAGCTCACAGATGCCCCAAGCTGTCATTTTCTCTCTCTACCAAAGTTCAGGCTGTCCCCTGACTCTGTAGATCTTGGGATAGAGTTGTTAAGCAAGTCTGCTTTTAGCTTTACAATCTTCCTTCCCTTTAAGGCTGTAAGCCCAGACACCATGATACATAGGCCCAGGACAGTCCTAAATTACAACCTTACTTTTATCTAGTAACTTTCTGTTTTGTGACTTGGCATATAGGCTAGACCCTCCAATAAGGCCAAAACTTATAATAGTTTGTCCTTCAGAACTGAATGGTCTGTCTCTTCTTGAAGGGCCCCTGTTAAGCTGTCCATGACATCTATCCCTCCCAATGAAGCTCTTCTTCTGACCTGAAGGCCTGCTCTCTTCTCTCAGGGCCCCACCGTCACTGCCACAGCAATGATGGCATGGCTGTCCTAATAAGGGTCTTCGGAAGGACAATTCTTCTCAGCTTTCTATGAACTGCTTATGACATCTTGTATTCTGACGTCTTAATGTGATGCCAGAGGGAAACTGTTTACACAGCCACATTCCTCTGCTGAGTTTGTAGGCTGTCTTAGGAAAGCCTGTCTGTGGGTCTTTGGAGACACATTAGATAATTTCTGTGCTGTACATTAATGGTAGCTGAAATACTTGCTTGCACTATATTAAATAATGTCAGATAGGTAAATGTATATGAGCTGGCCCATTCACGTGAATCCAAAAGCATCATATTCTAAGAGATAAACCGTTCCAGATGCTCTAGTAAGTGGCACATGTACTATTTAACTGAATCTTCTTAAAGTGGGCAGTATTCTTCCCATGTGTTGATAGAGACACTGGACAATCTTAAGTAACTTATATAAGATCACACACTTAATATGTGACCAACTTGAGATTCCACTGCAGGATACAAAGCCAGGTCATCACATTCTTTTCTCTGTAGTCTATAGTCTCCTGAGAAACTCAGTAATAAATTACAGGAACATCTCAACTTTTGTGGGCTTGGGTTCTACTATTGGTTATGGTAAAAGGTAAGACAGAGGAACTTTTAAATCATCCACAAATCAGATATATAAGATTTGATATTATGTTTGTGTAAATATACCATGTGTATATGCATATACAAGGTAACTTTATGCTATTTTTAACCACATAATAGAAACATAACAGAGCAAGTAAGAAACAAAAGTAGAGACGGAAACTGAGCAGCCTCTTTGGGCCTCAATCCATTCAAATGCAGAGCCAATCAGCAGGTGAAAGGAGTTCTCAGCTGGCTCTTGAGTTGTACAGTTGTATACCATGTCCTTACTGTTAATCTGGCCCACACTTAGAAGTACATATATCTAAGGGGTTCATATAGAACCCCTTATATCTAAGATCATATAGCCATCTAACTTACATGAGCATGACTCTACAAGGCAAGTGGAAAAAAAAATGACCTTCAGCCTGGGACCTACATCCAGACCTCCTTGGGTCCCTCGTCAAGTCTCACATCTCTCTCTCATCTGCCTTCAACCCCATTAGCTGCATGCCAAGTTTGTAAGCAATCCTTCCCAAGATGGCAGATGACAGAGAGCTCGAGGTAATTCTAAAGGAAGCCGCCACGGAAGGAAGGCATATCTGCCAGATTGCAAAAACGTTTCTAGGCCACATGCCTTTGTAATGTGTTTCAAGTAACAACCCAGCCCATGCTGCCTGCTTCTGTGTGGCGGAGGGGGACCAAGTGGGAAATTCAAGGAAGTGCTTTACTGTCTGGCCTGAATAATCTTTCATGCCTAAACTTAAAGATGTAAGCTGTCCTTGTGAAATACAAATCCCTATCCAGGCTCATTTCTCCAATCTTTGTCTTTATACATAAAGACATTTAGTTTTACAGAAATTTTCAGCCCAAAAAAAATGTGGGTCAGGTCACTCAAAGTTTTACATTCCCTTTTTATATTTTTCTGCCAAGCAATTCACACACTCCTAGGTTCTCCCTCCTGTGCCAGAATCTCAATCTGGGGCCACTGCAAATAAGTTTCTATGTCCTTTTTGAGAGACAAAGCTACTTTGAAAACAAAGGGTGATTGGTCAAGATGCCGGGGCTGGTGACATTCATTCAATGGGGGAATGTTCAAGGCCAGTCTTGTCAATTAATACAGCTGAGATAATGACCCATGTCCCACAGCATGAAAGGCCCATGGTGGCACTGCAGGAAAAAATGGTTCTCAGAACCCTTGCTTCTGGAAACACCTGGGGAACCTGTTAGCATGCCAAGCCCAGGTTCAGATGCTGGAGAGGGTCTGGTCAGATGCTTCCTGCCCTCTGTAAGCAACAGGCCCATTTGAGTGGCAAATTACCTGCAGCTTATTGCCGGAAGAGTCCTGCCTAATCCTCTGTATGCAGAACAGCACTCCCTCCCTCTGGCACTTACGGATGGGAGAGGTGGCAAGTGTTCATCAGCAGAGACCTTTTCTGCCTTCTTTTACATTGTCTGGGAACCTTTATGCACACCTGCTTCTCAGCCAAAGGACACTTAGATTTTTAATCTTGACTGGAAGTAAATCCTGGGGCAGATTGGCCAGGATGGTTGGTACACCTTCTGAAAAATTCCCCAACAAATTGATATTCCTTGTCAACCTCTAAGCCTCCTCTGAGAACACAGGGCATTCTCCGCTTCCCAGAATTTAAATAATCACCATCAACCAAGTCTACAAGAAGCCAGTGCTGGTGCAGCACAGTCTATGTACCAACTTCACATCTGACTCACAGCCACGGCACCAGGTGACCCTGAGTGCTTCCGTAGTGTCCTCTGGAAAATGGCAATTAATTAGCCTTTCTCTTAGGTTTATTAAAATAATTGACTAAAACACCGCCCATCAAATTCTTAAGTCTAGAATGTCGGTAAACAGAGCTGTGGCTGGCACACCGCATGCTTTTATGGTATTAAAAAAAAGTTATCCACCTAGGAGTTGGATGCCCAGAAGCTGCTTCTTTCTCTGGGACGGTTCAGGTATTCCTGGACTAATGTCTTTTTGGAGCAGGGTACCCTGCTCAGCTAGCATCCTCTTGGCTAGGCACCATCTACAAACCTGAGGCTGAGGCTCACTGCATGCTTGTTAGTACAGCAGTGAGGCTGGGAAAGAGACCAATGATGAGATGCGTTGCCTCTTCCCCAATCCTACACCTCCTCCACACACCCCATTTATGAAGCCCAGACAGAATCACACCCTCCAACCAGGGGAGTGGGGGGAGGGGGGCAGTGACTCAATACCACGGTGCTCAGCAAATGCTTGATAAACCGTGAAAACAGAGTACAAAAGCATACAGTCAAGTTGAGCTTTCTTTTCTGAACTGTCTACCAGCTGATCGCACTTCCTGTTTCTCTAAGTGCTTCCCCTGACAGGTGACTTACTTCATATTTGGTCACTGCCCTCTCACCTTCCTGGGTGAGTCAGTGCAGCTGACCTTGTGCACGCACTTCAAGCTCCGGGGGGCTCCCGGTGTATACTCTGCCCATTTCCTGGTCTTCCCAGATAGTACCCGCCCCCACCCCCACCCCTACCCCTACACAAAGGGTCCCGCCCACAGCTCACAGCCCACAGCCCACAGCCCTCTGCCTCTGAGACAGACTTGCGTGCAGTGGGCACATGAGTCACGACATTCACCCATCCTCTCCATCTGAAGCTATTATTGGAATGCCTGTGCACGCAGTGCACGCCTGCTTCCCGTATTTCACAGGCCAGGGCTCCAGGAGCTGCTAACCACACAGAGCTCAGCCCGAGATGCCACTTGGATGATCACGAGGTGGTTGCTCGGAAGGGTGAGCGCTTCCAAGAAAGCAGGTTTGTTGAGTCCAGATATCTCTCCACCTCCTTCAGCTGGCATCGACCATGTGTCTGGGACATGTGCCTAGCTGTGTGCCTGCCTCTGTGGGCGGTACAAGAGACATTGTTCTGGATTGAGTTTATAGGAGGAGGCAGAAACATGAAAAGCAAGAAAGGGCATTGCAAACACATGTGCTAAGCGAGCTCTGCAGGCAGAGGCAGCCGGGGAGGGCCATGTAGGAGGAGAAAAGAGAGGGAGAGGGAGAAGGCAGGTAGAGTCGGTTTGCTACAACGGACTAAACTTCTCGCTCCATCACGTGGGCAAGTGGGGAGCTGATGGACCAGAAGCCATCAGTGCAGTGATGATGTGGAGGGGCCACGAGCTGGACTTGTTGTCACATGACCATTGAGCTAAGTCTGAGTTTTGAAGTTGCCTCCTCTCTATGCTAGGCGATCAGTGGTTTAGTAGGGTTGTGTTTGTTGAGGAGTGTTTCCTGTTGCCACGCAAGATCATTCCCTCCTTCTGGCCTTAACAGAGAAAGAAACTGAGGCCTGAGAGGTAAAAGGCAGGAGCTCTTGGTCCTTCTACCACAGCAGAGGGGTGACGTACACATCCAAGAGATCTGCTTTCCGAGCTGAAGGCTATGATTTCTTTCTTTTTTTTTTTTTTTCTATAGGTGGAAACGTGAAGGGTCGGGGGAGGCTGGTTTCCTCATCCCTTTTCTGTGAAAACCTAATGCTGCTCTCACCTGGTGGATGTACTTCTTGCTGGGCTGTGAGGAAAGTCTGGTGCCCACTGCGGGTTGGATAATGCTGTGGTCTTCCTAAATTCTGAAAGCCCACTTCCTTGTGGCACAGGCAGAGTTTCTGACAGAGGCAGCAGTCAATGTCTATATTTTCCCTATTTGACAGGAGCATGAAGACATAAGTGTAAATATACAGACAAAAACCTTTGTCTAGAGCATTTTCAGATCCCCGGGGGTGAGGGGCGGGCGGGGGGCAGGGTGTCTAGGAAGCCTGTATTGGCAGAACCTTAACATGAGCTATATGAAAAGAACCAGCAGGGGACAAGGCATCTCCCCTAAAGTCTCAAGCACACATGGCATCCCAAAACACTCTGGAGCCATTTGGTCTCTTCCTTCTAACAATGCAAGGAAATGCCAAGCACTTGGTGACCCGCTATGGTGTGTCACAAAAGCTCTGGAGGACTCTTCTAGTCTCCTTCAGTTTGTTACAACCCACTAAACATCTCGCTCTCATTACCTGGGGCTGGTCTGGGCCAGTTTGGTGAGTTAAGGCTGGCTCACTTTACTCTGCTCCTAGGTGCAAATCTTAGAGCAGTCTCCTGAAAACAGTGAACGGGGCACTGTTGGGAAACAGGAGTGTGTATGTTTGTGTGTATGTGGGCGGGGTGGGGACCGTGGGGGGGGGGCTTCATAATTACCATGTGGCTCACTTCCACTACTGGATATTTATCCCAAAGAACTGAAAACAGGGAGTTGCACACGTATTTGTACCCACGTTCACAGGAGCAGTATTCACAGTTGCCTCCCAAGTGTCCGTGGCCATGTAAGTGAAGTTTTCAATGTACCACATGCACCTGATGGAGTTATTGAGACTGGAAGATGTTTTGGCAGGAGATGGCACATGGGTGAGCCTCAAGGATGCCTATCTGCTCTACTCAGATAACATGTCAAGAGTAGTCAGGGTTTAGAGACCGACGGTGGTTGCCAGACACGGGAAGGAGAGAGACTGGGCATTTGGTCCACGGGTACAGAATTTCAGTTTTGCAAGATGAAAATAAAAGCTGATGCCGTGCGTATTTCATCACATTTTTTTAATTAAAGAAAAGAAAAAAAGAAAAAAAAGAAAGAAGCCCTGCCTTTTGTCTGATACCTGGCTATAGCTATGTGAATTAGTGCAAGAATCGTAAGTTCTCCATTTAAATGGTAGACCAGTGTGGAGCTAGGGAGGGTGACACTGATAGTGGGATTGGAAATACCTCTTAATCCTTGCTTCCATAGACAGAACATGCTTGCATAGTCGTGACAGGGGGAAACTGGGAGCCTCTCCCAAGACCTCTTGTGACTCACACAGTGGGCTACCAAGTCTCCGCCACCTCCTCCATAGCTGTCCAGAAACACACAGCCCAGTGTGTCTTCCACCTTCCACCCCCAGGGGCCATGGCCTGCAGAAAGAAAGTACCTGCGTTTACGATAGCCACAGACAGCCATGTGGTACCTGCTGGAGACTTGGCTGAGAGCTGTGCTAGCATCTCTGAGTTGCAGTTCTCCCACGTCCAGGAACCATCTTTCTTGGAAGAAACTGAGGCACACAGAGAAAAGCTTCTTAAATCTGATTGAAAACCTACTGATAATCAACGTCCCACCGGCCATTCCATAAACTGCTTTTTAAAACAAAACGGAGTTGATCTTTGTACGATATCCAGAGGAAGAGGATTTACTTGGGGGAACACCAAAAGCAATGAGAGCATCACTGGGAGAAATAGGGAGGGGAGGGGAAGGGAAGGGGAGGGAGGGGGGGCGAGGGGAGAAGGGAGAGAGAGACAGAGACACAGACACAGAGAGACAGAGAGAAGAAGATGAAGGCCAGTGTTTCTTTCCCAGGGTGTCTGTTGAACGTTTTGTGTTTGGAAATGCTGGACTAGAGCTGCTTAATCGAGCAGAGAAGAGAGATGCCCCTAATGACCAGAAACACAAAACTTAAAAAGCTACCATGGAACTGCTGGCAAACTGACGTAACTGGTGAGTGTGCCTCGGTGGCCACTGCACAGAGGATGGGCCACCACCATGGAACAGAGCTGCTCTTTGTACACCCACTTTGTGTTCTGCTCCTCTGCTTTCTGCGTCTCCAAGCAAAGGCCCCGCTTTACCCACACGCCCGCCCATGCTTCAGATTTTTTTTTTTTTTTTTTTTTTGCAGTGTGATTTTCGGAAAACCTTCCTCACCGGTCCATCCACAACCTAGGAGTGTGGAATAATGCTGTCATACTAGTTCAAAGTTCACATTAGGTCAGAAGTTTCTGAAGGATGGAAAGGTATGCCTTGAGTGTAAAAGGAGTTCTAAAGGGCACAATTTTGAATACTGAAATAAAGAAGAATCTGGAACTTTCTAGACAAAACTTCCAGTTCATCTTGTTAAAAAAAAAAAACTATCAGTACCTTATTGTTTAATTTCTTTTTTCCAAAAATTGTGGCAGTTCTGAGACTCATCTTTGGAAGAAAGAGAAAAAAGAGGTCTAATCTACGCCATACACTGAGTATTCATGCACTTCCCCAGGCTCCTAGTGGAGGTGTGGGGGAAACCAGGATGTGAATTCCAAATAGACTGGACCAGCAATACTGTAACTGAATTTTGGAATAAATCAAGATTGGCTTCTCACCATAAAATCACCAGTAAATTGTGCTGTGTCAGAGTGGAACCTGTGTCTATCCTTACAATAGGGAACTTTAAGTGACAATATCTCGCTAGTTTCTAAACTTATGTTCCAGTTAGTTCAAGCTTCTTGGTTTTTCTGTTTTTATTTCCAGCATGAAACAGTCCTGGTTGTCAACATCTTTTAAAGGCCAATGGCAGTGGCCAGCCAGATGCTCCAGAGCAGTGCATCCCTGCAGGATGGTCAGTGATGCTGCAGGATAGAGCAGTACCACCCTGCAGGATGATGACTGATGCTGCAGGATACTCCCGGATGATGTGACTTTATTGCCAACAGTGGGCACACGGCCCTGGAGATGGATGGTCACTTCTGTTCACACACTGTTGAATGGTTACACGTGATAAAGGAGGCGCTACAGGTGTGGGCTTCTGGGAAAACCCTGGAACTGGAAAGAGGTTTTTGATCATGGCAAAGTATGAGTCAAGTTGACTCGAAAAGCATTTTAATTCTGAGGTGACTCCTCCCTCCCTGTATCCACTCTTCTGCTCTCTCAATCCTGGAATGAGCTGGGAAAACAGGTGTGGTCATTTCTTCCAAATGTTGAGCATTGCTCAGAGAAGGACATTAGGAAACAGGTGATATGGCTTCCTGGGTCCATTCTGCCTATACGTAGCCTGGGGAGTTTGAGTCACCTGAAAAATGGGGACAACAGTGCCTCACTTACCTATACTGAGTAAAAGTGACCACCATAAAAAAAGAAAGAAAGAAAGAAAGAAAGAAAGAAAGAAAATGATAGCATTGTGTCCTTTTGTGATTTTTGTTTGTTTGTTTCTGTAAAGGCGGTAAATTCTCTGTGTTTTTATTCTTGACCTTTCCAGCAAAATGGCTCTTCACAGCTTTGCTGCACAAAGATCTTCAAGCCCCACATCTCCAGCTGGCCACAATACTAGCTAGTAGCTGTACAGGAAAACCAAATCCAATGGGGTCGGGGGTGAGGTGGGGTACAGGATAGTGGGAAGCAGTGCCGTGTACCTCTACAAAGAGGAACAGAGATATTTTTCTGGGTTCCACGAGGCATGAGAGACTTGTGGGTCCCTTTGGGTCAGTTCTAACTTAGCATATGTGGGTTCTGGTGCAGAGAAAGATCTTCCAAGGCAGAAAAAAAAATAGATATGGGGCTTTTCCCTTCTGCTGTTTTTTCTGACCTCTGTTGTCCTGCCCAATTAGGAGACCACGTGATCCTACAAGATTGAGCTATGCTGTGCAGGAAGGACCCTGTAGGTTGGCCTTTGCACCTATAGCCGGGGAGATGAGGTTTTGTGTGGAAAAAGGCCATGGCTTAGTGAACTTGGGAAAATCTCAGAACAGTTGCCTCCACAAAGAACCGATAGATGGGTTTGGCTCTGCCTAATGGCGTCCAGCCTTGCCCTTCCAAGTCCCAGCATGGGTTGCTACCTAGCACCTGTGGTGGAATCCTTCAAGCTGCTGCCCCAGAACAAGCGAAGGGCCTCGCTTTCTAGGGTGGCTTAGTAGGTGAAAGGGGAAGTCGGTGAACAACCCACCAGCAGGCAGCTCAGGGTGTGTGAGGGAGCAGAAAATAAGTGCCTTCCCTGTCCTAGCCTGTACCTTTTGGGGAGAGACTGACTTGATCAAACAGTAAGAACAGCAGCCTGAAATGAAAGGGGGAACAAATGGCATCCTGTTGGAGCTCGGGCTCGTTGCCTGTGTCCCCACCCACACAGCAAGATTCTGCACTTCTCGATAGTCGCCTGCATACCGCCTCTGGGACTTATTTCAAAACCCTGGCTGAGAAAGTTCTGTAGGACTCTTGTCAGGTAGGCAAACAGCTTAGTCTCTCTTTTGAAACTGAGGGAATCCAGACAGAAGTGGCGTTGAGTTTGACAAAGCTGGAGAAAGGGAGAGGCTGCCCTTGGCTGGTTCCCAGGTCCCTGAGGGATGTCTTCACATCTGGCGCAAGACTTGCCCAGAAGGGAGGCCCTGGGCAACCCACAGGCTTACCAAGAGTACTATCTTCATTATCAGTTTCTTCCTTACTTCTGCGGAAGCTATCAGAGTCTGCAGGCGGCCCAGGCAGCTGGGCTGTGCTGACAGCAGCCACGCTGTGATTAAAAGGGCAGCTGGGCCCCTCCACCTTGTCCTCTTGTGGGCACCGTCCTGAGCAGGAGCTTCCTGGCAGGTGACTGCAGATCTCGTAGAATCCTTCTGCCCCGGCAGGCATACTGCCCCAGTGCCTCTCCTGCTTTCCACTCTCACGATCGTTTTCTTTCTAACAACCACAGGATATCAATGTTGTGCTAAATGAACGGGTTAGAAGATTTATAGGTCCAATGTCAAATCCGCTTTCTTTTTGATTTACTTTCTCCAATTTCCTGTGATGGTTTGAGTTGACTTTTCATATACTCATATGTGTGTGTGTGTGTGTGTGTGTGTGTGTGTGTGTGTGTATAGTATACATCAGAATTTCTTAAGAAATACTTGCAAAACAAGTTGTAAGTTTCAGCTTCAGAACTCAAACAGACTGTGTGTGTGTGTGTGTCTGTGTGTGTCTGTGTGTCTGTGTGTGTCTGTGTGTGTGTGTGTATACACATACAAACATTTATGACCACTTCCTGTTTTCCAGCCCCTCTGAGAGACACAATTCTGGAGACACAAGTAAAGAAAAAAAGAAAAAGGAAAAAAAAAAACCATAAAGCACACCCCTGCCACCTCTGAGCTTTAATTTCTCTCAAACTCTCACTGCTTGGTAAAACATAACTCCAAGTTGTGTTTCAATCCCTAGCAATGTTTTTTAGAAGACTGGGGGTGTCCACGTAGCTACCTGCATCTATACATGTCCTGGAGTATAAACCTGTAGCTGCCAGCATAGAAAGAAGAGGAAAACTGCTTTATTTACTCAGCGATGTGCCCTAGGGTCTCACAAAGCTCAGCTGTAAGTGTATTTAACATAAATATTCCCAGAGCCCTACTGTGTTACGTAGAACATGACCAAGTGCTGGTGACTATTTGATATGCATAGTCAATGCAATGAGGATGCACAGGGCAAACATGATCTTGGTATCAGTGTATGGGCAGGTGGAAAGCACGAGGCTGTGGAGTTAATGGGAAAACTCAGTAAGCAACGATGAGACAGGTGTGGAAAGGTACAAGGATGACTAACTATATAATATGTATAAGCATTAGGTCTATCTTTATGCGCATGAAGATAACTTTAAAACGCCGAATTTTAATGATATTTGATTGACGTTGCCGGTAACACATGAACATAATTAGGTATGAATTTAAATCGGAGTCCAAGGAGCCCAGTTACTTGAGACTGTGACGTATGGAAGACTCATTTGCCTATGCGGATGGAGAGAAGACATGTGATACGACATCAAGGCCAGACACAGGTCGATCTTGTTCAGCCACCAGTGCAACTGAGTGAGAGCTTCGGGTTACCATAGATGTACAAGAGCCAAGTGGTACCCTGCCTGTATGGATGAGACAGCATTTATGGTCAATAGTGAGTTATTGCTCTGAACCACTACATTTTACTGTATGTAGTTCATTTCACAGGTATAGATAATAAGAAAGTCATTCAGGAACTAGCCCCGGAAATAACCATTACTTATCAAAAGTCTTCTTTATACACACTGACACCTTAGAAAACAGGAAAACAGCACTCTGATGCACAGAAGTGTGTAGTCAGTGAAACCCTAGGACCAGAGGATTCTGGGACAAGCAGTTGTTAAAGTGTTATCGTTGGAGACAAATCACTGATGGATCCTACACACTTAGGGATCTGGGGGTCTTTACAACAACCAGGAATCTAAGCACTGTGGTTAATTTGCTTCCTGCTTTGGCAGGTTCCTTCTTTTCAGCCCGCAGAGTTGTTTCTTTAGCTACACCAGCTTGTCTGGTCGGCTCATCCCTCTTATCACTAGGGCTCAAAGCCTAGAAACTGCATTTCTTAATATTCTCTCCAGCGGAGGTCTGGCTGAAGGCTGACAAGCAGATGTGCTTGCCTGTGAGTTAGGAAGGTCCAGAGCGCTGGAGAGCTGCTCGTCTGCTGCAGAAGACAGACGTGTGGGTTTCAGCAGTTATCAGATTTTGCACTGGCTCCCAGACATCTCACGGTGAGTCAGCCACACCAGTGCAAGAAGCAGATGTGATTATCCACAGCTGCTTCCTAGGGTCTCTGTACCTTCCTGGACCTGAGAGCAAACGGCAAATGCGAAAGCTTGTGGCTCCCCCTCACCTTCCTTTCCTGACTGCTCCTGACTTCTCTACAAGTTTTTTTTTTTTTTTTTGATGAGCCCAGTTCCTTGTCTTAAATCCCTTTCCTGGCTGAATTGTGAAGCATAGCTTCTGGGTTTTCCTATGAATGTACATGACATCTGAATGAAATGATGACAAACAAAGTAGCACTTTGTTACATCTATGCATCTGTATCCTTTATCCTTAAAATTTGGAACAAATATATATATATCACAGCATAGAGGCCAATATGGAATCACAGAATAGAAAGAAACAATGAAGAGGAAGTAAATAGTACAGCTGAGGTCCTGGAGTCAAGGGAATTTAGTACTAACCAAAGAAAAAATGTTATAGGTAGGCTCACTAGACTCAGGAAACAGAGGTGCCTAGTTAAGTGTGAGTTATAGAAAAGTCACCTTGCAAGTAGAGGGATATTCTTGAAGAGATAATCATGTGCCTAAGATCTGAAGTCTGCAACCTGACTTGGCAAAAGGGACTCTTACATGATTAAGGGCCTGAATCTTGAGGCAGAGATAGAGTATTCGGAAGCATACAGGGAGCCATCCCTACATCAGCTGAGTCGCTAAGAGTGGAGGATGTTTGCCAACTGCAGTTGGAAGGGGAAGGAGAGGTGGTCGAGGAAGAAAGACTTGGCTGGCTTGAAGATGGAGGAATTGAGTCCATGAGGCAAGGTCACAGGTGGCCTCAGAAGCTCTGAAAGAAAGAAAGGAAGAAAAAAAAAAGAAGAAAATGAAAGGAAGAAAGAAAGATTAAAAAAATGAGTTAGCCCCCACAGCCTCAGAAATGGACTATAGCCTCACCGACACTGCGATCACAGCCCACTGAGATCCCTGCCAGGATTCTAAACAACAGACCTGTAAAATAACTATTATAAGCCACTAAATGTATAATTCTGTGTCCCAGGAACAGTAGATAGCCAGTGCAAACTGGCTGATAATTTCAGTATAAATTGGCCATAGGATATTCTGAATATATATATATATTTAATGAGAATTGCTTCTATTTAGAAGTGAAAAGTAACTTAGTCCTGCTTATTGCCTTGCAACTTGGTTTATTGAAAAATGGAGTTCTAGAGCGCCTGTATCCCCGGATCCATCCCTCCAGCCTTACATCAGCTGTCCACACTTACTATGCGCCAGGCACTGAAATCAACACAACGCCTACTTAATTTCACTGACATCTTCCAAATCCTGTGTGTGGCTATTATTATGTCCATTGTGCAAATACGGTAGTTGAATCTATGAAAGTCTAAACTGTTTGTTCAGGGTCTTAACAGGCAGTGGAAGAGGAGTGGGGTAGAGGGTGCACTGGGTCTGATTCCAGAATCTACTTCATTTGTTTGGCTGGTTGGTTGATTGGTCGGTTGATTTTTCGAGACAGGAGTTCTCTGTGTAATCGCCCTGGCTGTCCTGGAACTCTCCTTGTAGGCCAGGCTGGCCTCGAACTCACAGACATCTGCCTGCCTCTGCCTCCCAAGTGCCACCACACTCAGCCAGAATCCACTTTGCTATTGTCTTGATCCTCTTCCCTTTTTTCGTTGCTAGAGTCCCCAAAGCCTTTGCTGTTGCTTCCCCCACCTACACACTCTATCTCCAGACCAATCATCTGATGTCTGCCCCTCATCTCTCTGATACCGTTGGAACTGTTTTCTCAAGGTCAGCCGGGGCCTCTGAGCTGTTATCATTTCTTAGTCACTGTTCTCCTTCCCTTTCCTTTAGCATGGGGGAAACTTCTGTGTCTTTTTTGCTACCTCTACATGTGGGGCTTTTAAGTTGGAGTCCTGATCCTCATCTTCTGCCTCTAGGAGTATTCTTGCTGTCTCTTTACTTTGTGTGTGTGTGTGTGTGTGTGTGTGTGTGTGTGTGTGTGTGTGTGTGTGTTGCTGAATATTGAACCCAGGGCCTTTTTCATGCTAGGATTGCTGTACCACTGGGCCACACATCCCATAGTCCCTACTCTTCTCACTCATTACATAAAGTATGCCTGAGGTCTACTCTTCCTCGGCACCATTCCTTTATTTCCAAACTCTTTCCGTAATCTCAGTCCTGGTTACAGCCTCAGTTTTATCTCTGCTCAAAAATCCCCAGGTCACATGTGATCTACAGACAGCCTCCTCTGGTCTCAGCAGATGTCATCTTGGTGGCACACCTGGGAGTTGTTGCAGATGTCTGCCAGAGCCCCCGCCTTAAAACAGGGCCATTCACTCTGGGATACCACCCAGGAGTGGTAGTTTTATGTGACTACACTTATAAATTAGCACCAACTTGGTGGCTTGAATGAACACCAATGTATCTTCCTTATAGTCTGTGGGCTGGAATTATTTAATGGAGTTCACTGGGCTTACATTTAGATGGCACCTCTCCTGGCGGCTATAGTGGCGAATCCATCTGCTTGCCTCTTCTGTATTTGGAAAGCTGCCCTGCTCCTCCTGATCCTCTCTGGCATGTCACATTACCTTTTATTCCCTGCCCTCTTTCCTGTACATTCTCTCTCAGTCCCCTTCTCTCTCTCTCTCTCTCTCTCTCTCTCTCTCTCTCTCTCTCTCTCTCTCTCTCTCTCTCTCTCTCTCTCTCTCTCCCCTAAGGCACATTTTGATTGTACTTGGGGCCTCCCTGGATAGTTCAGGATAAACTCTCCAACTCAATATTCTAAAGAACATTAGCAAATTCTCTTCTGTCATTCAGACTATTACAGGTTCTTGGGATTAAGCCTCCAATATCCGTCCCTTATGGCCATTATCAGCCCAGCCTGCCAGGTCCCTCTACAGGCAAGCTTGAGGACCTCTCACAGCAGAGTGGACGTCTTCAGGTGTCTTGGCTCCAATCCACCTTGTTCAACATCTTTTTTAACAAACCATCTGTTAAAAACGAGCTCCTGGTGAAACCCCACAAAAGTCCCCCCCCACACTTCTTTTCAGAATACATTACAACAAGCCCAGTACACACAGATACGGGGACTCCCAGGCTATGGAGGGGGACTGCTTGCTCTTCTGCAAACCCCTTTATTTCTGTATGTTGGTTTCTTAGGACATGCCTGGCATTGTGACTGGCTTCTTTGCCCAGTGCTGTTTCGATCCCATGGTGCTTGCCCACCTCTTACCCTTGAGCAGGCTGCATTGGTTTCTCCTAGGCTGCACCTTAACAACACAAAGGCCTTGACTCATTGCTCTAGAGCCTGAAAGCTGAGGTCAAGGTGTCAGCAGGGTTGGTTTCCTTGAGTCCTGTGAGGGAAGGGTGTGATCTGCCCAAGCCATTGCTCCTTGGTTCCTGGGTGCCTGTTTCTTCCCAGAGATCTTCAGGTTACACTTCTTCTGTGTGCTTCTGTCCACGAATTTTCCTTCTTTAAGGATTACAACTTACGCTGGAGTCAGGGCCAACCCCAATAGACTCATTTCCACCTGGTCGTCTTTGCAAAGACGGTGTCTTTATGCAAGTCCTCAGTCTGAGCTAGTAAGGCTTAGGGATTCACTGTGAAGTTGAGAGGGACACAGTTCAACCCACAGCACCAGTTAGTTACGGTTGTATTTGGTCTCTGAAGTGTTAAGGCACCTTCTGCATTGTAGGCTGAGGGCCCCTCCCTCTTCTGAACAGTGCAGCCATGTCCGAACACTCATCTGGAAAAATTGGCAAACTATACTGTGGCGGTATGTCTTTGAACAAGAAAGTGTGCACGTCCATATCTGCATAGACACATAGCCGTGTGACCTTCCCAAACAGAGCCTGAGCTTTGGGGACAGCTGCGTGGCCTGTTGATCCCATGTCACTCCTGCTGCCTATAGGATGTGTCTTCAATAAATATTTATTGATTAAATTGGAGAGCTTAGTTTGGAGAAGCAGGCAGAGATGATGAAGACTGTAGAAATCAACCTGCTATTGCGTGGCACTGGATGAAGGATCCCGTCAGTGCTTTCCTCTGAGGGAGGAGTGCGTGTTTCACGAGGCAGGTTTTGTCATGTAACTCAGGCTAGCCTCAAACTTACAACGATCCTTCCATCTCAGCCTCCCGGGTACCAGGATTACAGCATGCCCTTCCATGTCAGGTTCCTGCGATGCCTTTGTTGGAGAGACTCTAAAGACCTAAGTGGCTATCATGAAACACTATGAGCCAACCAAAGAAAAAGAGGAGAGAGGAAGAAGAAAGGCAGGTCCCTAGATATTTAAACTAGCTAATCTATGAATGGAGTGAGTTGTGGGGGGAGGGGCAGCACGGAAGCTTTATCTTCATCCTGCTGAGGGAGCATCTCCACATACATTACAAGTTCTGGACCACCCGGTATCATCCCCCCAAAAGAGGAACGCATCCAAGCCTTTCAGATACTAAAACAGAGGCTCGAATCAGCTTATAAATAAACCTCCGTTACACTGGAACAGTTCAAAACTTTCAGCACCTGTATTTTGTCTATTGTATGTAGATCACTGCTTTGTCCCCACTGCCCCCTGTGCGGGTTTCCCATGTGACCATAGGGCTTTACCACTGGGATTTGACATTCCTAGCCTCTCGGTCCGGTTTCTTTTGTTTCAGCTTCTTTTCTTAACAACATGCTTGGGTCATACCAGCTGTCTCTTCCTGGTGCCGATGCTGGGAGAGCTCGGAGCTCGCTGTAGCTTCCTGACACCTTTGTCCATAGGTGGGGGCTTTCCATGGCTCTTTTAGCTCAGCGGCACCGCCATTTTCTCACTCTTCCTCCCTCACGGCTCCTAGGACCCAGGAATGGCTACCTCCTCTGCTGCCATTCCTGAATGCTTACCAAGTATTTTGTTAATCTGCTGCTTTCTTGTGGCAGCTGCTGCGCTCAGGCAAGGAAGAGGGACGTTGGGGCCTCAGATGCTTGCTTGAGTGGGCTGCCTTTGCCTCTCAGAACGCTGAGTGTGGGGTCAGGCTCACAGCCTTTCTGGAGCAGCTGGGGGTTATTTTCGAAGTAGGGGCATTAAAGAAACAACAAGTGCAGTTGTCCAGGACTTTCCTCCATATGGGACTGTACAGGAGGTCAGAGGTTAAGGAGGAGCTAGGCTAGCTGAGTCTGCTTCCTGGGAAGTGAGCTAGGTTGCCAGGAGCCTGGCCCGCAGGCTTTCTCAATGTCCCTTTCATTTCTTATTCCTTTTCAGCCTCTAAGCTAATTCCCAAGAGGCTATGGGTATGGATTACCTCGTTGTCAATGAGCAAGCTCTTCAAAGAGCTCTTACTTTTTGACCTTCAAAGATGCATTTGAGGGGCTGGAGAGGTGGTTTAGTAGTTATGAGTGCCTAGGGCTCTTCTAGGGGATCCGGGGTCCAGTTGCTAGAACAATCCACATTGGGTGGGTTGTTCACCACCACCTATGACTCCAGCTCCAGGAGGATTTGTAGCCCCTGGCTCCCATGAGCACATGCACTCAAAGCACACATAGCCACATATATACCAGCACATGTGTACAAATAATGAAAAATTTAAAAATATATCTTAAAAAGAGTGGATTTATCTGATGACCTTCCTCCAGTCTATGTTATGTAGGTTGTGGACTTACTTCCATTCCCTGTTCTAAATGAGGAATCTAACCTTAATATGTGGGTGTGACAATTCTTTGTTCATGGGTGGATATGATAACATGTGTGTGTGTGTGTGTGTGTGTGTGTGTGTGTGTGTGTATTTCTTTTCTTTTTGGTTTTGAGGGTTTTTCTATGTAGCCTTGGCTGTCCTGGACTCACCTTATAGACCAGGCTGGCCTCAAACTCACAGCCATCTGCCTGCCTCTGCCTCCCAAGTGCTGGGATTACAGATATGGGTCACCATGCCCAGCTGTTTGGTTGTTTTTTGAGACAGGGTTTCTCTGTGTAGCCTTAGCTGCCCTAGAACTCACTGTGCAGACCAGGCTGGCCTCGAACTCACAGAGATCCACCTGCCTTGGCTCCCAGGTACAGGGATTACAGGTGTGGCCACCACCACCTGGCTCTTTTATGTGTTTTATGTCTTCGTGTGTCATCTGTATCGATACTATGCGATGGTGATTGCCATTTGCATCATGCCTGTTGTAGTTTATGTTTGTAGGCAAGAAACAGAAAAAAAAATTTATAATTAGAGACGCTTAAACAAAAGGTTTCAAGGAAAAGAAATGTCCATCTAATGAAACAGTGCAGGAAAAGCTGCTTTAACATGTTTTTTAATGTTTGTATTTATTCCTTGAGAACCTCATACAATATGGTTTGATCATATTCCTTCTCCTCCCCCAACTCCTTCCAGATTCCCTACCTCCCTACCCAGCCAGCTTTATGTTCTTTCTCTCAAAGAAAAGGCAAAATGAAATCATCACACAAACATAATGATAAACTATTGGCCAGCTACCCCTGAGCATGGGTGTTGGTCAGCTACCCCTGAGCTTGGGGTGCTGGCCAGCTACCCCTGAGCATGTGGCTACCCTCAAATGTGGCTGATATACCCGGTGACACTCCATTGAAGAAAACTGATTTTCATTCTCCCAGCAGGTACTCATTTCAAATATCTTCTAGGCTGGGGGTGGGACTTTGTGTTCAATTCCCCTCTTTTGTTCTGGGTCTTTTCTGGCTTGAGCCTGTGTAGGTCTTGGCATGCCATCACAGTCGCTGTGAGTTCACATGTGCTTCAGCCCTGTCATGTCTGGAAAACACTGCTTTAAAACCGTACTTGCTACATATTGTCCAGAACCTAGTCCTGTCTTATCATACTAAGCTGCAAGGGAGGCTAGGAAGAAGTGACAAGGCCTTTTGTAGGGTTGCGATGTGAGCCTATTTATGTGAGTCATATTTCTAGAAAAGAAGGTGACAACGGATGGTAGAGGACAACCAACCATCAGTGTCACAAAAATTTTTATATGAGTAGATTTGGGAAAGCCCCTGGTAGAATGAGGAATGAATGTTCCAAATGTGCAAACTAAAAGCTCTCCTAAAGGTACAAGTCACTATCCAGATATATAAACAAAGAAAAACCTACATATGTCAATATGTACATAATATCATTATATATTAAGTCAACTATGCAAAGTAAGACGTGTGTTAGGAAATCTTTTAAGCCGTTTGTGTAAATAGTGTGACTTGTTCTGGAATGTTTCGCTCAAGATTGCTGTAATCCTCAGAGCTGCTAATTTGGTCAGTGACCTTGAGCTGATCAACCAGAAACTCAGATGTTGAAACCACGCAAGTCTCTTGAGTACCAGTTGCCAGAACAATTTCATCTCAGTGCTAGGAAACTGTGCCCCATGGGCTACCAAGTCCGCATATCCTTTTACAAAGAAGTAGGCTACATAGCTGGACACTGAAGTCACAGCAAGCTGTGAGCTTGGTGCGTGTTTAGGAGCACAGAGGCATAGACAGGTGCAGGCTGGAAATCTATCCACAGACGGTCACAAAAACGAAGCATCAAATGAAGTAAGATATACAAGGAAGAATTTGGGGTGTCCTGACAGGCCATCTGTCTCTTGGAGGATTCCTATCTCTGCACAACAGAAATCAAAGTCAGCTTTTGGTACTTTTTGGCTAACTTTTTTTGTTTGTTTGTTTGGTTGGTTGGTTTTTGGTTTTTGGTTTTTGGTTTGTCCAAAGACAGGGTCCCTCTGTGTAGCCTTGGCTGTCCTGGACTCGCTTTGTAGCCCAGGCTGGCCTTGAACTCACAACAATCCTCCTGCCTCTGCCTCCTGAGTGCTAGGATTAAAGGCATGCGCCACCATGCCTGGCTCTTGGCTAACTTTTAAGATGTTACGTTTTAAAATTATAAATTTACAATTTTATTCTTTTTCATTATGTAAAAAATAAATAGCATTGAAGAGAATATTACCATTTGTTTTACCAGGAGGTCCTGAAGGTATCACCATATATAGCCTCTGGTGTGATCAGCAATACATGAGCTAGAAAGTAGTCTATTAATGGTGATTTGAAGATATGTTAACTGCAGTGATTATTTCAAAAGTTAATATATTTAAAACATTTTAAATTGGGGGCTGGAGAGATGACTCAGCAGTTAAGAGTATTTGCTGCTTTTCCAGAGGCTCTGGAGTTAGCTCCCAGCGTCCATATGATGGTTCACAAATTACTTGTAACTACATTCCAGGGCATCCAACTCCCTTTTCTAGCCTCCCTGAGCATCAGATATGCACATGGTGCACAGACATACGTGCAGACAGAATACCCCAAAATTCAAAATAAAATAAAACTTACATTTAAAAATTCTAATTGTATTATATGAAGGATAAAATGAAGTCGACTCTTTTGACAAAATCCCTTTATCTTCAGTTTATTCATGATGCTTGTTTTGGTTCTGACCCTCCTGGTCCTCTTGTACAGTGAGTTTTCTATATTACACTTCTGAATATCCTAATATTATTTTTCACTAACAATTATTGGGAAATTATTAGGAAGGCCACATAATCTCAGGCAAAACAAAAGGTAGGAAGGTGTTGCATAAACACAATTATCTTCTCTGAGATACAGAATTTGTTTTTCCATGTGACTCATAAGCCGTTCTAGATATTAAATAGATGCCTAGTAACTGAAGGCCCACTCAGTTTCCTTGTCCAGTTTCATGTTTATCTCTTCATACCTTCAGCACTACCAAAGAACAAAATCTATTATGGTCTGCAGTAAGGAAGAAGCATCTGTAGTTCGAATGGGAGATGTGTGGAAGAATGCAAATGCAAGCTACACTTGTCTACCTCAAAAGACCTTAACCACGGAGGTAGACACCAAGTCAACATGGCACTGGGTACCATGGGCCTGGCGCAATTATAGAGAAGTCCAAGAAGTTTTGAAAATACAAGATATTTCTCCAGGATTGCATTTTGATACAATGTTTTCGGTGGCTCAATACTCCAATAAAAGGGTTGTTAAAATTGAGTTATTAGAAAAAGAAAACTATAACAATTTCAACAATATCTTGTCAAAAGCAAAAGAACTGAGTTCTCTTAATCATGTAAGCACAGTTTTCTATCACTAAATACAATTATTTAGCTCTAGGTAAAACAAAATCTTTTAATCAAATTATCCTTAAAGATTCGAATTCATATATTTTATGAATATTTTCCTCATCTTAGTTTTGTTGTTGTTGTTGTTTACAATTTAATAAGTATTTCTCTTGATGCTGGCATCTATGTAAGGCTGCTTTGCAATATTCAACCATTGAGATAATACTGTCTTTCTTCACTGGTTTGTAGTCTTCAGCAACGATCCAGAGTTACAAGTATGAAAGTATTCTCACACTGCCGAGATCACAGCTATATATCTGTCATGTTTGGGATTGTTGGCACCTTGGCATACTTTCCCCAAGTAACCTTGCCTTTTTGAGTCACAATGCCCAGCCCTCTCACCTTTACTTTAGCTCCTATCCTTTTAATGATTACACTTAAAATTGTAAATAGCAGGGACAGACTCCTTTTTGTATGCATCATCTGGCAAAGGTAGCTCCCAGCTCAGGTTTACATGGTTTCTGTTGAAATGTTGGCCTAATGAACCATTTTTACTCATGTGGTTTTCTTCTAGATGCATCCTCTTCCATGCCTTCTTTTCCTCTTTCCTGTCTGAATAATTACCCCTATTTCTGCTCTTTCTTGGCTGTAGACTCTGGGAGAAGAAGGACTTCTCAATTTCCTACCTCAAGTTACTGTCTTTGCTCAGTTATGTCAGAGAGTGTATTTGCTATGGACCATCTTTCTCCATCCATCAGATAAGCAAGTACTGACTGGTATGGAGTCTTCCCATCCTTGTTTGGTGTCTTTTCATGCACGTGCATCGTGGCAGTCCTTTTCACTTGTGTAATACTGTTTATAGTAGCACTTAGCGTTCACGCCCATCTTGGTGTTTTCCATACCTTCTTTCAATGTTCATGAGCCTCTCAGGCATCCTCTCTTCCTCATGGTTATCCAAACAATTTACATAGTGTTTACAATACAATTCAATTTGGCTATGGCATGGTAACAGGAGAAATGTCCCTGGGTGCAGCCTTGGTGTTTGAGATAACTTTTGGGTTTGCTATAGCCCCAAACACTAGAGGCTTTTTGTTATTAGCTTTTTTTTTTCACCTTGGCACACAAAGCAATTCACTGTGGCATTTTTATGTGTATATATCCTTATATTTTGCTATTTGTTGCCATCCACTCCTGGAGACCCCTCTCAGATCTCCATCTACCCCAGTTGGTTTCTATTCTTCTCCCCGTTGGTCTATTTTGCTTTTTTTTTTTTTTAACCACATGTTCTCTATTACCTTACTTCTTATGTCCCTGAAGATCTCTTTCTTCCCACCCATAATTCCTGTTATAGTTTCATGACATGCCCCCATGGACAATTTAAAACATAGGTTCTACACATAAGAGAAAGCATGCAATATTTGTCTTCCTGACTCTGGCATATTTCACTTAATATAATGACTTCCAGTTCCACTCATGTGCCTGCAAATTAATGATTTCATTTTTTATTTATGGCTATTAAAAAAAATCCTATTGTGGTCAAAAGTGGTGCTACACACCATCCATCCTATCACTTAGGATGCAGAGGCAGGCATATCTCTATGAGTCCAAGGCCACCTTGATCTACATAGTGGGTTCCAGGACAGCCAGGGCCATATAATGAGACCGGGTTTCAAGAACTTTGCTTTACCCATGCATTTGTGGATGGCATCTAGTTTGGTTGTATTTCATGGATATGGTGAATGGTATAACTATATACGAAAATGTTCAAGCATCTCTGCAATATGCTTACTTAGAGTCCTTCAGGCTTGACCCAAGCCAGGTAATGATTTCCATAGTGACTGAAGAAGCTTACACTCGTACCCAAGTGACTAAGTGTTCCTCTTTCTCCATATCCTCATCAGCACTTACTGACATTTGTTCTCTTGACTAGAACCTTCTGACTGGGGTGAGAAGGAGTCTAAAAGCAATTTTAGTTTATATTTTCCTGATGTCTACAGATGCTCTAGTTATTGGTCATTTGTATTTCTTTCTTTGAATATTGTCTATTTAGTTTGTTGGCCTATTTGTTGCTTAGATGACTTGGGGGTTTTATACTTAACTTTTTCAGCTCTTAGTATATTCTAGATACCCCATGTCTGATGTATAGTTGGCAAAGGCTTTTCCCATATAATTTCCTATAACTTTTCCATTTCCTTTAAATTTATAGATCTATTGCAAGTGCATACATGTGCTGAAGATTTGTAAGACTTAAGTAAATTACAAAATATTGTTCAACACTGGAAAATTATGAAGTTTTTTCTTTCAAAGAGGACTATGCAACAAATTTACAAAACACAGAACCTAATTTCTAGTTTCCATGTTGACATTTTAGTATCATTTTTTCTCCTGAATTTTCAGTTCCCATTGTCCCCTTCCCAGTTTCTGGATCCCTTCATTTGAATCCAATCAACCTGAACCTCAAGTAATCCAGCCAGTCTTTCTGCTGAGGGTACAGACTCTTGTCTGAACATTACTGAAATATCAGAAGGCATGCTGGCTACTTTTAACTGTCAGTTTGACACCTCCTAGAATCACATGGAAAGAGATTCTTAATGAGGAATTCTCTACATCAGGTTGTCCTATGGGCATATCTATGGGAAATGGAGGAAGACCCAGTCCATTGTGGGCAGCACCATTCCCTAGTCAGGGGCCTCTGAACAAGTTTAAGAGAGGAGGAAGCTAGCTGACAACAACCAAACAGGGATGTGTTTATCCTCTATCTACTCTTGACTATGGATGTAGCATGGCTTCCTGCCTTGACTTCCCTGAAAATATGGGCTTTAATTGGTCCCACAAGCATCAGTGCTGCATGTTCCCAAGAATGGCGATGCTAAGAAGCGGTGGGTCCTTTAAGAGGTGGCACTTGTCACATGTAACTAAGTCAGTAGGGATGCTGCCCTTAAAAGGAATTATCACTTGGGCTCCTGAAGTGAGTCAGCTCCTATGGGACTGGGTGACCCCTGAACCCTTCTGGCTCCCTGTATTACCATGGACTCTTCTGTTTTGTCTACAGTGGTGACCGAGGCTGCAGAAGCACAAGCTGTTCCTCTATTCTGTGCCCAAACTGAAATTATTTGAAAGAGGTGGGTGATGATGAGCCAGATGGGGGAGACTGATAGAAGACAGAATAGCATATTTATCACTCATGTCTAGCCACATAGAGTGAGCCTGCTCTGGATGTATTGCCTTCCTGCCTTCTTTCCTTCCTCTCTTTCTTTCTTTCTTTTTTTGTTTTGTTGTTATTGTTGCTGTTTTCAAGAAAGGGTTTCCCTGTGTAGCCTTGGCTGTCCTGGACTCACTTTGGAGACCGGGCTGGCCTCGAACTTACAGCCATCTGCCTGTCTCTGTCTTCCTGCGTGCTGGGATTACAGAAAAGTTCCTGATTCTGGGTGTATTTACAATCCATCTTCATTCTACCAGGAATATAGGGGGCCTCAATGAGCCATTGTTCCTTCAGACGTAAGCAGCAATGTGATGACAAATTGACTGTGAATATTGATAATTAAAATGACACCCAGGTCACAGCCTCCTAATGAACTCAGAAGTTAAGTTAGAAACGTTTGAATTTTCCCTAGAGCTCCAGGACAACCTTGTGAGGTCATAAATTGAAGAGTTAATTGTAGAGGAATTTTAATTCAGAACATGGTTGTTCTAGCAAGAGATGACATCCAGCAACCTTCTAGGTCTGTGTGATCTGGCTGGAATACAAACACACCTTTAATCCAGGAGACTGAGGCAAACAGATCTGAGTTCAAGGCCAGCCTGGTGTAAAACAAACAATGTAAAGAAAAGCTTAGATGCAGGTGTGGTGCCTTTAATCCCAAACAAAGGTAAAGTTAGTATGTAGAAGGAAATACCCATGTTTGAAAGTGCTGTCTAATTGACTGGCAGAAAAGGTGACTAATCAGAGAAGATTTGACAGAATAGGATACGCCCAACTCTCAGGAGAAAAGAGAGTAAAGGAAAGCTACTTAAGAGACAGTTTTACAGAGGGAAGGGGCAGTTTTACCAGGACAGTTAATAGACAGATGGGTTGCAGAGAAAGAACTCAGGTAAAGACGGAATGAGCCAGAAAATGAGAAGAAGCCAGGATAGAGCAGATGGCAGAGTTACTTTGAGGCCAAGCAGAGCAGTTCTAGGCTGAGAGAGAAGCCAGTTTAAATAAGTCAGCTGGGAGAGGGGATTGAGCCAGAACAGCTGAGCTGAGCCAGCCAGCCCGGAGCTCAGGAAGAACAAGTAAGGATAAGGTTATTAAGCAGGAAGTCTCAGAGAATGAAAACATCATAGGTCTAGGATAGATTGTATGGAGGCTAGAAGCTTCCAGGACTGGGTCTAGGTTAGCAGAAGGAGGGAGACAGTGAGCGTCCCAGACAATAACTGAGACAGGAGAATAAAAGTTACTTTTACAGTTCATCTCTATAACATATGATATTTAGATCCTACTGTAACTCATTTGGAAAGCTAGAATGTAAACCCATTGGAGGTGGCTTCTCTAATCTTTTTCAACCCTCATATTGCTTGGTAAGATGAGCAGTTCATAACATACCGAAGACTAGTGATATAATTTGCAGAACTCGGTACAAGAGAAAAGTATAGCATCTATAGTCAGAAAGCAAGAGAAGATCACTAGTTCATGTACTACATGCGGACCTTTTTCCTTAAAAGATAGCTTATTACTTGCAAAATGTCAACAATAGTAATAGTGATGAACGGGTAACAACATACACATCAAGAAATCAACGTTGGTCCCACAATTTTATGCAGTTTAACATAGACAGCAAGCTGGTATCTTGATCACTTGTGAGATATATTTTGCCTCAATTTCTTGCAAATTCATTAAGCCACTAAATTTATACTTGTAGCAACTTCATGCGTAAGTATATTCAGAATAATATTAGTTATGACACATTCAAGATTGAAAATAGTTTTAAATTTTGAGAGAAATCTGCTAATACTGCTATCACTACACTTAAGAGTATTTTATAGTCTCTGGTTACATTAGGAAACATTTCTGATAATTTCAAAATATGATTTTTCCTCACATCTAGGACTAAAGATATTTGGGACAGTTTTTCTGAAAAATTTTGACTTTTCATTCAAATCAGTTTTGTGTACATCCGAGTTTAGTTACATATATCATTACACAATAAACTTTTAATATTTCTTTAATATTTCATGTATGATTACATAGGTCATACAAGAAACCAAAAATATATTGCAAATTTTAAATGAAACAAAGCATATGTTTATATATCCTACTGTTGTATCTTCAGTTATGAGGAAAATTTAAAGTTAGATTTATGTTATTCCTTGATAATTGGTTTATTTAAAACCCCATCCAAGAAATGCTGGAAGATGCTTGCTTTCCATTTTATATCACAGTATTTCTGTCATATTTATCACCCTGTGTACATTAGAAACATTACAGCAAATTGCAAAGGTAGAGATCCTGCTGGGTATGATGGTACAGGCCAGTGATGCACGCAGTCAAGAGGGCTGTGAGCTTGAGGCCAGGCCTGGCTGCAAGAGACCCTGTCTCAGATCACCAAGGGCGTGGGATGTAGCTGAATGATGGGGGCTTACTGCCATGTTGTAGGCCATGAGTTTGACCATTGATGACAGAAAACAAAACCGCCACAGATACTGAAAGCCAAGACTTCATCCTACATCTTGGTCTTCCCATGACCACGTTGTCTTAAGATGCCTTATTCGTGCAAAGCTTATTGCATGAAAGCTGGCGGCTCCTGATTCAGAGCCCAAGTGGGAATGGTCCTTTCTGCAGACACTACTGAGACAGACTTTGGGG
Source organism: Acomys minous (assembly GCF_964271855.1). Taxonomy (NCBI): domain Eukaryota; kingdom Metazoa; phylum Chordata; class Mammalia; order Rodentia; family Muridae; genus Acomys; species Acomys minous. The sequence continues at coordinate 95,293,042 of NC_140492.1, read as the reverse complement.
ACAGAAGGCAAGCTGGCCTCCCACTGCTGGACTTGGCCTTGCCCCCAGATAGAACACCTCCTTTTCCAGGTGGCCACTTCTGCTGTTGCCAACATACGTCTGAGCCCAGATTGTCCCCAGCCCGGCCCTCAGGGCAGTGGTTCCCTGCACTCCTCACCATGAGGAAGCCACTCACACATGCTAGGTGACAGGCCAGCTGCTAAAGGAGCAGTTTTCTGTGACCAGAATTGCTGCTTCTGGGTCACAGTGCTGTGGGCTTTCACATGGGTCAGTAAATCTCTGCTTGCATGACTCCTCTAAGAGTCAGAATGCTACAGGGGGTGACAGCAAACCATTGAGCCATGGGTGGCTCTCCTGAGTGCAAGGCTTTGTGCAAATGCCATGATGAGCTAGCCAGGTCTCTGACATAAAAGGCTGGCCCTGGCTTGTCTTGATTTAATTCAAGATATATCTGTCTCCTTTGAAAGTATAGGCTATGTTAGTAATAGCCAAACATTTTGACCACAACTATAGTCAGAAATTTATCAGTATGTTATACTTTGCATCTCAGAATACACAGACACACAGACACACACACAGACACACACACAGACATCACACATACACACACACACACACACACACACACACGCACACGCACACGCACACGCACACGCACACGCACACTATACATTCCTAAAACGAGTTTCCTAAAGTTCCACCTATAATTAATTAGTGCATAATCAGGAAAGGCCTCTGATATTTCCTGTTCATTCTTTTGGGCTATGCAATCCATGTGTCATGACCTGTTAATTAGTTGTGACTCTGCAGTTCAGTGCCAGCTGGTAGCTCAGTGGTGACAATAGTCCGCAATTTTATACTTCAGACTTTGAAATCTAGTCTATTATCTAACTGAACAATCTTACTGAAAGGTAGCTGATGAAAAGGAGAGTTGTTAAATGGGAGGGAGGTGTTTTCTGAAGAGCCACAGGGTACAATGCTCTTCTCTGCCTGGCTGAACATTTTTAGCAGTGACTTGAATAAAAACATGTTCTATTCCCATTCATCACAACAGCAGGCTGTGCTTCTGAGCTGGGTCCTACTCACTGGCTACAGTTGCTCAAAATCAGGTGAGCTAAAATACGTGCATTGGTTTGCCAAGATTGTGGGCTATGGCAGAAGTCAACTTCCAGGGCTGTGGAAGTTTCCGACATGGGGTACAAGTCAGGTACTGTCTTGGGAACTTGGGAGGGCCATGCCCTGTGTGTGACGTGTGAATATGGTCAAAATGGAGCCGGAAGTAGACTTCGCTTGCCTTTGCTTATTGCTAACACATACGGAGCACAGCGCTGACCAGAAAATGAATGACAGAAGTTTCACTAGACAAATGAATTAAGAGGCTCAGGGTGACTAGTTTACAGAGGAACCTCTTTATTTCTTAATTCTTCCATTTTCTTCAACTCTGATAGTCATTTTCCTCATTCTAATGGTTAATTTTAGATAAAAACTAAGCCACTGGTGCCTGGACATTTGATAAGCATCCTCCCCCCTCCTGTGGATTAGTAGAGATGTGGACACTGCTTGACATGGGTGTGCATAGGCAGCTAGTTGGAAACCTAGATAGAGCCAAGGGCTGAGCCCTAGCCCAGGGAAGGGAGACTCCTCGAGCCTGGTTCCTTCAAGGAGAGGTTCCCACTTTTCCCATAGCCTTGGTATTGGCATCCCACCCATTTACCTGGCAGACTTGAAACTTGCCAGCCTCCATCCTCGCATGCGCCGACTCTCATGATCTCTCCCGGCATCTATGAATGGTTAAAAACCATATCCTACTGGCCCTGTTTGTTGGGAGGATTTCACTGGTGCACAGTTCTAAAAGACTTCCAACTGCAGTTATTTTAATTGCCCTTTTATTTCAAAATCTATGTAACTTTTGGGGCTGCGTGGAAAATGATGAGAAGACGGGAAACAGGGTGACTGTGTGAAGAAGGAAAAATAAGGAAGAAAACAACAAAATTGAAAATCCTACTGTAGTTAACTCCTTTAAGAACCTTGGTGTGGGTACCTTGTCAAACTATTTCTGTGTAAATGTTTGTATATGTAGTTACTATTGAGTAATGGAAGTCTAATTCACACTTGAAAATAGTTTTTTTTTTCACTTATTTTCACCTGTATCAGTGTCAGGAAATCTACATAGCCTACATCTTTAATCTCTAAATAATATGTAATTTGTTTTCCAATTTTGTTGACACTTAATTGTCTTCAATGTTTCAAATATACTAGTAATTTGATACATAGCTAGTGGGTACATCCTAGAAATTCCTAATGGAATTTATTGGACAGGAGAAATACATGTTTTTATACACGTCATCCCTTTTGGAGAAGGCATGAATTGCCTTACAGAAGAAGTGGCCCAATTTATACTTCTGTTATTATAGCAGGGCAATTTGACAGAGAAATGTTCCTTATAGTCTCATCTTGGTTCCCAGTTGGTGATGGCACTTGGACAGGTTTAGGTGATAGAGCCTTGCTAGAGGAAAGGCATCACTTGCGATAGGGCTGGGCTTTGAGAGTAAAAGCCCCCGACTACTCCTAGCTCACTCTCTTTGCTTCATGCTTGTAGTAAAGGGTGTGCGTTCTCAGCCTGCCTGCCCCTTGCTGCCATGCTTCCCCACCATGCTACATCCTTATCCCCCTAGAACCATAAGCCCAAATAAACTCTTTCTTCTATAGGCTGCCTTGGTTCTGAGGTCCTAGCACAAGAACAGAAAAGTAGCTAATACATGGTAAAACAATTGTCTAGCTAAATATTTAGGTAATGTCTATAGAATATAAAAATGAAGAACAAATAGGACAGAACAAAAACTCCACCCAGATCTCAACCACTTTGTCTTAAAATTTTTTGCATGGTGGCTAACACAAGTACAGACCGTCTTTGACTTAGGATGATTTGACTTCCAACTTAATGATGGTGTGAAAGTGATGTACATTGTGAATGTTGACTTTTTCTCCCTGGCCTATGTTGGACACGATAGTTTCTCTGGTGATACTGGGTGGCAGCAAGAGTCACAGCTCATAATGAGTCTCATGTCACTGTCACAGGAGACACAGCATAACCTCTGCTGCTACTCTGTTGCTGAACTACAATGTTCAGCCAATCAAGTGTGCTCAGGTGCATTTTGGGTTTGGTTTTGGGGCCCAGGGTTTCTCTGTGTTAGCCTTGGCTGTCCTAGACTCACTTTGTAGACCAGGCTGGCCTCGAACTCACAGAGATCCACCTGCCTCTGCCTCCCAGAGTGCTGGGATTACGGGCATGCACCACCCCACCCGGCTATCAAATGCGTTTTTGAATCATCGTATTTTCCAATGTACAATGAGTTTATAAGATATAATCCTATCATAAGTTGTAAGTGTTACTTTTCTCATTAACGTCAGAAAATGCATGAGAACTTAGAAGAGAGGGTGTAATTTGGCTCAGAGATTGAGGATCGGATCCATCATGGCAGGGAAGACATACAGTAGGAAAGCCTGCTGGGCACAGCACATCTACAGCCAGAAGCAGAGAGAGAGAGAGAGAGAGAGAGAGAGAGAGAGAGAGAGAGAGAGAGAGAGAGAGAGAGAGGCGCGCGGGGTGGGGGGGGGGGCGAGGACTGGTAATTTACTTATCTCCTTTTTATTCAGTCTAGAATCTTAGGCCTTGAGAAAGTGCTGCTCAAATTCAGGGTGTGTCTACTTACCTCAGTTAAACCCTCCCCGGAATTACCCTCACAGCCATGCCTGGAAGTGTGTTCCCTAGGCGATTGCGAGTGCTGTGAAATCAACGATCAAGATAAACCTACACACAAACCAAAGAACGCCAGTAAGGCGGAGGCCTTGCTTTTATATATATATTTACGAAATTAATTTTTTTGCATAGGCAGACTGCAGAATACCCATGCTGTTTTCAGTATTTTGCTCGTGAACCTGCAGTTTGGGTAGGACCTGATGAGGGCAGATGATCTTCGCTCACTCTGTACACAGGGCCTCAGAAGGAGAAGGAGCTGAATCACCTTGTCTCCTGTGCCCTGTTTTAGAGGCTGATGTCGGCCATGAAACAGCGTCATCTGGTGCCGACAGATAACAAGGCGACGTGGCTCCTCTGTGTGCCTGCTGGATGAGCAGACAGAGTCCCGGGCAGGCGATTTTGTCACCTTTCTGATTCAGCCTTACGAGTTCTGCTGTAATCCCAGGCCTGCCTGGTTCAAGGAAAGGGACACTAAATTCCTCATGTTGCTCGTTTTTATGCCAACTTGACACAGGTTAGAGACGTTCTGGAGTAGAAAACCTTAACGCCCCCTATAAGACTAGCGTGTGGGCAAGCTTGTAGGGCACTTTCCCAACTAATGATTGATGTGGGAAGCCCCAGCCCGTTGTGGGTGACGCCACTCCCAGCCAGGTGACTCTAGGATGGTATAAGAAGGCTGGACTGAGCGAGCCATGGAGAGCACAGGCCAGTGAACAGCACTCCTCTGCATCTTCTGTATCAGTTCCTGCCTGCATGTTCATGTCTTGGGTTCCTACACTGTTGCCCGTGAGTGATGGACAAGCTGTAAAATGCAACAATCCCTTTCTTCCCTAAGTTGCTTTGGGTCATAGTGTTTTGTCACAACCCTAAAGAAATACAATTTTGCATGAGTTTATTGTCTTTTGGTAATAACAAAACTGCCATAGACTGCGAGCACTTAAAGAAAAGGGGTCTATTTTGGCTTACGGTTCTTATCCAAGACCAGGGGTTGCATCAGATGATGAGCCTCTCATTGGCAGAGCCCCAAGCTGACATAGAAAGGTATATGGCAAGAGATGGGAAACACATATTTATGCTTTGTCTATGACTGTCTTCTTCCAAAGCCAGCAGGTTTAATCATGGAGGCTCCACATTACTGATACTATTTAATGCTTAATCATCTTCCAGACTCCCACTTCTAAGCATTGCAGTTAGATTAAGTTTTGTCTATCGTAGTTACCCATGATGAGGATTAAATTTCAATAGGTGGAACTTCAAGGGACTTGCCTAAATGAAGTCCAACTGTAGCCACCACCCACTTCCAGGGAAGACGTGTCATCACACCAGCCTAAGAGGAGCAGGCAAGATGGGTTATTTTAGCACCACTGTGTTTGGAAATACAATCTGCATGGGCTCCGTGAGGAAAGCACTCCACTCCAAGAACAGTGTGAGTCCATTACATATCCCGCCCATTACATTCAGTCGAATTTCTCTGTAGAAAATGTGACCGAATATAAGAAGTGTTTTCCCTAAAATTACCTCCCAGAAAAAGAAGAAGCACTCTTACGTGTGAGTCTTCCATGTTGTGAAGCGTGTTCTTACCAGCTGTGTAACACATGCTAACCTGAATCAGACTCACTAGTTGCCTGTTTAAGGATGCTTAAAGAGGTCATCTGATTAAAAACCAGTGGGGACAAAAAAAAAAAAAAAAAAAAAAAGTAAAGAATTTAAAAAGCTTTAGCCATTATCCTTGGGTTGTCACTGCAATGGTAAAATTTGTTCCAGGCCACTGCAAGTATGAATTTTAAAGATCATGTTAAAAGGCAAGGAGTAGCTGTAATCCTGGCATGCCAGCAGCTGGGATAGGAGGAGCAACTAAAGTTCCAAGTCTACAGAGTGACATCCAGGCTAGCCTGGGGTGTATAGAGAAATCGTACTTTGTAAAGATATTAAGGGGAACAAGTAGCAGATAAAGTACAAAACAGTAGGGGAAGGGGAGGGACATGCTCCTGTAACGATACAGAAATGGGTATCCACACTCTTCAGACAGAACTGAACAAGGGACATCCTCCAAAAACTGTATGGTTAAAATTGACTCCAGTGATGACAATATTAGTGATGTGAAAAGTCAATCAAACAACATGAAACATTTTTTTTAATTCATGAAATATAAGGCAAAAGTGATTCTAAATTAATAGGTTATTTTATATTATATATGGGCAATTATATATTACAGATTAATATATCATAATTTGCCTTGTATTTCAATATATACCTCAAATATTATTACTGTTAGAAGACTAACAAAAGAATTTCTGAAATATTTTAAAATTTGGTTTAATGTGCTGTAGTTTTTTATTCTTTTTGTTTGTTTGTTTGTTTTTTATTCTTGACTGTGTTTGATAGTTAAATAAGCTAAAATATTCCAAAGGACTTAAATACTCCAGGCTCCACATTTCAGCTGATTTTTGTCATCTTTGTAACCCTGCTATCTGAAGTGTACACCCTAGTACACAGCTGTCCAAAACGAATGACTTGCTGTCTCTTCAGTCTGCTTTGCTGTTTTGAAATTGATCTGTGGGGATGGAGGAACACGGAAATTAGAGGTGACAGTTCCCTTTAAATGCTTACTTCAGAGGACTCCTGCAATACGATGTCTAACACACACACACACACACACACACACACACACACACACACACACACACCAGGGAAAGGAAGGGTGCAGAAGAGTGTCACACTGACCCTTTGAATGTTAACTGCTGTAGGGGACAAAGGATACAAACCATAAATATTATGAAAACCTTTGGGGTTCAGGTCAGACTCTCTTCCAGGTCACCATTGCCTGGTGGGAATATTCTGGAGAACTCAGTCACACAGGTCAGTCCAAGGACCACATTTACACAGCTCCTGAATTGGGCTGTTTTGAGTGACAGCCTCTCAGAGCAGCGGGCTGATGTTGCACCTGCCACAACTGCCCTGCTATTGTTTAAATTACTTAAATTAGAGAAGTCTCATATTCTAGGCTTTTAGAGCCACTTGAAGTTCTAGGCTCCTTTGCCATTTACATTTTGCTAACACAAAGGAAACAGACCCCCAAATAATCCATTGGTGAAATGCTTGAGGTGTGCACACATTACCTACTTGATAATATTGACCCACTGCTAAGTATGGAAAGACACCACATCTGACATCGTCTCAATATTCTGGGATCTTTCATGTTAGTCAAAACATGAAATATTTTCATTTGATTAAATCATTAACTTTTTGAGAATTCCAGCCATGCCACTCGTTTCCTCCCTCCAACTTTCCCTGAACCCTTCCCCAACGTGTCACTATCTTAGTTAGGGTTTCTACTGCTGCGAAGAGACACCATGACCACAGCAACTCTTATAAAGGAGAACACAGAATTGGGGCTAGCTTTTAGTCCAGCCCATTCTCAACATGATGGAAAGCATCATCGTGGCACGGAGACAGACATGGTGCTGGAGAGGCAGCTGAGAGTTCTACATCAGAATCTGTAGGCAGCAGGAAGGAACTGTGAGCCACTGGCATAGCTTAAGCCCCTGAGACCACAAAACCCACCCCCAGTGACACATTTCCTCCCACAAAGCCACACCTACTCCAGCAAGACCACACTTCCCCATAGTGCCACTTTCTGTGAGCCTCTGAGGGCCATTTTCTTTCAAACAACCACAGTCATCCTCCTGATTAATTTATAGATCACTAAGTCAAATTAGTGCTGCCCATGTGTTTATGGTATGGAATGCCCATAGATCTCCATACAGTATATCCACTGTAACACAATCTACCACTGACCACAACACCAAAGAAAGAAGACTCTCTCTTCCATCCGCTATCAACACTGCCTGTTGTAGAAGTTTTGGTTCATATGTAAACATGGTTTTGTTTTACTCCCAGGTGTGGGATATGGGGGGGGAGGGGCTGCTCCAGTTTGTCCACAGCTGATAACTGCCTCCTGAGAGGGCACATGATGTTTTTCAGCTGTGAACTACGTCCTTGGGCTGGGGAGGGGGAGGGAAGGATGGGGGGGCGGAGCATGGTCTTTGCCAAAGGGGATAAGAACCAGCCCAGCCCAGAGACTGGGGGCTCCAAGAAAAATGGTGCTTCCCCCCTGCTGCTCCTGGTTGCTGCTGATGCAGTTGGATGAGGAAAAGTTGGACATATCCTGAAACAAGGATTGGACTTGCCCCCAAGGACAGCAGGAAGTAGCTAAGGAAATCTATGCCCCCTCTCCCTACTAACCTTCTATCTTTCCTACCTGGCATTGGGGGTGTTGGAAGGGATTTGGGTGAAGAAGGGAGAAAGAGATTTAAGGAACCCAAAATAAAAATACATTTTAAAAATATGCCAGCAACTGCCAATAGCTGTTCAGCTATGGATGAGAGACCTTTGAAGTCCTTCTCCATTCATGCTGGAATTTTGCCTGGCTTGGTCTTGCGCAGGACCACAGCTACTGTGAGTTCATGGATGTGCAAGCTGTGCCATGTCCACAAGATAGCATTTTACAGAACCTCTGCTACTTATTTTTTTTTTTTAATTATCTGTATTGCCTTTATTATCAGTAGGCCCGGCTAGCAATCCATCAAGACACAGGTACTTGTTATATTTTAAAATAGTCTTAGTTAACCTGGGGCAGGGCAGATATCAATCCTCTAAACTACTTTCCGTAGTAGGGCCTCAGGCATGGGATCCCTGTCTCAATCCCATGTCACCCGCTTCCAATAACTCCTATCAAGCTACTTCCCATCTATAATCCCATATACTTGTTAATGTTCTTCATCTGGGCTGGATTCTCCATCCACGCCGGCCATGTGCTTCTCTTCCATCTAACCCATGGCGGCCTTCCTCTCTTCACTTCAGGTCTCTTTCCTTTCTCCTCATGGTGGTCTTTCTTCTTCCCAGAATTCCTCTGTCCTAGCCCCACCTATCTCCTTTGCTCTGCCCAGCTGGAATGGCCTTTTATTAAGCAAAAGGTGGGTCACTGACAGCAAGCAATAATTAGCATCAAAATACATCAGACCATCCCCCAACAGCTACCCCCAGCTTTTACACTATTTCCAGCCCCTCTTTTATGGTTTCTCCAACCTCGGTGGGAAGGGATACCTATAGATATCCCACTTAGAGTTTATTCTCAACAATTTAAGCAATTACAAGTCTCTGGATTGACCATTACTTACTGCACAGGTAACCTCTGACAAGGGTTGAAAGCAGTACAACCTAAGGGTGTAAATTAAATATTTAGAAGGCATGACAAGGATCACCATTCAGCAAAATACTAATAGTAGGTTCTCCTGTAGGACTTAATAACTCCCCAGGCATGGATCTCTATCCAGAATTCAATTCATACTGACTCTTTCCCCTGTCAATTCAAACTTTTAATTTAAATATTTTATTTTATTTTGGGGGGCATGAAAGAGAGAGCCCGAGTGCCACAACATGCATTTAGAGGTCAGAGGACAGATTTTTTTTTGGGGAGTCACTTTTCTCATTTTAGTATCTGTTCTATGGATCGAAGTCAGGTAACCAGACTTGCATGGCAAACGCTTTTGCTGCTGAGCCATCTGGCTGGCTACTGTTCAAGCTTTCTAACAATGCTTTATTACCTGGGTATTGGGCAGAGTTAGGAGAGTGTGAAATTGAGAAAGTGAAGACTGTTTCTCTGAATGGCAAAAATAGTCGTGAGTCTCCATTGTAGTTTGAAGGCAGAGTGTTGCTCGGAAGGCAGAGTACATTAGCGTGTTTGGTAAGCATTGCTTTATAGAACATACAGTGACACGTTCCCTCTAATTAGGGAAAATTGCCTGGTAAAAAGAAAGTGAGTCCCATATAAGGTTATCATTGAGCGAGAGGCCCCTCGCAGGGTGGCTGATGCTTTCGAATGCCTCCAATAGTACTGACTACCCACTTATTCTTGATGCATATACATGTATGTGGCTGTATATCTACAATACATGTATGCAAAGCCACATGATACATGTAACCTATGCATGCTAGTTTTCTTTTTTCTCTCCACCCGCCACCTGCCTCTCTGGAGCTGAGGACCATACTCAGGGCCTTGTGCTTGCTAGGCAAGTACGCTACCACTGAGGTAAACCCACAACCTCCATTTTTCTTTTTTAAAAGATAGTTAACAGTACACAGCAAGGTGTATATGAGGGGAAAGTCAACAATACTTTTATAACATTTTAACACTACTTCACCAAGTGACGATTATTAACCACTTGGCACACATAACTCCTTATATGTACATGTATTCATTGGTATTCTTAACAATAATTTTCATTAAAAAAAACACACCTCACCCAGCCTTTCTCACCAAGCATTTTACTGCAAACACTCAAGGTTTGCAGTGTCAAAGATCTAGAGCCTGTACAGGAGTCTCCAAGTCTGTATTTTAAATTCTACATAAAAATCTCAGCTCTTGAGAAACAGAGGATGAAATCTTAAGAGCAAGGTCAGCCAGGCACAGTGGCCCAGGCCTACAGCTACTCAAGAGGCTGAGGCAAAAGGATTGCTTGTCCAGAAAGTCTGGCATGTAACGTGCTATGCTGATTTGTTGTTCGCACTAAGTGTGGTATCAATATGGCAACCCATCACGAGTGAGGACCTCTAGGTGACCTAAGGATGGTGAACTGGCCCAGATAGGAAGTGGAACAGGTTAAGAATTCAAGGTCATCCTTGGCTACTTGGCAAATTGGAGGCCAAGGTGGATTACATGAGATCTTATCTCCAATTAATAAATAAGTAGATGATAGATAGATATGTAGATAGGTAGGTAGGTAGATAAAGAGATAGATAACACATAGATCATGGTATATTTGCATATTATTTGAGGTTGTTTAGGTCAGTTTTAAGTTTTTATAAACACTGTCGTAATTTTTAAACATGTCAATGTTTAGTAAATACAGTCACAGTTATCTTTGGTTGTCAACTTGACACACCTGGGAAGAGGAAACCTCAGTTGAGGAATTGGCCTGTGGGGCTTTTTAAAAAAAATTATTTTTAATGGGTACAGGAAGGTCTGGGCAGTACTAGCTCTAGGCAGGTTGGCCTGGGTAGAAAAGTAGTTGAGTGTGAACTTGGGAGCAAGCCAGTAAGCAAGGTTGCTTCATGGCCTTTGCTTCAGTTCCTGCTTTGAGGTTCCTGCCCTGAGTTCTGTCTTGGCATCCTTCAATGACGAACTAGAATGTGTAAGGTGAAAATAAACCCTTTCTTGCCCAAATTGGTTTTGGTCAGTGTTTTACCATAGCAGCAGAGAGGGAGACCGGGACAGAAACCTTCGTAGCACGAATCTTCAAGATATCTTTCTGAATAAAAAGGTATACTTATTTTAAACTTTACTAGAAAAGTCCCTCCTTCTAATGTTTCAAGAATTCTCTTGCTCTCTCCCTCTCCCACTGCAGTGGTGGGGACTGTGTTGGTTGGCTTTATATAATTATGATGTAATGTCTTGAACAAACATCGTAAGGGTGGAAGGATTTTGCACAGTATTTCAGAGGTGTCAGTCCATTGTGCTGGGGGAAGTCATGGCAGAGCAGCTCACTCCATCAAAGTCTAGAAAACAGAAAGAACAGTGAGAGGAAAGAGCCAGAACAGGATCTAGCCACATAGGACATACTCCTGATAACCTATACCCTCCACCCATCCTCTCTACCTTCCACAGTTCCTCTACCTCCCACCAGCCTATTCAGGTTTTTATAAGTATGTATACTTTGGTAGTTCCGCATGAGTTCAATGTATTCAGGTCTCTATTTGAATGTTGAGTCCATCAATGAATTAAGCCTTTCATTAGGTCCGATCCTTGATGGTCCATTTGTCTTTGAAAATGCCCTCATAGCTACATCAAATGCTTTGGTAATCTCTTTGATTTTCCTCCATGCAGGCAGGAGGGCAATCAATAGCAACAATGACAGGATAGAACCCAGAGCCCTGTGCACATCAGGCAAATGTTCTGCACACAAGTCATGTCCAAGAAAATCACATTATTTTAAGGTAACTTTTCCCCCCTATTCCCCTATCCTTTGGCTGTTCTAAACAATTATTTTTTTTAATACTGTGGCCATAAAGTATGTGTGGATGCTGAGAATTTGAGATGCGTGAATGGAGATACTCTAGAGCAATAAAAGGTACGTCATAGTTCAGACTCAGGATGAGAAAAATGTAAAAATGTCTTGATAACATCCATAGCAATTGTTTTATCATTTTTGATTTATTGAGTTGAAGTTTTGATTTCTAAAATTAATTTCCCCTTTTAAAATATAAGCATTAGAGATAGTAAAGTGCATATGACTCATTTATGCCTACATGTGTTTTGGTTGAACAGCAATGTTATGGGCATTTAATAGTTTTGTGAGGTGACATTGACTCACCATGCTAAATAGGTTTCTTGCTTTGTTTTGGTTAAATTTTGAGTAGAAGATATCTATATCTATATATCTCACAATTAGAAAATGCCTATAATAATTTTCAGTGATTAATCCAACAAATGACCACAACTTAGTGGCTCAAAGAAATACAGGTTTATTCTCTTGGTTCTAGAGGTGAGAAATCCAAAATTGCTTGCATAGACTGTTTCTTCCAGAGGGTCTAGGAAGGAGTTAACTTTCCTTGTTGCTTTCTGCAGTTGAGAGATAGTTGCCTTGACTTCACTTGTGCCCCCCCACCCCCCCTCCAACTGTAAGGCCGTGAGTGACAAGTCACATTACTCTAACTCCTCTTCTAACTTTTCTGCTTAAAAAGCAAACAAACACCTTTACTGATATATAATTTGAATAATGCACAGCTCCCCTATTTCAATATACAAATAAAGATCTTTTAATACACTTTCTAGCTGTTTCTTTGACTTACAGTGACAATAATCCATCATGAATTGAGACTCTCATGACTCATAAATGCATTAAAAGCATATATCTGGAGATGGAGAGGTGGCTCAGTGGTTATGAGCACTGGATGCTATTCTAGAACCTGGGTTAGAATCCCAGCACCCACATGGAATCTCACAACCATCGGTAATGCAATCCAATGTCCTCCACTGGCTTTCATGAGCACTGCATTCATTGGTACACATATGTACATGCAGGTAGCATACCTATACCTAAAATAAGACTAAATGAATCTTTAACATTTTATTTAAAATTTGTAATATGTCTAGTCTGCTCACCATCACTTCTGATGCTGAGCCCATAGTGGGGTCTGTAACTTTCCCCCTCCCGTTTGCAGGCTTGGCTCACTGACATCATTTGTATTGCTAGCTTGGGAAAAGATCAAAAGTAAAAGGTAAAGCTCAGCTCCTACAAAATGCATGTCACTGTCACATGGCCATGAAGTCAAAAGATTATATGTTATAAATATTTCACTTGGGAATTCTGACTCATAGGATTCTTGATTCGCTATCACAATCCATTTTAGGCCATTTTCATTACCCCTAGAGAAGCCCTGTATTTTTGGCCATTTTTTCCTCCCTCCTCAAGTTCCGTATCATCCCCACCTTGGACAACCACAGATCTTCTGTCTATTTCTATGCATTGGCCTATTATGAATATGCTATGAAAGGGGAACTCTGTGATGTGTGATTCGCCATGATTTGCTTCTTCTACTTAGCATGCTGCTTTAGATCTGTGTTGTAGCATGTTTCTGTTCCCTCCAGTTGCCTGCTAATGTTCTATAGTATTCCCCTTCCAGTTTGAGAGATCCCTGTGATAGCCACAATTCAAGAAAATCTCCCTGGCTTAAGGTCAGCTGATGAGCAACCTTAACTCTACCTGGAATCCATGTGGCCTACAGCACTCCCGGGTTCTAGGGATTGGGATGAAGATGTCTTTGCAAGGAGGAGGAGGATGCATTTTTTTCTGCCAATGATACTACCCAGCTCCAGGTATTGCAATTAATAGCAGAACACAAATACTCTTTCTGGAAACAACATTGCTACTAGTGTCTTTTGTGAGTCTTTAAGATATTGTGTGTACATAGAAACACACACACAGACACACACACACTTTTTTTTAAATGTTCAGAACAGCATTAATTGGTTTATTTCACTTTCTTTGCAGTTTTCCTAATCTTTAACCTATTTTGGAGATTGTATTAGTGTCTTAATGGATGCTGTAACAAATAACCACAATGGGATGTTTCAAATCACAGCCAGATGTTCATTTACAGATCTGGAGGACAGGTATACAAAATAAGGGTATCAAGGACTGGCCTTCTTCCTGGAGCTCAAGGCAAGTGTACACCCCATGCCTCTTCCAGCCTCCAGTCACCTCAGATGGCCCGGCTTTCAATACATCAGTTCAGTCTCAATGTCTGCTTTTGTATGGCCTTGATGAGTCCACGATGCCTTCTTTCTGTCTCTTACAATGACATTTGTCATTGGGTATAGCACCCACTCCAATGAGCATGTTGAGGGTTCTGCTATGACTTATGCAAATGATGCTTTCTAATTTAAGCCTGTCTCATCTCAGGGTTCTTAAAAGTCACATACCCATGTCCTGTGTTAGGAAAGGGCCTGCCTTTCCAGAAGCCTCTATCTAACCACTGGAGAGTTGTTCTGTGTCAATAGGGAATTGCCTTACTCTTTGAAACAGCTGTGTAGTGCTCTATAGCAAGAGTACGTACAGTATACTTAAATATCTCACCATTAGTCCGTGCAAAAACATTGAGACTAGAGTGATCTATTGGTAGTTGTATTGGTAGTTTCTCTTTGGGATTGCTTGTCAAAATATTCTCAAGTAGCCTACATGGTTTTATGAAATTGTAGCTTAAAAAAAAGAAAGAAAGAAAAGGCACGGCTACTCCGACATGTAGATGAGAGTACACAAGGCTGCCTACCCAAGGGAGGCTTTCTCTGTGCCTGTTGTTGCAGAGCATCAGGTATCTCCAGATGGGAGGTGTATGTCAGATAGTGTCTCATCACCTCATCAGGATTCTGCTTAGACTTGAGAGGTAGCTCCAGGTCTCTCTGATCAGACTGTAGGCTATTTCCCTTCTTGGCACTTCTTCATTATTCTTTATCCTTGTCAGGGGACATAAGCTTGCTTAGCTATGAGGTAATTCAGACGGATCGCTTGGGAATTCCTGGAGACTTGCAGGTATGCCTGCATTTAAGGACAACTTCTTCTTCTTCTTCTTCCTGGGAAGGACAAATGTCCCCAAGCCTGTTTTCTGCTGAAGGCTTGCCTAGAATGGCAAGTGTCCCACTTCCTCTCCACCTACCTACATCTGTGAGGAACACTAACCAAAGACAGGCAACATCAGGCTGTGTCCCTGCCCTCATGGGGCCTCCCAGGCTATACTATGTCTCCTTAATGTATATGGGCACCAATGAGCTGCCGAGAATTTTTCAGAGGGGCGAATAGTAGCTTGGCTGATTTCCTCTTCCCTTTCCCTGCAAGACACACACCCTTTTAAGAGAAATCACGTCAGGTAAGGAGGGCTATTGTGTTTCTCAGGTGAGGCTTTTTAGATAAAACTTGAGGTGAAACACAGCCTGCTTACAGTGGCTTCTAGCCCAGAGGCAGTTTGAACAGGCTCTCTTACACAAAGACATAATTCAGGCAGGGCTCCTGAACAAGGGTGTATTGTCCCATTGTCACCGTGTCAGGAGACCTGTTAATGGTTTACACGAACCACGTCCTCCAATTTAAAGCCATGTGTTCCATTTGGCAGGCGAAAGTAGGCGATCTCCTGACCATTTGTCCAGACTGGCCAGGTTCGAGGAGCCTTTAAAATTGGGGGACACAGGTTGTCTCTTCCCTTCCCCCCAACTGCCTCATTCTCTGTGCATGGAGCAGCAGTGAGATTCTTATGTCAGTCTGAACCTCCTCCGGGGCCCCACTCAGAGCTAAGTGAGTCACTAGGGTCTGAGAAGTAGAGACTCAGCACCTCAGACCCAGTAATAAAGCAGCTCCCTCGCCCACATCCAGGAAGCACCTGCTTACGTCACTACTTAGGTGTGACTTTCTAGCTTTTTTGAAAGCTGGGTGGATTGTGCTGTGTTCTCTGCAGATTGTCCAATAAGGGACTTGGGTAACATCGCAATGTTGGGGTCTGCCTTCTGTTCTCAGGAGACGCTCAGGGACCTGTCCCAGGGCCAGACCCTTCACGGGCACCCTTCCCAGTCCATCCGCACAAGAGCCTGGCGAGGTAGGTTCTGTGACTGACATAGTTGGTGTAGAAGAATAAGCTTAAAAAACAAACAAATAAGCAAAGAGATTGGGAAAAAAACAAAACCCAACATCCAAGGGGAAGCTTCAGGGTCACTACTCACAGGAAGATGCAGAACCAGAAGAGTGGGGCTGGCACCATCACACTTGTCTTTGGTGTCCCCATTGTCCCCATTGTGGTCAGTATTCTGAAGTCTTGGAAGGAGAGGTGGTTAAAAAGGGGGCGGGGAGGGGTAGTGAATTGAGGGTAAAAGGTGATTAGGGACACAATGTATCTGTCAAGTGGCTCTGCAGTGCAGGCTGTGTTCACAAGGAGCTGGGCACCGGGTGACTTCCACAAAAGATAAGAATGACCAAAACTCTTCTTCTCTTTGCAAATGGGCCATTGATTTTCAGTGTGGCTTTCTCTTTTCATAACACCCTCTTCATACTTTCTGAGTTTCTATTAAAATAACAATAAGAATCAGTCCCAAGAACCAGGCCTGTTCTACCAGAGGTCAGTCAGTATCAAAAGCACCTTTCCTGGTCTTTTGTGGAAAGGAAGATTGTCCTTTTAAAAAGCTGGCCCATTATTCGTGGGAGGTAACTTTTTAGAGGACTCCTAAGCCTTTCCCATAATTAGTCACCTCCTTAGAACGCATCTACTCTTTGTGGCAATAACTCACACCATTAATAGCCAGTGAAGTGCTTTTCTAATGAGCCCCTTGGTTCAGAACTAGGACACGTGTATGTCCAGAAGAGCCTACATCATGTGAGCTAAGAAGAAATGGCAAAGCCCTCATTTCTAAATACCTCATCCCTCCGTTAAGGTTCCCAATGCTCCCAGAACTTGGAAAATACGTGCAATTCTTGGGTTAAGCCTGTTTCTCCCCAAGCCCTTTCTCAGGGTTAGTTGGCGTGCAGTAGAAATCCAACTTTTTAATGGTGAAATGGTAAATTCAAAAGTTACTTATTTCCTTATCCCTAGCAAGAAGCCTAGTCGTAACTAGGACAGAGTGATGCACCCATTTGAGCCACCTCCTCGCCTAGCTTCTCACCCAAGCCCCTTTTGTATGTGGCTTTGGAAGTTGCTGCTCTCTGCCATCGCGGCTGTGTTCTGAGTAAGGAGAGAACAGGGAACAAAACCAACACAGCCCAGCGCCAGCCAGGTTTGTCTGTTTTTATTAGACAGGAATTTTCTTTCCCCAAACCTCCTGTTTCGTCTCGTATTCACTTCCACCTGAGGGGGGAAAAAGTGTTTAAGAGGATCAGTATGTGTACCTGGCTGGGCACACCGCTTCCCTGCACAATATGGGGGTTCTGTTTCCAGTCACAGAGGGGAGAGTGGCTCAGAAGTAGGGGAGTAGCCCCATCTGGGAAAGCATCTCCTGGACAAGAGAAACGTGTTTGGGAAGTTAGCTTAATATGTCACTAACACTGAAATGTAAGTTGGAGTGCAGTAGGCAGATAGTGTTTTCTTTCAACTCAAGGTAGCATGGCAGCAACACTGGATTCTTTGTCGCAAATTTGCTTAGGGTGTTGGCCTTCTTCTAGGATGCGGTTAAGTTTCCTCTGGTCTAGGTGGCTAACCCTGACTGTCACTGTCAATCTGGATGGGATAGCTCTTCAATGTGGAGTTTTCATGTGTTCTGTAGATTGTATAGCCTATCCTCTGCCAAAATATACGAACCTACATACATACATACATACATACATACATACATACATACACACACACCACACACACACATACACATACACACACACACCACACATGTTGTGTCATGTGGGAGGGGGCGTGTGCGTATGTGTGGGTGTGTATATGCCAGTAACATTGCCTCTTTCCCTATAGCGGCTATAAGTAAAACCAAAGCAGCCCTAGGCAGTACCAAGGTGCTCCCAGCTAAGACTCAGTGATTTAGTCTTTTCTGCGGATGGGATTCGTACCCTTCTCTAGTCTTGAAATGAGGAAGGGTAGGACTCACCTGCTTACCTGCAGGAACAGCTAGCCAGTGAGGCAGCAGCTAGAGTGCCTGTCAGCTTCTTCCACGTCATTTCTGGACTAGATTCCTACTAACCCAGCCATGATGGCATCTATTATACAGCCTTCCTACTCAAAGCCAACATCTCATGTTACAGAATTTACTGTGACCAGAACAAGTTAGCAGCGAAACCACTTAGCAAAGAAGAGCACAGGATAAATAGCTAAATTCCAATTTCACATATCTGTTTGGAATGAGAGTTCCCCGGGAGCAGTGTGCAGGCTCACGTGTTCAATGTGGATAATTCCTGCAATTAGTTTCTCTTGCCAGAGTTTGTGGCTGTTTACACGGTCCAGCATGTACTTCCTGTACCTATTAGCAAGTATGCTGGTGGCCAAAAGCTGTGGCCAGTCATCCTCACATATGGAAACTGTGCCCTTGCGGGACCTTGAATCCCAGGTGATCCCGAAGGTCTCTGGCCCTCAGACTATAGCCCTCGTGTCTGTATCTTCAGACCGTGACTGGAAGGAAGCCCTTTCCTTTGCCCTAGACAGACATCTTAACAGCTCAACCATGGAAGTCCCATCTAGAGATTCTCAGAAATTGTTTCCAATCCATAGCCTGTGATGGCTGGGCTGGCTGGTATGCTGCGGAGAGAAACTGCCTATGATCTGCAGCCCACGGACTTTCCCAGAGAGTTGTGCTGGGTACCAGTGTATGAAGTCTGGAGGGGGGGAAACTGGCTTAAAGAATCTACACCAAGACTTCCCAAAATTATCTGAATAGGATGCTTAGACATGATGGGTAACTGACTAGGGTCCGCTTGGATAGTCACTGCCCGTGCCTGTAATCCATGTAGTAGCAGGTATTTGACAAATATTTGTGATGGGTCACGCTGTGCTGAGCCACGTGTTTAGGATAGGAAGTATTTGCCGCTTTTTAAACTCTTAAATCAATTACACATATTTAACCATCTGTAATTATGTATTCTTAGCACCTGATTCTCCTTTGCCAAAGCTCTGAGAGGACAGAGCGATGTGCCTCCCGGTCACTGTTGTGTAGCTGGTTCCCAGTTGTTGTGTGTCTGTTGTAGATGTTCTAGATGGATGAGTTGAATAGAAGGAAGGGACGTGCGGTGTTCCCTCTGAAACACACACACACACACACACACACACACACACACACACACACACACACACACGAAGCTTAAGATTGAGGCTGTAGCCTGATTCTAGGAAACTCACACACCATGCTTTGATTAGATTCCCTTCTCGAGTTCTCTGCTTTGTCCTACACAGGTTAGTAAGTCTGGGTCTGGATTGTGTCTTAAGAGAACTCAGGTGAAAAGCCACTTGGTCTGGCTGCTTAGGACCTTCCCAAAGAGCAGTGAACTTTTCTTCACAAGGGGCAAGGATGGAGCTCCTTTAAAACTATAAAACTAAAACTAAAACTAAAAGACATAGCCTCGCCAAACATGCCGGTGTTGTAGGAATGGAATAGGTGGGTCACGGTTCCAAGACGGCACTCCATTTGTGCTGCCGAGGGCCAGCCTATGCTCCAACAGTAAAGTGTGGCTCTGAGCTCCCTCTATCAGGGTCAGTATACAAGAATCTATTTGCCAGCGATCACATAATCCCTAGAAATAGACTCCAGCAACAACATAAAATCTCACTTAAGAATTTAGAGCGTATACTTGATATAAACTAAAATACTTTCAGTTGAGCACCATTTATTCTATTAAATTTCTCTTATTATACTAATCGTGAAAATAGAAACAACTGCTTTTCATGGTTCCCTTTATTTCCCATGTTCAGAATTTCTCCAGCTTGAGGACCAAATAGGCACCGTCCCTGGTGAGGGCACCCTGTACATTGGTCACCTAATGACAGCAGGACAGAAAGAGGCCCTTCATGGCACGCGCAGTTTGATTGTGGAGTCATCTGTCCCAGGATGTTTTGTTTGTGATCGCTCAGAAGGTCCTGTACTGCTACCTCCCCTCCACACCGGTGCCACCACAGCAGACGTGACAACTCCACGGGACCTTCAAACACTCCTTTCTCAGCCTGACCCTGGGGAAGATCGGGTCTCATGGGAAGAAGAAGGAGCTGGGTAAAGCAGCTTGTTCTATTTTCATGTTCAACATAAGGGAAATTAAGTCCTCAACTGAAAATCAAATACATGCTCCAGATTCTTACGTGGCCAGGATCCTCATAATCTCATGCTAAGGACACAAGTAGCCTAGAATCCTTTAAGGTATCCTACAGTGATGGATAGCACACAGCAAACACTAACATGTAGGAAGCAATTTCTACCGTTTTTCTTCATTAGCTCCTTGCCTGTTATTTCTTGTCACCTTCTTACATTGTGCTTACTGTGATCTTCCATTTGTGGCTTCTTACGTATAAGTTTAATTATTAATTAAAAAAATTTTTTTTCTGTTTCCTGCTCTGCGTGTTAGTGCTATATGGTTTTGGTTTTTTGTTTTTGTTTTTGTTTTTTTTGGTTTTTTTGGTATGTGTTGCCTTAACTGTATTTACAAACATTGATGTGTTTGCTTTTATTTCAAGGGTTACAAATATTTTCATTTCCCTTGAGCGTTTTCTTTGAGTTCCTGGTTATTTGGAAGTGCATTGCTTAATTTTCAAATACTTGTGCATTTTCCAAACTCTCTTTCTGGTCATAACTTCTGGTGTAATTTCGTTGTGCTTGGAGAAGTGCTCTGTGTCACGGTTTCCAGTCTTTTAAATGCTTTAAGTTCAGGTTATGGGCTAGAATATGGCTCTCCTTGGCCAGCAGTCCATGTACACTTGAAAATAATGTGTATTCTGCATTTATTACACAGAACATTTTATTAATATCAAAAAGGCTAAGTGGTTAGCGTTCTTCAGATCTTTCTTTCTTAACACATTTTGTCATCATATTTGCATTATTTTCTGAGTGGAGAGTTTTTCTTTAATACTGCAGGTCAGTTTCTGTTTTGACTTCAAGCTTCTGGTGCTTCGGTCTTTAGTACATCCAAACATAATTCTCATTTGCTAGAAGAAGCGTGCTTTTCTTAAGAAATACTCCTCTTTTTATTTGTTTGGTTTGTTTTGTTTTCTGAAAGAGGGTTTTTTAGAGTAATAGCCCTGGCTGTCCTGGAACTCTCTTTGTAGACCAGGCTGGCCTCATATTCACGGGAGATGCGCTTGCCTCTGCCTGCCAAGTGCTGGGAATGAAGGTGTGCGCTGCCATGCCCAGCTGGAGGGCCTCTCTTTATCCCCTAAGAAGAGGGTTTTTATTTACCCCAGGCTCAGTGCTTTGTCAGTGTTTATGGTCTGTCTCCTAGCACTTTACATCTTTCATTTTATAGCCTAAGTATCTGAGCGAAGCCTTAAGCCTTGTGATTTCCCCAGATTGCCACCAGTCTTCTCTGTGAACGCTCCCTGGACAGAGGAGTCTATGTCAATTTTCCTTACGTCTATGATGCTCACAATTCTGCACTGCCTTGTAAACCTATAGTTTGTATATTAGTCATCTTTCTATTGGTATAACTAGATACCTGAGGTAATCTGCCTGAAAAGAGGAAAAATTATTTGGAGTTATGCTTTTTAATTTTTCATATTTAGTTGTTAATATATTTAATTAAAACAATTACATCACTTTCTCCTTCCACTTCCTCTCTCCAGCTACTCCCCATAGGCCTGCTAATTCTTTCCATGTCCACCGTCACTCTCAAATTAATACCCTCTTCTTCTCTGACTATTATATGTGTGTGTGTTTATACAACTATTAAACAATTTTCTGAGTCCATTTTTGTTATATATATACATATATAAATATATATGATATATATAAAAATATATGCTATATATAAATATATATGATATATATAAAAATATATGATATATATATACACACACATATATACATACACACACACACACATATATGGTTTCAGAGCTGACCACTTTGTATTTGACAAAAAGTTAAGGGGCTAAACTCGGGGAAAGACACAATTTGAAGATCTTAGTTGCCTAGGCACTTTGGGGACCATAAGAAGGATGTATATGAGATGGTGGAAACAGGACTGAAGCCGACCTTGCCTCATGGTCAGTAGATACAGCAAGGAAGAGGGATAGCCTGACTCATAATATTCCTTTCAAAGCCATACCCCCAGAGACAAGAAGACCGCCCACTCGGCCCATGCCTTAGCATGTCCACACCTCTCGATAGTGTTGAGAGCCAAGACTTCTACGCATGTGCTTCTGAGGGACATTTATTCAAATATCAACCACCAGTCGGACACCACCAATATATTTACTGTTCGTCATTTTAGCTGAATCATTCTCCAATTTCATCAACTCTTTTTAGTGAAGACATCTCATCTCTTCTTAGAGCCATCATTTTCCTTAGCTATTCCATAATATGGTTGCCCCATGAGCTCAGTTCACTAGTAAATTTATATTTAAAATGTCAATATGTAATTGTCTGGCTTTTTGTTGTTCTATAAATGCGACTGAAGAGCTTCTTAACCATATGTCCTCTATGTATATTAATGTATGAGTTAATATTTTTTACTGACTACTCCACTCCTTTTTGAAGGGGCATTGAAAATGATAGTCTTCAAACACTCTTCCTGAAATGCAGCTTAATGTGTGATCTATTTCTTTGCTCTTAGTATTAGAGTTAGACACTCTGGAAGAGACATGGAAGAAAAGATCAAAATGGCCGGCAATACAAGTTTCTGCTTAGTTTTCTTCTCCTTTCTCTCAGAGAACTTGAATGGGATAGCATCACCATTTTTATCTCTCATACTCCAAAAACAACGGGTTTAAACCAAAACACTGTCTGGAGGCCAGAGAGAAGTTGAGAAAAATCCTCACTAATTCTGAACGAACTGAATGGAAAGTCTGTCAAAATCTCTTTAAGAGATTCAACACGTATGAGAACAAGCCCTGTTCCTCCCTCTCTCCATCCCTCCCCGCCCCTACCCAGTACATGTGGGGTCTAAATGTGCTGCCCCATGGGAAAAGGTCTGGTGTCAGGTCACAGTGGAGGATGAAACATTGTTCCCTCCCGCCATTCACTTCTGTTGCAGGGTGGCTTCCAGCCGTTGCATCATAACACACATCCTTGGCTTGCCTTGACCCTGACACCATTTTATAGGCTCAATAATAATAAATCTATGTCCTGAAATAGTTTTGCAGATTACAGCAATCAATCAAAATTCAGGGAGCCCAAGACTATTAATGTCATCAGCGGTGATGCAGACCCCGGGAATCCATCTACATCAGCCATTACGATGGAAAATACACCAGGAGAGCCTGAATTGGGAGGGAGGGGGCGTAGATGGGAGGGTAAATTGCAATTCTGTTTTTATCAGCCATCAAGAGATGATTTTCTTGGGGAGGGTTTTGTTTATTCGTGGTAGGAAATGCAACTGGGACTTGCTAATTCCTGTTGCAAATTATCAGCTCTGGGTCTTTTGCTAGCTCTGGGGCTTTGTATTTAAATGCTGACTAAAGAGACACTCAGCTGGGAAGGACTTATAGCCACAGGGAAGCCCCAGACCTCCCCTATTGATGGGTGCTGCTGATTGCTGAGGAACATGGCAGCGAATAAAGGGACTGCTTCTTAGGGCTGGAAGGTGAAATTTCCTATAACACCTATGGCTTATTATATCTTGAATACAGCATTGGTAGGGTGGAGGCAACTGAGGCTTCCGAGACAGGAAAAGTGAGTTCTTTGCTTGGCTCTTCTGCTAGCCAGTTGTACAACCTTGGGCAAGTCATTTGAACTTAGTGGATATTATTTCTGTCTCTGTTGTAGGCTATTTGCTCTAGTTCAGGCATTCTAAGCCACTGATCCATGTGGTCATTTGGGTTAGGGTGTGTGTGTGTGTGTGTGTGTGTGTGTGTGTGTGTGTGTGTGTGTGTGTGTTTATACTGTGTGAGAGTATGTCTATATGCGTAAATGTGTATGAGAGTATGTATGTGTATCTGTTTGTATGCATGGTATGTATGTCTATAAAGAGTGATTTAAACATGAAAAATTTTAAATTAAAGCTGTGTTTTAATTTTCAGAAAACTCAGAGGCACCATTAATGCTGGGTTAAATCTTTTTGTAGCAACAACATTTCTGGGTAGCAGGTGCTCCTGTCTATACACCTTGTATTTCCCCTAGACCCTTGGGCCCCACATATTGTCCAATTCTAGAATCCATTGATATTAACAGCCAATTTCCGGTGGCACAGGTCTCACCAACCGCTGAATAAGATGATCCACAGATAGGGTTATATGTAACTTTAGTCTAACAAAAATTAAGTAAGGTCTTTTAAAAATAAAATAGTAAGTAGGATCCCAAATAGTTAGGTGTGGTCTCCATGTCACCCTTTCTATCCCGCGGTGTGAGTACCAGTGTGAATGCCTGCTGCTGTGGGTCACCAACTTCTGGCAGAGATAAGAACTGTTTTGCTAATGTAGGCTTTTTCATTTTAAACCATTCCCACACATACGAAAATGGCTCATCATAGGCGCAAGGACATATGAAAGTTGGATCTTTTCACCAAATATCAAGGTCTTAAGTCAACAAGCCTGAGTTCTGCTCAGACCACACATGTCCCACTCGCCCGTGCTCGCCAAATGATGCTCTGGTCC
The DNA here is from genome assembly GCF_964271855.1 of Acomys minous. NCBI lineage: Eukaryota > Metazoa > Chordata > Mammalia > Rodentia > Muridae > Acomys > Acomys minous. The sequence goes on along the minus strand of NC_140492.1, from coordinate 95,268,519 downwards.
ATGTCCGCTGTTTCCTGTGTTCCTTCCTCTGCTCTTCACGTAAGCCAGTTAGGTGGCATCTGATACCATGCTTTTGCATCTTTCCCTCCTTCCTACCAAGCATGGTCTGGAACCATCCCCGAGTGGTCAGCGCACATGTAGGACGAGGAATTGGCCTGCTTTAATAGTGCTGATGGCAGAGCGCCTGTCCCTCACAAGTGACCAGCTAAATCTAAAGCCAGGGCTCATAGGTGTGTGTGCATCCAACCCCACATGTAAGTCCATGACTATGGACGCATTCTGAGAACCCATGTCCACATTTAATTCAAGTATAGGGACTAATCGTGGGGTTAATGACAGATGTCCTTGGACTTGCTGGATATTTTAACTGTCTTCTGTAGCTAAGCTGTCTTTACCAGGTAAACCATCCTCCCCCCCCCCCCTTTCCTCCTGTCACCATAGAGCTTTCCATTCCTCTGTCTTCCCCGTGGATTTATAGTAGCAAGGTGTGTGTGGAAATTTCCATCCAAGAAATGCACATAAAAATAAATCATCTGTCTTCTCACTCCTTTATCCCCATAACCGTTGTCTCAAGAGAGCTTGCAAGCCTTTATGCCTTTTCTGATTGAGGGAAAGATTGATTCCATGGCATAGAGTGGTGACCTTGACAATGTCAAATGAGTTAATATGCCATTAGGCTCCAGGCCTGACTTTTGGGTTCATTCGCAGTCAGTCATTGAGGGGCTCTGTGTTCTCTGAACAATATGGCCGTTGAGAGGGTCTGAGGAGGTGGTCGTCCATGCAGTCTGCGGCTGAAGGGGGTCTTTCAATTTCACTTTTAATAGGAAAATAAAATCAGTTACTGTATCAGCAAAAAAGCTTTTCAGAAAAATCAGGTCATTCTACGGTCTGTGGCTCTTTTATTATGATTGGAATCATGTCACTAGATACACACGCAATAAAATGCTGCCTCGTAGGTCTGCGGAAACAGGCAAGAAAATTGGGTTTTCCAAAGTTTCGCTAAATGTTACTTTCTTAGGACAACAAACTGTGGGGGTTTTAGGAAGAGAACAGCCACGAGGTTGAAGTTATGATGATCTTTTGTGTGTGCATATTTGGGGTGGTGATGGCAAGTGAATGCTGTGAAAGCATACAGCCTGCTTTCTTTCTTTGGCAAGCGGGGAGTTTGCTGCTGGGTCAACCTCTGCGTCTCTAAATCCCAACAGCCACCAGCCCTGCACTTGGCTTTGCAATCAGCTACATTTGCCTCTGTTCCTGGGCTCTCCCACTTACTGGGTGACCTTGTGCAAATTACTTAATCCTCCTGGAGCCTCTATAGGAATGAAATGAGATCATGCTTGTAAAGCTCTTCTCACAGTCTCTGGCTCAGAGCCAGTGGTCAATAAATGGAGCTGTGATTAGCATCATTATTATTATTGGGCTTGGTTCGTCTTGCCTTAATTATCTGTGGGCCCCACCTCGCCGGTGGTGTCTTTCTGCCTCTCAGAACAGCCTTCCTTCTGTGCCCAGGTTTCACTGTTGGGGCGTTGCCAGCTTCTCCCTTCTAAGGTGGTGGTAAGAGGATGGTGTCTTCTTCCCTTCTCTGGGCTGTGGATAACCTCCAAGCACTTTCGCATTCCTCGAAGCAGAGCTGTAATCTAACAACACCTGTTCCCTGGGCTGTGGACACCCCAAGCCTGAAGGCGCATAGCCAGCCAGCCGAGCCTAACCTGCCTGAGATCTTTTGACCACCCAGGTAGGAAATTACAGGTCTTTGAGCTCTCCCCAGAGTCCTGAGCCTCTACGAGGAAAAATAGTGGCACAGTATTTCTTTATCCCAGCCCAGAAATGTGCTTCCAAGGTGCACATAGGATTTCTGCAATAGCTGCAAGCACCTGTCGACATCGGTTGAAGGAACACACAGCTCCCTGGGACCTACCTGCAGGGTGATTGGTGACCACGGCTGCTCATAGCCTGATATTGGAAGATACTTTGTGTCCCCACAAGTCCTACTGAATGTTGCTGAAAATTGATATCCCGACATTAAAAACAACAACAACAACAACAACAACAACAACAAGATTTTTGTATTTAAGTTTGGATCTCCAGGAGAGCTAGCAATACTGAGCAAGGAACGTTCTTCATAGAATAGGTGCCCTATTGCTGTGCTGTGTAGCAACTAAGTGTTCAAGCTATAATCATCTTATGCCCACTCCTGACCAAAGGGACACACACACACACACCAAAAAACAAACAAACAAACAAACAAAAGTACTTGGGTTCTTGGGCTCTGGGACATCATATTCTCTATAATCTAGGGAGAAATAATGTGAGAAGTCTGGCTCCAGGCAGCTCTACCAATTCCCTGCCAGTTAAAAGGTATGACCCAAGAAATGAAAAGAAACAACTTGGCTCACAGTTTCTTTCCCACCCATTTCAGGACCTGTCCTTCCAACCATTCCTAATACAACAGCATGCACCTGGAATAGCACGTTTCACTATGCTGTCATTGGTTCCTCAGGGTAAGAACACATGACTGAGGAAATGTACCTGCTAGAATTTTCCATAAGCAGTTTACCTTTGTTATGGAAAGCAGGGAACACAGGGAATATACTCCAGACATTCTGAATTGAGGCCGCATATATGAGAGGTTTTAGGGTGGCTCAATGGCTTTGGTCTAGACAGCCCAGCAACTGCTCTCTCCCAATAGAAAGTCCTAGAGTCTATTAGTTGTTCAATCCATGAGGCTGGTTGTCTCAGCTGGTCTTCGGTATGTGCTGGAACCCCAACAAAGTAGGCTCTCTCTAATGCCACTGCAAGAATCCAGGTCAAGCAGGCAAAGAGCAAAAGTGTCCTTCCTCAGTATCCTTTATATTGGCTGCCACCAGAAGGTGTGGCCCAGATTAAAGGTAGGGTCTTCCCATGTCAAAATATGCAGGTTCCAGGTGGGCTTTTCCACTTCAAATGATTTCATTAAGAAAAACAAAAACAAAAGCCCTCAAAAGTAATGCCCAGCCACCTGGGTTTTAGTTAATTCCAGATGTAGTCAAGGTGGCAACCGAGAACAGCCATCACAGCTTTCATAATAACTCCACACTTGGTGTCTAAGTACAGCTGCCAGTCACAACTGTAACGTGCATCTCAGGGCAGACTTAGTTGTGAAATGCACAAGAAGTTTTGGGTATTCAAAAGAAGTCACGAAAAAAAAGGATAATCAGTGGCTAAGCAGTAACTTCAAGGCGAGAGGAGCATTGTGGGTAGATTGGCCATTTTGAAGTACGATTCAAATGGTTGTCACCATCATAACTGCTCAGAAAACTCCTTGTGGAAAGACATTGTTGTCCACTGTCCACCTCTTTGTATTTGTGTCTGTGTGTGTATATATGTGAGTGTGTACACGGAGCACAGCAGAGGTGAGAGGACCAGGGAAAGATACACAGTCCATCACCACACTGTTAGATGAAGGAGCTCTTCCAACGCTCACATTTGAGCCGTATTGCTTGGGTGAATGCTAGTTGGAAATCTGGCCTGTCTCTGGGAGCTTTAGCCTCTGCTTTAATCTGACAGACAGACCATGCATTGTCACCTGCTTTGCTGGAGCAATAGGGGGATCATGTCTACATTCTTCTCCCAACAATGAACTCTTTGAAGATGGATCCAATATTCTCTTATGTTGGCCACTTAGGGCTTATGACTCAATATATATAATTTATCAAATTCCATTCCATTTACTAAAAGTGTAACTTGCCCATGCTGGTTTATAACGCACCATGCTCTATCTCTCAGACAATTGGATCTGCCTCATGAACAATGTTCCTTGACAAAGGTCTCCATTATCAATCAACCGACTGTAAACTCAACTTCCCCGTGTTAGCACATGCCTTTCATATGTTTTCACTGTCTCATTTAGAAACCTGCATCCCCCAACCTTCCATAGGTCTGTAAGAGTCTTTGCCACTTTATGCATCTCTATAAATTAATATAAATATATATGTACATATACATATAATTAAAGTTCTATGTGTTTCCTTGTACCTTTCTTTTGTCTTTGGCTAAACTTCATTCACATCCGCACTTATCTACTTCCAGCTGCCATGAAAGCAGAGTTGTTTATCACTACCTCATCAGTCACAACCTTTCACACACTTTTGAGGTGCTGTTGTGACACTTTCTGTGGTCTCCTGTCATTTATGAGAACTGTGACTAAGTGAAGGACTGTTGCAAAGAAAAGCATCTTCTGTTTCCCAGAGCCCTTAGCAATGTGGGAACCAAAAGACGTGTCACGATTCTTATTTTTAGAAAACTTTGTGTTTTGCTCTAGCAAAGATGTATGAATACATTTACATCAAGGGCTGAACACAAAGTACCCTTAATCCTAGCCTAGATGCAAGACACCAAGAAGCCTTGCCATATGGCCTTTGTTGATGAAGATGTTATTTCTGACAAACACTAGAAGGTGGGCTGTGACAGAATTCCAGGAACTGGGTTATATTTATGATCTAGGTTTCCTGTGCCTTAGTTATACAATGGGCAAAATGTTGGCACATCCATTCCCATGTACATGCCAAAGGGGCAGAGTCTGTTGGATTCACCGATAATCTTGGTGCCTACAATATTGGCACAGCAAAAGTACCTCACAGCTAGCTATGAGAGAAAGAACCAGAAAGGAGAAAGCTTAGATTATTACTCCATGAAACTGCTTATAGCTTGTTTCAGTTTCTTTTTTTCTAGCAAACAAACAACCTCCCCCAAACAACAAAACCCAAAGCCTTTGTTTTCTCATATAATTTTATAAAAGAAAAAGGATCAAAGCAGCCCATTCCCCTGAAAGACATTTCCAACTATCAACCTTTTTTTGGCTTCCTGTTTGGTAAGTATTTTGTCTTTACGTTAAGGTATTTTGCCCCCTACCATGATTTCTTTCCTAGGGCAAGCAACTTTAATGTGAACTCAAATGCTTTTTGAAATGCTTTGGGAATATAATCTTAAACTTTCTCTCCCTTTTATATCCTACAACAGTAATTCCTCTTTAAAAAAATAAATAAATACTAGCTTTTAAAAAATGAATTCTATCTAGCTCGACCTGTCCTCACAAATCTACCCTGACTTCATCTTATCAGGCTCCATTCCCTCAGAGCCTTTAGCATCATCACAGTCCCAGTGACTGCTAGGGTTTTCACGGGCAATCTGATATGCACGCTCTTCTAACTGCTCATAAAACGTGTGAAGGCTCAGCATTCATTCCCAGCTACTTCTTGGCCTTTCTAGCCTTCTCTGTAATTGGCTGTGAGGCTGGCCTTCTGGAACCCAGGCCTGAGGTATGAAGCCATGGTCAAAAAAGTTGCTCTTGAACTGAATGATGAGCTTTGCCAGAATGGCCAAGTTTTGCTCCATTCCCAAGGGGGGAAGAACTGGGAGGCAGTTTGAGTGAGAATCTGGGAAGTGTGAGGGAGCTTGACCTGGGGTTTGGAATGTACCACTATCTCTCCCCCTTCTCCGCTCTCTGTTTCATCTCTCTCCTTGCCTCTCTCATCAACATGTCAAGAGACTAGAGTGATAGTTCATATCCTGATGGGAACCAGATGGTATTTTAGAGAAAAAAAATGATCTGGTTTTGAACACTTCACTTCACCTCTCTAAGCCTCAGTTTCCTCACCAAGTAGGGGTGATGATGCTTCCTTGAAAGGACTATGAAGAGGACATGAACTGATGACTGGACACATTGGTAGCCTTACATCCTTCTCTTCTGTTCATATTCAGGTCCTCTATGAACAGCAGCAGCATCTGTTTATAAGTCCATTATTATGTGGGATCTGCTTTCTATATTCTGAGTCCAAACTCTTGTTCTGTAGAGTGATCTTTCTCTACTTCTTTCCCCAGCTCCTCTTAGATTTCCCTTTTCTCCATTATTTGTTCCTGGAAAAAAAAATTTTTTTTCTTCCTTCAGATTTTCAAATTTAAAAAACATAATGGAGCTATAAGCTGCATTTGCTTAGATTAAGCTCATTTTCCCTGTGCTCCCTTTGATCCAGGGTATTGCTCACATCCCTGTGGACCAGCATCCCTCAGCCACAGCTGCATTTGCCCATCATGCATAGAGCTTTTCATTGCCTCCGTGGTAGGCTGAAGGAGTTGACGCCTTTGGGAGTGGAACCAGGAAACGCCTGGGAAACCACTTGAGAGTCTTGTTTGTATGCAGGTGAAGCTCTTCACAGGGCAGCAGAAGCTGTAGTGGCTACAGAGAGAAGGGGACACCATGATCAGCAAATCCAAGTTGGCCTCACCCCCTTTGCTACTCATTAGTTGCTACTAACTCAGCTGCAGATCCTCTTGATGACATTTCTACTCCTGTCAATGGTATCTGAACCCTAGGTCCCAGGAGAAAAATAGATATGATTCTGGGAAGAAAAGATGGTAGCTCCCTTGTCACAGAGCCAAAGATTTTGGTAAGAAAATTTATACAGAACTGAGGGCTTGTAGATCCAGGAAAGCTATCATCAAATGCTTGGAGACATCTTAAAATAGGAACATTCCTCAGTCTAGCTTTGTTCCTAAGTTATGGGCCATTCTTTATGGGGCCCTTAAAAATAGCCCATGAGGGAGTAGTGAGTTCTAATTTTGTAGCTGTCACTTTCCTGCAGCAATCGATGCCAAAAGATTGCCCTCTGCGTGACCTCGAAACTGAATTCAGCAGTAACCACCTAGCCCACTCACTCTGGGAACACCTCAGCACTAGTCTCAGTGACGTTCCTGGGGCTCCTATATAGGCATGCCTTTTTTCAGACTTCTTGAGTCATTTAAATCCTGTTGTAAGAAACAAAGCTACATCCACCGCGCCACCCAGGAAGATGCTAGAAAAATGTTATGTTCCTCTCTACAACTTCTTCATTTATAATATGAGAGGCTAGAGTCAGCTTTTCTCTGAGGATCTCCACCAAATGCATCTTTGTGTATTTTGAGCTGAGACTAGGCATCAGTCATCTTGTAGAGGTGTCAGCAACCACAACTCTGAGGGTACTCATGATTTCCCCAATGTACACGGCTTGGTTCTCTTTCTTAAATCATTCCTATCCTTAAAGATGACAGAGAGAGCTTCTGGGTATACAACTGGTTCTTGTGCATCAAAGTTGGATGATCCAGGGGATCTTAGTGGACAGGTAATTCTGGCAGAAGAAAGCTTGATTCTAGTCCTAATTCTACATGTGCCCCAGGAGAAACAAAGTTCGGTTTTTAATAAGTGAAATGATTTCCTTTTAGTAGTTAGAGTTCCCTCCCCAATAACTAATGGAGTGAATCAGGTAGCGCTAAAATAAAAACATATATATATGACTTGCCCATCTACTCAATTAAAAAAATTTTTAATGCATGTTGACTCTTCTACCTCTTGGCTCCTTGTTTGGAGACAATTTATACAGACATATGATAACTTATTACTTCCTTTCTGTTTCCTGAAAGAGCAGCAGTGTAAGAGACATTTGCTGTAGGTTAACTCTTGACTGTCTGGACAAACTAAGATTTGGTTGCCCTCTTTCAGCATTTCCACAGTACCCAATTTGGTTTTAGCCGTGTACATGTTTGATCTTGTTCAAAGCCAGGGTCCTGGAATGAACCTGGTAAAGACGGGAAATGCTAGGAAACTAAACTCTTATTTATTTTGGAAGCAGAGGGCCAACACATTCCAATTTTCATGGTAGGGAGGCAGACGTGGATAATGTTGTAAGTCCACAATAGAGGGAACTGGTCTTCCTGCCAACCCAGCTCCTGGACTGAACCCTACATAGCCCTCAAGTTGTCTTCCAGACTGAGTTTTGTGATAACAGCAGTGACATCCGGTAATTATTAAAGACACTCAACAGGGACATAACCAGTAAATATTTGTCTGATTCTGAAGCCTTGATGATATAAGTCCAGCCTCTCTAAAAAGAAATGGTGGTGGTGGTGGTGGTGATGGTGGTGGTGGAGGTGGTGGAGGTGGTAGTGGAAGTGGTAGTGGTGGTGGTGATGGAGGTGGTGATGGAGGTGATGGAGGTGGTGATGGAGGTGGTTGTGGAGGTGGTTGTGGAGGTGGTGGTGGAGGTAGTGATATTACCTATAGGGAATACAGTTTTCTGAGCACCTCCATGTTTTAGCAGCTTTTCGCCATCTCAAATTTTACCCATTCACCCTCCCTCCCTCTTTCCACAATCAGCACTAAAATGAACAATAGCACTTTTGACTCAGATTTTGTTATTTGTCTTAGTAAAGAGGGAATTTTAACTGTGAGATTGCCTTGGGTATTACTCATTCTTCGTACAAACGAATAATTCAACACAGAGGTTGATTGCTGTAACTAAAGAGGATTCATGCATAGCTCCTCCAGATTTTAAGCTGTACTTTAGGTCTTGTGTCTCCTTTAAGAGGCCAAATCCGGAGAGAATGATGGACAATCTTCTGCCTAGAGAACTCCAGACTCCAAAGTAGATTTTATTTTGTTTTTAGGTTATGAAATCTCAAGCTTTTTTAACCTTCATGTGTTTTTGTCCCCAAATGAAGGCCGTAAGAATATTCTAGCATGCTGTGTTGGTAAGGAAAGAAGCCAAACCAAATCAGCCAAACAACCCAACCAAACCAAACCAAGTCTTGCTGTCCTGTATGTGATGTACATTGACCTTCGAATATAGAATTGGTGCTCCGGCTCAAACGTTGAAAGGGTTACCGTGAGGTTCTACGTCATTCCGTGTATCTAATTTGAGCTACAACATGGAAAGAAAATTCCATGTAAAATGTATAGGAATTGTCTGGAAAGAGAGCCAGAATCAGCCTTCTCCCATCATGCCTCAGTGTCTCTGACTTCCTACCACCACCGCAGTCCTTTCCCAAGGGCTGGTTACCTGGAAGGGACTGGGCATGCGCGTGCTTGCCGCTTTCTCTCTGATTTGTAAGCCAGTCCTCCTCACAAAAGCCCTTCTCTTTTCTGGGCAGTTGTAAACCATTCCCATGTATCTTCCAGGTGTGGCTCATTTCCAAAATCTTTCCTCACCTTTCCCGGCTCCTTCTCTGCCCCGACCAACTGCCTGTGCCCCACCTTCTCTGTGGGTCTCAGACACAGAAGCCATTAAGTAAGGTACCGTTTATATGGACAGGGATCCTTATGATTCTTTGAATGGGTTCCCAGGGGAACGAAAACTTTTACCTTGCTGCTTCTTAATGGGAAAAAGGAGAGAGAAATAATATGTGGAAAATCAATGGTGATCTTGCATGAACTCACAGATGTGTGTACTAATAGTGTGGAGGGTACTGAAATATTTGACCTATCTAAACGACAAAAAAAAAAAAAAAAAAAATCCAACCACATGGATCAACCTGCAGCCTTCTCAACGTCACCATCGTCAGCCCCCTTAGCTTTCTTCTGCCACCCACCAGTGAGGTGAATGCTGCATTCATTTGAATGTGTAATCAACAGTGCTGTTCTTTCTCTTTTTATTGTCTATGCCAAAGACAACAAGTGCAAACAGTAAGATGTTACTGGGACTAGAGGAGCCCAAATAAAAGCCAGCCTAGCATTAAGGTTAACTGCCTCAGTGATAATCCCCAAACACCCGGAGAGAGGCAGGTACCTTCCAGCAGCTGTGCAGGCCATAAATAAAGAGTTTCTGACGTTTATGCCTGTGTGGCCTCAATTATAAATGTCTCATTTACATCTTCTTTGCATAACCCGTGAGAGACTCCTCGGAGAACTTTGTCCTCTCCTGGATTATACCTAAGTCACATGGGACAAGATTTTTCACTTAAAGTTTTGAAAGCCCTTCAAATTGAGCAACTTCTTGGAATATTGGGGTAACTGCAAAAGAAGGGGGTGGGCGGAGAGCCTGGTGGTTAGGCAGAGAGCCAAGAAAGAAGGTTCCAGAGAGTGTTGAATCTACTCTCCACTCTGCTGAAAATGCTGTCTCTTGCCTGAGTGTGTCCATGCAATGAGCTATTTATTGTCCTTCCCAAGTCTTAAAAGCTTGCAGACATTTTATATATATATATATATGCTTACAGTGCTTAGAACTGAGATGCACATGGTTTGTCCTTATAATACACAAATTAAAACAGGAATGACTGCGCAGGGAAAGCAAAGTTGGCTTTTGGACGAGACTCCTGCTCCCGCAGTCATAAAGATACAGACAGGTAGATCTATCACTTTAATTTAAAAATGAAAATCCCTTCAGAAAACTGGCAGCCATTCAGCCCTGACCAAATGGATTTGAAAGCCTTGTGATTTCTCCTGCTGTCAGCCGGCTTTGGTGGAGTTGCTGCTGGCAGGCCCACTCACGGAGTGCTTTGCAGCACTCGCCGGTGGACAAGCACTTAAGACTCTGAGAGCGCGAAGTAGTGGAGCTGAAACAACGCGTACTTGATAAGTATCATGCAATCTATACAACTTACATTACCTTGTTACCTTTTATTTTTTAAAAATCATTATTATTTTAATAATGATCTTAAGCAGGTTTCTCTTCTACTGCTGTTGAAACAAATCACTCCTGGGTTAGTCACTTGCAGCAACAACATCTTACAATTCTGTAGAAGTTGGGCCTCCGTTTCACTGGGCAAACACGAAGACAGGACAAGGGTTATGTTCCTTTCTTGAAACAGCCAGAAAGATAGTTTCTTTCTTTCTCCAGCTTCTAGAAGCTAGTCATGGTCCATGGTCCATGGTTCTTGGTCCTTGGTTCATTGTCCCCTCCCTTCAACTCGTAAACCAGCAAAGCTTGGTTGAGCTTTTATCCTGCCACATGAACTTGACCTCATCTCCTGTCGCCCTGTAGTCCCCCATGTATAAGGACTTGGATGGTGGCATGGTACTGACCCATGTAAATGTAGGGCAATCTCCCCATCACCATGACAGACGGTTTGAACCCTGCTTAGGGTTCGACCTCAGTTCCACTTTGCCATATAACACACAACTCAAAGGTCTATGGTTAGGATGTGTGCGTGTTTGGGGAAAGACCGTTATTTTATAGTCACAGATCAAACCATGGAAAGGAGGGTCCAAGTCTTTCGGTTCATTAGTAGCAGAGTAAAGACGAGTTCTGAGACTCCTGTCTAATCTGGAAATAAGAAATATAAGAAAATGTAAGAAAAGATGAGAGAGAAGTAAAGCTGAGGGTACATTTTCTATATGAAGAAAACAGACATTTATAATAAATGCTTTGTTGGTTATGAGTCAGTGAGAAACCAAGGATGTGTGCATTTACAAATGCCCTTAGCTGGGTCTTTCCTTCCCCCTGTCTGACCTATAAATAGTTTGAAGAATTCATAGTTCACCAGAGTACATTGGCCACACTCAGGATGTTGGTCCTTCTAGTATCATAAAGCACACTGGGGCATGGAGCTTGACCCCACAACAGACCACACACAGCTACAGGGACCAGTATGAAGCTGCCTATACGTGCACACATGCACTGTACCAGAACACTTACCACAATGCAAGCTAAGCGAGTCATGTGGTTCTATAACACCCCTGGGGCAAAGGGATTGAATTAATAAATGAAAGGGGCAGAGAGGCCAGGTTAATATCAAGTCAACTATTTCTAGCAAGCAAATATAAAGTAAAGTAAAATAAAATAAAAAGAGCCATCCAACAGGGTTGTGCCTTGGGACCTATCAAACAGATGTTGTGTGACCAAGTGAGCCCAACATTTTCAAGCCACCCCGTGCGTGTTTTCACTTGAGATCTTACCTTTTTCTTGTCTAGAAGGCACATGTAAGAAAGGAAAAAAGAAAAGAAAAGTTTGCAGCCTTCTAGAAGTTCCCTTCTGTCAGATACAGTTCACAGCTCCATCTCCTCAAGCAAAATTAGTAAATTTTAGAGGGAAATTTGAGATCCTGCGTCAGGATCTCGCCCCTAACCCAGCCTGCCTACACACACACACACACACACACACACACACACACACACACACACACACACGAGGATATTGAGCTTCAGAACATCTGAGAAACATAGAGCCACACAGCTGATCTCAGCAGATTTGCCAGGGCATAGGTCCTAATGTCCAGTCAGCAAGAGTGAGAAACCCACATGAACTATGTGCTACCATTGCTTAGGAAGCCTCCAACTGGAATCTGGTAGCTGCTTGGAAACTCCAGAACAGTAGTTTTTCCCACAGTGCCCAGATAGATGACTGGTACATTTTAGGGGTTAGGTACATCTAAATGAAAAATGCCTGTCTTTAAATGTCTTCAAATATGAAAATGTCACTTAATATAGGAAGGTGCCTGCTCTTCCTGACACTCTTGGGAATGCGTCCTGGAGACTGGTGGCTTATACATCCCTGGTGTCAAACCGCTCACTGACATTTAAACCATCGTAGAACAGAGAATCTCACTCTTTGAGGTTTCCAGTCATTACAAGATATACTGGGCACAGGCTCAGACCCCTGGAAAATATAAGTTGTCTTTGTAAAATTTTCTGTTGAAGGTACTAAAAAAAATTGTACAAGATAGCTTTGAGACTTTCACTCAACAGCAGGTATCTTGGGAGCCATCAGGTCTGCCTTAACAGGACAGTGCACTAAGCCTGGAAGCAAAGTGGTTTTGGCATGCTTGCTACAAGATTTTCTGTAGATTAGGCTGAACATTAAAGCCTGCACCTTCCTCTAGCCTTTATCAGATTGTGTTGGAAAATATTTGGTTTCCAAAAGGTTCCAAGCACTGGATTGTGCTGGAAAGCTGCTTGTGTGCAAATGAATATATTAATCTGATTAAATATTTATACTCCATTCCTTATTTTGTCCCACTTAAAGAAATGGTTGATCATAATGACTGTCTCGGTATGGTCATATTTGTTGCATAAGTATTGTCTTCCTAACCTCAAAGTCCCTTACCTCCAGGTGAAAATCTCCTTCAGCCCAAGAGTGGAGCTAACCACTGTTTCTTGGGGGGTAGGGTGTGAAGGGGACTCACAGGCTTCCCATCTGCTTTCTAAGTCAAAGGGGAGCTTCCGTCTTGGTACACCAATGTTAAGACACGAGTGATTCTATCAACCATGAGTAGACATAGGCAGGGGTCAACAACAGAGTATCATCAAAAGGATCCCCAAAAGGAACCTAATGGGATTCTTCCAGGAATCAAGGGTCATGCTAAAGATGTCACCCCAGCCAAAGCAGGCTCCACATGGAGCAAAGTCCCCAGGCATGTGGAAGGACTCTTCCAGCAGAACCCAAGATTGGCTGGCAGTCCAGCAAATGAAGTGCTATTGTGTGGGTGAGTGACTCCTATGCTTGGGCCTCATATTATGATTTACTTACTCTGCAGGGTTGTTACTCACCTGCTGTGGTAGAAGCAAACGAGGACAGCGGCCTCCTTCTCTCTTTGCTAGAAGGATCCGCTCTTCTCTGGTCAGAGATAGTGATGAGGGAACTTGCAATGCTTTATGAATTGCTCTGCCCTGTGGATGTCAGAGATTACAGACTTCCCCCATAAGACAATGGGAGACCCAAGTAGAAAGGGGAAATATTATGGGAGTCCCAGAGAATGACCCATTAATTCTACTTCTGGGTACATATCCCAAACAATTAAAAACAGAGTCTTGAGGACTGCACCCCACCCCAAACACCCCGGTCCTCGCAGGGTCACACACAATAGTCAAGAGAAGCAATTGGTTCCCATCAACAGTTAAGTAGATAAACAAGATATGAAATATACTTTCAGTAGCAGAATAGTCTCACCTTTAAAGGGAAGGAAATTTGAGCATGGGCTACTACATGAACGAGCCTTGAAAACATGATAAGTAAAATAAGCCAGACACAAAAAGATAAGTCTTGTAAGTATGCACGTATTCAAGTTAGGTATCAGATTCAGAGACATAGAAAATAGAATAGTAATTGCCAGGGGCTGGAGGATGGAGAAGTGGGGAGTTGTTTCATCGGAATAGAATTTCAGTCTTGAAATATAAAAAGGGTTCTGAGGTTGGTTGCTCAAGTCTATGTGTGTGTGTGTATGTGTGTGTGTGTGTGTGTGTGTGTGTGTGTGTGTGTGTGTGTGTGTGCATGTGCGCATGTGTACATGGGTGCAGTATTACTGTGTAGCCTAAGGGGTCTGAAACTTACTATGTAGCCCAGGCTGGCCTCAAATTTACATTCACCCTGCTTCTAACTCTCAAGTGCTGAGATTGTAGGCATGCGCTATTTACTGCCATTGAACCATGCACTAAAAATGAAAGATGGTAAGATTTTGTTTTGTTTTGTTTTGTGGGTTTTTTTTTAAACAAAAGTTTAAAATAACGTTTCAAAAATTAAAATGAAAAAAGCTGGGAGAAGTGGTTAAGCAAATCAGCAAACTTAACAACAACAAAACCCTTGATCTTTATAAAAGTTGAGGAAATTGTATCTTTTGTTTTTCTCCTTTAAAAAAAACATTAGTCTCTACCAGGATTCTTTTGAGTGCTTGCCCTGAAAGATGGGGAGTGTGTTTCGTCAAGTTATTCTGGGAGTTTGGAGCATATAAGAATAAGAATCATAATGGCTTAGCTATAAATGCAGTTGTGCTTCTCTCTCTCTCTCTCTCTCTCTGTCTCTATCTCTCTCTCTGTGTCTCTCTCTCTGTCTGTCTCTGTCTCTGTGTGTGTGTGTGTGTATGTGCGCGCGCACGTATGTGTGTGTGTGTGTGTCTCAAAAACAAAAACAAACAAACAAAAAAGAATGAATGGATAAATAAATAAGAAAGTGATTCAAAACTCTCTGGCTTCTTTCCATGATCAACTGTACTACAGAGCACAGAGCGCCGTGCTCCACACCTACACACTTTTCTGTTCCTGCTGGGCTCTGTCTAGGAAGCCTGGGAGACTTGGTGTGTGAATGGACAATGATGAGTGTGTCAGTCTACCTTTCTAAATGTTTAATTTCAGCTTCCTCCTCTCTAGGGCACTTACCTGCCTCTCTTCGGCTGACTTGGACCCTACTGTCTACACCTATACTATTCTGCACACACCCCTGTCTCCACACCTCTCACACCATCCCATAATTACTTGCTCAGTCTCTGGTCCTCCAGTCTGTGAGGTCAGCAGTGCCTGGCATACGGCTGGAGCTTAGTCAGTAAATGCCATCTGATGATGCCGTGGTGGTTACTTTTATGCTCACAGGATAAGGTTTTCTCATGGACTAGTTCGCAGTCTGTTCTGGCCCCCAGTGTTGCATTCATGCTCATATGTCTTGGAGCTCCACCTTCAGCTTCTACGCCTCTGTCTCATTCCAACAGTCACTCACCCTTTCCCTAGACTTGTGTGTGTGGTTTCTGCTTGTTTTGTTTGGGTTATACATGTCTTTATTAATCATGAGTGGGCGCCCATGCCTCCGTTATCTTCGGAACTTCTCAAGGGCAGAGTCTCCAACACACTCTTTGTATCTTCTCAAAGCATCCCACACTGACAACCATGTTCATGAGCTATTACTGTCTGAGGCGTGCTAGGATGCTGAAGCGCAGGTTGACGCCTCCACCTTTGTGCTCTACCAGGACCCCAAACATTCATTTGCCAGCTTTTCTTCATAAGCCAGCTCATTTCCCAGAATCCCTTAAGTGGTGGCTGTTTGTTAAATTTTATGCTTTGAGAAGGGGTGATTTTTCTTAATAACATTATGCAAATGTTTAAGAACCCTTTGCTTACAAAGGATTCACTGACCTGTGGACAAAAACCATACCAAGCTATTACAACACAGCATCCGAAGTAGTGGGGTGTAAATGTATGTACAACAGAGATTGCACAGCGGGAGAGGGGTAGGACAGCTGTCTGAGAGAGGCTGGAGTTGGAGAAATGCCATCAAGAAAGCAAAAAAAAAAAAAAAAGAAAGAAAGAAAGAAAGAAATATTCTCTTATTTCTTTGGCCTGAAGCCTCATTGTGACCCTGAGTCCCTCCACATTTGTGCTATTTTGTTTCCACCCAAAATTTAAGTCTTGATTTCTAACAATTATTTCCACAAGATATTTCAGTTATGTCCTTCTTCTTCTTCTTCTTCTTCTTCTTCTTCTTCTTCTTCTTCTTCTTCTTCTTCTTCTTCTTCTCTTCTTTTCTTCTTCTTCTTCTTTTCTTCTTCTTCTTCTTCTTCTTTTCTTCTTCTTCTTCTTCTTCTTCTTCTTCTTCTTCTTCTTCTTCTTCTTCTTCTTCTTCTTCTTCTTCTTCTTCTTCTTCTTCTTCTTCTTCTTCTTCTTCTTCTTCTTCTTCTTCTTCTTCTCCACCTTATTAATTCCCTTCAGTGATTGACAGCCAGACTCAGGGCTTTGGGTACCAGCTTCTGTCCCTGGGAATGACTGTGTAGGGGAAGCAGTCTTTTGAAAAGATTCTAACAACTTGTTGGGAATTGACAGATCTTTTAATCCATTGGTGATGTCTGCTGTGGCTGTAAGAGAATGGAATTGTGGTCCTGATGCTGAAATTTTGCTATTCCAGACCAAGATAAATGCTTTAATATTGTGTTTTGATTGTTTGTTTTCCATTTCTTTTTTATTCAGTGTGTCCTGTCCACTGAGGGAAAGCAGACAGTGTTGCTGGATGACCTCTCTGCCTACACTCCATGGATTTAACATCATCATTTTTGCCCCTTGCAGTGGGAGCCTCTATTTCCTCCCATCTCCAGACCCATTCATGCTTACGAGCTGAGTTTGTCCAGATTAAACTAGGAAGCCTATCAGCCACCTCAGTCCCTCTAGAGGTGGGGCCCGGTGTTTATCTTAGCCACCCAGAGACTAGCCATCTGCTCTGCCTTCAGTGAGCCCTGGGGTGTCATCTGAGTTCCCAGGTTATGTCACTTCTTATCTTTCGTCTACTTCTTCTCCCCACTTGCCCACACACCAGTGGATGGTCTGAGCCTTGGGTAACCTGTCCATGCCTACATTTGTGCTTTGAACAGAACTAAGACTTAACAGGTTCCCACTCCTGCTTTAGTGTGGCCTCTGTCCTTACAGGAGCCCACCCAGAATGGCCCTGAAGATCATGGTATCCCTCCTAATTAGTGATCCAGACATCAGAATAGTTCCCGTCCTGCTATCAGAAAGTTCTAGTCTCTGAATGAGACAGTTGCAGTGTCTGGATTCTTATCTCAGTCTAGAGAAGCCAACCTGTTCCCTATCCCCCGCCCCAACTTGAATTCTTTTACTCAGACTGCTTGAGCTAAGTAATGCGAAGAGATCATTTGTGGAGCACTTGCTGTATGCCAGGGACCCCAAAGCAAGTGCTTTAATGTGCTCCCCTTGCGTTACTTTCACCACGTCTGTGGATGCAGGCTCTGTTACTGTGCTCACATTACAATAGAAAAATCCAGACTAAAGGAGTTTGCTTTTAGAGTCACCTACTGTACTAGCAGGCACTTGGCTCTGCACTAACATCTGCTGAGTCTATGCTATCACTGTTCTGGAGATTTCTATCAGTGCTCTAGAGACTGCAAAGTTACAGAACATGGTAAAATGCGAAGCGTGGTTCTATTTGGGAGCAAGGCTTTTTTTTTTTTTCTAATTGTTTTAGGACAGTCACGTCTTATTTGTCTTCATATAAAATTAGAATGTCAGACAACATGGCTTCCATATCTTACTGGGCAAAAATCAAATTAGTTTAGAGACTCCTGCCCTTTCCGTGGGCGTGGCCACGGCCACTCCAGGCTGCCAGCTGCCGGTCTTCACTGCTCGTTGCATCAGCCCTCAGATGGGCCCATCAATCAGAAACATCTGGAGGTGGCTGGGCTCTCGCCAGAGTTTCTGATTCAGTCGGTCTGAGGAGGGCCCGAGAATCTGCCTTATTGCAGTCCCAGTGCCGCTTGCCATTTCTTAGAATATTAATGCTGTCACCACTTTTACACTTGATCCATCTGTCCATGTCTTTCGCTTCCCTGATGACTGTGGGTGTGTTATAGTGTGTTATACCAGTGCCAAGACATTCCGGGCCCTTCTTCCTTCTCTGCTGAAATGGTCCTCTGGTAGACTGAGAGTGAACGAATTGAGCTACGGATATAGTTCAGGTCTAGATTGTTTATCGAGAGCCCCATAATTTTTTTTAATATATGAATTATTTTGTACATTTATTTGTTGATTTATTTACTTTGTTCTTTATTATGTGGGACATCTTCAATATTCAGCATAAACTGCTTTAATAATACTGTAGTTTTGTTCCCCACAAAAAGCATAGTTGACAAGTATCTTAAAGTAAATGTAATACTTGCATGGAATATGTAGATTGCTCTTGGTAAATAACCATTTTTACTATGTTAATCTTACTGATCCGTGAGCATGGGAGATCTGTCAGTCTTCTGTTATCTTCTTCAATTTCCTTCTTCAGAGACTGGATTTTTTTTTTCATACATGTCTTCAACTTGCTTGGTTAGAATTACAGTGTGATACTTTATGTTTTGTTGCTAGTGTGAAGAGTATTGTTTCCTTGATTTATTTCTCAGCCTGTTTGTCTTTTGCATATAGGAAGGCTGCTAATCTTTTTTTAAAAATTTATTTTGTATCCAGCCACTTTGAGAGCCCCATAATTTAACTTGCCATTCAGTTCTTTAGAGAATGTCTGTTGCAGAGTCTCCTCTAGTTAGAGTAAAGTCCATTTATTTCAGTAGAAACCTACTTATCCAGTTATTCAGGAAACAGTGCACCAAGTCAAAAAGTGTGCACCTGGTTTCTGCTCCACCAGCCACACCCTGCTGTACTCCTTAAGGCCCATCTCAGATGCCATGTATTACAAATGCTCTTCCTGACTAAACAAAACAGGAAAAAAATTTTTTTTCTTCTTGCTCTTCAGAACTTACACTATGGCCACTTTCATAGCAGTCTTCCCAGATTTCGGGGGAGAATATAAAACATGCCCCCTCCATGTCTTCTATAAGAGATTATAAGCATAAGGTGAGACCTATACAACTTCGCAGGCTGCATGGTGCCCAGTATAGCGCTATGCTTTCAGGGAACACCGAGAACAGCTGGAGCACTTGGGTGACTGGCGCGGCTGGAGCACAAAGTCACAGGAAAGGCAAAGGCCAGAGAAGACAACGAGAGGTAACGAGTTCTCAGAGGTTAAGAGCCAGGGCCAGCTCCCGGTGCCTCTGGGAAGAGCTGAATAAAACAATGATCTACCATAGAAAAGCTCACCAGAAACACGAACTGGACAAAGAACCAAGAGCCGCTTATGAGTGCTAAAGCTATGTGACAATAAATACGAGGAAAATGCATACGTGTTAGGAAAGTGGCCCCGCATAATCAGAGCGGGGCTGAGTTCACAGACAGGACCTCAGAGAGCAGAGCAGCAGCTGCGTGATTGACGGCCGAGGCTGCGTTTGATTAAGGTTAATGCTCCGGGCTTTTGCTTCCAAGGTCAGGAGGACTTTCCCCGTTGCTACCTTCTGCTGTGCGCATGTGTTGGAAAGGTGTCGACAGCTCCATGGGAACTTACATGTAGTCATGGTAGTAACTATGGCAGATTCACTTGATAAGTGATTCTACTACTGTTCGGCACATCGGTTCTTCACCAGGGCCAGTTGTGTGTGTATTGTTCTTAGAATCTCCTCTGTGTTGTCACTGACCTTTTAACCTACTTGTCCAGTCTCTTAGTGTTGGAATTGAGTCTGTTGGACTTTTAGATACATCAGATTCTCGCATACATGTATATTTATATATTTCATTGCATGACGTTAGTGCATATGAATTTTTGTCCTTATCAGTAACATTTCTTCCTGTAAAGTGTATGAATTTGGTGTGACTATAATCTCCATTTATTTGGTTTCTATCGAATATGTTGTCTTTTCTTCATTTTCTTTTTATCTATTCGCTGTCCTTATTGAATAAAGTGTGTCTTTTGTGAGCAGATTTTAATTGCATCTTTATCTACATTCATTGTCAGTTAATTGGAGTGTCGAGTCATATAACAATGTGATCATGAATATAATTTTATTAAAATCTACCCCGTTGCTGCCTTTAAAAAAAATCTGTCTGTATATCTATTTGTCTGCCTCTCCCTGACTTAATTTCTTCCATCCTTTGCCTCTCTTTTTCCTATTTGTATTATTTAATCTATATCTTCTTGTTCTTTTAGAATTATTTTTACATTTTGTTCTTTCTTATTTTATAGTTTCTCATTATTTTAGCCCTTTGTGCTGTGTTTTTATTTTTGAAATTATTACCCTATAGATTATAAGAAGACTTCTTGAACCATTTTAGAATAACATTAATTGCCACTGCTCAGACAATATAAAGACATTTCACCACGAAGTCCATGTTTATCCCATTTATCTTTTGTGCTAATTTTCTCAGTCATATTAAGTATATGAACCACTCAAGACACTACATTTGCTCGTTTTCTCAGTCCACATTTCATTTAGATTTATTTACCTATGTTATTAACTTTCAGAGTCATCTTCATTCCTTCTTATAGTACCATCCATCATCTGAAATCATTTTCTCTGCCTGGAGAAAATCCTTTTGTATATAATTTGATGTATATATCAAGTGATTAAAGTTCTTGGTTGTGTTCCTAAACATCTCAATGTTATCATAATTTTTTTAAAAGTTCTTTCTTTTAATTATTTTTTAGTGTATTATTGCCAGGAAGTGGTGGCACACACCTTTAATTGCAGTACTTGGGAGGCAGAAGCAGGTGGATCTCTGAGTTCTGGTCCAGTCTGGTCTACAGAGTGAGTTCCAGGACAGTCAGGGCTACACAGAGAAACCCTGTCTTAGCAAAAAAAAAAAAAAAGTATCATTAATTCTACTTTATGTTATTTCTACACACACACAAAATGTTAACATTTTTGTTGTTCCTTTGAAGATAATGCATCTTTTTCCTCTTTTTTCCCCCTGCTGTTTCAAAGGTTCTGTCTGGAGGTCTGTGCATCTGTCTCTCTGTCTTGTGTTTCTTCCCACCTTTCAATTGTAGTTTTATTATAATCTATTTACCAGTGGTTTTCTTTTTCTGATTTTTAAAAGCTTAGTGTTTTTTTTCATGTATTTGTACGTATGTGTATGTACCATGTGTGTATACCATGTGTGTGTGCCATGTGTGTGTGTGTGTCATGTGTGTATGCCCTGTGTGTATGCCATGTGTGTGCCATATGTGTTCCCATGCCTGCAGAGGCGAG
Source organism: Acomys minous (assembly GCF_964271855.1). Classification (NCBI taxonomy): domain Eukaryota; kingdom Metazoa; phylum Chordata; class Mammalia; order Rodentia; family Muridae; genus Acomys; species Acomys minous. Next base: position 95,247,465 of record NC_140492.1, on the reverse strand, counting down.
AAGAAGATATTAGATCCCCCAGATCTGGAGTTACATACAGTTGTGAGCCTCAGGATCATGGGTCCTGGGCACCGAGATCCGTCCTCTAGAAGGGCAGGAAGCTTTCTTAATAGCTGCTCCATTTCTTCAGCCTTTCTACCTTCTTTGATTTGGGATAACTGAATTTTTTAATTTATAATTTGATATCTTTCCAGAATCAATTTCCTGATTACACCTATGCCATGCCTTTTAATTGAGTTCCATGTATCTTCTTTGTTTTTCTTTTCTCTGTACTTCTAGCCTTTACAAATCCTTCTGTGTATCCATTAGAACGGTTTCTCCTGTGCTTTCTTCTGGCTTACCAGTGTTGTCCTCTGCTGTGTATTTTCTGTGAACCACTGTGCATTCAATCTTCGTTTTGATTATCGTCTTTCGTAGTTAGGTAACCTTACAGTTTCTAGTTCTCTGGCAACATTCTCCATCCTTTCATCCGTGTTTTTAAATGTTTTTGAATGCATCCTTTAGCAACTGTATTTGGTAACTGCAAGAGCTGGGTCATAACTGAGTGCATATCCACTCTATTTTTCCTGTAAGCATTTCTCTCCCTTTCTGTACCATATTTAATGAGTTTTTTCCTGGTGTGTTTATTTTATAAGCATCATGGAGATTATAAATAGCGTTGATGGTATAGATGACATTAGAGTTCTCCACAGAAAATTTATTCCTCCTCTGATAGCCGGAGGTAGTCCGTGTGACTCGTGGGTTCAGCCGATTAAGGATCTCTACTGGGTGTATGATGCTCATCCGGCCGCTCCTCCCCGTGTCTCTGAGCCGCACGGCTCTTCTTAGCTTTGCATTCTTTCAGAAGCCATCTCAGGCTTGGTGGCTTAGCTCTTCCCAATCAGCCAATCTTTGTGTGGGCGAGCAAATGAAGAAGACTTCCACTTCTTTGTGCTTTCACCTCTGATCTCTTGGTTACTATGAAGTCCAAATTTTTTTTCTCTCTCTCTCTCTCTATTCCAGAGGTACCAGTGCAGTCATTGCACCAGGGTATTTGCTTTTCAACAGAACATCCAGAGAGGAAAGATGAGACAAAGGACCCTTGTCAGTGACCCTTCCACTGCCTTTCTTTTTTAATGACTGTGCTGCTCTTTGGAGTTCAAGATGCCTTGTTCACTCTGATTCAGCTAAAGTTCTACACTTAGGGGACCTATGTTTGATGCACTTATTATACATTGTAAAAGCCAGGGTACTCCCATATATATAAATTTTTTCTACTTTAAAACATTTCAATATCATTTAAAAAGTACTGAAACATTTTTGTGAATTAAAAAAAAAAAGTAGAAAATGTTTTGTAAGGATAGCCTGGCACACATAGCTTTTAATCTGTGGGTCAGAGACCGTTTGGGGGTTGAAGGACCATCAGAATTAGCAAGATCACAGTTACGAAGCAGCAACTAAAATAATTTTATCATTGGCGGTCACCACAACTTGAAGAACTTTATTAAGGGGTCATGGCATTAGGAAGGCTGAGAGCCGCTGGTATGGGGGGATAGTGGGGAAACAGTGCCTTTTAAATATGATGCGTGTCAAACGAAATTGACAGTATTGACCTATGAGCATTCAAATGCTCTTCTTGCCTTGATGCAAATAAATGAGAACATCAGCTCAACCGAAGCCTTTTTGATAATAAAATCCTGTCAATACCATTGCTTTGTAGATTTTCAATCCGTTCCACCTAACCCTATAAAATTCATCAAGTCACAGTTACCTTGAGGTGGATGCTCATCAAAAGATTAACAACAGCAGAGGATGGATTTGATATTATTATTTTTTGTTTATTTTACCAAAAAAAAAAAAAGACTAGCAACACTCTTTATCAAGTTTTGATGTTTCCCTTATACCTCAAACGGTTGGTATTAAGGCCATTAATTTCTAACTAATTATATATCCTTATGATATTTAAAATTCTATGGCTATACATTTCCTTAGAAGCAGTCCCTGAAGAAAAACATTGGCATTCCATTCTCCAGGGTGGCTGAACTATTGAAATATCAACCATGAAATTGAACGATGCGCCACCACTGAGAACCATTGTTTTAGAAGAGTATTTAAGACAGTAGTTTAGAAAATAGCTACCATTCCTACCAGAAAACTACCCAGCATTGGAATTGCTGGACCAGTAAGAGGGGAGGTTCTTTTCAGAGAAGGCGTCCTTACTGGTTTAGAAAAATGCCATACAGGCTTTGTTTGCTTTGGATTGCTTTCCGCTTCATGGAAAACATTGAGACAAGGAAGAGTACTATCTCACTGCTTTAAAAAGCAGTGGAATTTGGGAGTGGTCCTGGCAGCTCCTTGGTGGGTGTAGGAGGGTAGATAGATGAGCAGGACACAAGCGGAGGGCGTTCGGGTGGGCGGTGTAGCAAAGCCACAAGAAACAGGTGGGGCCGGGGGAAGACGTTGGCCAGTGTACATTCTCCTGTGGCGGGGGTGGCCAAGGACCTTTAGGACGCAAATGTCTCATATTAAATTCTGTGTTGTTCTCTGTGCTGGAATGAGAACCCCATGAGGTTTGCAGAGACGTTGAGCTAAGTACCAGCACCCAGCTACGAATAAAATAATGCCGTTCTGATGTACCCCTTACTCTCTCCACTGGTGGAGTTAGGGGAAAATCCCCAGGCAAACTATGGCTTCAAACTTGTCTCAGCCCTGGTCTGGCCCACTTTCTGTTCTTTCATCCTTCTCTTTGTCCAAGCCTCTTCTGTTCCATGCCACTTGTATTCTTTATGGCCATGTGGAAGGTCCCTACACACACACACAAAAAAAATTTTATGTCCGTTACGGAGAATGCTGGCTTTGGTTTTTCCAGTGTCCAAACTCGAAGACATGCGTCATTTTGACGTATGCGTGTTATTCCTTAGTTCTTTTTATCTTACATGTATTCATGCCTTACCAAAAGATGAGTTATATCCTGAGATTTTTCTGGGGAGAACAGTTTTCTACCCATCCCCCACAACTTTCTCCTTTAGGAGCTATGACTATCAAGTACTCCAGTATATAGCTGCAATCTTTTTGGTGCAAATCCTATGATCACATTTTAAGCCAAAGTAATTCTTTAATTAGCTACTACAACCTGGACTCCTTTCCTTTCCTGTCCGGCCCTTTCTATTCCTGGCTGTGTTTACTCTGTAGTCACTACAGATGTGGTGGCTGCTGCTGCTGCTGAGCCTTTCTTAGCCTGTCTTTTGTCTGAAAGCTTTCAGCTGCTGCCTGCATCCCAGAAAGGATCCTAGGAAGTGTCAGTGATGAAGGCCTACAGAGAGATGAAAGGAAGGACACTCAGACAAGATGCTACGTCTTTTTTTTTTTTCCTCCTGGTTTCCTTTGTTGTAAAATTGTCACCTTCACACACCATCACTGCCACCACCTTGTTTTGAGACAGCAGCACCTACCTTGTCGGCCTACTACTGAGTCTTTGGGTGAAAGGTGACATGTCATACATTACATCATCTTCCTGTCCCACCCACGGGGGTCTCTGCCTTAAGATTCCACTTCTCTGGTTTTGGTTGTACTTGTAGCTAGGTTCTGCTTTATTTCTTTTGAACGATTTTACCATCAACTTCCTGATTACAGTTCAGCATGCTGCTTCGCTTCTCAGCCTCTCTTCTAAATATAGTTCAGATACACCCCCCAGACCCCCAAACTACAAACTGGAGTAAATATCCTGTAACTAGTAGTGTTCTTCAGAAAGATCAATTGTAATATACAAGGCAGTTTCCCCCGAGAGCTTCATTTGAATGAGATCTGAATATTAATTTTCACCGGGTGCAATAGTAGCAGTTAGCATATTGCCTTGGCAGGAATCTGTACCTAACACTTTTGACCTGTTATTCCTGTGAGGTTTTTTTCACTAACAGAAGCTGTCACTATGAGGTGAGAGGAGAGTTTGTAAACTGTTCCTGTTTGGAGAGGGGGTCGGGGAAATGTATTATCCAAAGCAGTGGTTCTCAACCTGTGGGTCATGACCCCTGTGGGAGTCAAATGACTTTTTCACAGGGGTTGCTTAAGACCATTGGAAAAAACACCAGATATGTATATTATGATTCATAACTGTAGCAAAATTATAATTATGAAGTAGCAACTAAAATAATTTTATGGTTGGGGGTTTTGCCACAACATGAGACACTGTATTAAATGGTTGCAGCATTAGGAAGGTTGAGAACCAGTGAGCTGGAGCAAAAGGCAATTGAATTCACTTCTAACTTTTAAGTATAACTTTGAGACTTAATGCGGCCTTTGTGTGGATTTTCTAACTTGGTGCTACGAGTACAGTCACAATGCTGCTAATGAAAGATGGGGGGGGGGGGATATGTTATATATTATTGATAAGTATTACTCCTCCCATAACGGCAACTCGTCTACACAAACACTGGGTGGGGGGCTGGGGTCAGGACCAGCTACCACACGTCCAGGGCTGAGTGCAAAGTGCCAATTCAGGTCTCTTTTACAAACCAATTAAGAATCTCAAGCCAGAGATAGTAGAATATTAAAGGAAATGCTAGGCTGTTCCAAATATGGGGTGTGGGGGTGGAAGTGCAGGGTGGTTTACAGACTACAGGCCACTCTAAACTTTGTTTGTAAACTCCCTGACCTTGAGGAATGGAGGAAGAGCTAGACGTGTCTTCTCTGGGTTGGTTTTAGACTCTTCCAGCCTCCAGTTATGCAGTCATTGAACAATGCCATGACTGGAAATATGATTAAATAGATCTAAATACTGACAGACACTTTCTGAGTTCTGTAATCTCTCTATCTTTTCAAATTGTTCAGACAAAACAGAAGCTACAAGTGCAAATATGCGCTCTCCCCTACAAGTCAAACTTGAGTGTTTCTCTTCCGGACAGTTCTCTGCACACAGCGGCTTCCATCGGAAAACCCTGCTCGCAAGCCTCTGGAGCGTCTTGATCTCTTTTCCTCAATTCCCTGCCTAGGAAAGCTAGGTGGTCTCTAGAAGCCCAGAGTTGTCCTTTTTAGAGATAAAGCTTGCCCTGGTTCTTGAGCCCTGAGTCAGGTTAATTGAGGAGGAAGAAACTTCCTTGAAGGAGAGATAAACCTGTTTCCCATGTATGGGATGAGGAATGGTCTCGTGAGAGAACAGGTGATGTTAATCCACTAGAAGACCAACCACCTTGTGCAGGAGCTTGATTGTTGCCAGCTAAAAGGATCCCGTGAACAGACTCTGGGAGGAGATATATAAATGAGCCCAAAACTGGAGGCGGGGCTTTTGGAGACTTGGGATAGTTTTTGGCTGTTTATCACTCGATCCCTTTCGAGATGCTCCTAGAGAGAACCGCTCAAGGTAAGGCTTTGGGGCTCTGGCTCCTGCTGAGGTTCTGGGTTCCTGTTACTCCAGGTTCCAGCAGAAGAAATCCTGCTGTTTACGATACGGTTTTGTTATTGTGTTCGTTAATCCTCTCTTCCTATTGTTTTGGTTAGTCAGGGTATTAGTGGCGTATGCTCGATTAATAAGTTGTAATAAAATATATTGGTTAAGAAATTGTGCCTACAGTTCCTCACTGTATACCAACACTATCAATCTACTATGGGCCAAGACATAAAATTAAAGGGCCTTTTTTTTTGTATTCTAGGTATTCTCTTTTTTGTTATTTAAATAATTTATTCAGATTACATCTGGATTGTTATCTCCTCACTTGTATCTTCCTGTTCCCCCTCCCTCCCTCATTCACCCTATTCCCCTCCCCTAGGCCAATGACAGAAAGGGACCTCCTCCCCCACCATATGATCATAGCCCATCAGGTCTCATATGGATAACCTGTTTCCCCTTCTTCTGAGTGCCACCAGGCCTTCCCACCAAGAGGAAGTGGTCAAATAGGGGGCACCAGAGTTCATGTCAGAGTCAGTCCCCACTCTCCACACAGCTGTGGAGAATGCACTGTCCATTGGCTAGATCTGGATAGGGGTTGTAGGTTTATTGCATGCATTGTCCTCAGTTGGTACAGTAGTTTGTGCAGACCCCTCCTGGGTCCAGATCAGCCAGCCTTGATGGTTTTCTTGTAGAGTCCAGGACCCTTTGGGTCCTTCTACCTCCCCATTCTCCCATACCCCTCTCACCTGGAGTTCTAATAGGAAGTCCCAGCATCTGTCCCAATGCCCCGCTGAGTAAAGACTCTTAGACTGCATCCATGTTGGGCTAGTACCCAATTATAAATTACTATATACTGGGTCTGGGTTAACTTACTCAGGATGATCATTTCTAGTTCCATCCATTTGCCTGCAAATTTCAAGATTTCCTTATTTTTAATAGCTGAGTAGTATTCCATAGTGTAAATCATATACCATGATTTCTTTATCCATTCTTTGACTGAGGGACATCTAGGTTGTCTCCAGATTCTGGATATTATGAATAAGGCTGCTATGAACATAGTTGAGCAAATGTCCTTGATGTGTGTTGGAGCATCTTTTGGGTATATTCCAAGGAGTGGAATAGCTGGGTCTTGAGGTAGCCCTATTCCCAGTTTTCTGAAAAAGCACCAGATTGATTTCCAAAGTGGTTGTACAAGTTTGCATCCCCACCAGCAATGAAGAAGTGTTCCCCTTTCTCCACATCCTCGCCAGCGTGTACTGTCACTTGAGTTTTTGATCTTAGCCATTGTGATGGGTGTAAGATGGAATCTCAGAGTCGTTTTGATTTGCATTTCTCTGATGACTAAGGATGTTGAGTGTTTCTTTAAGTGTTTCTCAGCCATTTGATATTCCTCTGTTGAGAATTCTTTCTTTAGTTCTGAGCCCCATTTCTTAATTTGGTTTGGTTTGGTGGTGTTTAATTTCTTGAGTTCTTTATATATTTTGGATATTAGCTCTTTGTCAGATGTAGGATTGGTGAAGATCTTTTCCCAGGCTGTCATTTTGTTCTGTTGACAGTGTCTTCTGCCTTACAGAAGGTTCTCAGCCTCATGAGGTCCCATTTATTAATTGTTGACCTTAGAGCTTGGGCTGTTGGTGTTCTGTTCAGGAAGTTGTCCCCTCCTCACTTGGGCCTTTGTTCTCAGATGACTCCTGCACCATGGACTTCCTGGTTCTCTATTTTCCAGATTTACATGGAGCTGTTGTTTTGGCTTCTCTGATTCCCCAGCTCGTAGATGCCTGTCGTGAGGTTTCTGAGCCACTTCCCTAATATTTTCCCCATCAGATGGCATATTGGTCTGTTTCCCTGGGCAACCTTAATTAATACAATCGGTGCCAACTTATAGAGAGGTAGATAAGTGACAGGTGAAGATAAGTGGCACCCTCTGTGGTAGGGAGGATTCAGGCCAGACTTAGCTCTAGGGAAAGCAGGCATGAGCATGTCTGAAGATGTCAGGACCTGGCTTCGTTATAACGCGATGCTCCCTCCCGCCTGTCACATGCATGCTGGGAACCCCTGTTGTGCCACCCTCCACCCACCCCTGCAGCAGTGTCTTCTCATGATACTCATTTTCAGGAGGAACACTGAGAGTGTGTGACAAGGAGCAGCCAGGATGTAAAGTCAGGTGCCTGGGCATCTAATCACCGGGCTTCTCACTCCCACACTCTGCTTTTGCTGGATGAGGATCAGCTGTGATGCAGCCTCAGCGTAGACCCCGCCAGCAGAGTCCATCCTGCCTTATTTCCCCAGTCTCCAGAACACACTCCAGGCTCTCTGTCTTGACAGAGGCAGCATAAGAAGCGATGAGACCCTGGTGGCAAAGCCAGCTGAGGACTTGTTAAAGGACCTTCTCCTGGAGCTGGAGAGAAGGCATGGAAGGTGACGTTGCTTAGGTGCCCTTCATGCAGCCGAGGCACAGAGATGCCAGGCCAGAGGTAGAACTGTTTTTGATTCCGTCTTTGAGAAACTCATCCCAAAACTTAGAGCTTGTAAACCTACAGTGAGTTCAGTTCAGTTCAGTTCAAAACATAGCTAGGGATGACTTGGAGACTTGTTTATTTGTTGTTTGTTTGTTTAATATATCTTATGACTTTTTGTTGTTGTTGTTGTTGTTGTTGTTTCAGAAAAGACCCAAACTGGTCTTGGCCTTATGATGCTATTTCCTCCAAACCCCCACGTGCCAGAATTGTATGTGTGTACCACCATACTTGACAACGGCTTGTCTCATAGTCCTGTACACGCCTTATTATGACTGATAGGGTGCAGGGAATATCAAAATCTTATCAGTCCTTGAACTCCCTGACTGTCTTACCCTGGCCAGGACATCCAGTGGCTCTTTTTACTGCTTCTGCATCCCGCTCACCCAGCCCCCTCCTGAGGATAGTCACTGTGCCGAACGTTTGACAACCAAGGTGCCTTTTTGGGACAGTGTGAATCTTGTTCATTCCTCTCTGCTGATTATACCTCTTGTGTACCGGTACAAAGCAACGCCCTAAACTAAGGCAGGAACTCACACTTACCTTCCCCCATGTTACAGCTTGTGCTATGGGTCTTTCCAGCCCTTTCAGTCCTCCAGTTTTTCTTAACTCCTGGTCTCCACCTGAGCTTTCTGCCTTTGCTACATGCCCAGAATGAAGGCGGGTGAGATTCTACATTGGCCTGCATATCCTTCTGCACCCCGCCCCCCATGGGTAATTCCACACGGACCGTTGCACATACTGTTAGCTGCTTCGTGCAAGAAGACACAGAAAACCTCCTCTCTATGACAAGATCATGCTGAATAGATGATAATAACAACACATTTTGCACTAATGCGTTCACTAAGAATTAGATAAATAGGAGGGTGGGGCTGGGGGGAGAGGAGGGAGGGGGCTGTGATCAGGATGTTAAAATGAATAAATTTTTTTTCTTTTAATATATTTTATTAATTTATTCATATTACATCTCAGTGGTTATCCCATCCCTTGTATCCTCCCATTCCTCCCTCCCTCCCATTTTCCCCTTACTCCCCTCCCCTATGACTCTGACTGAGGGGGACTTCCTCCCCCTGTATATGCTCATAGGGTATCAAGTCTCTTCTTGGTAGCCTGCTGTCCTTCCTCTGAGTGTCACCAGGCCTCCCCATCCAGGGGATGTGGTCAAACATCGGGCACCAGAGTTCGTGTGAAAGTCAGTCCCCACTCTGCACTCAACTATGGAGAATGTCCTGTCCATTGGCTAGATCTGGGTAGGGGTTTGAAGTTTACTGCACATATTGTCCTTGGAAAATGAATAAATTTAATAAACGTAAAAGAAAAAAGAACTGGATGATCTTATATCTACATTTACCAGTAGGGAAACCTATGAAAGTAAAGCTTTGAAAGATCTGCCAGAATCTGCTGTAAATCATGCTGTAAATGGTGATGCTGCACTCCCAGTCTGAGCTCCCCACAGGAGTTCACTCTGTCTCTGTGCCCTGAAGATCCTGTGATCTTACCACATATTCTCACCTTTGTTATCCTATCAATTATTTTTATAACCCCACGGTGGATGAATTATCAGTCCCATTGTACAGATAATAACACTGAGCTTCAGAGGTCCGAAGGCTCGGGCTCTTTGGTAAGGTACATTTTCATGAGTGTTCGGCCTCCGAACGTCTTGAGGAGAAATGGGAGGAGGTTGGCTCATGAATATGGAAGGCAGCAAGATGAGAAACCGGTTCAGAGGAATGATTCTTCCTTCCTCACCTCCACCCCCAGCAGCAAGGGGGAATAAAACTTAATCATCTGTTGGGAAGTGCTGTTTTCAACTAAAGTGAGAAAGGCTAGACCCCGGGGAGCAGAGAATTCTCTGGTGGGTTTTACGGAATTAATGAAGAGGTATTTAAATGGGAGGAAACGGGAGGGAGAGAGAGAAAGACGCCCTCATTCTGCCGACCTTCTGCACTGTACCTTGCCTCGCAGAAAACCCACATATGCATTCTTTTAATTGAATTGAATCCAGTCCTTTGGTTACCTACTTTCCTCTTGAGCGAACTAATGCTAATTCACAAGTTAAAAACAGCCTGCTTCCTAACAGATCCAGGCTTCTGCCAGCCTTAAGGTCCTTCCGACTCCTATAATTACCTTCACGTTATTGCCACATACCAATTTAGTGTCCAGATTGAAAAATGGAACAAATGCTTACCAGAAACCCATTCGCTTGTCAACTTCAAGAGAGTCTGGGATGAGAAAGAAGATTCTCTGGGTCAAGGGATGTAATTTTACCACCTAATGTTGTCAGAACTTCATCAATTGAAAATCAATAAACTTCAATCAGCACCCTAGAATCTATTGTGTTAACCTTTGGATGGCAAAAGAGACCCTTTCTGCCCCTGACAGCTGCGTGTCTAGTATGGCTTTGCCTCTGCCATACAATCAGCCAAGCTCAAACTGTTTCCTAATGGGGGAAAATTGTTTGGCAGCCCCTGGCAAATGATTGAAAATTGTTTTCCAGTTTCCATCAATGGCCACGGGAAGTGACTACAACTGGCTGAGGGGGCGACAGGGGGCAGGGGGGCGGGTAGGCTCTGGCTTTCAGCTTCTCTGCAGACTTTGCTGTTCTTTTCCTCTTGTTCCTTTTCATTTCTCCCCTCGTGTTTACTGTGGTGACAAGGTTATGTAAGCCACCATCTCTTCCTCCTAGGGATAGAGTAACTCAAATAGAAACCAGATTCAACAAGGACTTTGGCTTGTAGGCGCCAAGGGCTCCATTGCCCAAACCCCTGATACACTTACAAGACTTCATGACCCTGGTCAATCGGCTCAAGCTTAAGTAGGGTTTTCCTTGTAGTAGCTAACTCCAGTCTACTGATCCTGAGAGAGTCAAGTCTTCCATGTGTCTGTTTCTATTGCAGATGACCACAGTGGGTTCACATGTCAGTGAGGAAAAGCCAGCAAAGCAGAACCAACCGGGAAACAGGAGCAAAGCAAAATGGATTCCTCACTATAGCAGGTAAGCCAGGCAGCACTGGCATTATTTCAATATAATGCCTTCCCAGAACAAAGGAAGCATGGGGAATGTTTTTGTTAAGGGAGCCGATATGTACTCATAGGCAAGCACTTTGATTGACACATCGCTGAACATGCTTAGTTGAAATGAAATGAAAGATGGCGGACACAATATTCAAGATGCTCACCTAAAAGTTATGGAGCACATGTTCAAAATGTTAAAATAATACACGTGAATGCTCCTGGGTATGCTCACTTCCCTGCCCCTAAAGAGAACCTGTTCGCAGAAATGAAAATTGAACTTTATTTTGAAGGCCAAGTTAATACAGAAGTGTGTCCCCTAAAGATGCATGCCTCATTTTGTGGCTAATGATATGTTTATTCTTTTTAACTGGATTCTCCCATGAAAAGAATTCTTTACCACTTCTCATAATAACTTTTCATCATATTCGCGTGTTTTATGTCACTTCGATGGGAACTTGGAGGGGAAGGAGCAGCTAACGTGCAGGCTCAAATCTCGGCCATAGAGAGGAAGTTTTGACGTCCTTCTCAAACAATTGCTAATACAATTTATAGTCCTGTTTATGGTATAAGAGTAAGAAGCCCACGGAAGTGCTGAGCACTGTAGGAAATGAATAGTTTATTAAACTGTTGGCTATTCTCTAATCCTGGTTTCAGAATGATTAACTAACAAATCCATCATCTAGAAGGGAAGCCGGCACGGCAGAGATTAATTCTTAAACCATTCTTTTGAGGGGGCACTGTTTGGCTTGAATTTGAGCTAACTTCCAGAATTGTTAAGGGGCATTGTGTGAGTGTGTATTTTAAAATTAAAATGGAAATAAACTGCATTTATACATGGCTGTAAGTATAGCCCTTACTTTTTTAATTGGTTTTGATTGTTTTAATGGTTAAAACACACACACACACACACACACACACACACACACACACACACACACACACACACACCCCTGGTAACTTCCCTGCAAAGAGGCAATTCATTATAAGGCTACCAGGGTGTGGGGACAGAATTTGCAAATACAGGTGGCAATATTGGAGGGGGATCAGTTATAATGTATTCATCAGCCAACTGTAGAAAAGTATGCATCAGGAAGCTTCACTTCACTAAATTAAAGTCCAGATGGGTGTGTGTGTGTGTGTGTGTGTGTGTGTGTGTGTGTGTGTGTGTGTGTGTGTCGGGAGGGGAGGGAGCAGGGGATGGGAGAATCCCCTGTCTGTCTGATGTCTTTAAGTGACTTCTAGTATCTGCTTAATTTTCACAAAGTGACTTCATCTCTGCATTGCTCCATCATCATGAGATGTACCAATGATGGTTCATGAGATGTCTCCTACTGTCTGTCTTACTTCTCAGGGTCTAAACCAAACCCTCATATAAAACTTCATCAGAGACTGGAACATGGTTTGGAAAGCAAAAGCAAATAGGAGACCGAGGGGCTGAGGAGGTACATCAGTTTGTAAGGTGCTGCCCCATGGGTTTGAGGATTCAACCCGCCCCCCCCCCCAGCATCCATGTAAGCATATGAAGTGGCAAGCATCTGTAATACCAGTACGGAGGAGGAAGAGCCAGGCTGATGGCTGGAGCTTGCTGGGTAGCCAGCCTAGCCAAGTGCGTGAGCCATAGACCCAGACAGATACCCAGACAGAACAAGGTAGACCCTGTCCCAAAGAACACCTGCACACACATGTGCAGGGGCGGGAATGGGGCAGGAGAGTAGGGGAGAAAGCAAATAGAACAGGGAGGCTTCAGAAAAGTTGTGTGAGCTACTGTGTTTGGTCTACCTGGGAGGGCACAGCAGTACAGAAGAGTTTATATGCCAAAACTTCCCGTGCCTAGAATTTCAAATTATCATAGTCATTCCCATGAGATCTAAAAACCCCTCAGTTTCTGACTATATTTGCAGAGCTCTCCTAAGTGCCAGAAGTCAGGTCCTGCACAGGAGCAGAAGGGCCAGCACATAGGTACCTCCTCAGTTAGGGTTATTATTGCTATAACAAAACACCACGACCAAAGGAACTTGGAAAAGAAAGAGTTTATTCATCTTACACTTCCATCATTGTGCATTGTACAATCCATCACTAAAGGAAGTCAGGACAAGCACCCACAGGGCAGGAACCTGGAGGCAGGAGCCTATGCTGCGGTCCTGGAGGAGGGCTGCGTACTGGCTTGCTCCACATGGCTTGCTCAGCCTGCTTTTTCTTAATAGAACCCAGAATCACCAGCCCAGAAATGGCACCACCCATGGTGCCCAACAATCACTAATTAAGAACATGCCCTACAGGCTTGCCTACAGCCCCACTTTATGGAAGGATTTTCTTCTTCTTTTTGGTTTGGTTTGGTTTTGGTTTTTGAGACAGGATTTCTCTGTGTAGCCTTGACTCTGCTGGAACTCTCTATAGACCAGACTGGCCTCAAACTCGCAGAGGTCCACCTGCCTCTGCCTCTCCAAGTGCTGGGTTTACAGGTATGTGTCACTGCACTCACCTGGAAGTTTCTTAATCCATGTTCTCTCCTCTCAGATGACTTTAGCTCGTGTCAGGTTGGCACTGGGCAGAACACGTACAGGGATGTCCTTGCTAGGTTCTCTGACTTTGATCACAGTGGCGGCGGCAGCAAACCAGATCTTTCATTTTGGGAATGGTGAGGCTGTTGCTGGAGTCTTGTTGGTCTATAACAAAGACGGCCATAGATTAGTGGCAGCACACACAAACTGAGTCCAGTTCATCATCCTTATCTGGGACGATGCTTCATCCAGAAGCTTCTCCATAAGAGCAAGGAAGGCCTTTTCCTTGAGTCCTCACATGTTTGTCTTAACCAGTTCAGTGCCCTGAACCAATGCATGTATCCAGAGAGTAGGACTGAATAACATTTAGCTGTAATCATCTGGGGGTAACTATGGCTGTCAGAGTAAAGAATGGAGCAACTTTCAAAAGAAGAAAGGAAATATTAGGTCGGTGTGGTAGATTTTTAGTTTGAGCTTTGGTTTTTGAGATAGGATCTCATTACATTAGCCCTGCTGTCCTAGAACTCACCCTGTAGACCAGGCTGGCCTCAAACTCAGAGATCTGCCTGCCTCTGACTCCCAAGTGCTGGGATTACAGGTGTACACCACCATGCCCAGCTGAGGCAGTGTGATAGTTTAATCCTATGACCTCAGAGACTGGGGCAGGAGGATTGCTGTGAGTTTGAGGCCAGGCTGCTTTACTCTTGGAAACGGATTCAGAAAAGATAAAATTCTATTTCCCCACATATTTCTCACAGTATAAAAATAAACTTTCTTTGCTATAAACTGTGTTCTGGAATAGCGTGGACATTCAGTTGTTAGCAATACTTGATGATACCAACATCTTTCCTTTGTAGCTCACTGACTCAGTTCAATTCATGACTACTCCTAGACTAATCCAACTTCAGAATGAGTGCACTCACATGGAATGCCTGGTAGATGCTTACTCCAACGAAAGGGCCATGTCAATGAGAAAAGGGTGATCATAAATGAAAATAATACAACGTGTTGAGGAGGCCATTTTTTTTATGTTTTAAAGATCAATAAATTCAACCTTGCCATACAGAGCCTAAGCATCTCTGAGTCTGTTTACCCTTCCCTGGTACTGACTACATGTGATCAGAACCATTGGCTTGCAGCTTAGAATTGCGCCCCCACCACCACCCCAGGTTACTATTACATATATTCAATATATTGTGAAAATCCAGACATGATATCTTAAAACTGCTGTCTACTGGCTTTCGAGGCTAGAGCAACAGGTGAGTTAATTAGTGCAGGTACAACACCACCAGTGTTGACCAAACACATTGTCAGCGCTGTCATTTTCATGTTGCATATGCTACCATAAAAAGGACTATAGTTATGGCTGCCTTTTAAAGGCATTAGGTGAAAGTCAAACATATTCCTGAGGACAAATCTAAGACCAGAGTGCTCTTCAATATGCTAGTGGATAGTATTGTAGTCTGCTTTGTTCCCCCCGGACCAGAATACTGCAGACTGGTAATATGTAAAGAATTTTTGTTTATCTGGAAGCTAGGAAATTGAAATATCAGGGGTCCTCTTGTTGTATGACCCCACGATGCAAAGCTGCATCATGGTATATATCATGGGTATAGACTGCATGAGGTAGGTGCAGGAAGGAAGCATGCCATACTTCTCCTTTTATAAGGGTCCCTTTTCCACGGCTACATTAGTCCTCCACTCACAAGGCCAGTGTCCATGATTTAATCACAGGTTAGAGTTCCTAACCCTCAGTGTTGCTGTTTAGCAACTGCTGTTTATCCTGATCTTTGAAGGTTTCATTCAGACAAGTCCAGGGAAGTAAACTGTACTCTAGCTACACAACAGAATACTATTTGGCAATAAAAAGAAGTGAGCTATAAAGCCATAAAAAAAAAATCAGAAGAAATTTAATTGTATTCTGCTACGTGTTTAAAGCCTATCTGAAAATTTCACATGCTATGTGAATGTCCATATTGGTCATTCTAGAAAAGTCCCTAGTTCCTAGAGATTTGAGGGAAGAAATAAATGAATGAGCAGAATACAAAAGATTTTAAGACAACAAAATTATTCAGTATCCTGTGATGATCGAGGCACGAGATTATGTATCTGTCAAGACCTATAGATCTGTACAACACAAAAGATGGATTCCAATAGAAACTACAAACCATAATGACTAATTTTCTATACTTCCTCATCAATTATGACAAGCACATCATATCACACACTAATATGCAGTGTAAATATAGATATTTTATACTAAATATCACGTGGGAATTTTCTATTTTCTGCTTCAAATTTGTCTTTAAGTATTAAATGTACAAACGCTGAAGCCTACTACAACAAGAAAGGAAGGAAGGAAAACAGGAGAAGGAAGCAGAAGGAAGGGGCAGCCTTCCTCTGCCAGGCATCATGTTTACCTTTGTCTCAGGCCCAAATTATTGGGGTCAATGGAATCATAGACCAAGCATCAAAACCTCCCCAGAAACCATGGTCCAAAAGAAGTATATAAGCCTTTCCATTTTTAGTTGGTTTTTTTTTTTTTTTTTTTTTTTTACCCCTCTCAGGCATTTTGTCACATCAAGGAAAAAATTGACTAACACAGCTGACCCTCCCATCTCCCATGGTTTGTGAGAGTTGGCTTCTGGCTTCTGATAGCTCATTCTACAGAGGCCCCCATTCCCTCGGCTGTTGTTGGATGGTGGTACAAAGCCAATTAGATTCTGGGATTTCTATCTCTTGATTAGAGGTGGACTCAGATTTTCATGAATAAAAACAAAGCCTAACCAAGAACGGTGATGTCAGGAAGTGGGTTGTGCTACCCTTTAAAAACCATACTGTTTCCCTTTGATGTTTCACCCAACCTAGTATAATAATAGAGGGACTGTTTTACTCAAGGTCTCCAGAATATAAGCTTGGGGATGATAATTCCACCCAAATTGTCAACCCTCAAAAAATGACTATGGTAGCCACGAAGTCAGTCTATGATTATCATAGAGGGGGAAGTTATTCAGCCTTTTTTAAAAATCAGCCCAGCCACTTATAGAAGAAAACTTTTCACCTTCATCTTTTCATACATTTCCAAGGGCTGAAGCTGGGTATTTCTCTCTCCCCACAGCATACTACTACTCAAATTTGAGCTGGGGTTAGAGGTCAGAAGTCAAAGTTCACCTTTGTTCAGCATCAATCCCTATCCAGTCCAGATCACTAGGAAGAGTAGCACACAAACCTGCCTTCTTACAAGGTCATCACTGGACTTATCATTTCACTGTCTTTCAAATGGCTGAGAGCACTACAACTACACAGCATGTAGTGTCTCTTCTTAGACTTCCTGCAAGATAGGGGGCCAAAATTGGGAAGTCTTAGCGCATATGAATAATAACAAGGCCTTCTTTCCAGTGTTACCTCAAGAGATGATGATAGCATCAGTGGCCAGATCTGTGTCCTCTCTCACACAATGCTGGCTGACCTTCTGGCCATGAATGAGATAGCATCTCCTGAACAGAATGTGGATTAGGAAGACAACTCATGACATAAGAGGAATGACCTACAAATTAATGAAAGACAACTGAAATGGAAAGGAATGAAATGCTCACGTTTTAGAATGGAGAGGGAACCTTCTGTGGCAGCATCCCTTTTCTAGCTCCTAAGCTACATCACTATACCTTTCCTTGCTCCCTCCTTTGCATTTTCTGAACAGAGTTGGGACCACTTGAGACCCCTGTGGGGCATCTGTATGTGTGTTGTGTAGATAAAAACATGACCTCTAGGCATTTATGATGACTCAGTAAGTACGTCCTAACTGTATCCCCTGTGTCCTTGCACCATAGAGCCAGTTGGATGTCCAGGGCACCTGATAGGAAGTTGGACATATAATGGAATGTCAGGCAAGTGGTATGGCATTAAATTATTTGTCTAATATTCATATGCGCTAATATTTGTCAAAGTATTTGAGTGGGCAAGTTGGGTGGCAGGACACGGACAACCTTTTTTCTCTGTCACAGGAGAGCGGGAAACATAGTGTGAGCACTCAGGCTACCCCAACTCATGGAACCTAGTTTGTCCCTTCTGGAGCTGTGTGATTAGGTTCATACAAAACTAGATGCGGCCTCGACTGGTGACTGCTAAGCTTTACCTCTCATACATGTCACCCTGGGTCTAGTTGATGTGCAATTTGAGCTCGGTAAGTCAAGTGAGACTGAGGATCCTGCATTCCTAGCAGATGCTGGCATTCTTAGTTTGCTCCGTACTGCGAGTCACAAGAGCACATCGTTTTGTGCCTGCCATTAGCAGAAAAAGAGAATAGGAAGGCACGAACCCCCCATAAGAGCAAAGGAAAATGAACTATCCTGGATGCCGCCTCTGTGATGCTCTGTGATCCTTCTTGCCAGCATTCTGTCCATGTTGTCTGCTGGTGAGGATCTTAGCAACTCAACTAAGAGAGGGATCAAGTAGAAATTGTGAGTCCTCCCCATGTGTCAGCTTGAGTGCTCACACTATGCCCCCATTCTCTGAGAGCAGACAAAAAGGCTCTCCCTATTGCAACTCCTCCCCCTCTGTCCTTCCACCCAACTCACCCATTCTAACTAACACCGTGGGTTGGTAGTGTCGCTGAGGTAATTTAACAGGCCCAAGATACACCGATGCTGAGAAGAACAGATGTCAAGAAAGACTAAGAGCTCAAGGCACATGACAGGAAACCCTGACACCAAGCACGACCTGCTGAAAATAGAGGTGTGCTGATGCAAATCAGCAACCACGGCTGTTCGTGGGGTGGAAGAACCAACTGGAACCTGCTCTGGTGACTCATCTGTCGCCGCACTTGCCAAGAGCTCTCTCCAGTAAGTGCCTGGTAGAGAAGAAAATCTCCCTGTAAACTTTTCTTCAAAGAGCTTCTGTATTCAAGGAAGGATCTAGCTAAGACCCATTAGTCAAGGCTCAGTGACACAAAGAATTGTGCTGCACTCCTCGAGCAAGAAACCCAGCCCTGGTTGTCATGGCTCCTTACTCCTCCCTGTGCCATACTGGAATTCAAGACCCCTCTCAATTATTCCCTACCAATCTAAGTGAATGAGGACCGACACTCTGAAATCTGTGCACTGTACACACATCAAGGCCAGTGCTGTGTGCTGGGGTTGGGGGATGTTCTCTGAAGCAAAGTCCTTAAAAAATTTCTTAGCTGAGGGCACACTTGGTCTCTCTCTATCTCTGTCTCTCTGTCTCTCTGTCTCTGTCTCTCTCTCTCTCTCTCTCTCTCTCCCTCTCTCTCTCTCTCTCTCTCTCTCTCTCTCTCTCTCTCTCTGTGTGTGTGTGTGTGTGTGTGTGTGTGTGTCTGTCTGTCTGTCTGTCTGTCTCCCCTGCCTCTTCTCTCTGCCCTCTCTCTTACCCTCCCCTCTCTTGACCATTCCTTCTAGCTCACAAAACTATGTCTTCCAAGGGTCAACTCCTGCTGACTATAGAGACCAAGAGTAGCTGAAAAAATTTTTTTCATACTGACATGTCTTTTGAAACATTTGGTCTATAGAAAAATGTTCCCGAATACGAAGATCCTGACTGAAACTTACAATAGCAGAAACATTTCTTTAGGAGGGTGAAAGTTGTAGCATATGAGAAAAGTATCAGTGTTGCCTGGTACCAATCTTGGAACCTTCCCTATGGGTGTGACATTGTTAGGAGTTAATAAGAAATAACAAGCACTGTGCCTTAAATCTTTATCACCTGTTGTGGCCCATGCATTTGGCATATTAGATATTCCACTTTTCCACAATAGTAACTGTAGGGGTGGAAGACTTTCTGTCAATCATTTGAGGGCTCTGTGGCCCATTATATGGAGTACACCAACAGCAAGCATAGTAACAGAAAGAAAGGAGGCATGCTGATATATTACATGTACAGGTTTATCATTGGAAAGAAAAGTGAAGACCTCAAAGCCCCATGAGATCTAGAAGCTCAAATACCATTTTAATAGGGGAGAAAGCAGGAAGGATGTGGACAAATTAGTAGTGAAAAAGGGAGGAAATCAATGAGCCCTAAAAAGAGCAAGTGATGCTATTGCCTGCCCGGGTATGCTAGGAACCTCCAGACTTGCTTCTGATTGCCTGAGTCCATCCTTTGATGAGATTCCCCAGGATGGGGTTATTACCCATGCAGCTTCATTTGGAATTTCTGCCCTCTCCAAGCGGAGAAGGGAAGCTCTTCCTTGTATTTGCCACTGCTCCTTTACATACCTCCAGTCTAAAGCTATCAGTACAGGAAAGGGCATTGGGGTGGGTGACATTTTTAGTCATTACTCTCAGGACAAATATAATGGCATCTTAAAGTTTATGGGGCAGTTTCATATAAACTATGCTGTTTGGGTTACTTTCAACTAACTCGGAGGTGAAAAGAATCTGTATTTTTGCAGATAAAAAGAGTGGACTTCATAGAAGTTAAGATAAATTTTTAAAACTCAGTAGATGTCTAGAATGAAATTGGAAGGAAGATATTGGAGGTTTTAACCTCATAGTGCCCAAGCTACTCCATCCCCTCCTGAGTTAGAGAGGAAAGAAAGAGCCCCCTGCTCAGTGTCTTGTGTTGGAAGTCCTAGGGGTTTGCATCTGGATATTTTTTTTCTCCTTTCTTTTCCACGGTCCCTCCTCCTCAATCCCTCCTCCTCAATCCCTCCTCCTCAAAGGGGAAGATTTCTCTAACGCAAAGCCACAAGCTTTGTGTAAATACCCACCATAGACCTAAAAATTTAAAAAGCCAACAAATGTCATATACAAACCCCACATACCCCTCGTCACCAAGAACTTTGTGTTTTATTTTTAAGACTTGTTTTTTATTTTATGTGGGGGGCTGGGTGCGTGCATATAATAATAGGTTTCCTCAGAGACCAAATGTGTTGGGTCTCTCCCTGGAATTGGACCGGCAGTTGTCAGTTGCTCAAAGTGGGGGCTGGTAACTGAAGTCAAGTCTTCTGGAAGAACAGGAAGTGCTCATAAGTACTGAGTCATCTCTCTAGCCTCCAGGGACTTCATTTGGCCAGCCTCACTTGTCAGGTTTAAAGGTAAATAATGAGATTCTTGATGTGCCCGGGGTGAGCCACACAAGGGTCATGTTAGACTTTGCCTTGAATACAGTTGCCAGTCACAGTTTTGTCAAAAATCTATGCTCTCCCAAGACCACTTAAGGAAGATCACTGTGCCTCGCTCGCTGACTGACTGCCCATAAGTGTTCTGAATTTGAGATCATATGCTTTCTTTCCAGGTGGTTCCATAAAGTCAGTCTTAGGGCAAAGCTGTAGACCACAGTTGGAGATTCATATCAGGATAATACAGAACCATTAAGGGAAAGCTTGAAAAGCTGCTCTGAATTGAGATATAATATGAATAAATTAATAAAATATATTTTTTTAAAAAAGAAAGAAAGAAAAGCTGCTCTGCATCAGAAAACGTCACCAGGATTCACTTTTGTGGATAATTAAACTTATAGAACATGGTCTGTGCACAGCCCCTCAGGACTTTAGTTGCAGGGTCTGATCCCCTGGTGGCATACGAGGCTTCCAGAGGAATGCTCAGACAAAGACAAACCACCTCACTTGAGCATCAGTCCTTTCTGTCTTGTCCACCTTAGGTTTGTTAGTGACATTTATCTCTGGACCTCAAGAGGATCAAAGATAAGGGACTGGTCCCTATCCAAGAGGTACTGGTTCTCCAGATTGAAATCGCATTTGTGCATTGAAAGGTATCCAAGATGGATATAACTGGTTGTCTACCAAACTGCTATTTGAGACAAGAACGTGTTAGCAAAGACCATATGAGGGGTGGTGAACGGTGAGAAGCCTTCCTGGGGAAGTAGTTGAATCTGAGTCATGCCCATCGTCATGTTGTAACAAGGAATCAAGAAAAATACTTCTAGGTGACCCTGGGATGACTCTGCGTGGAGTGTGGGGCTTTGAGCCCGTCCCAGAGCTGTAGTGCTCAGCCTGGGACACTCCAGGAATGTTCCAGTTAAAGGTGAAAATATATACATCTCCTTTTCCACCCAACCCCTCTCATCTACCATCTTCCAATAGCAATATACTTTTAGTATATGCTCCCTTTGTCAGCCACCGTGTTGGGTCTCTCACGTGGGCCAGATAATGCTCCTAATTGCTCTGTGAGGTTATCCTCCATTAGAGACCATGGTGTCAGAGAAGCTAAGCCATTCATTTTGATAAAGAATGCATGTGGTTGGAATGGGGATGTGTGCCCACTCAGTTCTGTCCCAATGGCCACCCATCCTCTTCCCAATCGTCCTCAGTCTCTTCCATCAGGTCTGCAGTTGAGGACCAGGGTGACCAGAATTCTCACCTGGGCACAGTTTGTCCATCGCCAACACTCTTTCCATCCTGTGTCCAGCTGGCAACTTTGCCGTGTTGGACATTTGTCCAAAGGACAAAAATAAAGGCTAAGCAGGAAGTCTGGTGAGATGATGGGAGGCAGAGGATTTATTAATGGAATTGAATGTGTTCCTTTCTACTGCAAAATCTGCCCTTGGCTCTGTACTCTATTCTGGCCTCAGTGGAGGATAGGTAGCCCCTTGTCAGAGCTGAGCAGGACAGTGGTCAGTGGAAACACAAGCGCAGACCACTTCATAGATATGTTGATTCTGGAAAGATCTGATGATGCCATTCTATATATGGCATTGACTTCTTTATCCATGTCCTTTTATTACCCCCTCCTGGGGGGCATAGCAGAGCAGAAATGAAGATATAGCATTTAATACAAGAGTAATTACGATGTAAAATTTGAGGAACAAGCCTATGGGGTAGTTTTTTTTCTATAGAAATTAGTACGTTTTCAAACAGATTAAGGTAATCCATAGCATTTTTATTTAGCAGTTTGTTCCTACCAAATTCAAGACTCTGAACAGAGTTTGAATTTGCTATTCTGGCTGCTCATCTTCTTTCTGTCACCCACGTAGGCAAGATACTTAACATCGCAGCCTCAGTTTCTCAAGATTCGTTTGTGCACAAAGATATGTGCTTAAAAGAGAGAGAGAGATGTGAAGATTAGAAACAATGCATGTGGGGGAAGCTTTCAACAAATGGTGGCTGATGCTGAAACTCTGGAACTCATTCCCAAGATTAATGAATCTCTGAAGATGAACTGAATTATATGAAAGGCCTGGATCTGGTCTTTATGATTCCACAAGTGATGCAGAATGCCTGCAGGTCTGTCCTTATTCCTGTGAGCACACAAATTACAAGAAAATGGTTATTTTACATCGGTTGCTCCATTTGATCCTTATAACAGTCCCAAGGCATCAGACACACATTATTTTCTTCGCTTAAAATTCATGGTGTCAAAGATTTCCAAACTCAGATGGTTTTCTTTTATAATTTATACAGAATACAACCTAGGCTTCTGAAGCTAATCTCAGAGCTTGCATCACCCAACTATATTAGAAATTTCCACTCCTTTTTGTATTGCCCTATGAAACTGCACATTGAGGGTATGGGGATCTAGGATGTTAGCACAGCACTCCACTTGCCCACATTGCACAAGGCCCTGGGCTCAGTCCCCAGCACAAGAAAAGAAAGTATATATTTAATTAGTATATTGTAATATTCTAATATTACATTCTAATATAATCTTTCATTATGTGTAGAAGAATAGGAACTATGTGCCAGGGAAGAATAGCTTATTTAGGTGATTTTTAAAAATCAGTAAATTTGGTGGGACCTTTGGCAAAGGATGCTTTAGTATACACCAATAAGATGAGCAAAGACATCATGAAAATGCCCACACTCTGCTAGTTGATAGCAGTACAGCTGGACAAGTTCACCTAACCAGGATGGTGTTGCTTAGGTATCTGAGTTTAGAATTAAGAATAACAGTATAAACGTCATAGTGTTACCATGGTGACTAAGCTAGGTAATAGAGTCACACCAAGCACATGTTTGAAATGTTCCATAGAAGGTGAGCCTCCTTTACTTCATGCATTAGCTTGACAAATGAACCTTCCACAAGTCTGGTAACTGATGCCTGGGTGTCATGAAGCCATCTCATCCCCACAAACCAGGAACTGTTGGGTACTTGGCATGGGTAGCAGAGCATGTCAACAGCTCCCCACCTCAGCTGCCCTAAAGCAGAGCTGCTCCTGGAAGGGGCACTGAGAATCGTTTGGCATCTGCGGGGAGGCAGTGTCCCTCTGTAAGGGGTTGCCAGGAAGGGTGCTAATGTAGTCCAAATGTTGGAGTGGCTTATCTGCTCCAGATGACTCGGATGCTGATAACTAGTAGATGCGCAGCCACTGAAGTTTAAGCTTAATGTGAGCACATGCTCGCCTAAGAACAAGACTGGGACCATTAGCTCCCAGTAGGAAGCCTATGAGTCTCTGCAAAATGATCTCAGTGCTTCACTTACTATGCTGCTTGGAGCTGCAATGGAGTCTGAGGCCCATTACCAACTGCGGAAGCCTCGCGCCTTGGGCCCAATTTGTATTCACCCTGCAGGTTGGGACCAACTCCTCAAAGCGGGAGGGGGATCCATGTGAGTCCAAGGAGGAAAGCTTTTCCCAAGAGTGTTTCTTCTTGGCAGACAAGGTGATTGGAGAGATTAAAAACCCTCAGCTTCCTCTATGTGTGTGTGAGCTTCTGAGTTACCCATAAAGGAACACTGTTTCACAACCCTATCCCGAGTTACTACACTATAGGGCACACCCAGGGTCAACTCATTAGCAAAATTACCTTTCTCCTGTCCAGGCTGTGTCTGAGCTCCTCAGCGTAGGCTCATTAACTAGGTCTGTGGGTTTGGCCCTGAATTCTTGGCTTACACAGTTCCAGTTCTTTCAGTGCCCCACCCAACTTGTCCTGCTGAGAAAATACCCAGCTGTTTGTTTGCGTTCGGTTTTGGCTTACTACGTTCTAACTTAATACCTATATTTAAAGTCATAAGGACAGTTAGAAAATGGGCCACCTTGATCCCAGAAAGGACACAACGGGCCAAGGAAATACCAAGTTTACTAGAATCACTTTGATCTTGGCTGACTTAGTCGTCACAGGAACCATAGTGTCGGATGCCCTTGCCTATCTAGTAGCACTTTCATCCCCAGAGGACAGCCTAGAAGCTTCTACAGCCCATTATTCTTCCTAAAGGGGTTGGTCCTGTCTATATCCTTATCTTTTCTTAGGGTGTGAGAATCTCAATGTTAGGGTTTTTTTTTTATTATTATTATTGTTTCTATGATTAATTAAAGTAAAAACTGAAAACAACTCAAATTCAACCATTTTACAGTTTTGGAGACGAGAGGTATTTTGGAACTTTCTAGAAGCTCTATGGAAGACTCTTTACATATCCTTTCCAGCTTCATACTCTTGCTGTCAGCCTCCTAGTCTCATCTTCAAAGCCAGGAAGCCCAGGCTGAGTCTGTTTCTTGCTGCCACGCCTCTGATCCTTCTTTCCTTTGTGACGCACAGAGAGCCTGAAGAGTATATGGATCTCCCCACAAAGCCTACCTAGCACCAGCTCAGAATCTGCACTCACAACCTTTATGTCACCTGCCGCCTTAATTCTTCTCTGTTATGCGTGTAACATGTAATGTTCATAGATCCTTTTGCAATATTCAGCAAGCTAACACTATTGGCGATGCCTTGCTCACATCACCACTTTTCCATGAGGAAAGCTTTGCATATGACCTTTGCTGAAGCAGGCATGGACATGTGCTATACACAGGCAGCCTCGCCCATTAAAATGTCTCCTGGTCACTGATAAATGTTCGTGACCATCCTTTCTTGGAGCCCTGCCCAGACATATGGTCTGAGTAGGCTCCTGGGCGTCCTAATGTCCTTTCCCTTTCATGTGACAGATGCTGTGTGTCCTCAGTGATGACCCAGTCACTCACTTTCACCCTGGATAGGAACTTCACTCTGAGAAGAACATGGGTGAACAATTGGTCCTAAAGCTTTAAATTTCTGATTACTTGGTATACTCCAGGCAGAATAGCGATCCTAGGCTTGATCTTGGGGTTGTTGGTATCTCTGAGGTGCATAGGTTGGGCTCCTTCTTTGACAGATGCAGGGATGGTATAGAACCTAGGTTCAGAAACTAAAGCATACATGTCTGTCTTTGGCTACATTCCTGGCCTAAAGATAGGCATATGATCTCAGCCAGCTTGGCAGAGACAGTGATGCTAATCAAACTCTCGCCCACATTCCTGGTCAAGTATTAGTTATGAAGGGTCATGTGGTTAGTTCTGGCCAATACAACACGAGGCGGCTGGAGTTGGATAGCAGAAAATGGCTGTACAAGCGCAAGTGCACTATTGGTCAGTCCTGAGCTGAAATAGTGCTAAGACGACAGCCAGCCTAGCTGTAGCAGTAAAGACAATGTTCTGACCTAGATGATGCAACTACAAAATGGTAGCCTGTCCATCATTCTAGGCCTCAGCAGCCAGTGGCATCCATTGGTCATACACTGTGTGCAAGAATTACACTGGGGTATCTAGTCTTGGGTCTGAGATTAATGGCTAACAGAATTAACCAATTGGTCCTAACATAGGACTTCCTAGAGATCTGTAGGAAACTATCATATTTTTTTTTGGTACTGCATATAGTAAAGACATTTGAAGTTGCTACAAAGAGGACAAGAATTATGCAAACTACACATTAACGACCTTGTATATATCAAGGTAGAAAAGTTGCTTGACCCTTCCACTCAGTGTTGCTTCCTGTCTCTTAATGTTGGAAAGAAATTTCAGGTTTGCTTAAGCCAATTTGAAGGGTGATTGTCCTTGGGAATAGTAAACATCCTCACAGTCATGACTCTTCCTTCTGACTGACTCATGACATTCTAGAAATATCCCTTTTCTTCCCAGAAACCCTTTCTCATAGACAGAAAACTCATATGCACCAGAGCTCTCAATCCAATGTGTTACCCTGAGCGATGGTAAGGCCTCCAGAGTCTATGCAGTTTCCTTACTGAAGTGTAATTTCATCTGCTGACCCATCTCCTGGAAGTGGAGGTTTATTAATGGCCAAGGACTCTGAAAGGCTCCTCTTTGATCGTAACCACCAAGTTACTGAAAGGCAAAAATTCACCAGTGATCACAAAATTAAATAGTGACAGTGACTATTGATGGATATCTTGACTTGCAGAAGGAAATACTATAGAGAAAATGGCATTGTCTTCATCTTACTATAAAACTCTTTCTAGGCATTGGTTTGTCTTCTTGCATTCCCCTAAACAGGAGTTTTGGCCTCTAGGAGGATAAAAGTTTTTGTGAGTTTCCCCAGGCAGTCATGATGACTGTGGACAGATTCAGCCACAGCCTCTCATTTGTTCCCTGTGGGAGCCAGAGAGGGGGCCCTGTAGGAGGCTATTTCTTGGAAAGAGGTTAATGTCCGTGGCCATGGAATTATACCAACACACAGGTCCACTGACGGTCAAACCACTAACACTGACCTCAGCTCCATGCCTTAACCAGTGGAGCCAAATTCTGACCAGGCCCCATGTGTGGCTGAACCACATTTAGATATGACCTGAGCTGACCCATCAATCCCAACAAATGCTTCTACTTGATTCCTTAGAGATCCCTGCATTGGC
The DNA here is from genome assembly GCF_964271855.1 of Acomys minous. Classification (NCBI taxonomy): domain Eukaryota; kingdom Metazoa; phylum Chordata; class Mammalia; order Rodentia; family Muridae; genus Acomys; species Acomys minous. The sequence goes on along the minus strand of NC_140492.1, from coordinate 95,220,503 downwards.
CAAATGCCACCTCCAAATTTAGTCTGTAGGGGGACACCTCACAATTTTTCAGCTTTGATCACAATTATGAGTTGGTGGATAAAATTGAGCTCTACCCAATTGTCCTTCTGGGTACTAGCTTGGGGATTCAGTAGGCTCTGTAGAAAAGACTTCAGTGGATACAGAATGTCTTCATTGGTGTGAACTTCTCTGTGCAAATTTGTGGCTGAAAGTCTGTTGTCAATTTCCTTACTCAACAGACCAAAGTTGAAACATGTCTAAAAGGATTACTTATATATGTTGAGTATTACTAACTAGGGATTTGTTTACATTGTATATGATAAGATGCAATTGAGAGACAGTTTTCTTAAATAATTTTTCTCCCTCTGCCCCTCCTTTCCTATCTCTTTTATGGGAAGGTGAAGGGGAGAGTGGGTTCCTCTGTATAGCCCATGGTGACCTTGAATTTAACATTCTTGGCCCAGCCTCTTAAGTGCTGGGATTATGGTGTGCACCATCATACTGGCTTCCAAGCTTTGTCATTATATTTGATGACCATAATATTAATGGAACACACTTTGTAGTTGGCAAATTATAATAATCCATGTGAACATCTACATAAGAGAATTCTAGAATTTCATATGAAGGGATTATTTAGTCTATATATTCAGTTGTTTCCTACGATTGTGCTGCTCAGAGTCTTCATCCATGCTGAGAAACAGTCTATTGCAAATGCCACTGAGACCCTGTCCACTGACATATCACCTTGGCTATGTTGATGTCAGTTGCGGGCTAGGCCAGCATCATTTAGAACTGATGCTGTCTCCTAATGGCTGCTGGGTACCCTGAATATTTTTACATCTGCCCAGCCACTGGAAAATGCCCATATAAGTTGCTTATTTTTCTTTTCTGTCTAATTTCCTGCTCCCTCTCCCCTCAGTGACCTGCCACTACCTCTCAAATAATAGCTTTTACATTCAAGCTCTAGTCTCCAACTTTGGGGGAACTCATAGTGAAGTACAGTTCATTCTATTGTAGTGGGGGGAAATGTGGGCTTGAAATACATTGTATGACACCAGCTATGTGACCCTGGGCATAGTTCTGGTTTAAAAAAAAAAAATATATATATATATATATATATGTGTGTGTATGTATATACATATATATGTATATATATATGTATATATATGTGTGTGTGTATGTATATACATATATATGTATATATATGTGTGTATATATATTATTACACATATATAAAATAAGCTACATATAGCAAGAAGAACCACAAAAAAATCAGAATTTATATTAATGTTACAGTCATAGTGTTTTGGCTATTTGTATTTGGCAACCTTGAGGAAAACATCTTTCCAATCTCGGTGAGTCTAAAATTCTGAATGTAAATCAGTATCTGTCATATCCCATGTCTATCAACTTAAAACATCTATCCAGACCTAACTGAGCACAGTCCTTAACCATCTTTCCCCCATAGCTTTTTCATGTGTAAAGCAGAGAGAATGGCATCACCTATATTCTAGGCATTTTATAGAAGCCATAGTTTAGGAATTCTTCCTTCTGGTGAGGTGGAACCTGTCACCCTAGGCATTAGATCTTTGGCAGGAAAAGCGGCCAAGAGTTTCAGGCCATTACACAGTTAGGTTAGGGATGAGATGCCTGAGTCATGTTAGTGTTTCCTGCAGGCTCACGAGTCAGCTGCTCAGTTAGTTCTCTGGGCCTGCTTTGTTTTGGGTTGTGAGGCCATTCAATATCAACAGTTCTCCTCGTAGAGCCTCATATCAAAGACATGAGGAGTAAGACAGCTTATTTTAATAATTCATGTAATGAATGGCAGTTAATTGTTACAGAAATGCTATTGAAATGAAATAGAATACAATACTCTTTATCTTCTCCGTTCTTTCCTGACAACCTGGGTTGATTACTCTGAATATACTCCTGATGGCAGTGGCCTCCGTTTGACGCAGAGCCCAATGCTCGTTCTGCTTTCATTTAGTTGTGAGCATGTAAAGTATGTTTCAGGGAAGTGATTAAAAACAAAGATCGAGAGCCACAGTGGGTATTTGCTGTGGGTAGTGGGTGGCTGACTGTGTGTGTAAGTGCAGGGAAAGGGTGCTAGTCAACTTCCAGGCTTCTTCCAGCCCTGCCCTATCTCCCTCTTACCCTGCTGTACACTCATTCAGCATTCCCTTTGGAAGATGTCTAGGCAAGGTATGGATGGTGCACCCAAAGTGCCAATAATACCAGTAAGCTTAGTAGACCAAGAGAACACCAGGCTCTCCCTCAGGCCTCTCAAATCTACTTTACCCATATCTCCTCGTGTTTCTAATGTGCACTGTCATGTGAGAAGCTCTGTCTAAGGCAGGGAGATCTCTTGCTTGCTGGTCCCTATTCATAGGGGTGGGGGTCCCTATAGCTCCCGTGCTCTACTTCAGAGTGGCTGAAGGTGGACATTGAGAACAGCTCTTTCTGTACTGCTTTTCCATGATACAAATAAAGAAACCAATTAAGGGGCAGAGGGACAGAAAGGAAAGGAAAGGAGAGACAAGCAGCCACTAGGCACTGGCAGGTAAGAGGTTTACAATATGGTTAAAACTTCTGTTCTATTTCTTTGTACTGGTTCGTTTTCATGGTCAATTTAACACGACCTAAAGTTACTCAGTAGAAAGAACCTCAATTGAGTTGCCTCTGCAATCAGATTGGCCTATGGCCATGTCTCTGAGAGAACATCTCGATTGAAGATTGATGTGGGAGGGCCCAGCCTACTGTGGGTAGCTCTATCCCTAGGCCTGTGATGAATAAAGATGCTAGCAGAGCGTAAGGCAGTGAGTGACTCAGTAAACAGTGTTCCTCTATGGTTTCTGTTTCAGTGCCTGCTCTGGTTTCCCTCAATAATAAACGGTGACTTCCAAGTATAAGCTGATACAAACACTGGTCAAAGTGTTTCCTCAGAGCAACAGAAAAGCAAATCAGGCCGCCTTCTTTTCCAGCTCCCTCAAGAAGCCCTCGATAAAAGCTCTAATTTTGAGGGGAAAAAAACATAGCTACAGATGATAACATTGCCAACATTATGTTAAACCTATACAATTTATAACTTTTAACATTCTGGTCTTTTTACCTGGATTGTCAAAAGGGACACATCGCTGATGGTCCTACAGATTCCTGCTTTTTTTTTCCATGGGCTGCATCCTTGCTTAGATGCAAGCACTATGCAAACACTGTGATGATTTGCTGACAATCCTATCTCCTTTCACAGCTTTGCTGCACACATACTTCTAAATGATATAAAACATTACCTTATATATCTAGATTTATATAATTAATATGTTTATAGACTGAAATAGTAGACAAGAGTACATAACTTTTAAATTTATCTATTACCAAGAAACACAGATCAAACTTATTTTAAACTAATTTTATTAAGTTAAAATATACATAATAACTGTGCCATTTAGATGTGAATGTGTGATTCATTGCCATTAAATATACACATTGTCTTAGGGTTTCTGTTGCTGTAATGAAACACCATAATCAAAAAGCAAGTTGTGGAGGAAAGTGTTTACTTGGCTTACACTTCCATACCACTGTTCATCACTGAAGGAAGTCAGGACAGGAACTGAAACAGGGCAGAAACCAGAAGACAGGAGCTGATGCAAAGGCCATGCGGGGGTGCTGTTTACTGGCTTGCTTTCCATAGCTTTCTTAGCCTGCATGCTTTGCTTTTTGTTTGTTTGTTTCTTTGTCCAAGGTTTTTTTTTGAGGCAGGGTTTCTCTGTGTAGCCTTGGTTGTCCTGGACTCACTTTGTAGACCAGGCTGGCCTCGAACTCACTCAGCCTGCTTTCTTATAGAACCCAGGCCTACCAGTCCAGAAATGGCACCACCCACAATGGGCTGGGCCCTCTTCTACCAATCACTAATTAAGGAAATGCTCTACAGCCAGATCTTATGGAAACATTTTCTAAAACAAGGTTCCCTCCTTTCAGATAACTCTAGCGTGTGTCAAGTTGACATAAAACTATCCAGGACAATTGACCCCTTGTCAGCTTGACACAAAAACATCACTGTTAAACTACAACCTTTCCCGTCTTTTTCATCCCCAAGATCACATATTAATAACACCACAACATAAAATATTTTATAAACAAAAAAAAAATCCCACAGTCTTTAAAAATTCAAACACTTTAAAATTCAATCTCTTTAAAGATGCAAAGTGTCTTTTAAAACCTAAAAACTCTTTAAAAGGTCAGTCTCTCAACTATGGGCCCCTAAAAAATTGAAACTAAGTGAATTCCTTCCTTCAAGAGGTAAATACATTCAAAATCATATCAAAGCGATGTCTAGTCTCTGGGCTTCTCTCAGCATCTTCTGGGCTCCTTCAGGTGATTTGGGTCACTTTCCCAGCTCTGGCTTCTGCAGCACACACAGCTTGTCTTCTGGGCGCTGGCTGACTCCACTGCTGCTGCTGCTGCTGCTGCTGCTGCTGTTCTTGGTGGTCCCCCATGGTACTGGCATCTCCAAAATACTGGAGTCTTCTGCTGCAACTGGGCTGCACTTTCACCAATAGCCTTTCCTGAGCTTCTTCATGGTGCCAAACCTCAGCTTCTCTGCATGACCCCAAAGTTCAAAAGTCCTTCCACAGTCTTCCCCAAAAAACAATATGATCAGGTCTGTCACAACAATACCCTACAATCCTGGTAGCAAAATCTGTGTTATTTGGGGTTTTCCAAAGTAGCAAAATCTCTCTCTCTCTCTCTCTCTCTCTCTCTCTCTCTCTCTATATATATATATATATATATATATATATATATATATATATATATATATATATGATTTATTGGGATGACTTACAGGCTATGGTCCAACTAATCCAACAATGACTGGCTATGAACAGAAAGACCAAGAATTCAGAAGTTGCTCAGTTTATGAGGCTGGATATCTCAGCTTGTCTCCAGTAGACCCTGGCATCCTGAGAAGTAGGCTCTGATGCCAGTGAAGGAATGAGTGTGTTAGCAAGGCAAGAGCAAGCAGGCAAAGAGTCAAAGCTTCCTTCTTCCATGTCTTTATATAGGCTTCCAAAAACAGGTGTAGCCCAGATTAAATGGTGTGTGTCTTCAAGCCTCACGATCCAGATTAGAAGTGAATCTGCCTACTTTGAATTAAGGGAAAAAAACAAAAAACAAGCAAACAAAAAAAAAAACATCATTGATGTGACCTCAATTTTTGAATTTTAGTTAATTCCAAATGTATGTCATCAGGTTGACAACCAAGAATAGCCATTGCATGCATGCTGCCCACCAACTCTATTTCCAGAATGCTTACATCTCTGAAACAGAAATTCTGTACCTATTAAACTGGAACATCCTGGCACCCGCATATCCTGGCCCTTGGTACTTTATTTTACTTTCCATCTTAGCTCATTTGTTTTTAATTGTTGTATTGCATTTCTTCAATAACTACCTTGTATATGATCTATCTCTCTGGTGGGCTAAGAAATTGCATTTCTTTTCTATTAGTGTCAGAACTAATAACCACAACTTTAGTAGCTTAGATAACATATATTATTATTATATCTTTCTACATTTCCAAATTCTGGCCCAGTTCTCCTGGGCTAATGTCACGATGTTAATGGCTCTACATTCTTTTGAGGCTCTGGTAAAGGTTTCCATTTCTCGTCTTTTTTCTTTAATAGAAATTTTTTTTCTTTGTTGAAAATATATTTTTTTCTCATATGTCATGACTATGGTTTCCACTCCCAGTTTTTCTCCACTTCCTTTCCAGACTAGATCCACTCCCTTTCTATCTCTTATTAGGAAACAAACAGGCTTCTAATGATTAGTATAGTATAGTATATTATGGTATAGTATATACAACAAAAACTAACACATTACAATTGGACAAAAACAAACAGAAAGAAAAGAGCCCAAGAGAAGTCACACAAAACAAAGACCCACTTGTTCTCAGCTCAAGAATTTCATGAAAACACTAAACTGAAAGCCATAAGATAGACTCAGAGGACCTGGTGCAGGCCTGTGCAAGCTGCCTCAGTCTCTGAGTTCCTGTGAGCACTGATCATGTTGATTCAATGGGCCTTGTTTTCTTGATTTCCTTCATCCCCTCTCGCTCTCACACTCTTTCTGCCTCCTCTTCCTTAGTGTTCCCTTAACCGTGAAGGAAGGGATTTAATGGAGACATCCTGTTTAGGGCTAAGTGATGCAAGGTTCTCACTCTGCATAATGCCTGACCCTGTATTTGTTCCCATCTGGTGCAGGAAGAAGTTTCTCTGCTGATGGCTGAACAAGGCCCCAATCTATGAGTATAGCAGAATATGATTAGGAGTCATTTTATTGCTGAATTTTTGTTTGTTTGTTTGTTTGTTTTTAGAACAGTTGTATTTGTTTTTACCTTAGGTCTTTGGTATATCTATTTTCAGGTTCTTGGTGTGCCAAGAAGTTCTGGGTATGGGTCCATCTTGTGGAACGGGCCTTAAATCAAGTCAAGTAGTAGTTGGTTATTCCCACAAGCTTTGCGCCACCATCGCGCTAGCATTATCTTGCAGCCAGGACACCATTGTAAATCAATGGTTTGGGGCTGGCTTGGTGTTTTCATTTCTCTTTTGGTAGCATGTAGAGTACCTTCCTGCGCCTTCTCAGCAGTGCGTGGAATTGTGTCCAAAATTGACCACATACTTGGACAGAAAGCAAATCTCAACAGATATAAGAAAATTGAGGTAACACCCTGCATCCTATCTGACCACCACGTGCTAAAGCTGGATTTCAACAACAACAGAAAGCTTACAAAGTCATGGAAACTGAACAACTCACTACTGAGTGAAAAATGGGTGAAGTCAGAAAGTAAAGACTTTCTAAATTGAATGGAAATGAATACACAACACACCCAAACTTATGAAACACAATGAAGCTATTTCTAAATCCAACACCATAGCACTAAGTGCTTCCATAAAATAATTGGAGAGACCTCATGCTAGTAACTTAACAATGCACCTGGAACCTCTAGAACAAAAAGAAGAAATCACACCTCAGAGAAGTAAATGGCAAGAAGTAATCAAATTCAGGGATGAAATCAATAAAATAGAAACAAGAGCAAGAAAACAATATGAATCAATGGAGCAAAGAGTTGTTTCTTTGAGAAAAATCAATACAATTGACAAGCCCTTAGCTAAATCAACTAAAAGGAGAAATATGCAAATTAACAAATTAGAATTAAAAAGGGGATGTAATAACAGACATGGAGGAAATCCAGGGAATTATAAGGACATACTTGAAAAACCTGCACTCAACTGAATTGGAAAACCAAAAAAAAAAAAAAAAAGGATAATTTTCAGCTAACAGTGGCACATGCTTTGGAAACAGAGGCAGGAATATCTCTGTGAGTTTGATGCCAGCCTGGTCTCAAGAGCAAACTAAGCCTAAACAGAAAAACATTTGTCTCAAAAAAACAAAACAACAATAACAAAATAAACCTTAATATATACCACTTACCAAAGTTAAATCAAGCCTGCATGAGCAATTTACACAGATCTACAATTCCTTAATGAAATAGAAGCAGTCATTAAACATTTCTCAACCAAAATTCGCCCCTGGCCAGATGGTTTTAGCACAGAAATCTAACAGACTTTCAAAGAAAAATTAATGCCAGTACTACTCAAATTATTCCACCAAATTAATACAGAAAGAACACTGCCCCATTTACTCATTGAGGCCACAGTTATCCTGATACACAAGCCACTAAAAGACCCAACAAAGAGACTTATACACCAATTTTGCTCATGAACATAGATGTAAAATTTTTCAATAAAATACTTGTAAACCAAATCCAAGTATACATCAAAAAGATCATCCACTATGTTCAAGTAGGCTTCATCTCAGTGATGGAGAGATGATTCCACATATGTAAATTGATAAATTTAATGTGCCATATGAACAAACTGAAAGAAAGAAACAAACACATGATCACATAATAAGACACAGAAGAGACTGTTGACAAAAATCCAATACCGTTTCATGAAAAATCTTGGAAAGATTAGGGCTACAGAGAGCATACCTCAACAAAGGCAGTTTGCAGCAAGCCCATAACCAACATCAAATAAATGAAGAGAAAAGTGAAAGCGATTATAGTAAAAGTCCATTAAAATAAAACAAGAGTAGGATGTCCACTCTTTCCATAGCTATTGAATATAGTACTTGAAGTCTTAGCTAGAGCAATAGGACAACTGAAGGAGATCAAAGGGATACAAATTAGAATGGAAGAAGTCAAAGTATCTATATTTGAAGATAACATAGTCATATACATAAGTAACCATTAAAATTCCACTGAGGAACTCCCAACAGCTGATTAAACACTTTCAGCAAAGAAGCTGGATACAAAATTAACTCAAAAAACTGTAGCTTTCCTTTATACAAATGACAAACAGACTAAGTAAGAAATCGAGGAAAAAACACCTTTCACACTCTCCTCAAATAATATAAAATACCTTGGGGTAACTCTAACCCAGGAAGTGAAAGACTTAGATGATTAAAAGCTTTAAGACATTGAGGGGAGAAATGGAAGAAGCTATCAGAAGATGGAAAGATCTTCCATGCATTCCTTGTGTATATCCCTAAGAGTAGTATAGTTGGATCCTGAGGCAGATGGATTCCCGTCTTCCTTTGGTACACCACACTGATTTCCACAGTGGCTGGACGAGTTAGCACTCCCTTTGGCAATGGATTAGGGTTCCCCTCATTTCACATCCTCACAAGCAGGAGCTGTCACTTCTTTTTATTCATCTTAGCCATTCAGATGGGTGTAAGATGAAATTTCAAAGTAGCTTTGATTTGTGTCTCCCTGACGGCTAAGGATGTTGAACATTTCTTTTAAGTGTTCCTCAGCCATTTGAGTTTTCTCTATCGAGAATTCTTTGCTCAACCATGTTCATTGCTAGTCTGTTTATAACAGCCATAGTTTGGAAGCAACCTTGATGTTCTTCAACAGAAGAATGGATAAAGACAGTGTGATACAATTACACAATAGAGTATCACTCAGCCATTTTTAAAAAAAAAGTGAAATCATGAAAATTTCAGGTAAATGAATGGAACTATATTTAAAAAAAAATCATCCTGAGTGAATTAACTCAGACCCAGAAAGACAGATATTCACTTATATATGGATATGAGCTGTTAAGTCATTGATAATAAAACTGTAGTCCATAAAACCACAGAGGTTAGGTATAGAGTAAGGAGCTAGGGGATATATAGAGTTTGTTAGGAAAGGGAAATAGAATAGGTAGTTATGGGATAGATGGATGGAGGAGGATCAAATGGGAAGGGAGAAAAGAGGTAGAAATGAGGGAAAGAATGTAGGGAAAGACACAGATTGCTAAAATTAAGGGCCATTTGAGAAGTAATATGAAAACCTAAAATATATACATCTATGAAAGCATTCTTTTTTTTTAGACTGCACTCTCTGAAATTTTATTTAAAAATCTGCCTTTAAAAAATCTACATACCGTATGTATTTTTATATTTTACATTTTACATATTTATACATATATATTTTATATATTAATATTATATATAAATATATAAAATCCAGTTATTTATGCAAAAACTGTAAGTTATACTAACAAGTAAAGGAACATACACGATATGAGAATTTTTCACAAGATAAGCTTACTTAAACTCTAGTTTTATAGCTTACCCTGCAGAATATCTAGGAAACCAACAAATGATAGCTAAATATGTACAGTGATTTTCACATGATCCTGAATTGATCCCCGTAGGCTTTCAATATCAGTCTCATGTCCAGGGTGTAGAAAGGGGATAATCTGAAACATGCTGGATGAAGGCGAGTATAAATCCTTATGAAGGCATTCTAAATGAAATTGCCAAATGATGGGAAAGACAGATTCCCAAGTGACCATCTCTTTTCACTAAACGAAACTTCTAGTACTAGGATTTGTTACATCTCATTGAGTTGCAGGTCAAAAGGGTCCCATGAGAATCCTCAAACAACCCAGTCTGTTGTCAAAGCTGTAGATTTGCTCTCAACAAAGAACCCATTGCTGAAGACCTCACCGACATAACTCATGGAATGGGGGGAAGTTGAGCTAGTTTCTACATAGAGTCCTCACCCCTTTTCTGGTCTTTTCTACCAGCCACAGGCAGTGCACATTCCTTGGCCTCCTTCCTCCGTGGCCAAAGTCAACAGTTTGGCCCCATGCTGACTTCCTACCCATTGTTACATCTTCTTTCTCGCATTTTGTTTCTTGTTTGCTTTTGGCAACCCACATGATTACAAAGGACAATCTGAGACAATCTTTCTATGTTACAGTCATCTGACCAGTAACCTTTATGCCATCTGTAAAGACATTTCTGTTTTGTTCTGTGGCACCTTACTCACAATTCTAGGGATTAGGATGTGGGCCTCTTCAAAAGAGCCATGATTTTCCCAATTGGCTAGTAGAACAACCTGACAGTTGAAACATACCTTTCTCTTCATGCTCATGCCTGTGAGGTCTCTGGGCAGTACATCTGCAGTGGAACTTTCTGTCCCTTGCTTTTGGAGACCTTTTTTGGAATCAGATCCATCTTTATTTTTGGAGCAACAGCTAGTGATGTGGGTCCCAGAGAGCCCAGCTTTATTCCTGCTGCAAGGGAGTGGAGGAGGTGACTCTGCCTCTCAGGCTGTGCTCTGCTCAGGGTTACTCCCTTCCGTGTTTATACTTTGGAGGTTTTATGCACCTGATAACTGAGAGGGAGGCTAGAAGGTTCCACGGCAGCCCTGGGAGGAATGTAAAGCAATGCTCTCTAGGTTGTGTGCTAAAAAGGGCTGCCTCTACTCATGAAGGAAGGTTGCAGGGGGAGGGGGGAGAAGGCAGGGAAAGGGGAAAGGGGGAGGAGATGGTCCTGTAGTTAAAGGTATGTCATGGTAACAGATGTTCATTTGGGCACATCTGCCTTTAGAGTTGATTCTTTGTAATCTCCTTAAACCCCAAAGCACAATCTTTGACAATTGTGAGAGGGTGAAACTTTCCATCTTTTTGAGAAAAATGTTTATTTTGAAGTAGCAAAAGATGAGCACAAGTCAAGTGCAACAAAAAGTAAACACATTGGCTTAATAATATGTTGAGCGTAAAAAGCGTGCTAAGGTTGATTTGCTTGTATGTTCTTGGGACAAAGTGACCACCTACTTTAGTTGCCTATGATTGGTTTTTGCATGGTTATAGATATTTAATTGTTTATAGTAATGAGGGTTGTTTTAAATTATAAATATTCTTTACAATTTCCATAAATATATTGATAGAGGTTTCAGGGTTTTTTGTTTGTTTGTTTTGTTTTGTTTTGTTTAGCCTTTAGAAGCAACAGTTGCTTGCTGAGAGAGAAATGAAATAAGAAATACAGTGCTCAGGACGAAATTTCTTACTTTTATAAATTTTAGTAGGGAGAAGACTCTGGCTTAGAGGTGCGGTTGATCCCTTTACAGGGGCAGCATCTGTCATCCAACAAGGGCCTTTCTCAAAGTACCTCAGTTTGTTCCATAATTCTACTATCTCGTCCCAAAGGCAGTTCTAAGCAGACACAAAATCATTCACAAGCAAAGGCAGGATGCAGCACCAGCTTTCTGACATCCCTACTTTTAAGAGTCCGTTAATGCAAAAGCATACGTTTTAATGAGTTTTCTTCTTTTAAGAAGTGCTCAAATGTGGCTCAGCAAGATGGCTCAGTGGGATAAAGCACTTGCCACCAAGCCTGAGGGCCTGGTTTTGATCCTTAGGACCTACGTAGTAGAAGCAGAGATCTTCTCCTACAAATTTTCCTTTGAACACACACACACACACACACACACACACACACACACACACACACATACACATACACACACACACCAATTTAAATGTAACAAAAAATAGTCAAGCAAATGATTCACTCTATATACTTTTCTTGGCTTTATGGTAAATTAATGAACATAGGATAGTTGGCGTTGAGGCTGGGGAATAACAGTGACTGGGGATGGTGTGCCTTCCTCTCGTTTCACCCCGTCGCGATGAGTTTTTATGACATTCCTGCAGGAGATCACCTTTGGTATTATTTAATGTGACTATGTTTTTATCACAGTGATAACATTGTGGTGTGAGGGTGGGGGTAGGGTAAAGGAAAGAGTGTAATGTAATATGTCCTGAGCCGAGCAGGCCCAAAGAACGGCCTTGACTGGGGCACGGTTTTCTTCTGGGGGTCAGGATAAAAACAGAAGTGGGTGCTGAATTGTTATATTGTAATGAAGGTGTTTTGAGAACAGAGTGTGAGAACTGTTGCTGTTAGGAGGGCGGGTCATCCTAGTGTGTCACCAGCAACTTCATTCTGTAAACTATCTTCTTTCTCCTACTGGGGGAACGCTATCACGGTATCACTTTATAAATGTGACCTTAGCCATTACCATAATATATTTTCCCCCAAATCTGGAAAGGGCCAAAATACTTCAAAGGGAACTTGTGGCTGTTGATGTAACATCATTAAATCCTAGGAGAAACATGAAGACATAATACTGACACATCAGATTATTTTGGGCTAAGGAATGTAAATAGACAATTTCTGTTTCAAGCAGAAATATCCCCCAACCTTCAGATATCAAAAATAACCCAACTTTGCAACAGGCGGGGGGATATCTTGGGGGATTCTGGCCACAAAGAATCTCCAGCAGAATCACAAAGCACAGCGATGAAATACAGGCTTAAAATAACAGTTTCAACTATTTTTAGAATTCTTTTTCCCCCCAAAGGAGGTCAAAGCAATAAAGATGTTTGATCATTTTCTCCAGTCCGCTTCTCCCAGGGAGGGAGGTAGAGGCAGGACTGGGCTGAGGAAGGCTGAGAAAATAGTCACTGCATGAACTCGTGTGTCTTGCCTGACCGCTGTGTGCAGGACGTAGCACAGTGGGTAAGCACACAGATATTGCATCCACAGGCCCAGCATTTCCTAGCCTTGGGTGACTAACCTTTCTCTGTGCCACTCCCCTAATATTATTCCAGGCTAATCACAGGACCTGTCTCACAGGTTTCTTGTGAGGACTGTCCATCTAAAGTGCTTTATAGTACCTGTGTGCCTCAATATCCATTGCGGGGTTGATTGGTTCTGGGGACCCCCCCCCCTTGGATAACACAAGCCACAGATGCCCAGGTCCCTCATAAAAAAAAAAAAGCTTCATAATTTTAATTCCTTCTGTACTTTTAAGCCCTCTCCAGACCACTACTAAACTCATACAATGCGATATAGGTCACATGTTGTCATGCGCTATTATGTAGGCAGAAATAAGTGTCTGCTCATGTTCAGTATAGACACATTTTTTTTGTTAGATACTTTCATTCTTTGAGTGCTTGGATCTTCATCTGTGGTACCCACGAATATGGTGGACCCACTGAGAGAGGTACAGAACAGGTACTCAAATGCCACAGTTACAAAACAAGTCTTTAGATAAAAGTATAATTGCCAGCATAAGCAGCAGACAACCAAGAGGAAATGGAAGGAAAAGACTTCAGACTCCCGGGGGCTGGAGAGATGGCTCAGAGGTTAAGAGCATTGACTGCTCTTCCAAAGGTCATGAGTTCAATTCCCAGCAACCACATGGTGGCTCACAACCATCTCTTCTGGCCTGCAGGCAGAATGCTGTATACATAATAAATAAATAAATCTTTAAAAAAAAAAATAAAAGACTTCAGACTCCCAGTGAGGAAATCCCTTAAAGAGGAAGGAGGGCGTGGCCAGAGCTCTGGCCTGAGAAGGAGGCAGTTGCAAAGACCCACCTTGACAGAGCTTAGATTTTAGACAAAAAGATTTCTTTCTTAATTTTCATTTACAAGCCCATGGTTTTATATAAGCGGTGCTCTTGGAAACCTCCCTGGACAGGGACTGGACTGCCTGAAAGAAAGATGTGTGCTGTAAACATCAGTTCTTGCCTTTCAGCGCGGGTCAAGTGTCTGGAGTCTGTTCAGGGGAGAGGAGCTGAAAAGAAAGCCTTCTGTTGCTTTAGCCTAGGACGAGAAGCCTACTAAATGATGCTAAACGGATCCCAAGGAGTTTTCTGGTGCTCCTGGTCAGACAAAGACCCAAAGCATAACCTAGAGTACTAGAAATGTCTTGATGAAAACGTTGTTGGGGCTTGGGGGTGGGGGGAAGGCTCAGGAGGTGAAGAACTTGCTATAGAAGCGTATAAGCCTGAGTTTGGATGCCCAGCCCCCATGGGATTCCCAGCTTGCTGTGGCCCTGTAATCCTAATGCTGGTGAGACAGAGACAGGAGAAACCCTGGGGCTTGCTGGCCTGCCCCTCTAACTGAATTGGTGAGCTCCAGGTGCATCAGAGACCACATCATAAAAAATAAGGTGGAGAGCAATAGGGGATGACACCTGAAATATACTTACAGCTTCCACATACATAGGCATATATGTATGCATGCACCCACACACATGTGCGCACACACACACACACATAGGCATGAACACAAACATACCCCTATGCACACACACATACACACACACATAGAGTGCTATACTGTGTTAAAAAATGCTCTCACAGACACAATTCTTATTCATCATAAAGCAGCATTTGGCACATGCCTATGCTAGAGATAGTTAGAAGACATCTTTGGAAGTATTTCTTCAGTGTGTGTAAAGGTTCTTGCAACCCAGATGAAGACTGTTTGGATGCAGGGGCGGGGGGTGAGGGGCACTTATCTAGAAGAAGGCTGAGTATGTGGCCTCTGGTTCCTCAATAAATATCTAGTGAGTAATGTAGATAAAGTGAGCTACTGAAGGTCAGAAGAGATTCCTTGGGCCACAGTGGTGATATTAAAGAAGACTGACTTGCTTCTTTGTTTTATTATAAACCAAGATAATTCTATTTTTGGAGAGGGAAAAATACCGGACAGTTGGTTAAAATGGAGAAGAGACCAAAAAAATAACATTTGACACTTATTCGTAGCTCTGCTTGTATGCAAAATTCCACGGGCCAAAGATGTGAATGAGGGAAGATATTTTTAACAATAACAACTTAACGTTTGTCAGTCAGAGACTATGGTACTATTATATATTGGCTCCCTCTATCCTTAGTTAAATAGTTACATCATTACCATCTTTGGTTTGCAGATGAGCAAGAAGAGAGATAGAAAGAATATTTCACTCCCTCAGGAGATTAGTCTTCCTGTTAACATTATCATGGTTCCATGACCAGATCCTAACCTGCACTGATGATGTTGATGATGATGATGACAACGACATCACTATTTCCACTACTGTATTCCCTCATGCTTGTGAGGCTTGACTCATTAATCTCCTTTAATCTCCTTGAGCTGAAGTTGAGATGGATCTCAGAGGCATCAGTATTGGGAGTGTTGAGCCATAACTGTCCCAGTCTCAAGCCTGTGTGTAATGCTTGGGCACTCAAAACAGTCTAGCCCAGCTAGCACCTGCAGCATCAGTTCAAGTGCTGGCCACTACCTCACCCGGGAACACATCCGTGGTGGTCAGGAAGTCAAGCAGTAGAAAGGGCTAGAACAATCAAGTCTGCTTGGGCCTGTGCCTTCTTTCAGGCCCTTGGTCACTGTGAAAGGGTTGTCAGCCCTCCATAACTGAATCACCTCCAACTCTTCAAGTTACTATATCTGAATACATTTTCTAATTTTTCTACCCATGAGTCTCCCTATCTATATAATCAGTATTGTAGTACCTGCCTTACGAGCTCAGTATTTCTTACTCATTGTTTCTGGGAGTTCTCAAGCCTTCTTGGGGAAGACTAGGAACTAGAGTCAGACCACAACTTAGAAATGATAATGGCATCTAAGAACAAGTCAGAACGTGATCACAGAACAAGACTGACGCGTAATATTTCGCAAGTGTACCACAGTGGCACTGACCTGTGACATGAGCTTCACTCATCAGTAGTTAGGAAGCAGAGCAACAGGGAAGAACGGATGGCTTGTTTGCAGAGGGCGAGGGACTTTGACTTGAGATACATTAAGTTGTTGAGTGTACTGACCAGTTAAGTCTTAGGAATGGTTGGCCTGAATACTTCTAAAGCTCTAAGAGATTACTATTCTAGAAGCCTTGGGAGTCTTTTACTCTCTCCACCTCTTCTTCTTTTCTCTCCTTTTTCTCCTTTTCTTTTTCTTCCTCCTTCTTCCACAGCTCTTCTTTATAAATAAAAGTTCCCTAGATAATCTCTCAGTGCTTGAAATCTTGATTACCATCCACCCACCCAAGGACTGAGGAAAAACATCCTACCAGGATCCAAATGGGCTTGCAGCCAGCCTGAGTATTGAGATCTCAGAAAATGACCTCACTATCAGGTCTTTTCGGTATCAACTAACCAAAGAAATAATAATGAACTAGCTTTATGGAGCACTAATATTGAAGCAAGAATATTTATCTTCTTGACATCCAAATTAGTCTGATTCCAAAACTGTAGCTACCCAGTAAAGAGATGCATATGGCTTAGTCACTGCAGAGTAATGGTAATGAATCCTACTCCCTCTTAAAACTCCCTCCTCTAATAGCAACAATCACTAAAATCATCAACAACATCTCCCATGAAACTAAAAGCCAAACAGAACCCTGACATACCACCCATGTGGAAAGAAATAAGAAGAGACTAGGACCGTCCACAGGAGACTGGAAGAGATGAGAGAGGGTATGTTTGACAGCTACCTAAAAGCTACTGAGTTCCCCTGGCTCCACCCCCTTCCTTCATGGTGAGGAGACTATACCTTCCGGATGGGTGAATAACCTTCCCACCTCCCTTTGCAGGAAACTACTGTAGGATGTACTGACCAAAATAGGCGACAGACTATGGAAAAGGAAGACAGATTTTTTTTTTTTTTAGGAAACAGGAGCTCACACCGGAAGGAGGTGGAGGGAAATCCCAGGATGACGACATGGGGAAGTCCCCTTCCCCCCCCCCCCCCCAAAGAACAGCTGTGTGGCAACCATGAAGAGCAAGCAGCCCAGAGTGGAGCCATACACAGGGTACTAGAAAAAAAAAACCATATTGAAACTCAACAGTTCCTGATGAGTTTGAAGATGTAAAGGGTTTAATTGTGATTATGTATAGCCATTAGAAAGCATTATATAGTTTTTTAAACCTGATCTAATAAAACATTAAGAAATTATTAACTCCATGAAAAAAAAAGAGTTATGTAAAATACAAAATGTAAACAGTACTTACCACTTGCCTTAGAAATGAGTTGTCATCAGAGAAACTTTAAATATGCATTCAACCAAAATTAGGATTAATGTATTGAAATGATATGAGAGTTAAGGTGTTCATCTACCATAATAAATACCAGATTATTTCAAAACTATATACCAAGAGATATAAATATTGAATAAATGCTTTAGAACTATATAGGTAATACACAAAGATACATATTAAAAAACGGAAAGTAAGTGCCTCTAAAGAGTGATACAGTGAGGGGTGTGTGTGTGTGTGTGTGTGTGTGCGCGCGCGCGCGCGTGCAGGGGGCCGGGGGGGCATGCTTGGAGCTTGTTAGTTTTATTTTTCCAGAGTCTAAACTCTAATGTTTTATTATAAACTTCCTTGAAGCAGAATGCCATGATGTTAAGTGCGTTGATTCTAAATAAAACTAAACAAAGGTTCAAATCCAAATGCCACGGGGAAGAAGCTCTGTGCACTTGGGGAGTTTCTTCTGGTCTGCATAATATCAGCATAGACGAGTGACGTGGTCAAGGCTCAGCTCAAGGGTGGCCACAGTTAAATGAATATAGCCTTGGAAACTCTTAGTTATAAGCCTGGCACATAGGAAACACCCAGTCCATCCTGAGCATTATCATTTCACTGTTATAATTATGTTAGTGCATTACTTTGGTAAGAAAAAAAAATAATTTAAAAGAAAGCAGGTAGAATAAACAACATTTCCTGACAAGGGCGTCTAAGAGAGGTTTCCTAGCCATGCTACCTCTGATGCTGCATCCTGGCTTACTGTGATCAACGAAGGGCACCAATCGAGTGGAGAGGAAATGAAGGATGCTCTGTGTATGTGTGTGTGTGTGTGTGTGTGTGTGTGTGTGTGTGTGTGTATGTGTGGTGTTTTTAAAAGAAGGGGGATGAAACTTTCAATTAATGTCTTCTTAAAAATCAGATTTGTTCACCAATATTTTTTAGAAGCCTTCTTCCCAGTGGGTCTCTGACATAGAGCAAACCCAGCCCCTATCCCTGTGTTTTGAAAAAGGAAGGACAGTGTGGCTTTCTCCTGATAACTCAGGCCTCTATGTAGGCTTCTTCCTGTCTTTGGGCAAGGGGCTATGAGGATGAGGATGGTGCAGTTTCCTACAGCCGTCTCCCCCACCTCATCTAGATGAAGAAAATGAGCAATCCAGACTGAAGACAGGCTGCGGGCTTTCTGGTTGTTCTCACTGCTACTAAATCAAAAGAGCTAACTGGTGCCATGTTCAGCTCGTGCTAGGTGCAATTGGCTAAAACTCAGCCCAGCTGATACAGCTGGAACCTGATTTTGCGTCTCCTGGAAAGGATTGCCTGCAGGGCTTCTATTAGGAGCAGATAGCATCTGCTGACTCACCCTGCCAAAAGCTTTCTAGGCCTGTACCCCATTGTCCTCCTGGGGCTGCTGAACCCCAGCTACCTGGAGTCCAGTTTCTCTTACTCACTATCTCTTGGGAAAAGTTCACCGATGTCCCTGGAATGCCACCACCTTTGGGAAACTGCACCGTGACGTAACCACTGGAGCTTAGCCGTGTCCTCTCCTTAATCTTGGAACATTCAAGTGCTTCTCCCTTCCCGCCCCAGATAGTCACTTAGCCTGGTTCACTGTTTCTGTTTGTTTGTTTGTTTTTGTATATTTACCTCTGACCTAAATGAAGAAGTCTAAACACTTAGATCACTCCAAAATTCAAACCGACTTTGAGTCCCCACTGTAGCAACCTGAAGAGGTGGAATCTGCCGCGAGGCAAATAGGTGCTGAAGGCCCACACTTGTGAATGGGGTAGGATTTATAAAAGAAGCACATCTTTCTGTTCTGGCCTGTGAAGACCGATAGCAGCCACTGTGTAGGAGGGAGAGATGAGTTTTCAAACACCGGCCCTGCTAGTACTTTGATCTTGGCCTTGTAGCTTCCAGAACTGTGAGTAAAACTTTCATGCTTTCTGTGTTGTTCCGTGGAATTTTGTTACAGCAGTCCAAACGGACTAACACGCGCAACTAGGTGATTCCGTAGCTCTTCTGTGAGTGAGCAAGAAGTCAGGAATTCTTTAACTTAACCAGTGTTTGGAAAGGCTAGAGGACTATCTGGACTTGGATGGGAGCACCAACCGTCAAGCTCAGGGATGAAGCAGCCCTTTGCAGCATGAAGTGTGTGGGGAAGCACAGCATCCAGGGCGGTGGCAGTCCTTGGAAGAACCACTAAGACCCTGACTACTCACTGGGTGACCTCACTGAGTCACTTGTGCTGGGTCTTTTGGTTTCCATAGTTTTAAGTGATAATGATGATGTTGCAGAAGAACAAGGTGAGGTCAAAGATTGCTTCAGAGAACCTCCAAGAAACGAGGGCTTACTGCCTTGATGCTGTCTGGGTAAAGGAGAGACAGAGACAGACAAAGTGGGGGAAGGGAAAGGAGAGGGGGAGAGGGAAGGAAAGGGGGAGGGGCAGAGGGGGAAGGAGAGGGGGGAGGGGCAGAGGGGGAAGGAGAAGAGGACGGGAATGATGAGTTACAAGATGATTAGAAATGAGGTGTCATTCACTGGTTCGGCCAAAACAGAGGGAAAGGTGAGAAGGAATATTATCAGCCAAAACTTTTCACCACCAAGAGCCAGGGAAGCTGTCAGGGCTATCAGCATTGTTACATGTCAAAGGCAACACCCTGCTTACTCACTTTATGGGCACAGGAAACAGCCTGCTGCTCACAACCTTATGAGCTTCCTGTTTCTGCTGCAACACATGAAAACAACACAAATCTGTCATCTGGTGCTACAGGCTAAAACCACGTTGTTGGTAGAGCTGCACTCACTCTGTCATGAGGCGGTGGGGGGAAGTCTGCTTTGCTTTTTCCATCTCCTAGGGACCCTGCATCCCTGCTTTATGGAGCACTTTTCATGACTACAGCTTCTGCCTTGGTGACTGTGATTTCCCTGCCTCATTTCTATAAGGGTTAATTCTTGTCATGGCATGGTCAGCTTTCCCAAATAAGCACATGCATCACGATGTGCAGGACTCACAGGTCTACCAACAAAACCGTTTGTTTTGCTATCATCAGAAGTCTACAGTTTGCAAGGCTTGGGGTTCACTGAAAGAAAGAAAACCCAGACACTGGTAATATTTGTGTGGTGTTGGGGAAGGGAAGGGGTCCATTTCAGTCTTCAAAAAGGTTTTGACATCTCCTACAAGTGAAATTTTTTCTTTAATCCTCAGCCCCCCCCCCCCCCCATTTCTTAGCCCATTTCTACTTTGACACAGTTTGTCCACCTTTCCCAAATGCCTCAAGTTTTCCTTCACTTTTAGGCCACTGGGTCAGTAAATCCACTGGCACTCAATATCATTAGGAGAGTGTATAAAATGGATGTATTTCTACGTGGATGTAAATGATCATAGGAAAACAACAGCAACAACGAATCAACAAACAAAACCATTGTTCAAACCACCTGTCAATGCCTTTTGTAAAAAAAACAAAAAAAACCCAAAAACCTAATGCTGAAGTCTAAACCTAGCTCTAAAAAAAAAATCTATCCAAAGAAATCTGCATAGATTGGTGCCAGTTGGAATAATCTCAAGCACAGAGCATGAGCAAAATGTGGGGGCTTGACAGTAGGACCAAGCTCCACCCACCTAGACTTCCTGAATCAAATCCTGGACATTAGCAAGACCTTGTGTGGCTCATGCGCATGTTAAAGATTGCCAAGCCCAAGCCCCACACATAGGACAAGATGAGACTGTCCTTAGTAACAGACTGCCGGGTCACATCTTAGAGTTCTGATATCGAAGTCTTTCAGGAGATTCCAGGCTTTTGTCTAGCAAGTTCGCTGGGAACCAAGTTTTGGGAACCACTGGTGTAGAGCAGTAGGGAGCAGGGGAAGGCTTTAAGGAAGGATCGGGGTCTCTCTGGGCAAGCCATCTTGGTTTCTCCACCCAAGTGAGCTGAATAGTTGTCTGGTCACATGCACAGAACAGTCTAGCAACTCTAAAACAGTTACATTCAGCCAATCAGAGAGACAATGTTTAGAGTGTCCCAGGCACTATTAGTTTAACATCCCCCTCTGCTGTCTGTCATGGTTCCTCATTCTGTGGAAAGCTTTCTTGGGACCAAAGTGTTGCTTCCATAGATGCTGCAGAGAGTGTGCGTGTGTGTGTGTGTATGGGGGGGGGGGGTTTGAGCCCGCCAACCCCACAGCTTCCAGGGAGCTTGCTTTCTCCTTCACTGTTCTTCCTCTCTCCTCCCTGACAGAGTCCCAAATAAGTCACAATGGCTTCTGTTTAACTAACCTGCTATCTCCGGGCAATTTATTTTTACTAATTCATGGCTCCACAAAGCTCCTGGGACAACAGCATGGGGGGTTTTATTAGCTTTATTTTGTGAATGGCTAACTTACCTACCCCAAATTACTTGCCACAAAGACCTGGTCACGCCCCACATGTGCATTCAGGCTTACTCATTTTAGCTATTCTCCTGAGAGGACATGCTACTGAGGTAAGTGAAAAGTGACCAGCTGTGATGTGGATCACAGTGGAAAGGAAAGAAGGGGAGGAAGCCGAGTCTTCCCTCCAAAGCCCTTTACTTTGCATTCTTTCTCCTCTTCCAAGTTTTTTCCCAAACTCCCCTTTTATAAATAAATAAATAAATAAATAAATAAATAAATAAATATTCCCTACATGATCATTAGATGCTTGAAAGCTTGGTTCCCATTTATCCAAACACTGAGGAAGACCATCCAGTGACCAGAATCCAAGTGGACTTGTAGTCTGCCCAGTGAGATTTCAGGCAGGAGGGAGCCTAGCAGCCTGTACAGAGAGTGTAGTTAACGCAATGGCCAAAAGACAGTGAGTGGGGGAAATCCCAGAGTCCTCAGAGTCGTAAAGACCCAAGGGCTTAGGAAGAAGCCCTGTTTGTAAGTGGACACGTGAGTAGACAGATATTTCCCCCCACCACGCACTGCGCGTGCGTTCCTTTCTTCTTCGTTTCCTCACTGAGCAGATCTGTAGTTGCGTCTCCAGGGCTAACGCCTTTTCTGCAATAAAAGAGAGTTAAGCGCATCATGTTTGTCTGCTTATTCTTTCCTCTTTCCTGTCTCATTGGTTTTGTCTGCCTGCCGCCTGTGTGTGCCTATCATCCTGTGATAGCGCTCCTTTTCTGTCCTTAGCTTAATCTCTCAATAGCGCATGGCCTATGCAGTGTGCGATACTGTCTGACGTTCTGTTGCCGAGGGGTAGAAAGCTGTGGGAATCTTCCTTCCTGGGAAGTGCTGACCACTCTCCAGATGTATTTCTTTGTGTGGTTGGTTTTTATCCATGGCTCACATTTGTTAGGTATTTTCTGTGTGTCTGGCTCTGTGCTGATGTCTAAACATATATTCCTTCATTTCTTATATAGCAAGTAATATTACCATTTTATAGAAGAGAAAACAGCACAGAGAAGTATTTCAGACTTCTTTAGCTGATTCTTCTTGAGGGACTCTTGGGGGGTGGCTCCCTAAACCCTGACATCATCAGTGTGACCTGTAGGTGGGTGTATGGGGCAGTCAGGAGAAAGCACTTTCTGAGTTATCTTTTAGCAAGATGGTAGGCAGCACTGGTGTGGCCATGCAATGTATAAAGAAAGAGGGAACCCAAGGCACCATGTCATCTTCCTCTCATTTCAGAAACTTTGGTAATTTTTGAAGACCATGACCATTTGAAAAAAAGATGGAGAATATAATATCTGAAGAAAGCAAATATATTTCCCTCAAGCATACCAGAAACTATGCCTCCTGCCCTTGGCATCCCCCTGGCAGTGAGGTAATATCTTTGACCTCAGTGAACATTTAAAGTGAGTGTCAATATGGCTGCAAGTCAACCTAGTATTTAGGCAGCGGTCCAGGTCCATTAATCGGGGCAGGAAATGAAATGGGGACTGTGGTACCTTTCCTTAGACCCTACTACTGTAGTGAGAACCACAGCGGAACATATCCCAAACTAGAAATCAGATAGCCAGGGACCGTGACTAGTCCTAACTAGTATCAGCAATATAACTGTGGCCATATGACTTGGAATTTGTGAGTTCTTGTCTATGGGTGTGGATTTATACCTGTTCTCATTTGATCCCAGGGTCAATTGAGAAGATATATAGGGGAGAGACTTAATATTAGTGACCTTAATTTACTAGAGATATCATTCTGTCACATGGTTTCGGAAGGCCTGATTTAGGGGAAACTGAGAACTTCAAGCTCAAGGCTTGGGGACTGAGGATCTGCCTCTAAGATGGTGAGCGAGTTGGTGGCGGTTTTCAGCTGGATGCTTCGCTTCATCACCATGTGGATCTCTCCATAGGATTGTTTTAGTCATCTGTGACTTGCAGCCGGCTGCCCTCCCAGCAGGCCCTCCCTGGGAAACATAAGTCAGCTCTGCCCTGTTTGGAGCATGGCTAGCAGAAGTCAGGGATCATTAGGGACCCCTGAGAGGCCGTTCTGTAAGTGGTTGCTATGGATGTTATCAGATGTATTGTCCCATCTGACACTATTGCTGTAAGTTGGAACTACTGCTGGCTTCCGCGATGAATTTGGCTACAATTCAGGCTCCCCCTCAGCCCAGCAACCCTTTCTGTGTTCTGAACTTATGACTCCAAAATGCATGTTCCAAAGGCTTTTTGGAAGAGTAGGGGTGAGTTGTGAACAGTACAGATGACAGCCAAGACCAAGCCAGGAAGTGCTATAGATATTTTAAAGCTGTGTGAGTAAGGGTTGGTGAAAGACTCGGGACAGCTTCCAGACCTTAAGTCAACAGAGCCACGCTCGGACCTCACTGTTACAGAGACTACTTTAGTCAGCCATCGGTTTCACATTCTGCCCTAACCGATCTTCTGTCCGTCTTGCTAGCAAAATAGCAAACCTAAGCTTCATTTCCTGTGCCTTTTCCTGTTGGGTTTCTGTACGGGGGTCAGGCATCCCTCGCGGAAATGGTTAGAAAAGCTGTTCAAGGGCAAAGTGGGAGGCTCAGCCAAGTCCCTCCTGCAGGCAGTAGAGTTTTTTACGGTAATGAAATATGATCAATCTGATCAAAATGTTATCAAGTGGCATCAGAAAAGAGCACTGCTTATATGTCTGCAGTGGGAATTTTATACTTAACGCATGAGATGATACAGCTGTTTTAAGAGTGCCAGCAAGGTACCCAGAACATTGTGAGATCACCGTGGCCCCATCCATTCTTCTATTGAGTGTCTGTTTGGGGATAGGGTCTTTGACACAGAGTCTGCAAGATGCTCTAATGATGGAACGGCACAGATTCAGGGGCCATTTTGAAGGTAACTTCTCCCTGACTACCTCTAACTATAGTTTGCTTTGTTTTGCTTTGTATTTAAGTGGAAGAATAGTCTTTCCTGGATACGCTTTTCTGTCTTATGTAGTCCTGGCCACTGCATGCTATAAAGTCATCTCTGGGTGGGGTGAGTTGAGAAATTCCCCTTTTCCATAGAAAAGAGATGCGTGCGTGCCAGGAGGGCTTGTGTACCCTGCAGCTCTTCCCACTTCCTTCCATGGATGTGAACATGATGGCTTGGGTGGAGCAGTCACCTTGTAGGCATGAGGCAACCAAAGACAGAGCTTAAAAACCTCACCTGGAAAGCAAACCATAAGAGGAGCCTGAGTCTTGGATGGGATTGTGTTTCCAGACTAATTCTAGAAACGTCCTCCTCCTAGATATTTAGTACCGATGTCCCTTGTAGGCAGATCTTCTCTTGCTAACTGATGCTGCAGAGAGATCCGAGAGTGAAAGGAGTGTGGGAAAGGCAGGTCAGCTAGGGGATCAGATTGAAGTGACTTTGAGAGTTGGAGAAGCAAGAACGGACTAGAGAGGATGGTTCAGGGGGACCATCCAACAGATGGGGACGTAGGAGAGAGAACGTGACAGAACAGGGCACAGACTCCCATGAGTTTGCATCTGTAAAGGCAAGGTTTGCAGGTCCCCACTCCCTAAGACATAGAACACGGATGGGTCAACTTGTATAGTGAGGGGCATCTCAGTGCCCTGCAGCAGAGCAAGGCTTTAGCATCATGCAGCCCGAGCTTGAGTCCTAGAGCCATCATAGATTAGCTGGGTTGAGTCCTGCCTTGCACAGTGTCCTCGGGACTCAGATTCCTCATTTGCAAGTTGGCATGAACAGTTCAATGATATAACCCATGCCCCTAAAGCATGTTCGGTATATAATAACTGTTCAGTATTGTGAGTGGGGGCGATGACCACTATTTTGTCATTGTTGTTTGTCTTCACATGTCATTGTAACATGTCTACTTGACCAGACATTCAGTTACTTGGTCTCTCAGATGGAATCATCTCCTCTCAAAGTATGTTGCAACAGGGTCCTTCAGAAATTGTTCTCTCTGAAGCAAACTGGCCTAATGTGTAAATAACATAGCTTGTTTTTTTTCGAGACCTTTACATGGATTTTTTAATTTAAAAAATTCACTATGAGACAAGGTCATAAGCAATGACCTTTAGATGGAGTGGTGGTTTCAACACTGTCCTCATGGGGAACAAACCTCATAAATTGTGGCAAGTGCCAGAGAAGACTCTGGAAGTTTCAAGGACACGATACTATGTGTTTTATTAAGAGCTTTGAGTGTTGTGTTCTCACACAGGAATGAGGAGAAGTTGAGGTAGGACAGAGTTACAGACTCAGGAGGTATCATGGTGGCTGCCATCTGAATGCACTTTGGACTCTTGAAAATCCCCCACGAGTTGCCCAAGTGGTTATGGAAGCAGCTGCTCCACATCTAAGTATGAAAAAAAAAATGCACATATGCCCACTTTTCATGCTTTGGTCTCTGCATAGTGCTATGCAGGTAGCCTTTTAAAGTTTTTGCATAGAAAACTACATTTCACGACTACATCTTTGTAGGAAAATAGACATACATATACATGTTTAATAAAATGGAATTAGATAGATTTTGTTTAAAACAAACCAGGGCTAAGAAATAGCTCAGTCAGTAAAATGCTTTTCACACATGTATGAGGACCCGAGCTTACCCCAAGAACCCATAGAAACAAGTCCAGAGCACTAGAGTATGCTTGTAACTACAGCCTCGGCTGGTGGGTCGGAGAGGCGATATGAAACAGGCGCATACTTGGAGCTCCCTGGAAAAGAAGACTAGCCTGTCAGTGATGGCAGAACTTGTAAGGGACCTTATCTCAAAAACTGAGTGCACACATTCCCACACATGCACACCCTATGCATCTGTCCATATACAAAGAGCTAATCAAATTATCAGTACATAAAAATATTACAATTGTACTTACCTACCAACAAACAGGATATTTTTATAAAGTTTACTCTTTATGTGTTTTATTGTTGTTATTAGCTTGTAATCATATGTACATATATATTCCCATTTATGGGTATGTGTGTGCAAATGAGTAGCTACCTGCAGAGTTCACAAGAGAGCATAGGGTCCCCTAGAGCTAGAGTTATAGGCATTCATAGGCTACCTGACACGGATGCTGGGAATCTAACTTGAGTCTTCTGGAAGAGCAGTGCATGCTCTTAAGCACTGAGCCATCTCTCCAGGCCAAAAAGGCAAACAGCTTCCTAACTCCCATTGGTATCTTCCAGTTGACTTTAGGGAATTATTTATGAAACTTAAGAAATAGTCTCATATATTAAAAAGGAAAGTTCTGTAAGCATCCTTGCTCATATGTATTAACACATAATTATTACTATTCATTATCCTCCCTAACCTTCAGGATTGGATTCCTAGGACAATTAGAACCTTTAAATTTCAAACTATGACACCAGCCAAGGTTAATACAGGCCGTAAACTTCAAACCCCTACCCAGATCTAGCCAATGGACAGGACATTCTCCACAGTTGAGTGGGGAGTGGGGACTGACTTTCACACGTACTCTGGTGCCTCATAATTGACCACGTCCCCTGCATGGGGAGGCCTGGTGGCACTCAGAGGAAGGATAGCAGGTTACCAAGAAGAGACTTGATACCCTATGAGCATATACAGGGGAAGGAAGTTCCCCTCAGTCACAGTCATAGGGGAGGGGAGTAAGGGGAAAATGGGAGGGAGGGAAAAATGGGAGGATACGAGGGAGGGGATAACCCTTGAGATGTAATATGAATAATTAATAAAATAAAATTAAGAAAATTTATATTATTTAAATTATATTCCCAATCAACTGTCATTTTTTTTTATCACCAGAAATGTTATCATCATGTATTTGGATTAACTCCACTGTCTGTTCTTCACTAGTTTTATTAACATCTCTTTTAGAATTCCATACTTGAGTGCTGTATTTGCATCACTGAACACCCCCCTTCCTTCCACCTCCAGTGTCTTTCCTGCTCTCTCGCTCTCAATTGTATAACTTCCTTTTAAATTACTGTTGCATGTCTATAAGTACAGTTGTTTGGGTTCACTTGGTGTTGCTGATTGCTTGGAACTGGGTAACCAATCAGAATTTCCCCATACCGTTTCTTGATTCTTCTCTTCATCTGGCTGGAGGATTGGTTGTTTTTCTTCATAGAAGGTGATCACTCTTAGGCATTATATGTCCTAAATTGCTCTTGCCCTCAAATGTGACTCTTTGGGTTGTCATATAACTATTGTCCTAATCCCTCACCCAGTAGGTGCTGTAAAGGAAATCTCTCATCAGATTTATTTTAGAAATATTTTAAGTGCTTAAAATATTAAATAACATTAGGTATTTAAAATACTCAATGATGTTAAAGTCTTACCTAAAATATTCGGCTCTGTTGCTGTTACCGTCTGGTTACACACAGAATGCATACTTTGTTTCAATCTTAGAAAAAGTTCCTCGGCTTATTTCTCTTCTTTTT
Organism: Acomys minous; assembly: GCF_964271855.1. Taxonomy (NCBI): domain Eukaryota; kingdom Metazoa; phylum Chordata; class Mammalia; order Rodentia; family Muridae; genus Acomys; species Acomys minous. Next base: position 95,192,471 of record NC_140492.1, on the reverse strand, counting down.
CTTTGGGTCTAAGAATTGAACCCACAGCCCTGTGACTGGCAAACACACATTCTACCACAGAGCGACTCTCACTCTGTGACTCTGGCTTTGGACTTTGTTCTCCTTGGTGGCCCTTGGCATATGTCACTCTTGTGCTTCCTCACCCCAAGGCTGTTTCATCAGTGCCTCCCTGCCTGCTGTGCTCTGCTCTGGAACTTTCGGAGGCACGCCTTAAGTCTCACCAGTCTATACCCAAGGTCTTCCGCTTATCCGCTTATACTGACCATCTTTATTCCCCTCTCCCTCTATTTCCTTTTTTTAAAAAATAATTTTTATTAATGTGTATTAATTGTACTTACAAATGGGGTTTCATGTGATATTTTCATACATGAATACAGCATGTACCAATCAAAGACCACTTCTTCTTTTCCGCTGCTCTCACTTCCTCTTTCCAATCTCAAATAGTCATTATTTTTTAGCTCCTCCGTACTGATTTTCATAGAGGCTGTACTCGTTACATTCCCACTGGCAATGTAGACGGACTCATTTCCCACTGTGTCTTTGCCAGAATGTGTTGTGATTTGCCACCTTGATGATACCCATTCTGCTAGGGCGAGCTGAAACCTCACTGTTGTTTTGATTTGCATTTCCCTGATGGCTGAAGATGCTGATCATTTTTCATATATTAATAGGCCACTTGTACCTCAATTAAGAACTGTCTGTCCAACTCATTTGCTTTTATTTATTGAATAGATAATTTGAGTGGAGTATGTTTAATTTTTTTCCTTATTCTGCATATTAAGCCTTTGTTAGCTATATAGATGACCAAGATTTCCTCTTGTTCTGTAGGCTGCCTCTTCTTTCTTATTTCCTTTACTGTGTAGAAGGCTTTTGTTTGATATTACTTGTTGATTCTTGCTATGAATTCCTTGACTATTAGATACCTTTTCAAAAAGCCCTTGTTCTATCTGGAAATATTTTCTCTGATCTCCTCTATCAATTTCAAAGTTTTAGGTCTTACATTAAGACCTTGGTCCATTTGTAACTGATTTTTGGGCAGAGTGAAAGGGAACCTTGTCTCATTTCCCAGTTCCATTTGTTGGAGAAGCTACTGTTTCTCCAGTGTATGCTTCTGAAAGATTGGTTTAAAGTCAAGCGGTTCTGTGTGGAGTTTTGTGTCCTCTATTCTAGTCCATTGGTTACACATCTATTTTTATGCTGGTACCATGCTGGTTTTGTTACTATAGCTCTGCAGTGTAATCTGAAGCTCAGTGTTGTGGTTATCTCCATGTTGCTCTTTCTGTTCAGGATTACTTAGCTATTTGGGACCTTCTGCACTCCCACTAGCATCCCAGAAGTTTGTCTAGCCCTGTGAAGAATGTCATTGGAATGCTGATGGAGACTCGTTGAATCTGTAGATTGTTTTTAGTTGTCGCCATTTTCACAGAGTTGGTTCTTCTGGTCCATGAGAGTAGGGCTCTTTTCACCTCCTAATGTCTTTAATTTCTTTCAGTGTTTTACAGTTTTCATTGCAGAGGTCTTCTTCCATCTTTAGTGAGGTTTGTTTCTAAGTATATTATTGGTAGGATGTTGGCTTCTTTTTTTTTTTTTTTAACCTCCATATCGTTCTTTTTAGTGACTGTGTTAGTTTACATTCCCACCAAAAGTGTAGACTTTCTTTTCCCCAGTTATCAGTGTGTATGTGTGTGTGTGTGTGTGTGTGTGTGTGCTTACACACATGTGCATAAGCACTAGAGATTGAACCAGAGCCTCACACATATGAGGCAAATGCTCTGCCACTCATCTGTACCCTCAACCACTTCTTTTTGAGTGATAGCTCTTTTAACTGGAATGAGACGGTATTTGATTATAGTTTCAATTTGCGTTTCCCTTATGACTAAAGATGTTGAACATTTTTTATATACTTCTGGGTGGCAAATCACTTTTAAACTGGATTATTGTTGTTGTTGTTGTTGTTCCTTTAAGAAGTTTGAGTTTCTTAAATATTGTGGCTATTAACCTCTGCCAGATAATAATTGGTAAATATTTTCTACAGATTATGTAGGGTGTCACTTGGTGTTGTTTTTTTTTTTTTTTCCTATATAGAAACTTTTCAGTTTGATGCAAATCTTTCTTGTTAGTGGTTCCTTGTTTCCTATGCTTATGGGGGCTCTATCCAGAAAACTATTGGGCTTTTTCTTTAACTAGTTTGAGTTTCAGCTCTTATATTTGGGTCTTTGATCTCTCTTGAGTTAATTTCTCTACTAAGTGACAGACAGGGCATCTGGTTTCAGGCCTCTGCATGGAGATATTAAGTTTTCTTAGCACCATTTATTAAAGAGGCTGCCCTTTCTGCAACATATGTTTTTGATGCCTTTGTTGAAAACCAATTGTCTGTAGAAGTGTAGAGTTATTTCTGGGACCCTTGCCAGCTGATCATATGATTATTTTATCCTTCATTCTTTTGGTATGGTATATTATCTTTATTAATTCTAATGTGTAAAGCCATCGTTAAGCTGGACTCAACCTGATCACAGTGAGTGGTCTTATTGATGTACTGAATTCCGTTTGCTAGTCATTTGTTGATCTGTATGCATTAGGAATATTCCATGGTTTTCTTTTGGTGTTGTCTGTTTTGGCAATGGATTAATGCTGGTATTAAAGACAGTTCCTTGACTTTCAGTTCTTTGAGATAACTTGGGAAGGGTGAATCCAGCAGTGGATCCATCATTTGGTCTTGGACTCTCTGTTGTGAGATAGTCCATTACTGGGTTTATCTTATTATCTGCTATTGGTTATTGGTCCCCTTAGGGTTTGATTTTGCTAGAGCATGTGTATCTAAGAACTGATGCCTTCTCATAGGCTTTCTAGTCAGTTAATGTAGACTATTTCAAATCCTAATGACTCTTTGTGTTTGTGTGGTGCTAATGGTAATGTTTCCTTTTCTGACTCCAGTTTAATTGCGGGGGGTGGGGTGGGGGTGGGGGTGTCTACTTCCCCACCTTGGTTAGTCTAATTAAATGTTGGTTGATTTTTATCTTTACACACAAATCCACAAACCCAACTTACTTTTTGTGATTTTTGCCTCTATTTCACTTATGTCTTTTAATATTTTTATTATTGTATGTGTGCATGTACATTTGTATGTTAGGGAGGGGTGTGTGCATGCCACAGTGTATGTGTGGGGGCCAGAGGGCAGCTCTCTGGACTTAATTTTCACCTTCCTCCTTTATGTGGATCTCAGGGATTGAATTTAAGTCACCAGGCTTGCACCATAAGCACGGTAAGCCACTGGGACATCTATCTGTAACCGTCTCACTTGTTTTTGTCCTGATATTTCTAGTTTGGGGATTGGCCTGCTCCTACTTCTAAAAATCCTTAATGTGCACTGTTAGATTGTTTACTTGAAATCTTCTTATCTATTTTACCCAGGCACTTAATGCTCTAAACATGCCACTTTCTAGGTGGTTTTTGTTTGTTTTTTTGCTGCATTCCAAGTTGAAGCATATTATCATTTTTAAAAAGGATTTATTTATTTATCATATACACACAGTGGTTTTGCTTAGCTTACATATACACCAGAAGAGGGCGCCAGATCTCATCATAGATGGTTGTGAGCCACCATGTGGTTGCTGGGAATTGAACTCAGGACCTTCGGAAAAGCATTCATTTATTTATTTACTTTACATCCCTGGTCATAGCCCAGGCCCCTCCCTCCTCTCCTCCTGGTCCCACCCTCCCTCCCTCCTCTCCTCCTGGTCCTACCCTCCCGCCTTCTTCCCCCCCCCCTGTTCTTCAGAGAATGGGAACCCCACCCGCACCCCGATACCAACCTCCCACAGCTCATCAAGTTGCATCAGGACTGAGCACATCCTCTTCCCCTGTGGCCTGGTGAGGCAGCCCCACCAGGGGAAAGTGATCAAAAAGCAGGCAACAGAATCCATGTCAGAGACAGCCCCTGCTCCACTTACTAGGGGACCCACATGAAGCCTGAGCTGCCCATTGGCTACATCTGTGTAGGGGGCCTAGGTCCAGTCTATGCATGGTCCTTGGTTGTTGCTTCAGTCTCTGAGATCCCCTCTGGGCCCTGGGTAGCTGGGTCTGTTAGTCTTCTAATGGATCTGCTGTCACCTCCACATCCTCTATCCTTCCCCCCCCCCCCCCCCACTTTTCCACAAGACTACCCTACATGTCTCCCAATGTTTGGCTGTGAGTCTCCACATCTGTTTTGATCCACTGCTGAGTGGAACCTCTTAGGGGACAGCTAGGCTAGGCTAGGCTTCCATCTGCAAGCAGAGCAGAGTATCATTAATTAGTGTCAGGGGTTGAGTCTTTCCCCTGGGATGGGTCTCAGGTTGGGACAGGCAGTGGTTGGACATTCCCTGAATCTCTGCTCCATCTTTATAAATGGGCCCTCTTGAAACTAGAAAGCTTCTGAAAGGCAAAGGACACTGTCAATAGAATAAAATTACAGTCTACAGATTGAAAAAATATCTTCACCAATCCTACATCTGACAAAGGGCTTATATCCAAAATATATTAAAAAAAAAAACTCAAGAAATTAAACACCAACAAACCAAATAATTCAATTTAAAAAATGGAGTACAGAGCTAAACAGAGAATTCTTAACAGAAGAATCTTGAATGGCAAAGAAGCACTTAAGGAAATGCTCAGTGTCCTTAGTCATCAAGGAAATGCAAAAGAAAATGACTCTGAGATTCCATCTTACACCTGTCAGAATGGCTAAGATCAAAAAACTCAAGTGGCAGCACATGCTGGCAAGGATGTGGATAAAGGGGAACACTCCTCCATTGCTAGTGGGAGTGTGAAAATATACAACCACTTTGGAAATCAGTCTGGCGGTTTCTCAGAAAATTGGGAATAGCTCTACCTCAAGACCAAGCAATACAACTCCTGGGCATATACCCAAAAGATGCTCTACCATACAACAAGGATACTGGCTCAACTATATCCATCGCAGCTTTATTCATTGTAGCCAGATTATTGAAACAACTTACATAACTGAAGAATGGATAAAGAAATTGTGGTACATTTACACAGTGGAATACTACTCAGCTATTGAAGACAATGACATCATGAAATTTGCAGGCAGGTGTCTAGAACTAGAAAAGAGCATCCTGAGTGAGGTACTCCAGGCCCAGAGAGAGACTCACTCATAAGTGGATGTAGCCGGATAATACAGGGTAAACATACTACAATTCGCAGACCCAAAGAAGATAAGTAACAAAGAGGACCCCAAGGAGGATGCTTACATCTCGCCCAAAAGGGGAAATAGAATAGACAGAGGTAGTGGTTGAAGAGAGGGAGCAAGGTAGGAGAGGGAGCACGGAGAGAAATGAGGGTGGAGATCAGACCTGGGGAGAGCGGGGGCAGGAGGACAGAAGGGCCCGCTGAGAGGAGAGAAACCATGGACGGACGGGGACATCTCTGTGACAAGCTGGAGACAGGATAGGCTTCTGGGAGGCTGTGGAGGGTGACCCTAGCTGAGACTTCTAGTATCAGGGGTCATGAAGACGGAAGAGGACACCCTCGAACCAGACAGGACTCCCAGTGGAGGGAGGGGAACACCAACCCACCCGCAAGAACTTCGACCCAAAATTTACCCTGCCTATAAGCCATACTGTCATTTTGTTTTAACGTTTTAATTGAATTTCGCTTTTGTTTTCATGGCCCACAGTATATGTGAGAATACCTTGTTCGGTCTCTATGCATTTGTTTAATTGTTCTGACATCTCCTGTTGGCGCGCTCTCGTTTCTGTTCCATTGTGGTCCGAAAAGATTTTTTTTTTTAAAAAAAAAAAAAGAGGAAAAATTGTGAAATTTGCAGGAAAGGGGATAAACCTGGAAAATATATTAAGTGAGTCCAGACAAGTGACCCACGCTCTTTGAGTTGGAGAATTTGTCCATTCGTGTTCAAGCTCGTTGCTTGTAACTACAGACGTCATCATCTTACCCGTTCTCACGTGGCTGTTCCAGATCATTTTTGCTCTTTGTCTTTTGCTTATCTCCTTGGTTGAATAGCTACGTTTTGACCTTTCTACTTCTTGGGCACCTGCTTTCCAATAGGGATTTATACGTTTGCATTCTTTCATGGTGACTGGGGTCTTTATTTCACTTTCAGACACAGGACTGTCTTAAGCGCCTTCTGTGTTTGCTTGTCTGGGAAGATTTCACTCCCCTCCACTCTGAAGGACAGCCTTTCTTGCTGGGCGTGGCATTCTCGGTTGGCAGTTACTTTGCTTCCGGACGTGGAATACATAATTATATTTCCTCTGGGCCTTTAGGGTTCTTACTTGGAAACTTGCTATTAGTATAATGGGGATAGCCTTAAAAGGTACATTTTAAGATTCTGAAAAATTTTTTTTTTTTACCTAAACAGTTTGACTATAATATGTTGAAGAGAAGATCTTCTCTGACCATGTCTATTTGCAGTTCTATAGGCCTCCTGTATATGATTAGGTACTGAGTGTTTTCTACTATTTATAGCTATGTTTTCTATGCTATTAACTTTTTTAAAAGTCACTTTTTAGTATTCAGATGCAGATATTTGTTCCTTTAGTGGTACCTCAAAATCCTTGGATGTTCTCATCTTTTCCCTCCTTGTATTTTCTTTCTTTCTTAATTTTATTTATTTATTTATTTATTTATTTATTTATTTATTTATTTATTTATTTATTCTGTCTGACTGGGATATTACAAAGGGTGTAAATTAGAGCTCAGATTATTTTCCTCTTTAATCTAGCTCATTGTTGACAATTTTGACTATTTTTAATTAATTTATTGAATTGTTTGTCCTTAAAGTTTTATTTTATATTAGGTTATTTTTTTTGAGACGCTGTCTATGTGGCTTAATTTTATTCTGTAGTATCTTAATTTTATTGAACTGTTTATCTGTATACTCTCAAATCTTCTTGAGCTTTTTCATAGTCATTCTTTTAAATTGTGTATCTTATATTTCCCTGTATTAATTTCTTTGGGACCCATTACTAGAGAGCTACTCTGTTCTTTTAGGAGAATTCTATTACATTATTTTTTCGTACTCTTTTGCTTTCACATTGAGTTTTGTGGATTTGATGTACCAGGGTTCTCTACCACTTTTATGGGATGGCAGTAGAGGTGGTTTTCTCCTTAAAACGTATCTAGGGTGTTGATTTATTATTCAATTCTGGCTTTGTTTCTAACCAGGCACTAGAGTATAGTTTGTCTGAAACTTCTTTGGCTGTCATTAATGATTTGGGCAAAGTACATACTATGGAGAAGTCAAACTCATTGTCCCTGTGGTCCCTGAAAGAGTTGTGGTAGAGACAACAGTTGATTTGGGACATTCGCTGTTTGGTTATCCCCTACAATGAAAAATGTGTCCTTCCAGCTATGTGATGATGCCTGTTGATGCTAGCTAGCATGCTACTAGTAAGGGCCTCTGGCACTGGCAGTCTCAGCAGTGATGAGTGGGCCTGGGACATTTGCCTCCTGACCAATCAGTGGCAAAAGTCCACAGGCAACACAGGGACAAATAAGGTAGGAACTGCAGCACCCCCTATGTGGCCCTCACACCTTCCCATGGCTTTTTTTTAAATTGTCAAATCAGCACGGTCTACAGTTACCTGCATTGAAAGGTTGTCTAGATTTGATTGCCCTGTGGGCATGTCTGTGGGGGATTGTCTTGACTGGTGGGAAAGTCCATCCACCGTGGGCAGTAACATTCCCCAAGCAAGGGATCCTGGATTGTACAGAAGTAGAGAAAGTAAGCTGAGCACAAATATGGATGTACAAAGCCATTTCTCTCTGCCATTTATTTTGGCTGTAGTATAACTAGTATAACTAGTGTAACTAGTATAACTAGTATAACTAGTGTCACTAGTAAAGTCAAGTTCCTGCCACTTTGACTTCCCTGCTATGGTGGATTTTCACCTGGAATTGTGATTCAAATAAACTCTTTCTCCTTAAGTTGATTTTGTCACAGCAACACAGCATAAACTCATCTTGGTCAGACAATATGTGAAAATGGGAACAATGGGGGGACATGGTGAGGTGGCCATAGAAACTTATTTTTCTATTTCTTGCCTCAGTGGTAGTGCCCAGCCAAGAGCTGGACCTTTGCCAGAGCTTGACAAAACTGTCCTTGTTTCTCCAAGTCATGTGGGTCCATGGGTTGGTGACAGCCAGAAACAGAGTTGATCGTGGCCCCCCTAAACAGTCCTCTGGTAGTGCATCAATGGGCATTCAGGGTTCTCTAGAGGAATAGAGCTTATATATCTATGTATATATTCATTCTATAATCCATATATAGATTCTATCAATCCATATTCTATTAATCCATACATGTGGATAATCCATATATATGGATTAATACATTAGACTCCATATATTTATATATGGATTAATATATTAGAATCATTTAATGATTTACAGTGTGTGGACCAGCTAAGCTAACAATGACTGCCTATGAATGGAAGGTTCAAGAATCCAATAGGTGTCCAGCTCACCAGACTGGGTGTGTCTCAGCTGGTCTTCAGTATACACTGGACTCCCTAAGAAGTAGGCTCTAGTACCAGTGAAGGAATGGGCTTGCTAGTGAGTGTGAGAGCAAGCAGGCAAGGAGAGGGGGTTTCTTCCATGTCCCTTATACATGATAAGCTGCCAACAGAAGATGTAGTCCAAATTAAAGGTGGATCTTCCTTCCTCAAAGGATTTGGATCACAGGTGTGGATCTTTTCCACCTCAAAGATCCAGATTAGAAGTGAGTCTTCCCACTTCCAAAGATTTAATTAAGAGAAAGACCCTCTCTGGTGTGTTCAGTCATTTCAGTTAGTTCTAGATGTAGCCAAGTTGACAGCCATGAACAGCCATAACAGGCACTGTGGCATCTCTCCCTGCCTTGCCCTTTCAGCAGTAGATGCCTGAACATGGTACTGAGGAGAGGAACAGTAACACCTATATGGATACCTACCTTCAGTTCTGGCTCTGGAAAGAGTGGTGTACAGAATCCGATGCTTAAACATCCTCTAGCGTTTTCCTGATAACCTATTCCTCACTCATATCTCTTTGCTGTTAATTTAAAGATAGGGCCTCATAATGTTTATTATTAGCCCTATAATCATTATGGCAGTATTTCCTAACCCGCTATCAATCAATAAAAGACCAGACACCTGCTGTATTTTAGAATAGCCTTGCTTCACCTGGAGCAGGGCAGATATTAATCTCCTAAACTGCCTTACAAATCTCTCTGCCCCCATCCATGCCATCTGCTTTTAATAATTCTATTGAGCTACCTCCCATCCATAATTCCAAATACTTGCTGATGTTCTTCATCTGGGCCAAATCCTCCATCTACGCCAGCCATGTGCTTCTTACTTTACCCATGGTGGCAACCTCCTTCCTTCTCTTCTTCCTCTGCTCTGTCTTCTCCTTCCCAAGATCCTTCACTCCTCATGCCCATGAACCTTTGCCATGCTAACCTTCTTTGGGCCTTGCCCAAGTATCAGTTTTTTATTGGTCAAACAGGAATACATTTTTTAGGCAAGGTTACAAACATCATTTGGGGGTATGTGGGTATCTGCTTGTTTGGGTAGCAACCAGATCTTGGGAGCCAATAATTAGCATCAGAATACATAGCACCAGACCAATCCCCAGCACATACCTCTGTCTCTTTAAGCTGGAGGAAAGGGGAGGAATACTGTAAGCCTCTGGTAAGCATTTATTTATCTTACTTCCCAGAGAATTCTCTGAATACCTTCCTTGCATCCTGTCCTATGCTCACAAATATGTCTAGTCATTTCTTAAAATTTCCATAGGCTGATAAATCCCTCTTTTTCAGAAAAATTCAAGCTTCCCGAGTTCATGGATGCTACTAAAATTTTTTTCACCAAAAGCTATTATTGGGAGTTGAGTGTAGTAGTTTGAATAAGAATAGCCCCCATTGTCTCATATGTTTGAACGCTTTGTCATTATGGGGTTGGCACTATTTGAGAAGGCTTAGGAGGTGTGGCTTGTTGGAATAATTGGAGTGAAGGCACTGAAGTTTCAAAAAGCCCATGCTAGGCCCTGTTTTCCCTTCTCTCAGCCTATGGGTTAGGAAGTAGCTCCCAGCTATTTCCCTAGCACCTTGCCTGCCTGCACGCTGCCATGCTCCCTGCCAGGATGATAACGGACTAAAGCTCTGAAACTATAAGCCAGGCCCCAACTAAACGTCTTCTTTTGTAAGAGTTGCCTTGGTCATGGTGTCTCTTCTCAGCACCGAAACACTAAGACAACGAGTTAAAGAGGAAACAGGCAGGTGACACTGGGGATGAAACTCCACGGGGGACCCACTTGCTTGGCGTGTGCAAGACCCTGGGTTTGATCCTCAGTTCTGTCATCCTTCAAAGGAAATGAAAGTAATTAAACCAGGAATGCATTGTAGAGGAGGACAGTGAACTATAGTGCCACTCAAGGTTGGACTTCAGGCTAAGTTGATGTCTAGTGGGAGACTATAGAGCTTAGACGACACCACAGCATCAAGAAAAGTTGCACCAACGTTGACTCCTGTACACCACAAAACGAACTGTCAAGTGGCATGAAATCTCCCACTGAGCCTTTGCCGCCCCATGAGAGGTCGGCATTCAAGCACAGGGCCCTGATTTTTGCTGCTCATTCTTTCTACGGACTTTGCAGAATAGCTTTCTCATGCAGGGCGAGGCAAATGTGGTCCAAAGAGTGCCGGGGAAGGGGCACGATGAGCATCAAGCAGGTTTTCAAGCCGCCAAAGCTTCCCAGATCTGTACTTGGTTTCCAACACAGGGTGGATGAGAAAGCTCTGTAAAGGGAAGTTATCTGAAAAGATTTTAAAACAGAAAGTATTGTTCATGGATCATTATCATTTACAGAGACCTCTTGACAGACACCTCAGGGGAGGGGAAATATTTATCTCCTGATGTGCTAACAAATTCCTTCTATGGGAGCATTAGGCCATGAAGCTATTATGTATTATGTATTATGTATTATTATTATTATTATTATTATTATTATTATTATTATTATTATTATTATTATTTTACTTTTTCTTGGCTGATAGAGAGAGCCTGCATTTCCCTTCAATTATTGAATTTGTTTCCAATATAAGAGTTGTTTTATTATCAATACCTTTGCCCTTTTCTTTCATTTACTCATTTTGTATCTATTGTGTGTTAGGCATTTTAAAAAATCTTCTTGTATACTTGTGTTTAATAATTAAATATATTTTTAGGATAACTAATAGCTACCCAACCATGCTTAGACCAGTGATTCTTAGTGTGTTGGCTTATTTAAAAAATCCAAGACTGCATGCCTAAGATCCAATAAAAACAAAATAATTTTCTAGATTATATACAGCATATAGTTTAATAGTCAAGGAAATATATTTTTCCTTGATCTGCCATATATTCAACTCTATGCGAAGGGATATAGCAAATAAAAAGTGAGAGATACAATCCTGAGAAATACAATTATATTAGATAAGAAAATGTTACCAATGAGCATATTTATTGGCATCTGTTGAGGAGATGCCAGTCATATGCTAGGTGTATTCTGTGTGGCATCTTGTTTGGCTTTTGCCTTCCCCCAGACACTAATAAGACAGATGTATCCTATGAAATTTATACTTAAGTGACTACTATGCAGCTAGAGTTGAGTATTTCTCTTCCAGAATAAATGGAACATGTGCAATTGTATGCAGCTCACTTCTGAAATGCCACGGTAAAAGAGCCAAGGAAGGCTGGCAACTGTCCGTGGGTAGGGAGGACAGTAGCCATCTTGGAGCTGAGCTGTGTGATGTCAGCCATCTGAACTCCCTGTAACATGGGGACCACAGATGGAGACATTTGCTGCTAGGAAAGAGTTCACTGTATTAGCTTCTTTCTTGCTGCTATGACCAAACACTTGACAAATGAAATTTAAAGGGTTTTATAGTTTGATGGGATGCAGTCTGTCAGGACAGGAAGGCATGCCAGTGGCATCACGAGGCAGCTGCTTGCATTGCATCTATACAGAGTCATGGAGCAGAGAGGGAACTAAAAATGGGGCCTGGCTTAAAAAAAAAAATCTCAAATCCCAATCTCCAGTGACCCAACTTCCTCTAGTAAGGCTCAACTTCCTAAGGGTTCCATAGCCTTCTAAAATAGTACCACCAGCTAGGGTGCTGTTCACGTGTGACCCACAAGAGACAATTCACATTCTAGTCACCATCACAATGGAGACAGTGCCTTTGACAATACTTGAAACATTAGGCATTACCTAAAGGACAATGGGCAACATGTAGTGATATCTCAACAGTACTGGCTGGGTGAAGCCATCACAAGGAGTTTTCAGACTCATTTCTCTACACTGGGTGAAATTTGAAATGTCTTCTGCTCTGTAAAGCTTTGCTTCTCTCTCCCTTGGCCGTCTTGAAGGTAACTGTATAAATCTTCAAGCAACAGAGAGGCCAGCCATTTTAGTTTGCCTCCAGTAGAAGGCTGACCCATTTGAAGGCAGCCATTTTCCTTCATCAGGTTTGGGTAGAGCCTTCTCAATGACATTTCATTGAATGGATAACAAGCACTGACAGACTCTTAAACCTATGAGCCCAGAGGGGGAGAAACTACTTCTAATAAAGGAGCCAAGGAAGGCCTAGCAACTGCCTCTGGGTGAGGAAGACAGTGGCCAGCCTGGAGCTGAGCTGTGCGCTGTCAGCCACCTGAACTCACATCCCAGCCTTTAGCAACTCTTTAGAGCTACAAATGATGTGGCACAGGGCCTCTCTGTAGATGACAGTAAACATGAGATGAAATGGACTAGGACATTTTCTCCATCGTGATAAAGTCCTCCCTATTTTTTGGTTTGCAAAAGCTTGGACAATAAATCCGTCCGTGAGCTCGGACATGAAAGCTCCATAAATAAATTGGTTCCAGTGGGCTAGTCATAGGACGGATGGTGTACTTTCCAGTCACAGCCATAATTTTAATGAGCCGTCCTGGTGATGAATGGAGCTCTCGTGGCACTCTGTCCTTAATGTGGTGAGTGGTGGTCCTGGAGGTTCAGTGTCTTGTCCCTATATTACATAGGCCAGGTCTTTACATGTGTCTAGGCAGGTATGGCTTGGAGGTTTTATTTAACAGCAAGTTAAGCCCGAGGTCATACTTAGACTGTCATGATTGAGTGCTGTAGAGAGAAGGGCGTTACTCCATTTCCTCCTGGAAAGCCAAATGCAGATAAGCAAGCGTGTATTGTTGGCTACTCGTTTATCCCCTTTTCCCCCCTTCTGTCAGCATCTCAGTGGTTTTCTGTTGAGCTGATTTATGATGGCTATACCCAGCTAGAGAATTCAAAGTGGGATCTTTTGAGAAGATAATCTGAACTTTGGAAAGGAAACAATCCATTATATCTATTTACACTAAATCTATTACAAGATGCTTAGTTCAGAAACCAGTCAAAAAAACCATTTTCTGTTTGGAAAAAAAAAAATGGGATCAGCAATCGGGTCTTAAAAGACGGTACTTACCCGCTGCCCATGAATCCCAAGAGCAGTGGTTCTCAACCTGTGGGTTGCAACCCCTTTGGGGGTCAAATGACCCTTTCACAAGGGTCACCTAAGAGCATCCTCCATATCAGATATCTACATTATAATTTATAGCAGTAGCAACATTACAGTTATGAAATAGCAACAGCGATAATTTGATGATTGAGGAGGGGAGGGTCACTACAACAGGAGAGGATCTGTATTAAAGGGTCACAACATCAGGAAGGTTGAGAACCACAGCCCTAGCGGATTATATAGGCCTCTTTCTCTCCATTCTCCCTATTGTTGGGAGATGGTCAGAGGTCATTTTGAAAATATGCTTTCCTGCACACCATAGGGAACCCCATTGCCAGGCTGGGTTCACTAGAAGGACAGCTTTTAAGTTGTCTGCTAGACTCGAGTTCTGCAGTGCTGTCCCTCAGCACCTTGCAAAGGGATGACAGACATTCAGACCCACCACAGCCCTGGAGTCACCAGTCACGCTTGTGGGCTCTAACTGTAACCAGATCGGGAATGGAGCGTTGGGAGGGAGATGGAGCTTTTTTTCCCCTCACTTCACCCAATTCCCTCTCTATATCCTAAAAGGAGGTTGACAAGCCTCTAGATTCAGACTTTGCTTCCTCAGAGAAGGATCTAGATGCCTGCATGGGCACATGGGTTGGCCAGGTTCCCACAGCTGGTCAGAGCCAGCAGGGAGACAGCCTCTCCTCCTGCAAGGCAGACCATTTTCCTCTCCCTATGGAGTCTGTAACAGGAGTGTACATTGGATCACAAAGTAACGTTTCTAGCAGCTCATTCATGGTAACATTTTTCTAGAACTCCGAAGAGGTGACATAAAGTAGCCATTTTCGAACCTTCATATCCACGAAGAGAGGCTGCAGAGTAATTTCCTGGAGCAGAGAGACAGCTCTACTCTGAGTTACTACAAAGTGAGGGATGAGGTCTGGGAGGCAGCATCTCCATAAGGTACCACCTTGATGCTGAAGTATTCCTCTGAGCAAGATCAGGTTATTTCAGGCCACTCGCCATTGGGCACCATTATCTGTCTACCAGTTGTGTGACATTGTCCACTCTTTAGCAGGAAGAGTTATTGGTGACCCCTCCTTGAACTGCTCTGTGTATTTTCCATGGGAGGGAGGTCATTAGAGTCTATCCTGAGGCGGGGTGGGGTGCCTAGGCTTTGAGTGAGATGGCCTTGGCCCTCTGTGTTCCAACATGCAGCAAGATCTTGAACAAGTCACGCTACACCTGGGCTTCAGTTTTCTCCATCTGTAGAATAGGGGTAATGGCTTCGAACGCATATATAATCGTTGGGGGATTGGTATGGATAAAGCACAGGAAGAGCTTAGCAGGTAATAAACACTTGGTATGTCAGAGGCCAGTCAGGAAAAGACTGTAGCTATACACACACACACACACACACACACACACACACACACACACACACTTGCTTGTGACACTGGTACAACTTATCACATGATTGTGGCAAGGCTGATGCAAATAAACCTACAGTGTAAGCTGGTATTAAAAGTAGCATGGGTAGGTACTCAGGACCTAACAATGAACAGTTGTTATTGGCTAATGTAGTTGATGTATTTCAGAGTACACTCCTAATTATAAAATGTTTTCTATGTTACACCAGCAGTAGGCCCAGACAGCTCAAGTTCATGTGTCGTGATTGTACCATGTGCTCTTAGTGCTTGACCTACTCTCACATTCTTTAGTTCCTTTGGGCCTTGGCACCCGTAGGCACATGCCATACAGCCCAGGTGTAGTATACTAGGGTATGTCAGCTAGCTGCATAGAAACATGCTCTATGATGTTCATACAATGACAAAACCATCTCAGGGTTCATGTCTCAGAGTGTAATCCTGCTGCTGGGTAATGCATAGCGCTACTTACAGGCAGAAGTAAGTAGAAATGCTCAGGGGATGAAAGGGTCAGCAACCAAAAAGAGGGCACACTGGGAAAGCAGAGGTCGGAGGCAGTGTGAGGCTGTAGACAGTCAGGAGACACCAGTGTGACCAGGCCCTTATCTGAGAGCTAAGTCTCCAGGATATCACCGTATGGCAGGAGCTGAGCCTGTGGAGGAGACTCACTCACCAGACAGGACAAGATCCAGGGATTGAGTGCTACACCTCAGAGCCCCTACTGCCTTGCTTAACACACGCCAGCCATTGTTGGTGTGCGTGTGGCATGCAGTAAGTGTGGCTCCTCTCGCCCTCCCAGACCATGTCCTCTCCTCTCCCTGCTTCTTGGTTTTGTTGTTGTTGTTTTGTTTTTGAGACAGGGTCTCTCTGTGTAACGCTGGCTGTACTGAAACTCTTCCCAGACTGGCCCTGAACTCACAGAGATCCGCCTGCCTCCCGGCTGCTGGGATTAAAGGGGTGCGCCACCACTGTCTGGCAGTGTCTTTTTATCTAGCAACCTCAGTGTGCTTACACATAAAATGTTTGGCCTGCATGCATGCATGCATACATAGATACATACACACATATGTGGTCCCATGTTCAACCAGCAGGAAATGTCAGTGGGGAAGTTATTTCACAGTAAATGGCGCTTCTTGGCCAGGCTATGCAATGCAAACTGTTGGGGGAGTAACTTGGCCCTATTTGTAGCCTCAGGTCACACAGCTCCATCTTGTTCTTGTACATGACTTTAAATTACCCAGTGTACAAGAGACAAAACCAGAAGCCATCAAAAAACCATAGGTCCTAGTAGGTAATTGTCAAGGTTGGGTGGAAGATAGAGAAAGATGGAGAGAAATGAGACTTTTTTTTTTTAAATAGCAAGACTATACCTTGAAGTGCTATCACCTGGAGGTATTTATTTTTACCATTAACACATATAAGTAACACCGAGCACATTTCAAGTGACCAATTTATGCCTTCAGTTTATAAAACTGAGTTGGGATAGTGAAGCAAACAGGTTGGTGGGTGTTTAGAAACGTCTCTGGTGACAACTAACATTTCAAATGGAAGCTTAAGTTTCAAAACAACCTTTATTCTGTTTGAGGACCTAATACAATGCATTAAAGCAACTTAAAACAATACATAGCTTCACTGAATCTAAATCTTGAACAAGATGTCAAGGAGGCACACTCCCTCCCCCTCCCCCCCCCACCCCAGTTGCCTTGTAAAGGCAAAATTACCACTGACCATGACAACCTCCCTCTCGTCAAAGGACCATTTATTTTTTAATCAATGTCATATAAACAGATTTGTAAAAACATTGAACAGAGTGTAGCTTTTAAAAATACACACGTATAAATGAGGGGATTTTTGTTTGTTTGTTTTGCTTTATTTTTTTCCTCAAGTAGCAGCAACCTGGGCAGCCAATGCTATCTCATGGTGACAAGTTCATTGTGAAGAGGGGAAGGCTGTCCAATTGAGTCAAGTCCACTCCCTCCCTCCCTTCCCCTCAGAACTAGTTATTTCAGACAACTATAGATTTTTGTTTGTTTGTTTGTAAAAAGTATTTGGCATTTTGGAACTTTGTCCCATGTGAGGCATTTTGCTTTTTAACTGCCCCTTTCTTAAGTGACCTTAAACTCAAACAGACAGCAAAGCCCGCTTTCCAACTGACTTAGATACCATGCACTGCAAAAGCTCAGTTGGGAAAACCAGCAGGGACTTTCTCCAATAAAGAACATCAGTAGGACTCCCCAAACAAGGCATTAATTCATAACCAGATACATGACAAAGCAATTGGTTCCCCACAAAGACAGCTCACAGAAACACACTCTGACTCGACAACACTGAAAACAAGGATACCTCGGGTAAAGCAAGCCACCCAGACCTGCTCCCTGAAACGGAGCAGCTTCTAAAAACAGACCAAATGTCAAACGATGCACTTCTCACTTCACTTGCCAACAATTTTTCACCTTTATAAGACAAAACAAGGCAACATCAAAGGGGGAAAAAAAAAGATACGCGTATACAAGACCTGTACTAGACATTTGCTCTTTATGTACGTGAGATTGCCTGTGGATCTGCGTGGCTGAAAGGTGTACTGGAAACACAGTCCATGCACATATACATATATACATATATCCAGGGCTGTGAGGTGGTCACATGTTGCAAACATATGCTTGCTGCCTTTTCGTGTGGTTGAGATCCCTCTGGTGTGGAATATGAGGCCCCAATCCTCCCACTTCTATAGCCCAGCTCCGTCTCGCAGCAGCTTTGTGTCATGTCACACTGTCTTTCGAATGTGACAGTTGGTGAGAAAAACTGATGTGGGGGTAACTTACATATCAGCGGCGCTGTGTCCGTCTGCACTCATGAGCCACCCAAATGCTACTAGACAGCGGCCTTGACGGGATCCACAGAAAGTTAGTGGGCAAACCTCTCTGAGGACAGAGTTGGTGAGAATACTAACCTGGCATCCAAAGGCAGTCAGCGGGACAGGTGGGATAGAGCTCACTATTGTGTGGAGTCAATGACTTCTGCCTTCCGACAAACGAAAAATCTATTGTACTCAAAGTTTGTGAGATGAGAAATTGAGGCAACGGCTTAAGCTAGGAGTCATCTTGCAGAGTGTTGAAGAAAAAAACAAAAACACTTAGTAGAACTTGTAATGAAACAGCCAATCTCTGATCCGCTTTTAAAGATAAATGAAAGTTATTTGTATCTGATAGCTTACATGGTGTTGCTGAATGAATGAAAGGAAGAAAGAAAGAAAGATGAAAAGGAAGGAAGGAGGGAAGGAAAAGATAGAAAGATCCAACCACAAACCTAGCTTACAAACAGGCGTTAACTGTTCTGTCTTATGTGGCGTGGCAGAATGCTATCACTGGCGACTGCAAGCCCAGAGTAAAGCCAGGGAAGCATCAATTGTCTGGCAGTCAGGAGGTGGTCGGGTCAGAGGAGTCAAGTTTGTGGGCTGACTGACTTTTGCTCTTGAGGATGAGCAGTGGCTTCCCTAGGAAGAAAAAGAATACATTCTGCAAACCATTAACCCAGCCACAGGGCTGCAAATTCCAAGACTAAAACAACAACATTGAAAGACACAAAAATCCCTTCACACCTTGGTTTATGAAGGGAAGAGAATAAAGTTGCGGATGCGTCTGAGAAAGAGAAAAACTGAAGATGTCACTTGAGTCTACCAGGGCTGCGAACGTGGCAGTCGGTCGCCTCTGCTCGTCACGGCACACAATTCCTGATGAGCACGCTAGCTTTTGCACATGTACGTCAGGGTGGGGAAACTCTCATTCCAAGTTAAAGAAAAGATGCCACCAACTGCTCCCTTTCCGCACCATGATGCACAACATGCACAATTATGTGGACAAGAAGAACTGTCATTTATATTTAATAAGTTACACAAAGCACAGTGACCGTCTACACGGATCTACTTGCTCAACACTCTAAGGCGAACGGAGAGCTAGGAAAACAACATCCAACCGAAAGCACTGTTTTTTTTTTCTTTCCAGATCATGCTTTTTCTGAAATGAATGGTGGCCGGCTCCCGTGACTAGTCCAATATTCAAAAGAGAAAAGGAGACATTTTCTAAATGCAGGGGTTCAACCTTGACACCAGTGTGTTCAACAACAACAACAACAAAAAGAGCACGTTCCAGGAGCCCCCAAAACAAACTCAGCACTTCCTTCGTGAGAACAGAGATGCTGGTCAGCTGCGCTGGGTCGGAGTTACAGTAGGTGTGGAGTTGCTAATTGGTAATGGCTACCAAGCTCAGATGGGGAAAGGCAGGAGACAAAGCCTCACAGCTTCAAGTCTCCTCCCTTCTCTGGCTTCCCCAGGAAAGTGCACACCACCTTACCCCCTCCTCCTGCCACCTCGCCTGTTACAACCCATGGCTACCTTCCCCTTCCCTCCGGATTCAAGAAGTTCACAATTCATTAGGAAGCAAACATTGCCAGGTACCGTATTTCAAGAGTCTTAAAACAACACTTTTGCACTCAGCAATACTTTGTCATATCATATATCATTTTCTTTCTCTTTTTTTTTTATTGAATAAAGCAGCTTTGAAGCTTATCAGGGCCCTGCCCAACATTTAGTCCCCAAAAAAAAAAAAAATCTGTTATGAACTTTTTAACCTTGGGCTAACAGCCAAGTACTCTGTACAAGAAAAACTGTAAAATATTTCATAGTTTTAATTCTTAAGCCATTTTTCTTTCTGGCATCCTGTACATTTCTTTAAAAAAAAATAATGAGAATAACAAAACAAATATTAACAAAAATCAGGGACAATATTTTCAAGCAACAAAAACAGGGGTGAGGGAAGCTTATTCTGAAGGTGTATTTGAAACTGGTAACAACAATAACACAAATTAAGAATTGCATAGCGCTGCACATTTAGCCTTCAGCAAAACAAACAGAAGCTATTTGGTATTGATACAAATCCATCTATATGATAGTTAGTCACCCGATAGTATGTACATATTTTATATACTGAATGTCATTTTAAGTCCACTTGTCCGCACTCGTTGCTCTGTTGGTGGGTTCGTTGGTTGTTGGTTTGACAAGTTTAAACAGAATTATTTTCTGGTGTTTTTGTTTTTCCTCCAAACATTACTGCAGCAGCGATGCTCTCTCAAAGTGTCCTGTGTGAGCAGACATTGCCTCTCTGCTACATACCGTTCGTTCATTTAAAAAGGAAATAATCCACAGTGTCTGGGCTTACCACACCCAGCGACACCCAGGCTAAAACCAGGCTGGACCAAGCGGTCCCGGGCACAGGCTCTTCAGCCCTGTCTACCTTCTGGTCTCCAAAGTCCCAACTTGTAGCTGGTAAAGCTTCAGAAAGCGTTAACAAGCACCATGGTAAAAGGCCTCTTTGTCCCTGCAACGGAGAGATTTTTGCATTTCTTTTTCTCTGTGTGTTGGCTGTGTGTTGTGGCTTTAAATTAGAAAAGAAAAGAAACAGGCTAAAGTTAGAAACGTCTAAGTCATCCAACAGCTCTAAGCTGCTTGCCTTCCCCGACTTCTTTTTTTTTGTCCAAGAAAGCTCTAGTCCCATGGGGCAGACAGCCGGCTCCGTTCCTGCAGCTCAGTTCACAGGTCGGGCTGGAGAGGAGCCCTTAGCTTCCCAGAGGCCTTGGGGTGGCTTGAAGGTGAGGAACTGAATCCGAGGGCAGCGCTTCATCGCCTCTGTTGTGCATATACCGGGTATGCTAGCGTGACGTTGAGGGAGTCATTGTGCTGCACCAGGGAGGTGTGTTGGTAGTGTAGCACCAGCTCCTTCAGGGAGCTGTACAGATTGTAGGGCTCGGCGAAGCCATAGCCGGTGGCAGTCTTGTTGATGACGCAGTGCTTGACTTCACCATCTACCCTGGAAAGGGGAACAACGGGGGAAAAAAAGGTCTTTTGAACTGATCTCAGACAATCTGGAATACCCACAGGGTATTTGTAACTAAAACCGTCGTCACGGAAGGGCGCAGTGAATGGGGTCTGTTTTTCACTCGTGGGGAGCCGAAGTCCCAAGGCCACAGTAAACTACTAGTGCCATTCTTAACTCAAGGGACATATACACAAGGGCTAGGCCTTCGGGCCTGCTAACTGGTTTAAAGGAGAGGGTGGCACGGCGTGTATGTGTGTAGTAGAGTTCCTTTGAGTGGCAAGCATGTGACAAATGGCAGCTTCCGTCCTCATGGGTGCTGTCTTTGTGAGACCACATGCTAACTTCCCTCCACTTAGAATGAACAGGTCTCTGTCGGGCTCTCCTTGAACCATCACCACCTCTCTCTCTACCTTGGCATTTATTCTGAATTCTCTTATCCTCTCGTCCTAACTCAAAGTTCTCTCTCTCTCTGTCTGTCTTATAGGGATGGATAGTTCATCCCTGCTTCAAGGGAAGCAGTAGTTGGTCATAGAATAGAAGGTACTTTTTTAGTGTCTTTCCACACAAGAGGACACTTATTTTTCCGTCCCGATGATGCTAGCGACTCCAAACCTTCCTCGCACTGTTCTTCTTTTGGTTAACTCGGGGGTCTCCATATTGCAGCCTAGGCTGACTTCAATCGCTCACCGTGGTCTCGCCCAAGCCTCTGGGTGCTAGGACTACAGACACCACGGCCAAGATTCAAGTTTTATTTTTCAGAGTACCCCTCCAAATTATTAAGAAGTAAAAAGGAACTAGACCAAAATTGGCCTGGTTTTGGGGTGGGGGTAGGGGGGGGATGTATCTCCGAATAATTGCAATGGGGTCCTTCCTCTTATTTTGGCCATCCCCTGGAGGAGTGCTTTATCTATTTTAGGTGATGTTCTCACAAAAATGACCTTGCATCCTAACTATATTGATTTTTAGAGGAGTGAGTGGGGACGGCGGACAGCCGTGGCCATTTCTGCCTATAATCAAGACACCGAGAAAAGACCTAAAGACATCTAGGAATTGGCTTGTCCCAGTTCTACAAAACGGCGGAAGGTGTCTCCGTTAGCTGGTGACAGGTTCGTCTGGCTAGCCGAAGCACACTACATTCTTCCTCAAGGTTAGACCGTTTTCAAGTCCCGATCTCCAACGCATAAACCGAAGGAAGCGTAAAACAAGGACGTTTTCCTAAGCTACTTACACTACGGAGCAGGCGTAGCAGCCCTGCTTACTGCTCTCCCGGACAAGGAAAGTGCCGTCTCGCTTCCCTCGCAACAGACTCTCGGCTTTGTTCCTGTTGCTGCTTCCAACGTTCCACGTCTTCTCGTCATGGTGGGGCAAATCCTCGTCATCTTCTACCAGCGAGTATTGGCTACACGGGGAGGAGGAAGGGAGCGCTTGTGAGTGAAGGCTGTCCCAGCTAGAACCCCAGCCTGTTCCTGCCCCCAAGGTCTCCCCACCCTTGAGCACGTCAAATCTGGTGACTCATCTGATCGTCTTTCTCTCTTTGTTTAGCCCCCTCGCCACCCCCCAGGGTGAATGGCTGGCAAAAAGTTATTACTATCTCCGTGCCCCAAGTCAGCAGTCACGCTTTAGGTACCTGGGCAGAGGACAGGGACAGTATTAAGAAGATTACCAGGTCTCAAATAGTTAACCAAACATATACTTAACCTTCAAAATATACTGAACATAATTGTTGTTTTTCTCCCATTGTTCCCCAAAATATTTGGGGATTTTTTTTCTGATGTTCAGGGACATCATTATGGGCACAAAGGGTCAATTTATACAATTGTGGGTTAAAAACCAAACAAAAAGAAATCCCCCCCCCCCCCCGGTCTTCCTGGGCTCAACTTTTTCGCTTTATAAAACTCTGGCTACTGCCACTAAGTTTGTGTGCATTTTTGCTTGAGAGGTGTCGCAGAGTCCGTGAAAACCCATTAGCAAAAGCCCCAGGCTGCCTCCCATCTTTGGCAGGTACTCACTCTTCCGTGTTTTCGTTTCCCAGCCATTCGTTCAGCTTCTTCTGCCGAACACCTTTCTGCGTCAGCCACCTGAAAGAGTTTTTGCAAATTGAAGGCATTTAGGAACCCCTCTTTGACTTTAGCCGTCGTTAGTCCTCCAGGCCCCGTTTCAAACACTTACATCAAGTATTGGTCTCTCGTCTTTCTCAGCTGAATGAGGTCCGGCTTAATACTGTTCATGCGCTTGTCAATCTCACGATACTCGGCCGCCTGCTTCTTTAAGTCTTCCTCCAATCTTCTTCTACTGTCGATGATCTCACTGATGCGAGACTTCAGCTTATCATAATTATGCATAATCCTGCAGGCAGGAGAAACAGACCAGTAAGTACCTGCACACACCGTGCAAGGTACCCCCCCCCGGAGTTTAGGACGCTTTGTCTACTTCATTTTAAAATTGACCAAGTTACAGGAAGTGAGATCATCAGTTTGGCCAGCCTTGAACGATTTTTGTTATTTTCTGTCTCAAGGATAATGGGAACGCTCATGGTTGACCTACCTTTGAATTTCTTTCTCGTTGCCTTCTCGTTTAAACTTTTCTATGTATTCTTTGCTGTATCGCTCCTGGGTCTGGCACTGTTCTTCAAATATTTTTATGGTTTCATTAAATGCTTCGATAGCCGTTCTTTTCATTTGGATTTCCTGCAACACAAGTTTCATAAGGGCAATGTCATCGCTTTCAGAGTACGACTTCTAACTGCAAGAGACAAGCTAGCTGGTGATGCAGTGCAAATGAGCTGCTTGTCAGAACAGTCATCCATGGGTACCACCGGGCGCCCTCCTGACCACTAACAGCCTGAAGTGATGTAATGGCCACACGAAGCCTGAGCAAATTTCTCCTTGACTCCAGATTGTCTCTAAACTGCTTGAGCCTGATGTAGCATCAATGCTACACAAATAGCTTAGACATCTATAGCAAGAGGGTGGGGAGTGAGGGAGAAGGCTACACTGTGCATCCTCGGGATACAGGACCAGGGTGGGGAGTGAGGGAGAAGGCTACACTGTACATCCTTGGGATACAGGACCAGGGTGGGGAGTGAGGGAGAAGGCTACACTGTGCATCCTCGGGGTACAGGACCAGGATGGGGAGTGAGGGAGAAGGCTACACTGTGCATCCTCAGGGTACAGGACCAGGGTGGGGAGTTAGGGAGAAGGCTACACTGTACATCCTTGGGATACAGGATCAGGGTGGGGAGTGAGGGAGAAGGCTACACTGTGCATCCTCGTGATACAGGACCAGCAGATAGGGAAGGTCTGTGTACTCTGTTAGCAGAGCTGGGCATGAATTCACAAACTCTAGTCAAATAATTATAGAAACAAATGTTTCTTGTGGTGGAGAATTCTGTCTACTTTCACTTTTAAAAGTTCTTTTTGTTTGTTTGTTTATGTTTTTGAGATTATGATATAATTACATTATTTCCTCCTTATCTTTTTCTCCCTCTAAACCCTCCCATATGTCCCCTTCATTGCTCTCTTTCAAATTCAGGGCCTCTGTTTTCACTAGCTGTTCCGTGTGTGTGTGTGTGTGTGTGTGTGTGTGTGTGTGTGTGTGTGTGTGTGTGTGTGTGTGTGTTTTCCGAAATGTGTTAAGTACAACCTGGCCAGTGTTTTTAAAAAAGCAGTTCTAGTTTCTAATACCCATGCCACTTTCTCTGCTTATCAGCACAACGAACGCAGCCACCTCTCCTCACAGCAGGGGGGAGTGGACATGAACTCTCCATCCCAGAGCTTGGACAAACTGACATTAGCACTCATTATTATACGTCCAGGCTGGGCAGAACTCTCAGGGGTCAGGATTTGTGTTGCATTAACGGAAAGCTCCCAGGGACCTCACCAGTTAGAAGCAAGCTTACTGCAGGATCTAACTAAGCACGGGCTACATTAGGGCCAGAGACACCTTCGCTCTTCTTAAACTCACCTGGGAAGTACGGGTGTATTCCTCATATAACCTGTCGTATTCCCGACTTTTTTCTTGAAATTGAGTATTATATTCATGTAACTTTTTCCCTACAGCTTCAATATTATCTTCTTTGACAACTTGATCCTGGAAGGATATACAAGCAGGGGGGAAAAAAGAACTCAATTGATAAGGCATTTTATTTACTCAAGTGACCATCCTTGATGGGGCCGTCAGCATATCATCTGACCCAGCCACCATGAAATGCCGGCCATGGCATAAGCTTGTCCAAACCCAATTTCAGATCACTGTCTATGCTAGAGAGTGTCTCAGCCCCGTGCTCGGGTGGTGTGAGGGGCTGTCTGTGCGTGAATTACCTGCTGGTATTTAGACACTGGGTAAAGTAACTTCACATCCAGCTTAGGGTTGTACTGAGCTAAAGATTCGTTCCGATAGTGGTTTATCAGCTCAACCACAGAGTTGAAGGTTAATGGATCAGAGAAGCCATATTTCCCATCTCGGTGAAAGATTTTGATTAATTTATTATTTCCTCCTTTCCTGTAAATACAATACAAAAATAATGATTATTCAAGTGTTCTGATGCAGCAGTGGTTCTCTCGGGGGAAGGTGTGGGGAGGGATGAGCCAAGTATGTTTGAAAAACCCTATAACAAAACCCCATTACATTATGTGCTAATTTAAGGATGAGAAAAAAAAAATCTAATGAAACGATGTTCTCATGACCAGCCAGACAGTGCAGTTACGGCTGGCTCCCCGGCTCACCTTAGGGTCAGAGTATAATCGCCATGCATTTTAGTAGATGCGTCTCGTACCAAAAAGGTCCCGTCAGCAGTATCTCGGAGTTTTTCATTCACTTCTTCCCTACAATGAGCACAATATAAGACCATGCTTACTCTTCAACTTTGGATAGCCATCCACTCAGACAGACAGACAGACGCATGCACGCACGCATGCACACTTTCCCCTCCTGCACTGGAGATTGCTGTATCACTGGGCTGCACCCTTAGACTTAACAAACACCATCCTCTAGGACACTGAGCAGAAAATCCAAAGGCTCCACATCTTTACATTCGCCTGTCCTTGCAGAGTTACATGTTGGTTCTGTACGTGTTCAAAAGTCACTCACAGTTTCTTCCTTGCTTATACAACAGCATTATACATTCATCCCCCCCCCACACACACACAAAGGCACGATACACACCCATTTACACTACTGGCATATCTATAATACAAAGTTATTTTTAAAAAAAAAAAAACCAGTTTCTGACAAATCAGCACAGAAAGTCATGATAAAAAAAAAAAAAAAGCAGCTCTACTAGCCACCCTAGCTGACGAGTATATGAGGGGAGCAAAACTCTTTATTCCTAAAGTCCCGCTTCCTGTAGAGAAAGGAGGCAGTGCCCTGTCCCTCTGGTGCTTCCCTGGCTTCTTGTCAAGAGGGAAACTTCCTGGGGTTTCAATTTCCCCCGTGCCATCCAGCACCCACAGTGCCCCAGCGCCTCAGCCCTCAGTGACTTCTCCTTTTCGTCTTTGGAAGAGGACCAACTGTGCTTCGTGCTTATGTTGGATGACATCCTAAAAAATGGGACTCAGCAAGCTGGTGCTTTCTGTTCTTACTGGGAACCTCCCTGCATCGGGTGGAAAGGGAGCGAGCGCTCTGTGGCCTTACCTTGAGATGTCTCCCCAGTACCACTCAGCATCCTGTAAGGACATGCTGTTGTTCATGCTGTTGTTGTTTAGAGTAGTGGGCTTGGGTGGTTTAGGGGGCAGTGCTGCGGGCAAAGGAGGGAAAATAAAAAAAAGTGGTTTGCAATCCGAACTCCAAGTGCACATTTAAAATCAGACTTGCATCTTTTCAGATGAACAGCATTTCATTACAATGACAACCAAAAAAAAAAAAAAAAAAAGAGTAAAGGGGAGGGGAAGAGGTCTAATTCTATTTTAATTAAAAACGTATAAAAATCTAATTCTATTTTCAGTTAAAAGGGAACTGAATTTACTAAAAGACATTTACACTGGAGGGGAGGAGGGAAGGGGGAGGGGGGAAGGGAAGAGGGTGGGGAAAGGACACGGGGAAGTCACAATTCCATACACCATGGAAGATATTTGTCTTCAAAAGAAATCGCAGGCTATGGCTTAAAATGAAAACTGAAAAGGAGAAAGTAGAAGTAACTGATGGGGGGGGTTAGGGGGGGAGTGGGGGG
This sequence comes from Acomys minous, assembly GCF_964271855.1. Classification (NCBI taxonomy): domain Eukaryota; kingdom Metazoa; phylum Chordata; class Mammalia; order Rodentia; family Muridae; genus Acomys; species Acomys minous. The sequence continues at coordinate 95,165,492 of NC_140492.1, read as the reverse complement.
TGGGGAGGGCAACACAAACGGGCACACGGACAGACTGACAGACATACACCTAGGGGTTAAGAAATGATTGGGGCTGGCTATGGGAGGAAATTTCAAAACAAAATCAGAGTCAGCATTTTTCCAGCTCTAGGTTTTAGCTGTGTGCCCAGGGAGCTCCAGCTGAAGTAGGAGACTAGGAGCCTCTGAGAGCGGCAGAAATAACCGGGAGTTTGGCTTTCATTCCTTCCCTTCTTTAATTAGGAAAGTCACATTTGGTTGCTCTGTCCTGCAAGAGCGTAGTAGTCACAGGTTTGTTTTTTTTTTAAGCCTGCATTTACAGCAGTATGCTTTAAGAACTCGGTTCCGGGTTCCTCTAGGTTAACACTTCTGCCAAAGCCACTTTAAGAAACTCATCCGTGACCTACATCTCCTGGGGGAACACCAGGCTCTATATGTTAGGCCAGATTAAAAGCCCTCTCCCCCCATCGACAATGTCAAAGCAGTATATGCACATAGTCACCCAGAAGAGGGTGACAAGAAGCCCCTCAGAGTTTTCTCAGTGCGGGGAGGGCTGACCCTGGAGGGAACAACCGGAGGAACCACCTCGGGATTGTTAGCTAAATCCGAAACTGTTAACTTCGAAAGCACCGTAACCGCTTTAATTTATGCCCCGGAAGATTTCAGGTGTCTAGCGAGACTATTTTACAAACGCGAGGAAAGCTGACTTCGTTTTCCATTGTAGTGTCTCAGCATGAGAGAGAGAGAGAGAGAGAGAGAGAGAGAGAGAGAGAGAGAGAGAGAGAGAGAGAGAGAGAGAGCGAGAGAGAGCAAGAAAGTCCCCACATCTGATTTCTGAGCGTCTCAGTCGTCCGAAGAGTCACTGCCACAGCTCACATGCTTCCTAAAGCACCCGGTGTTATCAAAGTAACACACGGTTTGAGTTCACAGCCAGCAGAGAAAAGCACCACAAAGGACTCGTCCTCTTAATTAAAAGAACAATATACAACAATACAGCCCAGTTTGCCACGGATCACAATTAACGAAAGACAGCAGCGGAAAAAGTGGAATCCAGTTCCCATCCATTAAGCAAGAACCAGCATTTATGAACAACACAGCCTGAGCTGCTTGCTGCTACAGACAGGCAAAGATTCTGTTTAATTTTAAAGTTCTAATCAAACTAATTTTAAACCGTGAAACAAATCAGTAAAAAATAGCAACCTCAAGAGGATCTGTTACAGCAGCTTTAAAAAAAAAAAAAGAAAATTTCAAGTCACAAAATTAACTAGTGCTCCTCTCCGTTAATACTGCAGTATTACCTGGTGGATCCATTTCTATATAAAACATCAAGTCTGTACCACAGTTTATATCTGTCTTGGCACACTCTACGTCCAGATCTTCCATGGTCCAAACCGTGGTGTACATTTGTGCGAGAGTTTCCTTGGCTGTGCTCAGTTATAAGAAAAGAGTCCGGCTTTCTTTGTAATGGTGTCTTGGAATTCATTTTAAAACCTATACGGGGCTGCACTGTAACCTATTACGTCACACGCCCCAGCCAATCAAGTCAGAAAAATGTCACCAGACCACTCCTGCTTCATCAGGTCTCCTGGATGCCGGCTTCACACGGCCCCAGCCTCGCTCTGAGAACCTTACATGTCACACAGCTGCAGCAGCGGCTACATGCTACATGCTCATCGGTTTGAAAGGTGTCTAATTTGCCTGCTTTCTTCTAGCACCGCCGCGCTCTCTAATTCCCTTTTTATTACTCCTTGCAGCATGGTACATTCCGCTGCTGGCAGATTGACAAAAGCTGATAAACTGTAGCTTCCAGTTCTGTCCCTCTCTCTCGGGCATCTGGGCTTTAGAGATAGCCTGGCTGTCCCTGAGTATAAAAACCTTACAAAGGCATCAAAATACTCTTCTTAAGGTCTATTTCACAGTCCTTAGATTCAGGGGAAGCAGAAAGGAACAAGCGCTCTGGATAGTTTAGTCCGGTCTTCCACAATACACTGAAAGCTTGGGTCTTAAACACTGCCATAAATGCACCACATTAAAAAGGGAAGCCAAGAGACAGTACTTAGACAAAATGCCTTTATCAGATAGCTCAAGGTCAAAACAAGACTTGAGAGAAGAATCATGAAAACTCAGCCCAGGAATGAAGATGTCTATTATTTGCAAAAAGGATTTTAAAAAAATGGCCAGTATTGATAAGTTTCAATGTTACTGCCTAACAACACTGGGCAACAAGATGCTTCTGCCAGAAAAAAAAAAGCCATATATCAGAATGCAGAGTACAGGTGATCTCTGCCAAGTGTTTCACTCAGGAACCCATCTCACTACTCACTGCTTTAAGGAAGGTGATGTAATCTCTCTCGCTCTGCCCTCCCCCATTCTCTTTGGCTTGGCGCCTTATGGAGGGGGGGGGGCAGCAACAAATATCCCTTCTTAGCAGTGTTCAATATAAAGAAATCAATTTCCCTACAAATGTAATGATTCGTTTTGCTTCTTTAAATCATTCTGCATGTAATTCTGTCACCACAGCTGGAGCTTGAGGTAACACGGCCACTGGGAGCCAGGACCTCTTGACACTTACATTACTGTGGAAGGGGGTGCTACTCCAGGGTAGATGTGGCTTCCTTTGAAAGGGTGGGCTTTGTGGGTCTGTATGTTCTGCATCTGTGTGATGATTTATGGCACACACAGGGGCCATTGCAGATTTCTATCACTTTGGGATCACACAGCATTGAAAGTCGAGCGAGGCATTCTGTCCCCTGGCTGCGTGCGGTCCCACTTGAGCCCCCTACACAAGGCTATTTCTGCATTACTGGAGACAGCAGACTCAACCCTGTCCCTTCCAGCTCACACTTCTATGGGTTTAAGTAAGCCTAAACAAATGAAACAAAAATTGTAAAAATGGTGGTGAAGTCGTCCTTAGATAATTTTTGTGTGTGTGTGTGAGTCTTCTCCCAAGAGTAAAAAGACAAGTCCTCTGGGCAGTCTGGTCCAGGGGTCAGCTCAAAGAGCCATGTGTACAACACTAACAGAAAGCCAGCTTAGCTGCAGACTGCTGCTGCCATGTGGCAAGGAGACCCAAGGAGCAGGTCTGAGAGACAGGTGATTTTCCATGGTCTCTGAGCCCTGGCTTGGCCCCAACTTCCTGCCCAATACTTTCTAAACTCTAAACCTAAACCCCATCTCTTCTCTGCAGTGTGTCCCGTCACCCGCCACCCCCACCCCGCCCCAGGACAGAAGGGAGTGTCTCCCCTAATCGCCCATCTGCTCTCCCCAGGCAGTACTCACCAAGGCGCACATACTCCCAGCACACACACACACACACACACACACACACACACACACACACACACACACACACACACACACCGCCAAACTAAAGAGGATGGCTTGCAGAGAAAAGAGCCCGGTGCCGAGAAGTGCATAAATGAAAAAGCGACTTACTTTGCAGGTTATGCATTTCAACGGTTTCGCTTTGAACAGCTAGTATCCCACCGAGAAAAAAAAAATCCAAAGAAGCTGCTCTTCTATCAAGTGGGCCCAGCCCCCGAGGCTCCCCCGCCCGCCCGGTAATGGCAGTAGCAAGCCTAGCAGGAGGAGAACGCGCAAGGCGGGGGCGCGCGACTCAGCCCGGCCTCGCCGGCTCCCCGGGGCTAGGCTGCAGCCGGTCCCTCCGCCCCGCGCCCCGCCCCGGCAGCACGTCCTCAGCTTCTCCAGCAGAGCCCCCCTGGGCCGCGCTACTGCAAGGGGGGAAGAAAGGAACCCCGGCGGGCGCTCGCAAGTCTCGCTCAGATAAAGATCGTGGCTTCATGATTAACTCGGGCAGGTTCAAATATTTGCTGAGCTAGGGATTTTGGGAGGGGGAGGGGCACCCCAAGTCAAAGTCAAAGTTGTCACCGGGCTGACAAGTGGCCGAGGCAAGACTAACTTGCTGGTTTTCGCCCTGGAAATGAGAAGGGCATTGTAAGGGGGTGCTGAAAATAGTCCTCCCTGGTGGCCATGGTGCCTTTACGCGCTTGCAGCCCCCGCTCCGGGGGCTCAAGTGGCCCGCATTAAAGCAGCACAGGAAATAACCCAGCTAGTTCAGCAAAAAATAGAATCAAAGCCTCGTTTGTGAAGGCCTGAAAACCTCTCGGAACAGTCTAGGACAGGGTGCCTCGCTCTAGTGTCCACCTCCTCCCACACACTGGCACAGACTACCCCGCAGGTGTAACAGGAAAGCCCTTCACGGAGAACGCCGCACTCTGGGTTGGCAGCCTCGGGAGGGCATCCTCCACAAGCCCAGATCTTCAAGAGGTCAACTTCAGCTCACCTTCAAAAGGCCCCAGGACTTTCTAATCGGACTTTCTAAGAGGTGTGTCTGCCTAGGTTAACTGCAGGCTGGGCGCGGCAAAGGACAGGGTGGAGAAAGACATACCCTAAGACATAGCCTTCAGTCCCTTGGCTTTTAGCTCTTTATTAGAGAACCTTGCGGCTAAATTGGGTTTAGGATTGTTGGCTGGCCAGAAAAGAGTTCAATTCCCATCGCATCCGCACAGAAGCCCCCCACTTCAACGTTTTGAACCATAACTAAAAAAGTCATAAAGCACCCGGACCTCACGGCATGACAGTAACTTTAGAGATCACCCCTGGCAAATCCTTCATGGCCGAAGGGGGAGAAAACTCTATACAAAAAAGAACTCAACCTTCAGACTTTTGATCCTAAACTATTCCAGTCTCTGCCCCCTGGCCCTGCTCTGTGACTTCCTTGGTCACAGAAAGTAAAAGCTGACAAGAAATCAAATAAAACTCTGGTTTTGTTGCAGCTTAAGAAAAATAAAGCTGCCTTCTTATTTGGTATGTATTGCTGTGCTTTAGTAAGAACCTCTCTGGACCCGCCTCAGACCCTTTTAGATTAAAATGTAAATTTGACAGTCTATTATGTCTCAGAACAAAAGTATCTCCTGTAAAGCAGTGTACTCCAAGAAAGCCTTCAAAGAACTGTGGACACCTAGTTTCAAACAAATTCCTCACGACTAGTACAATCACGTACCGTGGAGGAGGCTCTATGTCACTCAAGCGTGAGCAGACTCTTTCCCCACAGATAAGATTCATGCTCTCTATTAGCTTAAGGAGGGCGCCCTCTGCTGGCTGAACTGAGTAAATCCCACCTGCTTAAGAGAAAATCATCACTTCCAATTTCACCCTCTGTAATCCAAAATGCCCCACAAACTAATTAACATAATACAAATATGCTGATGAATATATATAATTGTATATATAATTAACTAATAAACAAAAGGTACAGATGGAAATAATTTTCATTTGGCTTTTAAGCCCCTTTAAGAGACCATATGCTTTTTCAGTGTCCCATTTGCCTGGGACTGCTTGAGACCCATCGCACATGCTTAAATGAAGGCTCACTTCACCTTGTGGATGCTCCAAGCCGGCAAGTATCCCTTTCCTCGGGGTTTTGTGCGACTCATTTCAGAGGCAAAGACAAGGCATGACTCTTACTTTTGAGCAGATTTTACCTAGCCAGGAAACTCTCTTGTGATCATTAACACTAACACGGGCTTGAAAGCTCTGTGACACCCTTTCTGCTCTGATCAAGGCCTCTTTGGGCATCCAGTGAGCCATCACCTGAGGCCTGGAAGCTTGTGTCTCCTAGGCTTGTGTGCACCACTATGAATGAACAGAAACCAGGAGAAGAAGGCAGCAGTAGGACGTGAAGGAATCAAAGTCATCTAAGGTGAAAGGAACGTGTTTATCATGTCAATCAAGACAACTGAGAAGTATGGCTGTCCAGCATAAGGCCACGTCCAGTGATCTCAATGAACTCACAGTAAGGAAAAACATCCTTTTCAGTTAATAAGCAAACCAAGGTTCACATACGCAAACAACAACAACAACACAAACAAACAAAACTGACACTGGCTTTCTGCAAAGGCGTGCCGCCCACTGTCTAGCAGAGAAAGGAACTCTTTCCCCCACGATGAGTGACAACTGACACACCGCCCCCAACCCTGTCCCTTCAGAGACAGAGGGGGCTGTGCTGCGAAAACAGAAGTAAACCATCTTCCAGCACCCACGCAGGGCGGACGACACTCGGGATGCCGTTGCAGATCTTGAATAAAACTTGCTGGTTTTAATGAGACGGCGCTGGGCTCTCTCCCCGGTTCACCTCCGTCCCTTCCGGGAAATGCATCTGTTCCAAAGTTTCATTCCTTACCTTTGGAACAACTCTCTCATGTCAGACCACATTTTAAGCCCAATGGGGGGGGGGGGGAATCAGAGAAAAGTAAAACTCTGAAAATCATTCCCCCTCTGTCCCAGTGGTTGCTTACATCTCAGCTGAAACCCCAGCCCAGGGCATCTAAAACAAGATGCATGAATTAAGGTCTTTGGCAGGGATGTTTTGTAATGCGCCGGTGGTTAAAAATTAAGCTTGACAGGTGTAGGAGGGCAGGGGGAAGAAAGAGTCACTTGTTCCTTTCTCTAGGCTTGGGGGTGCAATACCAGACCCCAATTATGCTACATTAGTATTTCTGAATACATCCATGATATTCAAAACATGGGTGGTATTCAGAGGTGCCCAGTGTTCACTGGACCTGCTCCTACTGCAGTTCTGAGATCAATTCAGCTGCTGGAGGCGGAGCAGCTCAGTTTTAAAGAGAAACGAGGAACAGAGGGAAGAGCAAGGTACCAACAGAGCTGGGAAAACACACTGTTCCCATCACCTGTCCCCATCTGTGCCCCCTTCCATAAAAGCAAGGACTCTTTACCTCAAAGGGCTGCTGGATGCATGCAGTGAGTTGGTTTCCCTAAGATTTCTTTGAAAAAATCAGTTAAGTTGATCAGCGTATATGTGTATTTGGAGAATTATTAGGCTGTGCTCAGATGTCTAATTGGGATGAAAACAAGGACTAGCCTTTTGTCTTTACTGTTTAGAAATGTAGCTGAACCAATTAAACTAACAGGTTTTTTTGTTTTTGTTTTTTGTTTGTTTGTTTGTTTTTGTGTGTGTTTTAAGCCACAAGGCAGTTAAAGATAAGCGAACCGGGGCTGAAGAACGCAACACACACTGTGAATGGGCCATTTTAGCCTGCACAGAAAGCACACTGGGACCTACTGGGACACAGATGAAATAGATGGCCCTGGGAACACTGTGTACAGCTGTACATTTTGTGCACTGTGCAAAGGCACACTGGCAAGGTGACAGGAGGAGAGGCACTGACATCCAGGCCACTCCACCCACCAAGCCACACAGCTCAGTTAATCCGACCAACCCTGGCAGATAGGCCCCGCCTTCTTACCACTGTGCAGCTGATGGAGCCTTGTCCTCCAAACTACCCACACTACACTGTGGCCCTTTGTTCAATATGGCCCCATAGGACCTTACTTCTCTCATTTCTTAGCTCATTATATTCTAGAAACTTCAGAAGGGCTTTTTGACCAGACCCTGAAAAGAGCCCCGTGATTCATAATGGTTTCAGTAATGTAGGCATAAATGAATTGCTTATATATAGGACAGGCTGGGCCCAAAGATAGTTCCGTGGCAGATCCATGTCTGACATAACGTGGGTTGGGGAGCATAGGGCAAACCTCTCCTCTGTGTTTCTTTGGGGTCCCAGTGGTGCCTTATAACACTGTCACTTAATACGTGACCTTGTGTCAATGCCTGGTAGACCAGGTCGGAGAAGCACAGTAAGAGATCGTGATGTACAAATGTCCTACGGTGAGCGAAGACAACACGAGGAGAGCAGCCTGCAACACTTTGATTAGATGGGTTTGCTGTCCGCCTGCAAATCAAAACACTGCTTTCCTTTTCTCCAGTTAAAACTGGACCTGTTTTTCAAAGCCCTTCCGGAGTGTATTCGTCCAGAAACTTATCTCCTCCAATTACCCTAAAAAAGCCACCACCTGCCCCTTCTAAAGTTCCCTTTGTCTTGGGAGAAGTGCACTCCCAGCTAGCATTTAAGACACTGCGTCTGTCTTAACAGGCCTTATTTAAGTTGATATTTTGCCTCAGACATCCGCCTTATCATTCCAAGTAATACCTGGTCAAGGCCCAGAGAAGATGCCTATCTGCCTCACAACAAACACTTCCCCCTGCGCCCCACTGAAGGCTCCTTCAGAGACTCCTTTCTGTCCAGAGCAGCAGTTTCGATAAATGACTGATTTGTGAGCATTCATTTGAGATGTCCTGGAGGTATCTTCCAAAGCCCCCTCACCCCCGGGACTCTTGCATGCTGGGCTGGCAGTGAAGGCCTCTTCTAGGAAGGCACTGCATTCCCACTTCAGTGAAGAGGTCATTTTGGTTTCCAGGGATGCCCTGCCATTCACTGCACTGGAGCTATCCTGGAGCCCAGAGGTGTTCAGGATGAAGGCACCTTGCCCTACCCTCTTGAAGGTGGGGAGTGAAATGTGCTCACAAGTGAGAGACACTGACTGGAGCCTGCATTTGATCCCAAGGAGGTCTGTCTATACCATGCTCAGGCGGCTGAAAAGGACCGCACGAAGTGAAAACGACTCAGATAAAGCTTAAGAATATCTTGGGTTTAATTCCTTTTCTTTTCTCTCTTTTTTTTTTTTTTTTTGAAGAGGCTGCACAAATAGTGGGACAATTCAGTATGTTCAAATCTCTGCCATTGCTCTGCAGAGCTGACGGAACTAATCCTCCTTTGAAATTAGTATACCGACTTCTGTGTGGGGGCACCATAGCGCTCTTCTGTGCATCCGGCCACATTACGAACATGCTTGGTAATGATACATGCTTACTTTTATAAGTCTGTCTTATAAAAGACACTTAATCCATTTATATTAAACTCCAGTGGTGAGCCCTCCCCCAATGCCATCCCCTCAGACAAATAAGCCCTTAGTAATCAATTCATTTGTAAAAGTCCTGTCTGGCTTTGGGTTTCCATGTGTCTGCCTGATGAGACGAGGGAGCGTCATAAGAAGACCATGATGACTGATTCCTTCTATCCCTCCCACTTCTCCCCCACCCCCACCCCCACCTCCACCCCCACCCCAAGCCCTTCAGGGCAAACAAAGCTCAGCTGTGCCTTCTCTCCAACACGTAGGCAGCTCGATACCAGGCGGGAGGAAGTGGACAGTTGCAGCTCAGCCCTTTGGCTCAGGGCCTGCCTGTTCTAAGTGCCCCTCTTCCTTCCTAGCCTGTGCGGTTAGTGTCAGGGTCGGCAGTCTCTGTGGTCACAGCCACATCCATGCCCGCCTCTCATTCTTTCCTAGTAGGGTCAAAGGCAGCACCTGAGCATAACTCCGGACCCCTGAATCCATTAATACAGCGAATTCAGTATCATATGGGGAAAACCCACTGTGCTGTCCTAAGCCTCAAGTCCCAGGCTATGCTTAGGTTCCTCAGGGCACTCTGTCTATAGCTATGGACAGGCAGCCCTGTTAAATGCTGTTTGCTGTGGTTTGGGATATACCATGCCTGCCTGCCTCATCTATCATCTGGCTCCCTCTAGGTACCAGATTTTGGGGCCCGTCCCCAGAAACTCTTCCCAAGTCCTGCATCCTGAGCGCAGACCCTATACCTAATCATTTCGGGACAAGTTTTGAGGCCAAGCCCTTGCCTCTCTCAAGCTGTCTCATCCAGATGTAAAGAACCACAGCTGGCCACGCAATGGCTGATGGGAAAGCACAGCCCCGGTGCCCTGTCCCAGTGGCTGCACACAGAGCCTTGTCAATCTGTATGAGTTACCCATCCCCTTTGCATCCTGAGCATAAGTAAAGAGTGCAAGCAAAAACTCTTAGCCCTGCAACGACACTTCTACCTGCTAAGGGGCCAACTAGTAATCTAAATGGCCAGCCCAGTGAACTAACTGCCACCAGAACACAGGGTGTTTGAACTCTCTAGGTGAGTTCCAGACGAGCCTCCACTTCCTGCTCTGGTTAATGGCTTAGCTAAAGACCCACCTGCTTTCAGACAGGCATCATTTGGCTGGGTCTAAATAGCTGCAGCAAACACTGCTTTCATACTTGCCTGTGTTATTGAAAATGTTTATTCTGACAGACATTTCTCGGCGTAGTTGCTTCCAAAATACACACTCCAAAATACTTTAAATTATATAGTAATTATAACCCCCCCACACACTTCATAAGTATTAGAAAAACAGCCACACACACACAAAAAAAAGTCAACAGCTAAAATGAACTCCATAAATATATTCAGCAGCCTAAAGCCTAAGAGGCTTGAGAGATCAACGCCAACCTCTGGTACAAAGTGTGAGTTCAAGGCCAACCTGGTCTACATGGTGAGACCTTAAATCAAGCGAGTAAATTAAATAAAGAATGCTAAACCCAAAATAGCTTAAAACCTGCACAAAAACCGACATCCAACATTTCACATATACCACCACTGTTATTTTAACACGAACCATGAATTAACATATTACTGCAATCGTACCAGAGACCTGTGTCAATTCCAAGAAGCCAGAAACAACTGTTTCCAAGCCCCCCCCCCCCAAAAAAGCTGAGCCGTAAAGTATCAAAATGTTGCAAAGCCTTACCTGGTGCTGGCTGTCTTTCATTCAATTCAGTTGAGATTAAAATCTCTATCACTTTTACGAGGTGTTCAGTATTATCCGAGCTGCAACAAACAAAGAGGGTTTTGTGAGAACCATCACACCTAAAAACAACACTGTTTGATCCATCTACATCCCACTGACGTGGGTGAAGTAAGCCCACAGAAAATGTGCATCTGTGAGCCAGCATTTTAGGTGCCCTTAAGTACCTGTCCATTTAGGACCACCCAGCACTGCCCCATTTCCCCCCTCCCCACCCCCCTCCCCTCCCCCCTAGCCCCTACTCCGCCCCAAGCCTTGTTTTCCTCCTTTGCTTACCTGGCTGCTGGGAATCTGAAAAGCAGAGGGCTGAAGATTTCAGAGAGGACTCTTGCATTCAGAAGATTTTTGCTGGAGGCTTGAGAGAGCTTGAAGAAATGCTTAAGCAAATACTGAAGCGTAAGCCAATACTGATGAGGTATATTAGGCGACCGAAGGAGCTTCTTCAACAGCTGGATGGAGTCTTCGGAGCTTTGTACGTCTACAAGTTAAAAAAAAAAGAAAAGAAAAAACCAACAGGAAACAGTAAGGCTATGTGTAGGTGCCAATGAGCCAATGCTTGAACCACCATTTCTCTTTCCCTTAGCTACACAAGAAGGCCCATAGGGGACACTTCAGGAGAGGTCCATAGGAACATCTGTCCTCCTTATTAAGAAATGCATTGTGAGAAAGTAAAGAGCTCAGGTCAAATGAAATGCAAGCAACTCTTCTTGTCAAAAAAAAAAAAAAAAGAAACCACAAACTGTTCAGGGTGTGCTCTCGGAAGCCTGGCCTCCATCAGGCAGCGGCAAGTGTGATTGGCTACTTCCTCGGAGCATCAGATAAGTACCACAGGTTAAACTTTGAAGGTCACGAACCACAATTTCCTGTCCCCAAAGCACAGAGCCGCCTCAGCTCCTGATGCTGAGTGCTCTCCACCCTCGATACATTCTGTTCTGGGTGTTTAGGGAAGAGAGTAAGAATATCCCTCAATGTGCATTCTCGTCCTGGGTCTCTCACTCTGGTGCCAGTACTCGGATGGCTGCTAGTAACCTTCGCAGCTGCAGTGATCTTTGTAGGTAGTGGCCAAAAGTTAAGTAGCCAGTCTACCACATGGGCAGGCTTCTAAGCAAACGCAAATCTAGATCTCTTCTGTCAGATATGTGGTAAAGGCTGGTATCTGGGATGGTGGTGAGGCACTGGAGGACAGCTTAGCATTTTCTCAATGCCTTCTACTTATACCCAGCACCGTGCAAAGTGTCAAGCGTATCTACGTCTCATTGTCCATCCAGAGAGGTCTGGAAAGAGGAAACCAACCTTGGGCAAAAGAGATCATTTCATTGTAAACAGCTACTGGAACGACGGGATTTGGTAAGTCCGAGAGATAGCGTTTGAAAGCGTCTGCTAAGACTTGCACATCGGTCATTTCCAAGTCCACTGAGGCGGCATCTAGGAGAGAAACAATTCAAGAAATAATTCAAGCCTTCGTACTTCTGTTGGGCCAAATTTCCAAATGTGGGACTTAACTAAGACACTGGGAAGGAAGCGGTGTGACGGGAACAGAGGCCACGGCATAGCGACTACTGTTTCTCACGGGGCTCGCTCCTGAATTCTGGACAGAACAGCTTTGCTTCGTGCAGTTCTGTCTTGAGTAATAGTAAGCATTCAGCAGGCCCAGTCTTTAGCTATTATGCTGGTACCCTCTTTCTTAGGGCAACAAAAAATAATGCCACTGTTATTAAGTTAGTACCCTCCATTGATAAGTTAGCATCCTTCATTGATAAGTTAGCACCCTCCGTTGATAAGTTAGCACCCTGCACTGATAATTGGTACTTTCCCCAGTGTTCCTTAAAGAAACGCTGTTTCAAGAGGGATCCTGTACAGTCATCTAAAGAGGCTCAAATGCTCCCCTTGATGCTGTTATTAATCTGTGAGCATCGAACTACAGAAGAGACAGAGAGAGACGGAGAGAGACAGAGACAGGGAGAGAGACAGAGACACAGAGAGAGACAGACACAGAGAGACACAGACAGAGATAGATGGAGAGAGAGAGAGAGAGAGAGAGAGAGATGGAGAGAGAGAGAGAGAGAGAAGAGGAACAAATTTCTCCAATACATCCATCAGCTAGAAAAGAGGTCAAGCCATTCGGTAGGTAAAGAGGTACCAGTAATCAGAAGCCCTTTTTCTGCACATGTGAGGAGATGGGAAAGGAAACGAAGTCCAAGAGAAAGCAGGGTCACCAAGAGCAAGAATGACTGGGGAACACATAAAGGAGTGGCATGTGACAACATGAAGGGACGTGAGGAGAGGTATCCGGGGAACAGTGTGTTCGGAAGCCGGGCTGGCATCACATTTTTTACTGTCTTCAGTTATGGCACTGAGGGCTCTGCTGCCAAGGAGACAGAAGGAACAAGATAATATAAAGAAACCATATAAGTCAGTGCGTGGCTGCATCAGGTGGTGTGTAGGAGATGAGAAAAAACCAGAGTCAAGGTTAAGATGTCTCTAACATGAAGAGACGACAGTATTTGGACTGTTCCTGAACTAAAGATGTCAGTGTAAACCAGGGTCCCTTAAACTTTCTCCATTCCATTATAAAACCAAAACCAAAAGCTTTGCCCACTCAGGCTCTCCTGGCACCCAAGAAAGTTTTATCTGACCTGAAACATGTAATTAAGTAAAACAGGCACATGAAGCAAATACTTAATGAAATTATAAAGCAGTTTAGTTTAAAATAATTCCTATGAACACATATAATTTTACCATTGGTTAAAGCTGAAGGCTAATTTGCATACTAATGAGAGAGATGTCCTTATTCTTATACAGAAGTAAATCTTAGCTGAGTGGTTGATGCCGCACTATCCATGCACCTTCAGTGCTTTCATAGGTAATATTTTTATTTTAAAAAGTTGAAAAGTGTCAATTATGGGATGCTGCTTTGTATAAACATATGATACAAAATGACAGAATTTTATGTCAAGGGCCATTCCAAAAATTTATGGAAATTCTGTCCTAGTGATTCCAAACCAAAATTTACTTAATGTGTAAATGTATACAAATATCCTAAAGAGATACACACTGAGGAGTGATTCAGTCATAGTGTTTCTACGGAGCAGGAAACTTTGGATGTATATAAAACCACAACAATTCATAACATACAATAGTTCTGAGTCTGAACTGAGGTGTCTGTGGCCTGATAGCACGGACACCAAACACAGTGAAAGGTGCAAATGGTGTCTGTTCGGAACTAAGGGTACAGCGAGCGTGAAGGGTGCTGCCCAAAATGTCTTACAATAGTACATGTTTGGTTTTGACTTGAATTTTGGAACCTTTTATGGTTGCCAAATTCTTACTCGACCCTCCATGGGGATGACTCACACATTGAGAAGCCGTGCAAGATCCAGGCTGAGACTACAGTACAAAAACTCATTACAGCAAGCAAAACTTGTCCCCGTATGTAGCCATCTCCCCACACTTTTACGCTCTCGGAAAACCAGCCTTGTGAAAAATATACATAGGCTAAAATAAAATGCCTCACCACTTGAATATCCTGAAGAGCTGACCAGACACACAGCACATTCTAACAGTGTGCACAGGCCCTACTGGGCCTTTGCATAGAGGGTCTAGCCTGAAACGGAGTGATTCTTTGTGAAATTATAGTGTTGATTACAAGTATATGGGTATCACCACAGAACTCCAAAGAGTATTCAGAGTTCCTGGCGCCTCTAGACACTGCCATTGTATGCCTCGTTTCATGCCTCTTTGCCTTGAAAATTAGTGTCACTGAATTTGCTCACCCTGAAAAAAAGTATGCTACATCATTTGGCGATGTATGTAGATTTCAAGGTGCTCAGGTCATATGTCCCCCCCTTACCTCCTCCCCCCCTCTCTGACGTAGTCTCCTTGGTGTTCCTGTGAGGCTGGCTGATGCACAGTCCCTTCACCAGAACACCTGGCAAGCAGGCTGAGTCTTTCATGTATCTCACATGGCATTTAGGCAGCCTCAAGAACAGACTGTTCCCCCCCTCGCCGCCCCCCCCCCTTCTGCCTCTCTCAGCAGCCAACAGAGGAACTGTGGCAAGCGGTTATGGTCTGGAGCCTTTGGGCTGGTGCTCAGTCCAGAGACCTTCCTAAGAACCCAGAGACTGCAGTCCACGGAGTCAGTGTTCGAGCGGAATTACATCACAAAAGTCTTGGTATAAGCTCACCGTGTGTCAAAACCCACAAGAGTTGATGACAGAGTGTACTTGGTTTTTATTTATTACTTTTTTGGTAATGTGACTTCTCACGTGCCCCGGGGCGGCCGGGGGTGGGGAGGGGTGTTTCTGGCTTGTGCAGTACAAGACTCCTTTTCTGTATTACTACCACCTGGCAGCTCTTAGCTACCCACAGCTGTCTTCAGTGAAAAGAGGTGGAGTTTTTCTTCATTTCACTTTTCACCACACTACCCCATAGGTAAGCAGTTCCTTCAACACTTCACTGCTCTAGTTCCCCGGGAAGTCCCACCCCAAGCCTGGAGCCAGCCACCGGGCGATCTCTATCAGGTTTAGTGGTTCCCTGGGGGCCATGGGGGAGGGGTGAGAGTAGGATGAGGAGTCTGGCACTACCTGGAGACATTCTTGACTGTCGTGACTGGGGGTGGATGCTACTGGCATCTAGTGGGCGGAGGCTGGGGATGTGGCTAAGCGCCCTACAATGAATGTGGCATTGAGATCACAGAACACATCAGAGAACCAGGCTGAGAGAGACCAAAAGGCGTCAGGAGGAGATTTAAACCCATGGCAATTCAAGTAAGGAAAAACAACAACAAAGCAAACAACGATTTGGTTCAGGGTAAACTGAGGAAGGTGAGAGGAAGGCTGGGACAATCAGAATAATCCGGATATAAATCGCAAGCTTTGCCACCCTGACACCCGATTCCAAATCTGCTTAATCTGGGCTTTCTTTTCTGGAGATTTAGAGCTGCTAACATCAGCATTAAATTAACATGAGCGGCTGTAAAAATGACTCGGAAAACAGCCTGCTGCCCACCTCTGTCGGGTACTGCAAACTTACAAGATTCTTGAAAGCCAGCATTAGTCGGGTGAAACTGAGGCTTCCCCCCCACAATATTACAATCGCTCAATTTATTGAAAAATCTACAACCTGAAGACACTTTTTGCAGATACTCTCCCAAGTTTGTATAATGTTTGCTTTTTTCTTTTCTTTTTCTTTTGGCTATGAAAGTGCACCAGTTTTCTGTGTGGGTTTTGATGTCAATGAGGAAGGAAACCTGCCTGTCAAAATATATTATTGACGTGAGTGAATCTTGGTGGTTTACGCCATCTCATGAGTGGTGTGAAGAAGAAGAAAAAGAAGAAGAAGAAAAAAACTTTTTCCAAAGCTAATGTGGATTATTTTGTATTGGTCACATTAAAACCTTAGCCACAACTTTTTTCATCAGTTTCTGGTGTCTTCATGTTTCCTGTGACTTTTAGTTATGTGTTCTTTTTTTTTTTTTAACCAAAACATGTAACTCTGTTTTTGTTTTTTGTTTTGAAAACACCCTGGTAAGGCAGGGAGAAATACAAAAAAGCCTCTCACTTTTGACTTTTTTGCCAGTCAGCTTCCCTTGACCTGGTTGGGGGAAGCACAGGGGCATGCGTCCTTGTGCACTGAGCTCAAGGGGCACATGAAACTGGAGTTCAGACATTTGGTTGGGTTTGCTTCAGGTGAAAGCGCTTACTGATAAACATCTACTCTACTTCTTCCCTCTAAGAAATAGCTTTTGTAGAAATTCCCTAAGTTGCCTAACCCTGAAGTTACTTCCCACTTCAAAGGGTTACTTTGTGAGGGTCACATGGGTCTTCCTTCCCACGTGCCCATACTTCTGCAAGAAGCAGCCTTGTCCAGAGCCAGGGCAACAACAAATGCAACCCTTTAAATATACAAATTCAGGTAAATGATAGGAGTTAGAAAGCTACAGGGAGAAAAGAAAATTAAAAAAAAAAAAAAGAAAGAAAGAAAAAAGAAAAGAAAAAAAGAAAAAAAAAAGGAAACCACAAAGGATGAAGGACTTGAGAACTTCTAGAAGTTGCCATGAGAAGAAAGCTTGCTGGGATAAGTGGTGCAACTTTTCCCTGCGTGGAAAAGGAAAGAGGAAGAAGCCATATGAAGCCACCATTTGGCAGAACGAATTAGTGTCTCTTAAGTAATGATGGTGTGCTGGAGCTGATGTGGCTGGTGCTGGTTCAGGAGACCAAATGGTTTCGATTTTCCCCAACTCCACATTCAGTGACATCTTGATAGTCACCATGAAATCGACCACAGTGGGGATATTTGCATCAAAGAAGGGGCTAATATGCTTTTTCTCGTTTTCTCTGCAGAGTGGGGCTATCATTATACCCCCAAATAAAGCAGCAATGTCATGTTACTCGATATATATATAGATATAGATATAGATATAGATATATATAAAATGAAAAATTAAGCAGGTGAGCAAGTCATGTGGGAATGAAGGAGACATAGGCTAAGAGGTCACCAGGAGACATTTGCCAAATGATGCAGACTGAGACCCTTTCTTGGCTGACCCAAATGAATGAACTGTGACTGACAGCCAAGGCTAAGGATCAATGACAAAGATATAGAGTCAGAAAAAAAATGGCCAAAAAGTTGTTCCTGCAATTCCTGCAGGACCCAGGAGCTTGTGTGTGTACAAAACCCTGAGTGCTAATATTCACACTTCAGCCCAAGAGCCACACAGCAAAGGCCGCAGACGGCTAATGTGACAGGGCAGAAGGAACTCCTGTGCACGATTTGAGAATTCTTTTGAGACTTGATAGTGTTGTGCGGATGGGGCTGGGGGCTGCAGCATCATTTACAGTCCCGTGACACTCACCACAATCAAGAAGCTGTCGTAATTCTGCAGGGTTGCTGGAGCTCTGTGCTCTGTACAGAGTGGAACATTCCAGCCCTAGGACACAAAACAGACCATGGATGCAAAACACAGCTCTCTGGAGAAACCGTGCGCCTGCTGCCAGAGGGATATTCCAATTTCCGTCCGTCCGGTATCTATTCTAGATGTGTACTAACTATTCTTGGATGCCAACCCCCAACAATTAATTTTATCTGGTATGTCAATAATTTTGGCAGATCCAGTGGATTATTTAAAAGCAGGTTAATCACATTTAATCCATTATGAAGATTGCATAACTCCTACATACTAACTATATATTAGTCTTGGGCAGCAGTTCTCAACTTCTGGGGGGCGGGGTCAAATGACCCTTTCACAGGGGTCGCCTAAGAGCATCAGAATACAGAGATGTTTACATTCCGATTCATAACAGCAGCAAAATTACAGTTGTGAAGTAGCAACAAAAAACAATTTTCTGGTTGAGGTCACCGCAACAGGAAGAGCTGTACTAAAAGGTTGTGGCGTTAGGAAGGCTGAGAGCCATTCCCTCATCATCGAGAGTTAGAAATTATCAGGCAGGCTTCCCTCCCTGGGACAGAGAGACCCACACACTTAGTATGGTTAGCACAGCAGTTAGTGAGCCATTCATATAATGAATGGCTCAGAGGCACATATAAATTATAACGGCCACAAAATAAAGGTCTAAGACATTGGCTCCCTCTCACAGTCTGCTTACCTTTCTTCTCAATGGCTTCCAGGAGCTTGATAAGGAGGGGCGGGGCAATGTCAGGGGGTGCAAACTGCTCAGCCAGGTCAGGAAGGATCAAAGCTGAAAAGAGAGGAATCGCCAACATGAGATTTCACATGAGGCAGTCAAGCGCATCTGACTACAGTGAAGGATATTTAAATACCAGCAAATCAATTAGTCCCGAGCATCGCAAACTCAGAGCGGCGCTGATGGGATTTCCTAAATCAGGCTGCACACACTGTTGGGGCCTCAGGGACATCCCTGTAGTTTCCCCCCAGAGCACTCTCTGAATGCCCACTAGGAATAAATATCCCAACAAGCTTTTCAGGTTCTCTCCTCTGGGACATCTTTCTTAGGACAGACTGCCCTGCCTTAGGGCACCTCAGAATGCAGGCTGGGGGGGCTCTAGGCTAGACTGGAGCTGGCATGTTCAGGGAGAATCAAGAGATGCTTTGGAGCACAACTCTCTTTCTCCCCATGCCCTGGGCACCCTGATATTTAAGAACATAATCATAGGAGCCCGGGAAATCTGAGTTCAAGCCTGGCTTCTAGGTCATTACGAAAGAACCGTTGCTTAGGTGGACAAGAGGAGATAAGATCGTGACATACTTTGTAACCATGGTACATAACTGAAATGTCTGAACCCCTAGTAGTTTGGCATTCTTCTGTAGTCTTGCACTGAGGTCTACACACACACACACACACACACACACACACACACACACACACACACACACACAGTCACTATGTGGGTATGGGGAACTAAACCTGTATCTCTGTAATAGTGACAAATGCTCTTAACTAAGAACCGTGATACTTTATGTAAACTGCATCTGCATATATTATGTGTACATTTTACCATCTGTAATGATACAAAAATATCCACTAGGGTGACCATCAGAAATCCCCTCCCATGTCAACATTACATTGAGAACCATATTCTTACTCAAAAGAAGGGATAAAGTGAAAGCATTTTTTTTTTCAAAACTATTCCAGAAGAGGGAGCTAAATATTTCACCTCAAATTTCTCAAACTCCAAAATACAGGGTTGCGAATCTTACTGAAAACATCTTCACGAGTAACTTGTCTGTCAATAATCCATAAACTTCAGGTGTTTTTAATGCATAACTTGAATCTTATCTAGAACAGACAGTTCATATATGCTGAGAGACACTAAATGGCTATAATTAGGTTTGGGTGAGGTTTTAGTGGTATAATTATTATAAGACGTACATGATGTTAAGAACACTTCTAACTAAACCCATTCTAAGTACCAAGGGTCAATGATGCTGTGGGAGTGTTGGTCTGTAATTGTTTAAAGCGTAAATCACAACTTAAAAGATAGCCTGGGCTACACAGTAAGACCCTGGCTAGAGGAAAGCAGACAGACAGACAGACAGACAGACAGACAGACAGACACACACACACACACACCAGAAGCAGCAAAGGGCACACCATTTCATTTCCTTTGATAAACTATAAACCACTTCCCTTGGCTTCAGAGTTTCAGCTCACAACAGTATCCTCTCCCACAAAGACCTTCCCTTCTCCAAGGAACAAAACGAAGGTCACCCTGCCCATGTCCGAATGTACTAGAAGGGGAAACTGAACGTAAAGAAATGCTCTTGATCAGATGTCAGTACAGTGTCTTCCTGCTAGCAAGCCTCAGCAAGCAAAGTCCAAAAGCCCAGGGTTAAGTAGTAAACACACAAGTACACACACCCACACTGCACTCACACAACTAACTCATCAGAGCCCCCCCCTCCTTCACGTGTAACACAGCATTTTTAATGAAAAAAAAAAAAAAGATCATTGGCACTGAGATGCGAATTGCTTAATAAAGTTTATCTCGTTCCAAAATCTTATCAACACGATCATTTCTGCAGGCAAATATGAAAAGTAAATTAAATGATAATTAAAATTTTCATGTAACTGTGATTGAAATATGCATCCAACAGTTGCTGGTTTCGGCAAGTGCTACAAATATAGGCATTTCCATCTCTCTCTACTTCAGCCGGAGTTGGGGGCGAGGGGGGGGGTTGGCGCGGGGGAGCCCAGCACTTTGTTTTCCTTTCCTTTCCTGCATTTCCTTGGCAAAGATGTTTTTGTTTGTCTGTGGAGCTACAGAGTGTCTTTTGTTTCCCTTATACTGCCATTAGATGAGGTTTCTGGCAGCCACGATGATGGCCACTAAACACTTGTGAGAGCACTGGCCTTTTCAGGCCGCTGTGCACATATCCTAGGAGGCGTGAGCGCTCTCGTTTGTGGTGTGTTGAGTGAACGTCCAGCGGAATTTGTTAATACCGAAGTAGCTTTACTGCGCAAAGGCGTGACTCACAACAGCTGATCGGGATTTTGCAATAGGAACTTTAAAGGGCAACATTTACAAGGTGAAACAATGAAAACAACAACAATTCTAGGATTTCCTACTCCTTCGTGTAGAGCCTCCCACTCGGTACACTTCCTCTCTGAAATATTTAGACACGGCGGGTAAGATGGCCGTCCTACGGAAGTTCCTATCACCCGCTTTAGACAATGGGATTATCACTAGGATTCTAGACGGCATTCTAAAACAAATGTTACTTTCTACAACCATCCTAAACCCAGCTATTCTTTAGTTCTGTTCAATATGCAAGCCCTGTATTTCTGTCATTAGACTTCATCATGAGACTTCATCATCCGTCAGGAAGCAGCGATTACTGGCAATCTACAGGCTTGCCAAGCTGGTCTCTGCTTAGTCTGTGATGAAGCATCAAATCACAGTCTGATAAAATATAATGGTACCAAAAAAAATATTTTCTGAAATACTACAGAACATTTCAGGTTGGGGCTGTCAAGAAAAACGCAAATTAACAGCATGGACATCTACATTTTACAGATAAATTCCACCTGATGCAACTGTCCAGATATTTTGGACCCGAAAACAAATGCACTTTGTTTGGAAACTTGTCACGACCCATTGTCTAAAGGCCTGCAGAGCCACAGTCATTCTTAAGCATCTGGAAGTATGTGTGGACTTCCTTGACACATCCAAGCCCAGTTTCTCACTTAGCCAAATCATTTTTCATCAGAAGAAGTCATTGTTGTGCAAGGGAAAAAGAAACAAAAGTGAAAACGACCGAAAGATCTGAGCGGGCCAAATCTAAACCGTGTATAATTTCTAAGGAAAGGCAGACTTGGTCAGCCTTCCACTTGCGAGAACCTCCGATGAACCAGGAGCCCCAGGTCATAGGAGAAATTATTCATGCTACATCAGAGGCTGCATTTTCTGTTTGCTCTTCCTGCAGGCCCCGGTGACAGCCAGTCACAGAGAACAGAAGAGAGACTCACTCCAAACTGAAGCCCATCCCAAAGTAACTCGGGCAAGCCTCAACACTCCTGGGCAGCAGCGGTGTGTGGGAGAGACAGGCGCGGTCTGGGCTCTGAGAGGTGCCAACACCGCTACCAAGTGCAAGATGAAACCAACACACAGCTGCACCTTTTGGAGGAGTTCTCCATTAAAAAAAGAAAAAAGAAAAGAAAAGAAAGAAAGAAAGAAAAGAAAAGAAAAAGACATTTTAAAGTTAGTGCCTGGCAGGACCGAGTGGAAAGTTTAAGCGGAAACATCAAATCGCAGAGGCTGCCCTAGCCAAGTATTTCATCCCTAATGGAAGCAGCTTGGAAGTGTGCGAAAAACTGCTCGTTACCACTCAAAATGTAACATGAAATACACAGGGAAGAAAAGGACATATGCAAATGGGATCGATATTAAATCAAGATGTTAAGCTGTCTACTCACTTGCTGAATCCAAACTTTATTTCTGTCTGAAACAATCTTCTCTTGTGACTTCAAAAGGATTTAAAAAAAAAAAAAAGCAGTGGACACAAATCAAAGCAACCCCAATTCTTTTCTTAAACAAACTCTGTAAGCACGTTCATACTGTCTACCTATAAGAGCTAATACCCTGGACTTCAAGCTTCCTAAGCTCTGCAGGCTGCAAGCCACATCAAAAGCTGTTGTGCTCTTTAGGCAAGACAGTAAGTCGAAAAACCAAAAACAAAGTAAAAACCTAAACCATGGGTTCCTTAATTTTGCTACACACTGGTTTCATCAGTAATGCTGGCATGATTAAAAGCACAAAAAGACGCGGGTTCCCGTCCTTGTGGTAGCGCTTACTGACAGTAATCTTGGACAAGTTAATTAATTTGGACCTGGGTTTTTTGTTTGTTTTTGTTTTTTTCATCTGGAAAATGGGAGTAATTATATGAGTTGGTAAGGATTAGTGAACAATATATCCTCAGTGGAAAAGTACCCAGGGTATGGAAAGACAATCGTTAGTATGGAATTTTTGAGGAAATCTTTACTATGATTTAAAAGGGTTTGTTTTTTGCATGTGTTAATGTCTGTCTGCATGTCTGTGTATGTGCCACATGTGTGCCAGGTGCCCAAGGAGGCCAGAAGAGGGCACTGAATCTCCATGTGCTGGGGACTAGATCCAAGTCCTCTGCAAGAGCAGCTGGTTCTCTTACCTACGGAACTATCTCTTTGGCCCCATAAATGGGCTTTCGAACATTCATTCATGATGACAAAATTTAAGACCAGAACTATCTATAATATTGAGACTGTTTTCTTTTTGGATTTTGTTTTGTTTTGGTTTGGTTTTTCGAGACAGGGTTTCTCTGTGTAGCCTTGGCTGTCCTAGACTTACTTTGTAGACCAGGCTGGCCTTGAACTCACAGAGATCTGCCTGCCTCTGCCTCCCGAGTGCAGCCTGAGCCTGTTTTCTTAATGCTAAAGCTTATCTGACAGAGTAGACAGTAACAGTTTGATTCTTGCTCTATAAACTGTACTCAGCATCTTTTCAGGAGTCAACGCAAACATTATATTAGCTTTAATTTATCATACCTTTCCCCCATAAGGACCATAAAGCCAATCTGTTTAACATTATTTGACTTCAGTTCTCTGAATCTGAAGGAAAAGCTAAGTTGGAATGATCGTGTCATAAATTATACTAAAAGCTTCCAAAAACAAAGTAGGTTTTTCTTTGGAGGAGAAGGAAGATAAAAGTATGGGCAATGAAAAAAATGGGCGTCCGTGTGGAAGTAAATCTTCAGGTGTAACTGCAATGTTGTCAGACGCAACTACTAACGTGGAAAATTTCAAAACTGCTAGCAGATTTAAACTGAAGTCTGCAAGCCCCTGTAGATATATATCCTACACTGCTTAGGTCTTCGTATCTCCAAGTCCATCAACCCTCATCTTTCTGGCTAGGGAGGGGAAGCGAGAGGAAGGATGGCAGAGTCGGCCCGCCCACTTAGTCTCCATTTCCAGACTGTAGATTGGCATCAGGAACGAACAGCAGGCAAAGGTCTTATAAAGTCTAAAGAGGCACACAGCTTCGCCTCCGATAGCCCCCACTGGAGCCATAAAGTGACTTCGGAATACTCATGCGCAAGGTTACACTTAATCTTCGATAGGCAGGCTAATTAATTGTGATCCTTATCACCTAAATTGGAATCTGATGTAACGATTGACAACTTACAGTGCACAGCAAATTAAAATGCTGAGCAGGAGGCAGATAGGGAAAGGAAGTGAGCACTGTCCCCTGCCCCCCAGCCCCCCCTACCCCACCCCACGGCGCCATACATTTTCTACCAAGACAATAATTTATAGTTGAGTCCAAGGACTTTCAGAGGCCAGTGATTTATAAGGAAGTTGCTCTTTTGCTCTGTTGGCTTAGAAAGATTTCATTTGAAGCATGACTCAGATGACCCATAAAGGAACAAATGGGGAGGGGGGAAGAGGAGAGAAAGACAAAAAGCAAACAAACAAACAAAAAAACAAGCAAGCAAACAAACAAACAAAAAACAACTCACATTTCACACACATGGTGGGCACTTGGCTTTTTGTTGAATAAGTGAATGAAAGACTGTTAATGACACCAGCTAGGAGCCATGCCCCCACACTGTTTTTACACACATGCTCTTATTTATTTCTCAACAGCAGCTCAAAGATTCTAGTCTTTATTTTCTTGATTTAAAGGCAAGGAAACGGATGTAGATAAATTAAGTCATTTGCTCGCTGTCATAAGTAGTGCACATGGGCTCGGCTTAGGCCTTTTTTTTTTTTTTTTTCCCACCCATCAGTCTCTGGCTTGGAGAAGAAACCTACAATGTTCCCCAGAATTTCCTTTCAAGTTCCCCAAATTTCAGTGGTAACTGCAGTATGAGTGTCGTGTAACTCAGAAGACAAGTGATGCTCTCAATCCCATAAGGCAATGGCCATAGTATTTACTGGTGGGCCTGAGTAACACCACTAAGACAGCAGCATCAGTTTATGTTGGACAGTAAGTGTATTCTCCTCCGCCCTCACACCATCAGCATTATACACAGTGAAGCAATGGGAGCCCCTACTCACAGCAGATGAAGGTCAGGGGCACCTAGCAGGCCCAGATGAGGGGGAGCTGGAGAGCAATGCTCAGGTCTTCCACGTCGACTTGATGGTAAACTTCACAGTCAAACTTACAGAACGTGTTACAAACGCTACAATGAAGGCAGAGCATAAGGTGTAATTTGAGAAGGCCCCAAATGTGATGAGAGGAAACAAGTGGGATGGAAAGTTGTCATGGTGACGAGAGAGACCAGAAAGGTGGCTGACCTAGGCTGGCAAGCCACTGACCAAGCAGAAGCAGATGCTGGCTCACCAAGGGAGGACAGCCAAAGAGGCAAAGTGGCCCAGCTGATCAATGCTGAGAGTTTTAAGAAAGCCTGGCTGGAAACAGAGGCTGGAAACAACAACAAACAAATTTTTAAAAAACCCACCAAATCCATCCTAGCAAGGCCAGGGAGCTTTTCTTTGACATTTAAAAATATACTGAAAACTCCAGCGAATGCCTGGCTATGCTCTACCTAGACCCTACAATTCATATTTTCTCACAAACGTTATCCATAATTACTTTTTCATACATTTCAAGGTGAGCGGCACAAGTTAGTTGCCATGGACTGTGTTGAGCTTCCTTCCCCATAACTCATGTACTAAAGCCCTTTAAGGTACCGCCACACTGAAACCCCCAAAGTGATGAGACTCAGAGGAAGCCCTCTAGAAGGTTACTGAGTTTAGATGAGGTCATGCAGATGGGTCCCTCATGATGAGATCAGGCTCTCACCCTATGCAGGGCAGGAAGCTGTATGCAAGCCAGGAAGAGTTCCTCACCAAGTCCTCACCAAATTACCAGCACTTCCTAAGGTTTCTAGGGTAGGCTGAGCTCATCTATCAGCCAGCAGCCAAACCCAAAGTGAAAAAATTTCCCTTTGTCTAGGGAAAGTCGGTAACAGATGCAAACTCTTTTTAAGTATTTTGGAAACACCTGTGTCCTAGAACCTTTCTAACGGTGATGTGTCCAAGCTATCATGTACAATATCAATCATACTCATTGAGCAAGTGTGTGTGGTGGAGGGCCCAGGACTCTGCATTTCCCACAGGCTCACAGGGGATACCCACGCTGCAAGATCTCCAAGAGTAAGAACTGAGGAGGCGTGTTCCAACTGTAGGAAGAAAAGGACGATAGGAGCCGCGTCCCTGGCTCCCAATACCCGTGACTATTGCTTAGAAGCGTCTGGTCTCACAGGTCTGTTTTACAACGGACCTCAGGCAAAGCTCCTCAACTTGTGTCGGGGAGAAGGAGCTGACTGAGTGGAAGGTCTCGCTGTCACAGTGGTTAGGTCTGATGTCCTACCTAACTTGATTATCAACAGATACTTGGGGCGGAGAGCCTTGCTTGGTGTGTCTGTGTACCACTGTGTGAGGATGACGTGAGTCACGGCTTGACTGAGGTCCCGAGGTTAAGTTCCAGCCAAGGGCAAGGCTCTTTAAAGTTGACGTGTGGTTTGGAGGGTCGGTCAGGGAGAACTGAGGCCTTGGAGAAGGAATGGAGGCCAATTACCACTAACTACTGCAGATGGCTTCCAAGTATTAGGCAGGCAGTGTGAGAAGCCGTTTGATTTTCTCACTTAGATCCCAAAGAACAGCGGAAGGCCGTATATTGTTTCCATTTTACAGATGAGCAAAGCAAGATTTAAAAAAAAAAAGAAAGAAAGAAAGTGATTTGCCCAAAGTCAGTATGGCACTATTTGGCAATGGATTGCAATGGATCCAGCTTGCTTTCTGGGGAGGCCCACTTTGTGCCTTCTGGTGGTTGCACAGCCAAGAGCAGAGGCTGCAAAAAAAAAAAAAAAAAAAAAAAAAGCTTTGCACGGCCTGATGTAAAAGATCCTGGCAACACTTACAGGCCTTGGTGACAAGAAGCCTGTTTGTTCAAATTGGGCTTGGATGGGTGGGCCAGCTTCTCACCGTTCCTTCTTTATCAGGTCTGAGCTCTCGCCAGTCCACTCAGCCAGGCTAAATATTTTCAGGACAGCCTCTATTAAATATTTTTCTCATAAGGCTAAACTAAGCACATTCTTCCTCAAGGATGTCATTGGGTTTATTCGGCTAAAAATAGCTGGCCAACTTATCATATTTGGCAAAATATGAAGGGCTCTTTGTGATTCGTCAGGTGGACGAGAGGCCCAGGAAAGAATATAGCGACCCGGGGACCGGAGAGATGACTTGGCAGTTACCAGTACCCACATGGCAGTTGACAATGGCTATAACTGCAGTCCCAGGGGATCTAAGGCTTTCTTCTGGCCTCTGAAGGTAGCACATCGTACATGCGGTACACACAGACATAGACACAGGCAAAACACCCTTACATATAAAATAAATAACAAAAATGAAAAAAAAATATGACTAGAAGAGCAGAGTAGGAAGGACGACAGAAAGATGAATTACATGTGGAATTGGCAAGAAAAAGATGAAAGACTCAAAACCCTGAATGGGAAACTCTATAAAAACGAAAAAATAAGTTTTGTAACAGACTTATTCATTAACAAAACCTTCTTTAAAAACATCACGGGCAGAAAACACAGCCTTAGTGGCACAAAGGATCAGGGTTTGAAACAAATCAAGCAATATGCCTTTCCTACCTCTGTTATGGGCAATTAATTCTGGTGGGCGAATACATTTTCCTATTTCAAGGGATGCCATGTCCACCAAATAAATGAACAAAAATATATCCGCCTTTTCATTAAGGAAGTGAGCAGACTTATTCTGGTTATGACTTCAAGAATATTGCATGAGTCTGCTGAAGCCAAAGATGGAGTGCATCAATACAGTCTCTTAAAAACGCCTCCAGTTGGAAATAGTTCTAAGCTATGGGCAGTTATTGGTGTCAGGCTAATTTTTTTTTTTTAACTGCAATACCAGGAAGTACTGTAGATAGAATTGTAGCAAAATATTAAGTATATATTGATTACATCTGACCTTGTTCCACCAAAGATTCTCAGAATAAGCTAACAAACAGGGAGGTGACATCTGAGGAGTCCACATCACAATAACTGCTTAAAGGTCTGTGGGGGGTGAAGTGGCCAAGTCAATAGAAAGGAGCTAACTGCTGAAAGAAAAGAGGAGCCTGACTTGGGGACAGGAGGTAGCCACTCAGGCCTTTGAATCAACACCTTAGCTCTCGGTGGAAAATACAGTGTTCTGTAGACAGGACACAGCTGAAACTTCCTGGCTGCAAGTGGGAATGGTGGGGAAAATGTTGATTTTCTATAAATGGAAATACCTGGGTTGTTGTTAATGAGAAAGTAGCAGTGACTCAAGTGTGTGTGGGGGGGGGGGCAGAGGGGAAGGCGTTGCTCTCACTGTGGGGGTGCTCCTTTCTGCCTTGAGCATCTCAGAGAGGAGGACCCTTTCTGGGCTCCCCTCCTTCCGGCCCACTCCCAGCTGCCACTTCTCTGTAGGGCTGAGCAGGAAGTGATAGCGCCCGCACCATGGGAAGGAGTTTTGTACATTTTGTTCTATCAGATTAGGCTCAGTAACTTTATGAATTTATGAGCTGTCAACTCCTTTTTCAACTGCTATAGAATATGCTTCTTAGAAATTGTAGCTATTAATAAAACAACAGATGTTTTCAATTGGCTCCAATAGCGCTTGGGCAACTTTGTTAAAGGGGAGAAGCTAAAAGAAAAAAAAAAAATCAACCCACAACTGCATTAGGGCTCCGCCTGTTGGTCGCTTTTACAACAGCCTTCTGAGGACATTGAAGCCACTTACAAACTGTTAGAAAAACCAGAAAGGGCTTTAAAAAAAAAAAGCTGTATCCTCTCTGTGGGGTGTGTGTGTGTGTGTGTGTGTGTGTGTGTGTGTGTGTGTGTGTGTGTGTGTAGTATGATTACATCCTTTTCTACACACAATTGTCACTACATCCCCCCAAAACAAAATGTGTTCGACATGTTCCTGGCTTCTCTATGGGCAGTGAGAGTCAGGTGACTTTGGAGCAAGCATCCAGTATCTCTGATCCCCATTGTGCAGCTGACTGGATCAAAGATTAGCATGATGAATACGGTGAGCCATATTAAACCGCTTCCCACTCGTAAATGCTAGGCTTGGGGGAGGAAACAGCACGGCTAAATACAAACTCATTAAATTTACATGTTTCACGTGACTAGGAAAAGCAGCTCTTGAGTTCCCAGCGGCCATGCTATGGCTGCCACTCTGGCAACAGCGTGAGGCAACTGTAGGGAGTGAGTGACATCAGCACTGCGAACAGGTCACTTCACATGTGTCCGCATGGCATTAGAGAGTGACAGGGTGGTAGCAATCGCTAACCCAACATCTGGATGTGGTTACCTGCCACTCTGAACCCAGGGTGTGGGGCTTAAAGTGGTATTTGCAAATTAGGTATAAATTTTCCCCTTTGCCAGAATGAAGAGTATATGCAACGCGACTGAAGAATTCTGGTGACTTCCGAACACAAACCTCATGGAAGACAACACTGTCTTAAAGAGAATCCCAAAGTCGAGACAGCTACAAATCAGAGATTGTGGCTACAGTGAGGCTTCTATGTGCACGGATTTGGTGGGGCAGAAAGAGCGTGGAACCGAGAGTTGCATGAAGCCAGCTAGTGAGAGAGGAAAGGGGACAGTCTGTGACCTGGACACCACACTGCACACTCAGGGTACTTCTAGGAGCCATGGCAGCAGCCAGGAAAAGACCGGCAGAGGTTGGGTGCGGGCACCGAGGGCCCCTGAAGAAAGCTTAGCGCGGCGGAGGTTGGAGGTTATGGATCCAAGCTTCTCTTTCCACATTATCTTTGATTTCCTTTTCCTGTCCTCACTCTTCTGCATTTCCGGGTTATTTGTCAAAGTAATCACCTTTGATGGTTTTGTATTGCTGGCCAACGCATGTACTACTGTACTGCTGGGCTTTCAGAGAAAGAAGGTAGGGAGGACAAATCTAGACAAAACAGCCAGTCGGTGACAGGACAGGTAAAGGTGGGTTACTGCGAGGAATCTGCTCTGCTCCCAGGCCCTAGGGCTTCCTGAGTTTATTCATCTTGCTCCCCCACCCCCCAACCCCTCATCCCCCTAGGGAATTTGCCAGTCAGAAAACCATACATTCCTTAAAATTAGGTCATGGAAAAGAATCCCAACCCACAGGAGATCAGAAACAGTACACTAAGCCCAGAGCATCTGAGCTGCGGGTACAAAGATGACAATAGTCGTGGCCAACGTTGTGATGCATTTAGTATGTGCTATGTTCTGCGCTTGAGTGGTTTTACTGAAATGTCCAAATACAGGTCTTCCACATCCCTGTCTTTATGAGGCAGGCGGAGGCTGGTGACCCACATAAGTTGAGGAATTTGTTCAGCCCGACAACTGAAGGGACTCCTCCCCCACGCACTTCCAAAATGGACTGTCCGGAGCCCTATGGCAACATCCGAAACGGTTCTGCGTCCAAAGAACAGACTAAGGAAGTTGAGAAGTACTCTTTGAGTGGTCTGACTTTTTATAGAAAGAACGTGGTCTTCTTTTGCTAAGACAGTCCCCATAACGGGTACCCTATCTCATTGCTGGCTACCCTGGAGGAGCAGGGCCCATCTTGGTAACATTCACCTTCCTCTCTCTTGAAAATCACAGTGTGACAGCTGTCCTTTCCTAGCTGACTGTTCACCTGGGAGGGGAAAAGCCAGATCTGAGAAGGAATCAGATAGAAGCCAGGACACAGCCACTGTGCAGGCTACAGACCAGGACAGAAAGGAGTCCCAGGGTCCCGCAAAAGGGGCTCTGAATAGAAGCACATATGCAATCGAGTTTTCTAGCGGCTACATTAATCTTGACTTCCTCTTAGATATGTAAAATATATGACCCTCAACCTATAACAGATAAGAAGAATTAACCAGAAATTCCACGGACTACATTTCTGCCCCGTGTCATACCCAGAACAATGCCAGTATAGAGTCGGGGGACCTGACAGCAGCTGGGAGCACCCACAACATTGGACACAAGCAAAGAACCTGCTGGAATACTTAGTCAGCCATCCCAGAGTTTGTCATGATGTGCACCAGGAGGTCAGGGCACGAGCAGGACTGTAATGAACCAGTGTGATTAATGAAGCTGTGGCATCTGATGCTTCTCCATCTGCTCCGGGCTTCCCTTAACAGGAACAGGAAGTTTGACTGTGTGCCTCCTGTTTCGAGACCATCGTCTGCAGACTGCAGATGACAGAAGGTTCAATTACCAGGGAAAGGCTGGCATCGCTTAGCCATTAAGTCCGAAAGCCCACAGTCTGCTTAGGTCTGCATCTGGACGATATGCCCTGCAATAATTTCATTTATAAAATTAGGGGTCATTAACATGCCCCATCTTGGCTAAAAGACAGATGAACAGAAGCTACAATATAAAAGGGGTAGAGGTAGAAATACCTACAAATATTAGAGGAAGAGCCAGGCACCTTAGTGAGCTGTGTTTCTTCCTGATAAGATGGTCTAATGATGGACATTTTTATACTACAGTCACCACCAATTCAGTCTTTTTAGAACATTCAGGCTGGTGACCTCATTCTTAAGAAGACGTGGGACTATTTTTCAAGGATGGTGGTTACCATCGTAAGTCTGTGCTACAGGGTTCTGTTAGAACCGGTGGCAAAGGAGAATAGTAGAGCCGTAACAGCAACAACTTATGCTGTCTTCTCCCATGAGGTGGCTGTGCTACCTGATGCTCTCACCTAAAACCGGGCTCTAAGTACATGGCCCGTGAAGCTTCAACCCAGCTCCTGACACTTATAAGAAATTACGAGTTTCATAATTCAGATATCCCCTGATAGTCTGGGCCCAGAGGAGAGTTTCCTTTAAATGAGGGGCTTTTGTTCTGAATGCAAGGCGTTGGGGGTGGGCTGGGGTTGGGGGAGGGGGGTGTTAGCAAAAACCGGAGTTGCAGCCAGTTCTCATCTTAAGACCACATACTGTAAATTATGGACAGACAGGAAACTAAAACAACAACAACAAAATGATTATTCAGGAAAAGCAGCAAGAAACGAGAACAGGAAGTTATTTTTTCCACAAGGGTATCTCCCTTGGAAATGTCACGTCCTGGGTAACAGATGCTGCATGCCCAAATAAGCAACTAACACAGAACAGGGACCAGATATTAAAAGCTTGGAGTCCCCTTCAGAAATGACAGTTCTGGATTTAAATTAAAAAAAAAAGTGCTATACAATAAATGGTTGGTTGGAAATGTTAATATACTCTACAAAAATTATCTAACAAAGGAAGAATATTATCTATGCAAGCAACATAGGCTTGCAGAAGGTAATGCATTCAGAGTATTTTACACCCTGTAAATGAAATCATCCAACTGGCTGCCATGACTGCATTAACCTCATGGTTACTCTGTAGTGTCAAGCATGTTTCCACCTGTCTGTATTTCTCTAAGTTTCCCAATTCTGTTACTTTCTCCTTTAACTCACGAAGATAAAGAGAGATTTGGACAAGTCCAGATGTGCTGGTGATCTGGGCCTGCTCCCACCTCGGACCACACCCCCCAGCAGTCCAGCTCTCTGTGCCATCTAGCATAGCAATGGCCAGGAAGCCTCTATAAAGCACTTCTGACCTCTCCCTACAGTGGCCATACCTGAGGATGCTCTACACTGCAAAGCAGGTCCCAACGTACCACCGCCCTGAAATCTGCAGAGTCACCACCAAACCACAATGTCCAGGTGAATGCACCGCCATTACATAAGCGCAGGCTAGGAAACTGAAGACCATGAGGCCTGTGATGGTTGAACAGCTGCCCTTTCCTTCTCAAAGTCTTTTCTTAACTGGCCAATGGTTTCCTTGCTCCATATCCATTGGTTTATAGTCTCTCTCTCACAGTCACTCTCTCATATTCTCTCTCTTCCTCCTCCCCGTCTCTCCTCTCTCTGTCTCTCTCTCTCTCTCTCTGTCTCTCTCTGTCTCTCTCTCTCTCTCTCTCTCTCTCTCTCTCTCTCTCTCTGTCTCTCTCTCTCTCTCTCTCATTGAGCATCCTCCTCAGTCTATGAGAAAGCTCAAGGCTCCAGGTACTCTCTGGTCTTTGCTCACATAAAAGCCTCCCTCTTCCATTGACTAGAAGAAAACTCCAGCACACTGATGTAGGAAACATAAAACGGAAATGACCCAAGAGACCAGGACTCGGTCAATTTTCCCAAAGCGTCAAGCCAAATTCTTCTCATCGCAAAGGTTCGAAGAATAACTTTCCCTAAAAACAACTGCTCACTGAAAAGAGTCAAAAGATCCAATTAATTAAGATTATGAACGTGCCCCACACAATGGCGAATTCAGCATTAGAGAGCAAGACACACAATCATACTCACTTGACCACAGAAATACAGGAAGCAAACTGTAAATCAATGTAACATGTAAGGCATTACAAAATGTTCATATATGTGTGTTTAGAGACTCTATAAATAAAAATAAAAAAAAAAACAAAATAACTAGCTAACGAGAAACATGGAGTGCAGTGGAGGAAACACTATGCTAATAAGTAAGCTCAAACTATTTCCATTAAAGAAAAGGGAAACATCTAGTTGGGGAAATCAATTACTTTGAACTCTGCTGCTTTGGACCAGATGCATGTTTTCAAAGACTTCTGTGAGTTCTACCTCCACATATTCAGGGTCTCGATCCCTAAAGGCAGGTGCTTCAGAGAAATAATAAAACGATATCCCAAAGGCCCTGAGTTACTCAGTCTGCAAAGCCCAGGCCTCCTCTATGGCTCCTGGTGACCAAAGCCCCAATTAGTCACCACTGCAAACAACAGAACTGGGAAGTCAAGGAAATACAAAGCCAAGTACTCCGAAAGGTGATGTAAGAAGAGTCCGAGTTTCTGAGTTCGAATCTCTCCCCAACAACAGCTGTGATCGGCTACAGGATCTAGAGCTGTCGTCAGCTGACTTGTTTCACTTTCACCCTGACTTCCTCCCTTTATATGACGTGCAGTGGGGCCTGGGTAAACCCGGGAAGCTCAAAGAATGCTACGTAAAAAGCCAGTGAGGCTGAGATGACAGTACAGCTCTCTCCAAACCCTCTTAAGCATTTTTGTTCAACCTCGTCATTAATCATGGTCTCAAGTTCCCCAAGGATTCTTCTGCAGGGAGGAGTTCCGTTAACTCTTGGTTCAAAAGAGTCACAAAGCAGTAGCTAACAAGCGATATTCTCTGCTCCGTTGCTCTGTTGCTGAAGCAGATAGTGAGGCTGTGCTGGAGGCTGACCCAGGTAATCAAATCATACCAATATCGCTGGTCAAGAATGGATGCCAAGTCTTTGGGAAGGCCCTGACTTCACTATTTATTCCCAAACACATTGACTTCCCTTTTTCTGCTACAAAGTGACTTTTCCTCGCCTGTAGCATTGGAAAACCACTGACAACATATTCAAGGGGACTGAAAGAGTCCCCAAATACTGTTTCTCTGCTAATCTTAGAAAATCAGACTGTGTTAAATTTCATTATCTATTTAGAAATCTCAAAGGCTCTGAAAGGCTCCATACCAACCCAACTGGCTAGTGTTCCGGGTACTTCTAGATTTGTTCCCCTCAAAGGTTCTCTCCCCAGAAACGCTGCCTCAGAGCTACATCGAATCCATCCCTGGAGTCAGGGCCTGAGTCGTGTCAACTGGGGACACAGGCAAGAGAAGGCCTTGGAGGTTACCCAGTGGAAAATTTAGGAATAAGATTCCAGAACCTCAGGAAATTCTGATTTAATTTAAGATACTGTTTTGTGTGCCTCATGGAAGAAGAAAAAAAGTAAAAGGCAACTGAGATAATCTGCACCTCTATAGTCCATAAAATTTAAAAGCATACCACCAACAAAAGAAAACATGATTATGGGTCTAAAAAATAGTTAGGTGCTTCCAAAGGTGTCATATCTCTTGAATTAGAGTAAACTTTTCAGTTCACTCAGACCAACCCAAGAGTAGCCATGATTTGCATATTAATTGATACTTCTATAGACCTAGTCTTAGGATCTTGACAGGGTCTTTTTTTTTTTTTTAATTGAAATTTTCACTACAATGAAAAGACTTTGTTAAATAGCCTGTGGACTGAAAACACCTTAATGATGCCCCCTTTGGAAAGAGCCCAACATCTCCGGGTTACATCACATCCTCCTCCTCATGAGATTTTATTTTATTTTATTTTATTTTATTTTATTTATGTTAGTTTTTCTTTTAGAAGGCAAGTGGAGGTGGGGGTGGACAATCACTACAGTCCTTTTCCAATCTGAAATCCATGGCTCAATTTTGTTTTCAGTAATCCTTCAATTTTCTACTCTAGCTGACAGAAGACAACAGCAGAAGAGGAAACGGCCAAACAGAGCAAGGAGACACCTGCAGAGTTTACATGGGTGAAGAATTACTGCTTTCTTGGGAATCTCTCCTGGCTGAGCTTTATTTGGGTAACTACACCAGATGAATAGGGACCTCACAGGGGCCCCCAGAAGTTTACCTGGACACTGATTGACACTAATTTAGATCTCTTTCAAATGTGTGCATTCCTATTTATTGACCATATTGATGACCAAACGGCCAACATTTAATCTTCTCTTTAGGCCCTGGAAACATGACTGAGAAGATGGGGTTTTGTTGTTGTTGTTGTTGTTGTTGTTGCACAAGCAACAGGACCTGAGTTTGCATCCTCAACTCTTACATTAAAAGCCTGGAAGAACCTGTCTGTAATCCTGGCACCGGAAAGGCAGAGGCAGATGGATCTTTGGAGTCCATTGGCCAGCTGCCTTAGCCAAATCAATGAGCTCCAGCTGAAGAGGGAGAGTTTCTGTCCCAAAATTAATACGGTGGTGGGGCTGGAGCGTGGCCTAGTGGTTGACAGCACCGGCTGCTCTTGCAGAAGGACCCAGGTTCGGTTCCCAGCACCCACATGGCAGCTCACCACTACCAGTAACTCTGTCTAGTTCCAGGGAGCCGCACGCCCTCTTCTGGTCTCCACATACGCCAGGAATGCATGAGGTGCACATAGATACACACAGGCAAACATGTACACACATACAAATAAACAAATAAATCTTTTTTTTAAGGTAGGAAAGTGACTGGGGAAGACTTGGCCCTGACCTCTGGCCTCAGTACACACACAGACCCCCAGGAATTATGTGCATACCTAACACTGTCATCCATGGGCGTTCAGAAGGTCACTTTCTTAGAGTGGCCACAGACCAGCGTAGATGTTACTGTTACAGCTATTCTCCCTACAGACCAAATGTCCCGCGTGCTTGGTCAAGCGCTGAGAGCATATGAACCACTGAGGTCCCATAAAGAACTTCAGTAGGGCAAACATGTGCACCAGAGACCAATAGCTTTGAGCACGGTAGGTACTTGCTAACGGTTCTAGAACGCCCCAGCTGCTTTTAATTAATAGCACATGCCGGGAGCACCTTGACTAACTTAGCAAAATATCACTTTATTTTAAATAGGATTCTGAACATTTTTTTTAATAAGCACTGGATCCATTTATTTTTCAAGTCAAATAAATAACCCCAAAATAAATTTAAACTGGGCTCTTTTAAAAACAGTCATATTTCACGTTGAATGCGCTCCTGAGGCCAGAGGAAATGGTCTTTCCCTTCCTAAACTTTTTAGCCAAGTACTCACAAACCCCGTTTCTTCCCAAGAATATTTGCCTTTTTTTTTTTTTAATTTCTCAGAGCCCAGTTTTAAAAGGCTGGAATTTTTCACAAGGCAAAATAATTCCATCTGCTAGTTGGCTGCCTCTCTTGAGTCCAACTTGGATCCTATGGGACACATAAACCCTTTACTGAAATGCAGGCTAAGTGTCATGAACCATGCTAGGATATTGGTCAACCACAGCTCAAAGTACAAATTCAAAGGGAGATGTGAAGCTAGCTTTAAAGTACATTTGGCAAGCAGACACTCCACTGAGCATTAATCCTTAAGCCAAAGTTCCAGAAGCATCCAGGGAGAAAATACACACTGTAGGACTAACTGGGGAAGTAGGACAGGTAGCTAGGTAGCAAGGACTACTGTTGCGAAGACTGGACATGGTAAATAGATTCCTCTTTACTCTGAGTTCCTTAAGCCTCACTTAGAGTCACATTTTCTTGTCAAATGCCATTTGCAGGGGCTGTGGAGCTATCTCAGTGGCAGGGCGGTAGGCAAACATGGGTGAGGTTCTGGGTTCAATTCCTAGCACTGGGGTTGGGGCGGGGGCTGGTGGTGGTGCAAGTACCATATTGGAAAAAAAAAACAAAAACAAAAACAGAAGTGAGCAGCAGGGGTAAAAAGCCTTGGGAGGAAAAAACGGGTCTAGTTTTTCAGCTCCCATGTTGTATAGCTAACCGCCACTGGATGGCAGTGGGCTTTTATTTCAGTGAGCATGAATTAGTTATTCAGTCTTTTCTCCAATGTGCCTGGCCCCAGAGGAAGTTAAAAAAGAGAAAGGGAAAAAAAAAAGAAAAAAAAAAAAAGAAAAAAAAAGTTCTTTGCAAAGAAAGACTGGGGACTTCTGACCTAGACGTCACAAATCTCTGATGAAGATCTATCCAATTTTTAAATACGTTACTTGACATTTACTATCAAAGTACAGAACTAGAATGTCTAAACCATTTCTAGGAGTTTGAAATTCAGGCAGCACATGCCACATCCATGCACACATCTGCAGGCAGGCAAGCAGTATGTCATGTGCACGTGCACACACACACACACACAAACACTGAAGTTTGCTATTGACATTATCGGCATCCTGAGCCCAGTAGGCAAATGGAAACTGTACTGTACCCCTACTTTCTCTGGTAAGCTTCATGGTTTTACCACCCTCTGCGGTGCTATACATCTTCCTCCTTTCCTGGGCATTTGATCCTTTGCGGGCAGTGGGGACAGGGTTAGCAATCTCTCCAGTGACAAGCTTTGTTTTCGGTAAGGACATTTGCCAACTTACACAGCCATCTCCCAGGGTAACGGGATAATGAAAAACACATGCAGGTCCTTGTAGCCATCAGAGGCAAGCTCGAGCCGGCCTGAAATTGAGTCTAATCCTGCTGATCTTCAGGTCGGGGAAAGGGGTGGCCCAGAGGGTCTAGACTACAGCCCTCGACTCAACAGCAGAGAAGGGACCCAGGAGCAAAGTTTCTCATCTGGCAGGGCTCCTAACCGAGGCCACTGCTCTAACACTTGGCAGACGAACACCTTACAAGATACCCAAGGCCAGGACAGTCAAGGCTACACAGAGAAACCCCCACCCCACCCCCAATAAGATACAAAGTATTGAAATCTTCCTCCCTGCTGCTCCTAAAACCAAAGCACTGCTACCCACCCTGGATCACAGGATGATGGAGAATACATCCAGGCAGGTAACTCTTGCCCACAGCCAAGACCCCACTTGCCCCCAAACCAGGGTCACAGCTCCAGAGACCCCCTACTCCTGGGCTGCAGTTTCAATCTTACACACATACAC
The DNA here is from genome assembly GCF_964271855.1 of Acomys minous. Classification (NCBI taxonomy): domain Eukaryota; kingdom Metazoa; phylum Chordata; class Mammalia; order Rodentia; family Muridae; genus Acomys; species Acomys minous. Next base: position 95,127,498 of record NC_140492.1, on the reverse strand, counting down.
ACACACACACACACACACACACACACACACACACACACACACACACACACCACCCCTCGGGATGCAGTCCGCTGTGTGCCTTGCTCTGTGCCTCTAGGAAGACTTTTAAACCACCCGAAGTCTTAAAATTGAGAAAGAACGGGAACAGGCTTGAAAGAAAAGAACATAAGTTGTAATTCTAGTCCACAAAATTGCTTCCTACCCTCTGTGGCCGGGTCTAGTGTCAGGAGCCACTGGCTGATTCAGCCAGTCCATAGGAACACAAAGCTGCCCCCACCCACAGGCAACTTGACCCAGGAATGGTTCACAAGTGCCCGGAGCCTTCTTTTTTTTTTTTTTTTTTTTTTTTGGGTGGTACTGTGATTAAACCCAGAGCTTCCTGCAATGTTAGGCAAGCACTCTACCACTGCACTGGCTAGTTTTGTTTCAATTAGCCCATTTTGGAAGAAGGAACCTCAGTTAAGAAAATGGCCCCACCAGACTGGCCTGCGGGCAAGCTTATGGTGCAGTGTTCCATTGATGATTGCTAAGGGAGGGCCTAGCTCACTGTGGGTGGTACCTCCCTTGAGCTGGTGGTCATGAGTGCTAGAAGAAGGCAGGCTGGGCAGGCCCTGGGGAGCAAGCTGGTAAACAGCACCCCCTCTGTTGCCTACACATTGGCTCCTGCAGCTCCTGCTTTGGGTTCTTGCCCTGATCTCCCCGGAAGAAACCCTTTCCTTTCCCAGTTGCTTTTGGTCACGGTGTTTTATCACAGCATCAGGATCCTTGAGACAACCACTAAACTAAGTATGTCACTTACCCTCCCATTGATTATTCATTTTGAAACCGGGCCTCAAACTTGCTCTGTGACCCAGACAGGCCTTCAACTTGTGATACTCCTGCCTCAACCTCCCAAACAGTTGGGATTAGTGCACCACCAGGTCTGGTTCAGAGTCCTTGGTACACCCTAGCAAGTGATAACTTAAAGGGCCATGGGCCATAATGGATTATAGACATACTCGCTATAAAAATGACTACCTAAATATAATCAGACATGCTGAGAAGCCAGTAGGGGTTCAGAAATGTGCTTACACCACTTTAGGGGAGAGCCTGAGTGGCCTTGGACACAACAGGCTACCAGAAGTGTTTTGTAAATTTTTATCCAAAGCACAATGCCACTCCTAGACTATGACATTGCTGTTTCAAAATCTAGTCTAGCTTTTTCTTCTCTTCCTCTCTTTGCCTTACTTTCTTCCTTTCCTTCCTTCCTTTCTTTTGAAACAGGGTCTTAATTTGTACCCCAGGCTATCCTTGAAGTCTTGGCTACCTTCCTTGCTTTGGCTTCCTGAGTACTAAGCCTGCAAAATTTGCACCATCATACCCAGCTTGAAAAACTATTTTACAGTCCAGGTTAGCCCTAAATGCATTATGTAGAGCAGGTTAGCCCTAAACTCATTATGTAGAGCAGGTTAGCCTCAAAGCCCTCTTGCTTCTATCTTCCAAGTGCTAAGATTTCCACGCTGGAGTTTTTACTTCTGTAGTAACCAAGGCAATGAGTGTCAGCACATCTTCATATTATCTTTTTTTTTTTTAAATAGAATACAGCAGGTAGCAGAGGCAACAACAAATGGGAATGGTGGCAGCGCCTGCAATGCCAGCACTCTGGAGGCACAAACAGAAAGATCTCAAATCCAAGGCCAGCAAAATCCTGGGAAAACAAAAATGTCTTTTGGTGTCATCCTCGCTCAGCTCGTGTTTAGGCAGCCATGTTGAACAGAGCACAGGGTTAATGTAGTGTGTGTGCAGTCTCGAGTTAAGGACCTCTGGGCAGACGCAAGGACAGTTTTCTCCAAGGGAGTCATGTTGATAAGCCCAATTACAAAATCTCATCCACGCTCCCCAGTCAGTGCTGCTCTTAGGAACGGGAAGTGAAGTGAGGACTCCAGCCATGTTCTCAAGGCAGGTTCTCCTCACAGGCTGGCTGTCGACACAGGAAGTCTCCAGGCTACATGTGGCTACAATTTCCCAAACTCATTTGTAAGCTCACGGTAAGTAAGATCTAAATCACACGCTCCCCCTAGAAATGTATATCTAAAGCTTAGGCCTCCAGACTAGGGCACCAAAGTCTGGACTTAGTCACCAAAGGGACTTATATGATGGCACTGATGACTGCATAGGGGCATACCAATGACATTATGGACAACATAAAGTTTAGGAAATGAATATAGAAGCCTAACACATCTAGGGAAGTTTCCATTATATATAGGGGTGTGAAGACCAACAGAAATAGTCATGTCTTCTCCTTGCCACCACCATCACAGGCAAGGAGGCCAGCTGACAAAGCTGGCCAAACACAAGAGGCAAAAGGAAGGGATCGCAACGGCAAGTCAGCAATGCAAGGGTCTCTATTACCTCACCCCATGAGGTCTAGATCCCACGGGAGGAGAGCTTACCTCTTCCTGTCTCAACCATCTGAACAGGGGGTATGACACCCCAGCTCTCTAGCCTCGGAAAGAAAACTGCAACCATTATAAATAAAGAGACCAAAGAAGGTATCCCACCCTCAAAACCAGGTGCCTCCGACCTGGCTCCAATCTGAAGGACACCCCTTGCCAGGCTGGGTGACATACATTTCTGCTTTCCCTCCATTAAGTTATAGGCTTTGTTCAAGGCATCCAGACCAGGGCCTGGCATAGAATAAGCACATAACACAGTTTCTGGCATAGAAGAAACACATAGCACGCAAGACTATGAAGAGGAGTGCCCAGGGAATTCTTCCCAGTTATCTTGGGACCAACTGAAGTGCAAGGGTAGGAGATAGAGTGTGGTCATTTCAGTCACTTGTCCCCTACCAAATTTGTCATCAACTCTCTTTTATGTGGGAATGTTCAAATAATCATTTGAGAAGATGCTAGTGTTTGTTACCTTTCTTTGCCTGGCAGTTTTCATTCAAAGAGCCCTTTAAATACTTGGTAAGTGATGCCTATAAACACCCATTAAAATGCAGCTTTATAGGAGGTTAAATCATTTAATGGTAGCCCAGGAGTACAGGGTACCAGTTGCAACAGAAATTCCTAGAAGGGCCTTTTGGATTTAACCTATGTCGCCCGGAGAGACAGTTTAGTGATGATGATGTCCAACAGCCCAGTGCAATATTATCTAAAAAGTGAGACCGAATTTAAAGAGGCCGATAGTGTAGGCTTCGATCCTGGGTTTTATGACACGGCCACTTAGTGCCAGGGTGGATAATCTATCCAGGTAGGCTTTTAAAGCCCAGTATATCTACAGTTATGAATCCCAAAGAGAAAGAAAAAGGAGGGGTACCACGATACAGATCTGATGGATGGGGGGGGGAGTGTTGTAAAACAGGATACATATCAGATAATTGGAAAACTCCAATTTGAAAGAGGGACCGAAAGTTTCACATGTACCTAATTCAATTCTTCTTAAATGGTAGGAACAAAAGCACCCAGAACAGGAAAATGACTTTGAATTTAAAATTAACGAGTAAGCATATATTCCTTTTCCTAAAAGGAAGGGACAAAAATAGAAGAGAAAGAAAGGTATCATTACTGGTAAATGGGCAGGCCTTTTCAGAAGGAAATTACACAGCCCGACTGCAACAATGCATTTCAGCTGGCCTACATGAGCCGGCCGTGCCTTGAATGTCTTGACAATGTCCATAACACTGCCTTTTCTCTTCTGGCTCCTCTTTCCAAATCACACTAAGCCACCCAGCATAAGCCTAGCACTGACGTGCATCAGCATCTGCTGAAAAATATAAAATGTTTCACTTCCTTTGAAAACATCCCGCTCTATACATGGCCTCACTCCAACCATTCTTCTGCCTGCCTCTTGCGCGCATTACGCTCTGCTCATTTCAATTCATCAATATGTTGCTTTGTAACAGTTTATATATTTGTTTCACACATATATAGGTGTACTATGTAAAAATGGAAGCAAATAACATATGGGTTTCCTGGTTTCTCTTGTACCATCTCCTCTTCCTTTAGTTGTCACCGTACTTAGTTCGCAATGGAAGGCACATGAATTAATTAACTGAGCGCGGAATGCCCAAAACAAGAACATCAAATGATTACTTGGGTAGTACACAGCACTGAAAGAAGACTCAAGTTCCAAATATGAGCAGACACATAAGGAAGAAACAAAGGTTAGAATATAAGTACTATTCATAGTTTATAAGGATATTAATATATATATACATACATACATACATACAAACACACACATACACACATGGGGAGGGGGGGAGAGAGAGGGGGGGAAGAGGGAGAGAGAGGGAAAGAGAGAGAAATGCACTAGTGTGTATACAATTTAGCTTTCAGGATTTATTTATTTTTAGATATTAGGGATGAGAAGTAAATTTAAAATGAATTTTATTAATAATGAAAACTGTTATATCACACACACACACACACACACACACACACACACACACACACACACACACACACACCTCAACCTAATAGTAAAGGAACTTTTTTCCCTGATTGCAATTGCTTGAGAATTTTCAAGAAAACCCTTTATTTTTTGTCAAATGCACCTTATGGCATTAAACAACCCTAGCTAGATAGAGGCCATTACTTAAAACAATGGTCTTTAAGTGTGGCCCATGGTCAAATTAACTAGAACCCAGCACCAAGAGTTACCAGCTGCCCATTCCATGGAGCCTGCCCATGTCAACTGGGCAGGAAATACCAGATTCTAAAGACTGGATTGAAAGAAAGCCTAAGCCAACCACAGAGTTTAAAAAAAAAAAAAACCAGCCATCAATTTATCTAATTAAAACTCAGTCTAATATTCCATCAAAATGAAATTCTCGTGGTCTCTAAATATATACATTTAAAAGAACTAGGAACCCCCTTTTCCTTAAATACCAAAAAACCAGAGACTGGCTACCATAAATCTAAAACCAGGTTTTAGGTTCCTAATGGAATCGTGCATTTTCAATATTTTTAGGCAAGAATATCACCAAAAGAATCCCATTCGGCCATACTCCAACCCCCACCTACCCCACCCACTCCACCCCTGGCCCCTCCTGAAGAGTGGGCCACTTCCTTTTCCTTTTCCTTTTACTTCTCTCGTTTACCAATAGATGGCAACCTCTATTGGGCAAAGGAATCAGATTCAGAGCAGGCATCTCCTCCCTCCAACCAAGGCCGTGCACTTTTTTCTTCTACTAATGAGCTATTTCATAATTAGCAATCGTGAAAACAAAGTATTTTCAAGTTATTTTGCAATTGTAATTCTGACCCTGTAAAGGAAAATGGAATTCTGCAAAATCCAAGGTTTTCTTCAAAAACAAACACACTAGATGGACAAAGCAGAAGAGCCCTGCTGCTTGGGGCATGATTTTTGCCAGTACCATGCCCTCTAAAGATAGCATGAAGGCTCCAGAACTCTGCAGAGCAGGCCAGTGGCCCCTGGGATGGTTGACACTAAAAGTGGCAAAACATTTGGGCATGACTGCATACACCTATAATAATAGCACTAGAGAAGCTGAGGCAGGAGGATTGTCATGAGTTTAAGGTCAGCTTGGACTCTACAGTAAGTACTAGTCTCCTAGGAGCATGTAAAGACCAGTCCTGGAAAGCAAACAAGACGAACCAAACCAAACCAAGCAAACAGCAGCAGCAGCAACAAAAACCTAGATAAGGTGAGGAGGACAAAGAAATGCATACAGGAGAGGCTACCAGAAACCATCTTTCAAGCAACAAGACTTAGAAATACAAATGGAAACGTTATGTTAAGAAACTAAAGTGTTCCAGCATGCCCGAGTCTGGGAAAGCTGTGGAGAAAACACATTTTGCTATAGAACACAGCGTGCTGGATGTACCTTCCACTGAAAATGAGGAGAACTCTCAGGTGAGTGTTGCACAAGAGGCAGCTGACATAACCATGGCAAGTCTACTCTTACTTAGCTCCATTTCTTCTTTGGACATTGGCAAATGTCCCCCATGAGCCACTGCTTTATGCAGTTTTCAACTGTTTACATTGGCCCGTGGCCTTTATTTCCTGTGGCTAGGCAATTTCAATTCCTTTCATTTTCGTCGGGTTTAAACATATCGCTTAAGTCTCAGACATATTTTGTGTGTGTTCGTGCCCGATGTGCCCTTTCTGTTTTGAATGTTATCATCAAGCAGTGAGCTTTAAATACTCCGGGACTTAAGGTGTGACCGTGAGAGCTCCCTCACACCTCAACTCTTGCCATCAATTCTATTTTAAAGATGAAAAAAAAGCCAAGGTTAAGCACGTAACCATCTGTAGGTCATGCAGCAAATAAGTCACAGTAACTAAGGTGGACAGGTGGCCAAGGATGTCACTGGAAGTTCTTGATGCCTGGCTTACTCACAAGTACCCCACATAAGCAAGAGCAACAGGAGGGGACATGGCGTGAAAAGTACAGGGGCTGACCTGGTGACCCTACAACAGCAGAAACCAACCTCCATCCCATGGATCCTCCACATCAAGGACCCACACGTATCAAATCATGCAAAGCCCAACCAGTCTGTTTGTCTTTTTCTAACGTACATTTATACAAATTCCCAAAATGCCCCAGAAAATTATTACTACTAGCAAACGTGTTCACTTTGACTATAATAAAGAACGGTGAAAGGCAACCGGGATTTGCCAATGGACTCAAGTTGTCTGAGTGGCTGTCTTCCTGCAATCAGATTCCATTTCGGCTAGAAAACGAGACAGGTAACAAGCCCTGTTCCGTGCTGTATACCGAGTCCTTTGATGCTGCTGCTGAGATGCAGTCTTTCATCCAGGCACCTAAGTCTACCAGTCAACCTGAACCGAGGGCCTGGGATGCCTGGTTTACTCACACAGTGAACTGTGAGCAAGTTCACTCTTCTATGCTGCCCCTTGACCAAGGATACAGAGAGGCTGAGAGAGTTGCCACTTTAGATTTCTCAGAAACTCTCTACAGAACCCATGGGAGATAGGGTGCAATAGAATCTGACAGAATTTTTTTAAAAACACAGTAAAAAGCTATTGCTTTTACCTCTGCTTCTACTACTTTGTATTGATTAGAGGAACTCAAACAAGCATATTTTTTTCTCCCAGAGCATACAGATTGCCTTGTCACTATTACTAGAAAACTAAAAAAGCATCACCAATAGGGCTGGCCAGTTAACTGTCCAAAAGCAGTCAGTTAGCTGATCAACACAACATTAATATATTTAGCGTGAGTTACGACTGTGGTTAGAGCTAAAAGTCTTTTTTTGTACCCACAAAAATTTAATTTATTACTTGACGTAAAATAAAACTATGCAATTAGAAAAAAAAATTTTCCATAAAGCCCACTGAGTGAGCTTAATACTTCTAATTAAAATAAATAAGCCCCAACGTCTTTAATTATGACCCATTTAGGTAAGAGACTTTCAACACATGCTTTCTGCTAAATCCTACTGAAAGAAAAAAAAATTTTTTCCATCACTCAGTCCTGTCTCCATGTAAATACACTCAATTGCTTCATGCTTCTGATTTTTTTTTCCTTCTTCTAGGTAACCAGAAAAAGAAAACCAAGTTAAATCACTTCCATTTTAAAAGGTTTTAATGTAAACAGAAAACTAGAAACATCACCAAGGACTGTGGTTAGCAAAATTTTCATTTCCCCTTTATAAGTATATATTATCACTTATGTATCTGTCAAATCCATGGGGACTTAATCTCAACAGAGAATGTAATTAATGCAGCCACAGAATACTCCAAATTAATGGTTTAATTTAAACTACAGCTGTTTAATCTTCTCAGTATAAGAGACCAGAATACTTAATGCCCAATTCCAGGGAGGTACAACGTGAACAGGGGTAAAGAAAGGAAACTGAAGTTATTCAACTGTCCACGAGACTTAAAGAATCATTTTATTTTATTTTGATTTTGTTATTATTGTTTTTCGAGACAGAGTTTCTCTGTGTAGTCCTGGCTGTCCTGGAACTCACTCTGTAGACCACCTGCCTCTGCATTCCCAGTGCTGGGATTAAAGACGTGTGCCACCACTGACAGGGTAAGGAATCATTTTATATACTTTCAATTAAGCATCCCTTTGTCACGTGGGTCCATGTGATTGTGCAACAATCGGCAGACTCTCCACTCTGGGTGCCAAACATGACCTGCATGTGATCCTATGTCACCAAAATCAATTCAGTACCTGTTTTACGTTGAAGGCTGGGTCTGGGCCCCCCGTCTGGCTGCGAGGGGAGCTTTTGGTAGTCAGTGTGCTCAATGGCTTCTCCACGACCTGTGGATGATGGTTGGCTTACGTCATTTTTCCTCAGCAGTCATTTGGGAAAGATACAGCCACTGGTGCGAACTCTTACTGGGGAGGACACTTTTACCCTACACTGGGAACTGAAATTTATTTTTAAATATTTTTTTTTAATATTTATACATCCATTTACATTGATCAAGTCTATCCTACTATTCCCTCCCTTCCCTCGCCTCCACTACTTTTCCTCCAATTTCATGTTGCTTTTTTTTTTCTTTTCCTTTTTTAAATCCGCCCCACCCCCCCTTCCCCGAGACTTCTGCAAACGCAAACCACACATCCCATAGGGCTGCAACTCCAGAGAGCAGGGCGCATACAACAGTCGCCCGCTACAGAATTCAGGGCTTCCTAACCCTGCCCTGCCTCCTTTTAATTCACTGCGACTTCCCTTGAAGAATTTTGTAGGTTATGACCTTTATGGATGGCTCTTCCCGGAGCTGAATTTTCTCTGAGGAAAATCTCATCTTCTGGGAGTTCATAGAAAAGGGTAATTTTTTTTTTTATTTTTTGTTATGTTTTGTTTTTAAACAGGAAACGAACAACAAAGTTTTATGTGTCTGCTCACAGGAACAGAACAAATCTTGTCTTAATCAGCACTCTCCCTCAGCAGATAAGAGCCCAGTAGGTTCTACGTGCCTGGCAGTGAGGTCTAGAATGGAACAGTTCTACCCCATCCTGAGGCTGAAACGCAGCTTTCCCATACTGCAGAAGCAAAGGGTTCAAAGTGGGTCTCCCTCCTTCATCTTAGCCCTTTGTGGAAACTGTGACAGTTAGACCAGTGGGAATTCTGACAGGAAACATGTCTCATCAGAGACTGATATTTTGTTTAGTTTAGTTTAGTTTAAGAAAGAAAGAAAGAAAGAGGAAGGAAGAAAGAGAAGAAGGAAAGGAAGAAAGAAAGAAAGAAAGAAAGAAAGAAAGAAAGAAAGAAAAAAGAAAGAAAGGAAAAATATGTAGAAGCAGCAATGGCCTTTCTGTAGAAAATGTGCATTTTCCATTATACTGTGTCTGGGGAGGGTGAAAAGAGGAAGGGCTCCCTCCATATCTAAAAGCACTGTAAATTACAATGAGTCATGTGAAACATAAATGAAAAAAAAAAATGTGACCCTTTGAGGCAAGGGTCAGCAAATTTTATTCCCACTCAGGTCCAGCTTTCTCTGCCAAGCCAGGGGCTTTCCCCGGATGGACGCACTACAACTTAACCCAGACACCGAGGGCTGAGTCCAAAGATGACAAACTGAGAAGGCCCTTCCGCAGTGGGAAATGTTCAGCATGTGCTCGGCTCTGTGGGAAAGCCTGGGTTCAGAGCACTTCCTACTTCATAGGAGTGAGCATGAGCCTAACCCAGTGCTGGGCATACCTGACTCCTAAGAAGGACAGAACACTGTGCCCTGGGCCTATGATATCTACAGAAGACTACTCAGTCTCATGGGCCCAGTGTGGGAAAACACTGGAATGCTTAACAGAAGAAAAAAAAAGGGGGGGGGAGGCTTTCCTTGCCCTGGTGTCCCCCGGAAATAGGACTTCAAAGATAAACATGGCATCCATCTCGATCACTTCATGGAGTCACCCAACACCTACAAATTTTGCCTTTGCAAATTATGCCCAAAATGTGAACCCATGTCTGACCACTATGTTGTCTGAGCAAGACCCAACTTAAAGCCACATGAAAAACACTCAGACTCTGACCAAAGAGCTCAGAACTGTTCTTTTTGTAAGCAACGACTGAACTTTCCCTAACCGATTAGATAAAGCACAAATGTTCTTTTCATTGAGGATTACAAATCCAGGTTCCAAACCTAACAATGAACTAATAGCACCTTTTTTTTAAATAAATGGGGCCATGGCTTTAACCTGCAAAACCTCACAAAGAAACTTTGAAAGAAATGGATGTTGCTCATAAAAACAAGTATGTGGATAAGGATAAGGGGGAAATTTGCTTTATGTACATTATATACATATATGAAAATTGCCTTGCGTAACCCTGTATGATTAAAAGTTAACTACAATACATTTTAAAAAAGAAATGAGTGTGCAAATTATCTCCTTGGGTCTTTTTTTTTTTTTAAATAATTTAGTTAATTTTATTTTATGTGCATGGTAAAAAGGGTGTCAGAGGCCTTGGAACCGGAGTCACAGACAATTGTAAACTGCCATGTGGGTGCTGGAAATTGAACCCTGTCCTTTGGAAGAGCAGACAGTGTTCTTAACCACTGAGCCATCTCGCCATCCCCGCCGCTGCGTCTCTGATTTAATCTGAGCTTCAAGTGCATGATTTTTGACACAAACTGGGTATCTATCAGTCCAGCATGTGACTATCCATACCTGTTGTACTTGTAAATTACTTTGAGGTTAAAAGGATGGTAGGCAAAGAGTGCGGAAAATTCAAACCGCATTCAAGGCTATGGTTTAGACACTGCTACTTCTTAATGCCATGCTATGACTGCCTAGAAGTCCCTACTGGTCCTTTGAAGGTTTTGTGTGTGGCGTTGAGACGCACACATTCAGAAGAAGCAAGAAGCAAGTCGGCTGTGCAGACTAACTTCCCGCCAGCTGTGCTGGAGCCTGGTCTAGTTTCTTTTCCTTCCTAAGCCGCGACCTGCAAATAGGACTAGGGAATTAACTAAAGCATGGTGCGCAGCGCCCAGCACACCGCACACACTCCACGCATTCCTGCAAAGTCAGGAACAGCCCCGCGGAAGCTGAACTTTTTCATGTCAGAGCAGGACATTTCCTCTTCCATGTATGTATGAAAACGAGGACGTGGAATCTAGGATCATGAACTGAAAACAAAAATGTAAATAAAAGTCAGGAATAGAGCCTTTCTAGCATAGGGAAACCCCATGTAATTATTCAGGTGCACACCCACAGATGAGAGGGTCAGGTGACAACATTCCTCAGATCCTGCCCTGCCTTCATTGGAGTTGCTAAATATTAACTCCTTTTTCATCTCTATAAACAAAATATTTTTACCTTCATGTCAAAAGAGTTTTATAATCACTATCAGCTAGCCTTCCTACTTTCTTCTCTTAGGAAATGTCATGTAAAAGTGTGAGGGCAAACTTTAAAAACTAATTATAAACGGTAAGATGTAAAATTCACACTTCCACAGGTGAACTAAACACAGCGTCTGATGCTGATATAAGATGGCCCCTCGAGGACCCACCGAGGCGCATGATAGCATCTAAGTAGAAACCACAGCCAGAGCGTCAGTGTGTGCTCAGGAACGGGGTGAGCAGGGCCGCCTGAGAGCTGAGGTGGGGCAGCAGCTCCGACATTTTGAAAGATGTTTGTGAACCATCCTCTTGTGAGGTGTGTGAAAGTCACCTGCATCCACAGCTAGATTCTGCAAGCATAGGAAGGGTAGAAGAAAGAGAGAGAAGGACGGAGCCAGGTGGGAATTTTTTCATATATTAATATATATATAATTTATAACTGGGCAGTGGTGGTGCGCACCTTTAATCCCAGCACTCCAGAGACAGAAGCAGAAAGATCTCTATGAGTTCGAGGCCAGACTGACTGGTCTACTTAACCTCAGGACAGACAGGGCTGTGCTGCACAGAGAAGCCATCTTGAAAATCAAACCCCAACCCCCACCCCCCCCAAAAATTACCCAAAGTATTATCTAGGTTTTAGAATTAAGTTAGAATTAGCCAAAAGTGGTTATACAACTAAAAACTGTGCACTGATGACAGTTCAGTTATCTGACCAAACTGTGATAGGCAACCAGCTCTCAGATCTGCTTGCGCAGGCCCCCGATCTGGCAGAGGAAAGAAGAATAAACATTTTTGCACTTTGGGAAACTTTTCCTTCATGAGAGCCAAAGTGAGCTGACTCCAGCCACAGATGGGCTGGAGGGAAGCGGTCTGACAAGAATGGGTGTTTAAGCTAAACAATTGTGAAGTTGCAGCGCCAATATGTTTAAACTTCCTCTGCTCAAAAAAAGCTGACAGTATTTCTCAAATTTCCCTTTAGGGGAAGATTAGACCACAAGTGACAGTTACAATGTAACTGTCCATAAAACTCCAAACAGTGAAGGCCAGTAGAGTAGCAAGTTACAGCATGCTTGAAACAGCAAGCAGCTCCCTTAGAAAGGCATATTTGTATAATTAACCCAGTAAAGATTTTCTTATGATCTCATATGCTGTACTATCAGATCTATTTATGTAAGTATAATTTCATATATATTATATATAAGCACACAATAATTAGTATGTAAACTCCAGTTTATATGTTTTATATATGTGGCATGTATAAAGGTGGTATATAACATTGAGAGGCATGAGCTGAGTGGAGGTTAATTTAACAGTTATTATTTTCATCAAGCTTATTAAGTAAGATCCACAGGTTTGGGCTGAGGGGGGAAAGGCAGTCACTTCAGTTCTGGCCTTTCAAGGACCAAGGCAATGAGTTTGATCCCCAGAATGCACATAAAAATGCTAGCTATGGTAGCTCATGGGATCTGTAGTCCCAGTCCTGGGGAGACAGAGACAGGAAGATCCCTAGGGCTTACTGAGCAACCAGCCTAGCTTAAGCGTTAAGCTTCCAGGCCACTCAGAGACCCTTATTCCTAGGATGGCACCTGAGGGTGTCCTCTGGCCTCCAAATCACACACACACACACACACACAAACCAATAACAACAGTAGGCTCCAACATGCAGGAAGGATAAACTATCTTTAAAACCAACCACCTCTTCCTAGCTTGCTGAGCTGGTGTTCCTCTGACGGAGGGAAGAACGACCCTCATGTCTGCTTCGGACATCACTTTTTCTTGAGTCTATTTCCTGACACAGGAAACATCTACTTTGTTTAGCTCCTTTTGTCTTGGCAGACCCATAGGTCACTGGAAAGCCAGGGAGGTCATCTGTCTTTGGCTCCAGGACACACCCTGGCTGGACGGGAGTGCATGAGTCACACAGCACAGCATGAGTATCTACCACGCCATCTTAGCATGGTATATCTGCTAAAGAGAGCTATGAGGTCAAATCTCCACTTTTCTACTAGCTGTGTGACTTGGGGACATCATTTAACTGCACTTTGGCTTTACGATATGGGTGTGGCTAAGGGCCACTATCATAAAGCTGTCATGAAAAGTAACTAGCTAACACACTACTGTTAGCAGAGTACCTGAAACGTGTGTAAACCTAGCTTTAGATTTATGTGTGTGTACATAGACGCATACATATATTACTTTAAAGTTTTTATGCAGAATAAGCATTTTGCCATGCCCCGTTTATATTCTTCTGTCATATCGTGGTAGTTCTAGGAATTTGGAAGATGTACCCTGTATGAGTCTAACAATTAGTCCTTCAGTTGATCAAAATTACTTTTAATATATACTCTAACTGTGAACTTAAGGATGGCAATGTAATTTTTAAACTTCGCCCCCAAGTGACATGAAATGTTTAATGTGTTATTTCCGAGTAAATTCAGCTAATATAAAAGTATAAGGAGGCAGCTTATGCCTTAGTCACCACAGTTTCTCCTCAAAACTGTGGTGAAACCGAGCAGCTTTTGGTACTGACTGGCAGAGATGGAGGGTAACTCTGTTGCTCTGGTAACAAACACCTTGTTATGAATTTTGGCAAAGAACTTTAATATTGTTCTAATAATCTAAAATGCTTTACTAAACCATATCTAGAGGGGGCTTTATAGTGCCGTCACGTACAACGACAGAGAACACATTCTGATCTGCACACAGGCCTGAAGCTGGCTCTGCCACTTTACCGTTTTACCTGAACTGAGTACCACATATCTTGCCCCTTGACTCCATTTAGTCTTTTTCTCTGGATTCTAGAAGACCTTTCTTCTTGTATCCCACTCAGTACAGCTCTTATTTTTGAGCGAGGTCTATTCTACTTTTTTCCCTGGCTATCACTACCACACTTTTAGTTTCGTTAGTAACCCCCCTTTCGCTCACCCCATCCTCTTGTCTCTTCAGCTCATGATCACACAGCGGCTTTCTGTCCGCTCTGAGCGGGCAAGCTTGAAGCACTCACTTCTAGAAGTCTCTCTTGCCTTCCAACCCACTGTGTGTACAAATGACAGCTTTCTTTAGGCTTGGGGAGGGTTCTTCCTGTTTAACCAATGCAGACGAGCTCTCACAGACATGCTGTTTGCCCATCCTCTCCACCAAGCTGGGTGCTGGTTTCATGTCTAAAGTCGGATGGCAGAGGGAAGCCAATAGGCAATGCCTAAACTGGTATCTATTATCTCAATGTAGTTTTGCTAATCTGAAAAGGAAAAAAAAAAATCCTTTCCTGGTATTAGTTTGGCTAGAATACACAGAACTTCAGTCCACTTTCTGAGCCACCTTAAGCACTCTGCTTCTGATAGACCCTTCCCCACTCCCCCAACCGCCCCCCCCCACTGCAGCTTATTATAGGGAATTCATTCACTTGTTTGTTTTGGGGGACAGGATCTCATTGCTAATCTGGGTTGGCCCTGGAATTAGAATCCTTGCGCCTCAGTTTCCTGAGCACTGGGATTACAGGCCTGAGCCACTAAACCTGGCTCTTGGATAGTTCTGGAATGTTGGTTTCCCACTGAATAGAAAGGCGCAGCTGGGGAGGTAAAGAAGAGGGGAGAAAGAGCCCTAGAGTCGGAACAGAGAGGGAGAGGTCAGCAGGCTACCTGGCGGCTACCTCTAGGCAACTCAAGTCTTTACTCTGTTTCTAACACTGGGTCCCCTGGGTTCCCAACAGGCAGGCTTTCCAACTAGATCCGATTCCTGGAATCGGCGAGAGTGTATTTTTGTTTTTGCCTCTTATGACTGTGGTGAGATGAAATGTCCTCTTGAAGGCTCTCAAAAAGCTAGGTCAGAGCTACCAGTTAGGATCTTATCGACTCAGGAAACATTTTACATAATATTTTTTTTTCTCAATTGAAGGCGGGGGGGGGGGGGGGGAGTTAAAGTATTCAAGAAGTCTACCTGGCACCCAGTGCTTCGGAGACGGTGTGTAGTGTCATATTGCCATGTTAAGTACCTAGAAATAAAATGCACCTGTGCCCCACACATGCCCTCATCCACCCTTCTGTCCTTGGAAGTCAGGCAACAGAACACAATGTTTACATTACAAACTTGGCAGCGGCCGACTCTGCTGAGAAATAAAGTTTGACATTCACAGGAATTTAGTAATTTACTCAGTCCTCTAAAGCGGCATTTACTGCTAACCTTGACATAATTCAGGGAACAAGGCTCCGGATTCATTGGAGTCAACGTGAGAGTTCTTGTAGGTACAGACTCCAAGCAGCCGGTCTTCACATGCCAAAACACACAGCTCTTAGGCTGGGTGTCCTCAGAATTTTGGCTTTGAAGCAGGGCAGGACCCAGCCTGTGTTGCATTCTAATTGAAAGGCCATGAGCCCAAAATATGCAAAGTTGAAACTCCTCAGAAGCACGTGAGGCAGCATTTAGCTTCTTCAGAATTAACATAGGCGGGAGTGTGGGCTTTATAAGACTGTATAACTTGTGAACTATCAGACCAGTGTGCATGTATATCCTGGGACGGCAGCGGGGCACATACAGGCATATACCCAACACATGGTCCTCCTTCTGACGCCTCATCCATCTCTTCCGAAGCCATCCCTTGGATACGCTTATCAGAAACAAGAAAATGCTGCACATCATATGCAACGTGAAGGAAATTTCTTTCGCAGTTGTGTGACTAGGATGACTACTGCAACTGAGCAGATAAAACAGGCACATATGAAGATCAGTCACAAAGCCGACTTCAGCTGCCCAACACTTCAGTGGAGTACAAGTCAAGACTCATACTGTGGGTGCCACCATGCCCAAGATGGCTCTCCACTCAGGAAAGTTTCCTTGGCTATGGAGTCCCCTTTCTTTCCAAAGAATCTTCGCACAATATTCTGAGCTTATGCTTCATCTCAAAATACTTATGAGGACCTACCTGTGTAGGATAAGCGAGTAGTAAATGAAAACGGCTATAAAACACCTAGCAGGAGGCCTAGCAGACACTTATGTCTACAGAATTTTAAGGTTTAACTTAAAGCTAAAAGACTTTCAGTAAATTCATTTAAAAGAAAGTATAGGACAGTAAGCATTTAGACATACTTTGATATATTCTAAACATATCTGTTCCATTTCATTCCTTGGAACTAGATAAAGTCAATGCTAATCCATTTCTCTCAAAAATAAAAAAATCCATTTTGGCTACCTTTAAAATAACCTAGTAAAGCTTGTTACTGATAGAAAATGCTTTAAAAGTATATGTAATATGCAAACTTTAAAAACTATAAATATCTATACAAAACAAGTTAAACAGTGACACAAATACCCAACTATGTGTCTAGGGTTAGAATAGAAATAAGCAAGATAAAGAAAAATTCAAATGAATTGTTTGGTGTAGAAGCAATGTTCTTAAGCTTAATTAAAATATACATCAAAGGCCTGGGGTGTAGCATGGTAGTAGAGTATTTGTTGAGCATCCACAAGGCTCTGAGTTTGAGTCCCAGCACCAGAAAACAAAAAGAAAAATTCATTTTTTAAAAACTACAGTAAAATTAAGCTCAGCAGAATTCGATGCAGTCACAATAGCTTAAGAGTTCACATCTTCTGTAATACCTAATATCACAAAATATTACCTTCTCCACACCTTTAAGTAATTTTGAAAATTATCAAACTAAGGAAAACAGCTTGTCCCATATGCTGGGAAGAATATTCAGTGTTTTCCTGTTGAGCAGAAAGTTGGACCAAGACAATGGACCACACAAGACAGGAACTGGCTTCATGACACAATCCTGCCTAATAATATGCAAATGTGTTACCTCTTCTGCAGATGTGAAGTCTGAATAAGCAGAGTTTCGCCATCCAAACGAACACACTATAACCACCATCCTTTACTGGTCCTGGAGGACTTCATTAAAATATCCATTAAACAAAACCCCTAAAGAGGAGGATGAGTCCAGAGAGACTGCACAGAATGACACCCATTCCACAGACAGCATTTAATTTGCTCCTGGACAACTGCCAAGTGCCCACCAATAATGTACAGCAATTGCTTTACACTGGTGAAATATGGCTTAAGATCATGGATCATATAGATTGGCAAAAAAAAGTACCAATTGGACACTCTATTAGCTTTAGTTCATCTTCTCCCCAGAGTAGCTGCCAAGCAGATCTTGTGACGAGATCGTGTGAGCACTTCTTCCCAGGCATCCTAAATCACTCCTCCACATAAACTCTGTGTTCTCTTTGTTCCACTCCAGGAGTTCAGGGTAGTATTCCTGGGGTATTAGTGGGGAAAGACCTTCTCCTTGGGGGATGTGGGGGGCATTAGTTCTCCAACAATTCTTAGCAGTAGAAGTTCAAAGATTGAAACAAAAACAGCATCATGTCAGAAAAGCCAGTATTGAACTTTCCAGTTTACGGTTAATGTGCTCTGGTCTTAAAGTGCTTAAGGGAATATCTGAGAAGTAAGGTAGAGTTTCTGACCCAAACAGCATATCAGAAAGAATTGATATTTCAAGTATGCTGATATTCCTTTCTGTCCTAGATAGCAGATGTGATCAAGAAATTATAGATGATTGACTACACTAACTTCAATATGCATCAAGAAATTCTAGATAATTTACTACACTAACGTCAATATGACAGGACAGAATAATCTAAGCCCTGCATGTTGCCACGAGCTGAGAAGAGATAGGATGGGTGAATACAAATAGATTGCCAACACCTCCAAGCTAGAAATAGTCCAGAGAAAGTATTCCTAAAAATGACACCCAGCCACTTCAGGCGGCACAAGGCCACTGGAAGAAAGTCCCTCAAACATAATTAGGTAGCAAGTTCTGCCACTTGTTTCCCTTTCTGCTACAAAGTTGCTTTTTAACAATGTACACTGTATTTCACTTTTAGTTAAGAGATTGTTCATTAACAATGTTTTTACTGCCACAATAATAGAATAAGGATACCGAAGGATACTTTATATATAATTAATGATAAATAAAAACTTTGTAACTATTCTGAAACTATTTTGTTAAGTTGAGGGCCACTGTATCCAAGTTACTGGAAGGAAAGTAATTTCTACTTCATCTCTTTGGCCTCAGTTTGAATCGGCTTAATTAAAAGTCGGAAGATTGCTCTTTAAAATTAAACTAAGATAGGAAAACATTAAGTACAGCCTATAAAGCAAGCCTGTTCCTTGTGTCCAGCTATCACACCAAGTAACCCCCCTCCCCCCATCTCCGTCTTCTGTCCAATTTACATCCTTTCTTGTGGCACTCTGTTAGCAACAACAACAACAAAAAAATACACATATAAGCCACAGCCAGCTGCACTGCTAACATTTACTTTCTGTTTCTTCGCTACTGAAATATGAATATGCAAATGATGTGACACACTTGGCATGCAAAGTTGCCACAGGTACAATTTTCTTTTTTTCCCTTTTGGAATGTAACTTAGCAGATGTAAGGCACCGTTTGTTGTTGACTTTCAAAATTCTCAATGTTTATTTTCTCAAATCCAAATATACTGACGATGTGTTTACTAATCCCTTTTGGACAAAGATACATACACCCACTCAGAAACCAGACTAGACATCAAACTTATCAAAAACTCTAGTGCCAACTAAACTAAAGGTGGAATACTTGTAGTCTGTGAGGTTTTTATCTTTTCGACAAAGAAAACTTAGGACATTAACATTAATTCAGATATTAGTGAAGAAATTAGGTGCCTTTGGCTTAAATAACTTGTTTGAATCAGAGGTAGGAGAGCTTCATCCACACTGAGCATGTAAGGCCTGTGGCCCTTCACACACTTTACACACACACACCCACTTTACACACATACACACACACCACCACCACCACCAACACCACTGCCGCGAATACAGTAGTTCCAAGACCCTTAGTGGGCACCTTAATATACAAATGGTGTCAATCTCTATTATATACCATCTTCTTCCTATACACACACACCTGTGATAGGAATATAGTGTATAAACAATAAAAATTATAATAATCACAATATACTGTAGTAAAAAAATCATGGAAATACAGTTGCTGCCTGTTTTTCACCCAAATGTCTAGTTGTATAATATTTTCAGATCCCAGTTGACCTCGGGTAGCCAAGAGAAGCAAAGCCAGGGGTTAGAGACACCTGCTGCATTTCACTGAAGGAAAAAAAAAATGTGGGGCTGGGAAAACAACTCAGTGGTTAAGAGCCCTTACTGGTCTTTCAGAGGACCCCTGCTGGGTAGCTCGCAAGCATCTGTAACTCCACCTGCAGGGAAGTTAGATGTTACCAGCACTTACTCAAATAACTATACCCATAATAAAGCAATAGAAATAAATCTAGAAAGAACCTAAGATGCCTGCCTCAGCCACTGACTCTGAAGGACACAAGTCCTGCCAATCTGTCATCCAGGCAAGATGACTTGACTGCTCCCACTGTCCCAGCTTAAAGAAGCTCTCACCTTCCCTGTGAGTAGAAGCCAGGGAAAGGAGGTGCATCACTTCTCTGGGCTGTGAATGCCAGGGGCAGCCTTGACTCAGCTGCCCACGGGCTCTACCGAGTGTCAGTTCCTAACTAGTTGCACTTCAGAAGAGAGGCCAGAAGCCTCCAGGGAAAAGCGGTAAAGGAACAGTCCTTTCTCTTCTTCTGGATTCCCTTTCTGAATGAGTATGAATATGCAAATTGTTCTTCAGGATTTTTTTTTTCTTTCCTTGCAAACATTTCTGGGGTGGGGGAAATGATTACCTTTTAAATTAACACAAAAAAATATTTTAACAAGCCAAGAATATTAATTGTTAGTTACATGTTTACATTCTCATGGAAGGGGGCGCCTTATCACAATATGTAATAATTTATAAGTAATCCATTCTGTGATCACCAGAGAAGGGGTTAGGGACATCTCATTTTATCAGAATCAAGAATTACATTTGTAACCGGGCGTGCTGATGGGCATTTTTAATCCCAGCACCCCAGAGGCTGAGGAAGGCACATCCCAGAGACTTTAAAAGCCAGCCTCTCCTTGTCTATTTAGCTAGTTCCAGGTGAGTCAGTTATATGGTGAGACTGTATCTCAAAAATAAATAAATAAATAAATAAATAAATAAATAAATAAAATAAAGAGAACTACATATGTGGGCTAGGTACACAGTACTTGCCCCACATGTATGAGGTCCTGCGTTTGATTCTCAGTACTATCAACATCACCACTAAAATAACAACAGCAACAACAACAACAACAACAAAATTCAGATTAATCAGTTACACTGATGATCTTTAAGAACTATCTTTTCTTTCCTAGGAAAACACAGAAGGCAAACATTCAAGCTTTTTTCTGGCTACCTAGAAGCAGGGAGGGGAGCCTCAAGGGCCCCCTCATCAAGGGTCCTGTGCCTTGCCCTGCTTTCTGCACAGATCACCATGGTAACAGAATGCAGAACAGACCACCACCCAAAGTCAGATGCCAGAGACAATCCTCCAGCTTCGGGGTCACGCCTCCCTTGCCTTTGAAAGGAGGAGAGAAGGTGGACAAAGTTAAGAAAAGGCAAATTCTGAAACATAATTCACACCAAAAGGAATGCGTCCCTGTCTATTGTCTCCAGCAGAGAGCCACGCATGGAGACCATGGCACTGTGCCAAGGTGTGTAACTTGGGATCAGGACTCCGCTTTCGAAGATCTCAGCGTAATGCAGTCAATTCATGCGATTTATTGCAGCCTCGCTTTCTAGACAAGGAGTAACAAGCATGCAGGGACACTCAAAGGCTAGAGGGTGCAAAGTGTAAAGATGACACGTCCGGGACACCATAAAAGCAAACGCAGAACGCAGGCTCTTCTTGTGTTTAGAAGGGATTTTGGTCAAAATGTAAAACAATTCAAGGCAATGCCTGCTTTCTGTTTTATATGTGAAACCAGCTGGGACCGGCTGTCCTGAGGGTCATGGGTGCATGGGGCATGCCTGAGGTTTATGTAAACTCGGGCTACCCAAGTGGCCCAGTCAAGTTGGCAGGTTTTACCGCTTTACGCAAACTCTCTTGGTCAGAAACTTGCAGGACTAAAATCTCCAGCTGATGCTGAACTTCACCTGGAGGGTCACAAAGTATATGCTCAAGCTGCTGAGTCAGCCCTGCAGACAACTTCCGTACAAGAAGAATGAGTCTGTGTGCCTCATCCTTAAATCCTCAGAGTTGCTTCATTTTGTTGTATAGGAGAGGACACTGGAGACCCCTAACAAGGTCGTATATAGGACAGAAAGCCTCTACCCAACAGCTAAGGCAGAGAGGCAAGATGATTGACTGCTGTATGCCTCAAGTGGAAGATACACCTTGCGCTCTCCAACGAAACAAAGAAAAAGTTGTCTCCACGCTCAAGTGGGGCACTGGGTTACAAGAAGGCGAAATAAAACAGGAATCTCCTTTTGATCACTGTAGCCCTATGCAAAGAGAGAGCCATAAAAGGGGGCGCGCGGGTGGGGGGGGGAGGGTAAGAAGCCATTACAGGTAATAGAAAAATCTGTGCCTCAGGTCACCTGCGGATAGGACACACCTATCAGCTTCACCCACTTTCCTAGCAGCAGAACAAACTGTCCCCAGGGCTGTGGCAGAAGATAACGCCTTCTGGAGGCACAGCAAGCAAGGTGGAAGGCCAAAGCCACAGGGTGCCTCAGAGGTGACTGACACAAAGAGCAAATAAGGCTTGGTGGCCAGGAGCAGGCTGAGCCATTCAGCCTGAGTGTGACACACAGAGCAAGTGGCTCATTTCAGAATCATGTGTTGTAGCCGGAGGGTGAGTCCCAGGCACTCGCCTTTACTCACTTGATGAGACACACTACTACCCTGTGCTCCACAGCTGGATCACAGGGGACCTGGACCCCTCCTCTTGCAGAGCTCACCCCAAGAAAGGCAAAAGCGGGGGAGGGGGGAGGGCCCAGATTGCAGCAGAGCCAGCTTCTGTGAGGAGAAGTCTGGGGTGGGGGAGGGGGTGGGGAGGGATTGGCAAAGCAGGGATCTGAGAACTGCTGGAGGCCAGAGAACAGAATGCAGCCATGGGCGGGGGGGGGAGGGGGTCAGGGAAGGAAGGGGGGAGGAGTCTTCATTTCCCCTTCTGTTTGGCTTTCTAGAGCAAAATAGGGACCTCCCGCCTCCCC
Organism: Acomys minous; assembly: GCF_964271855.1. Taxonomy (NCBI): domain Eukaryota; kingdom Metazoa; phylum Chordata; class Mammalia; order Rodentia; family Muridae; genus Acomys; species Acomys minous. The sequence continues at coordinate 95,105,107 of NC_140492.1, read as the reverse complement.
CGCCCCCCATCTGTGTTTACTGAATGAACATGATGCCTCTAGGCCAAGATAACTCTAGAAATAAACTCATCCTAAGTGTAGGCCAGAGTGCTCTAGACACCTGCGCGCAAAATGTACTGGGAGAAGGTACATTTTCCTGGGAGGAGCTGCGTAATCAGATCTTCACATAGATTGCATTTCGCTGCTTGTCGTTTGACATTTACTATGTACTGGGCACTCACTGGCTTAGCTACAGAACTGCTGTTAGGATTCTGCTTCAGTCTGCCAACCTGTGATGTCACTGCTTACCTGCCATGTAACGCTTGCTCTCACTCTCCCCCCCCCCTCTCTCTCTCTCTCTCCCCCCCCCTCTCTCTCTCTCCCTCTCCCTCTCTCTCTCTCTCTCTCTCCCTCTCTCTCTCTCTCTCTCTCTCCCTGTCTCTCTGTCTCTCTGTCTGTCTCTCTCTCTCTGGGGTACCCCTTCCCCCTTTCCTTCTCCCCCCCCCCAATGCTCATTTAATAAACTCTGTATAACATAATATCTGCCTGGTACCTTGTATTCTATCATCTGCCTTTAATTTTATATATAACAACTGTACCTGCTCGTTCTCACGCAAATGCTTGTTGCTTCATCCTCACAACTAAACCTCATAGTCTTCTTTCGATATGCACACAGTACAAGGAAAGAAAAGGCTGGTTTCCACTGCATAGGTTAGAGGCACTCATCAAGAGTCCACTTTGGACCAGAGTTGAAGTACACTCATCTCCGAAATACAGAGCAGTATCCAGGAGCAGTGGTACCCAACTGTCATCATGGGTTCTTGAGAGGCTGAGGAGGGAGGGGGATGACATGAGACCAGGGGTTTCAAGACCTCCTCTCCGACATAAGGAAGAGAAAAAGTGATGGTTGGGGTTAAAGGTTAAGGAGAATCAACAGGATAAAAGGAGCGAGGTTAGCATGCACTGGTCCAAGCTTCCTCTGTCTATATCACTGCCCATCAACAGGGTGTCTGGTGTCCAGGTGCCTGAAAGGGAGAAATGCCCACAGTTCTTAGGGCTTTGAGAGTGGCCTTATATATGAGAGAAAGAAAACCAGAGAAGTCAAAAGAATCCACATTACATGGGGGGAGGGAGTTGAAAGAAAAAAAGACAAGATTGAGGAAGTTAAGTTATTACATAAGAGGAGAAAAAAGAACTCCCTTTTCTTGCCACAATTTGCTACCTAAAAGGCTTTAGAAATGAATATTTACATGGGCAAAAAAAAAAGGTGCATTTGTACCTACCTGTGAGCTGCTGATCGCCCACATCACGTGAGTCATATTTAAATGAGAGCACAGGCTAAAGTTTCTGGCATATCCAATGAATGTTTAGTACAAAGCCCTCCTGGTGACCCCTCCCCTCCACTGTCTTCCCAACCTTTCAGTTATTTTGAATTTCTCATTTATCTTCACACGCCCATTCTTCCTAATATTTCCATATACATTATTGTGGGTCTTTTCTTGAATCCTACTAAAACTTTTCTCTCTTTCCACTATCAAAAAAAGAAAGAAAGAAAGGGCTGTTAAAAAATCTTAGTGCTGTCAAGAGAAAGAAAACATAATAAATGTGCAACACCTTACAAAACAGAAAGCCATTTTTCAATAAGTCTGGTCCCTTGACTGGGTATGACAACTGAATAAACTTAGACCGGATGACAGTTATCAAATGCAATTTTGTTTAGAAGCTATTTTCACAAAGTCTTTTTGTCAGTAATTATGGCCCTGGCACCCTCAACTCCATCTTATGAATCATCTCTAAATTCAACTGAGCTTTTTTTTTTCTTTTGGTTCTGTAACCCTTTATATTTTCAGTGCAATGAAGTCATTTTAACCAAACCTACTTAAGTGCTTCTAACTTAGAAAAGAAATCAGGGGACCAGAGAGAGCACTCAGCAACTGACAGCACTTGTTGTTCTTCCAGAGAACGTGCACGCGAGTCCCAACACCCATACAGTAGCTCACGGGGATCTGACACCCTCTACTGACATCCATGGGCACCTGCATGCCACGGTGCACATATACAGAGGCATGCACACACACCATCAACATAAAATAAGCAAATCTTTCAGACAAAAAGAGAGAGAGAGAGAAGTCAAGTCAGAAAACATGTTATTTGATAGAGAAAAAAAATGACGTATTTATCTTCAGTTTGCTAAACCATAACATGGCAGAAACACAAGACTTAGAAAATTGTATGTACCCAGAACACGTGCACACATTCGAAGCTTTTTAATTTGCTTGCAAAAAAAATTTTTTTTAACTTAGTGTGGTTTCTAAAAACTACATTATTTGTCATGACTAAATATAATATAATGTTCTCAACCTAAGCCTTTGGAGTCTAATGCAGGAGACAAAAAGAGCCTCCCTTCAGGCACGCCTCAGGTGCGGGCTTTGAGTTTTGCGTTGCGTTCTCCACCCTGTTACTCTCACCCTTGAGAGCTGCCTCTCTTTTTTTTTTTTTTTTTTTTTTTTTTTTTTTTGCTTTTTCGAGACAGGGTTTCTCTGTGTAGCCTTGGCTGTCCTGGACTCGCTTTGTAGACCAGGCTGGCCTCGAACTCACAGTGATTCGCCTGCCTCTGCCTCCCGAGTGCTGGGATTAAAGGCGTGCGCCACCACCGCCCGGCGAGAGCTGCCTCTCTAGTCCTATTCCCTCCTTCATCTGGGAAAGCCTGACATGGTGTTATCAGAATTCCTTCCGGAAAGCTCCAGTGCAGCCCCATTCAGCTTTGCTCAGTGTATAAGCACAGCTCAGCAACCCCGCTCGTTTAATGTACCTAGTTACTCCTTTCTAGGTCTCTGAGGGAGGTACGGGTGGGGGGAAAGACTACATAACCCCTCCCCCACTAATGAGAAACAAAACATCGCCAGCATGTGGACTTTGGATGGAAGTGGCTTCCATGTCCTAGAAACACCCAATGAACCCGAGTTTCTTCGCACAGGGGCCATGCAGCCTACAGGCACTGCTGCCATCATGGCACTGCCCCTGAGGGACCAGAAGCCCCTGTCCTTTGATGCTAACGCCAAGCCTGGGTTGGAAACACCACAAGGGAGATTCTGGGTTAGAAAAACAATGGCTTCTTCTCTGCTGAGTTCTGTGGTCACTTTAAGACTCTACAGTTGCCCATGCAAACCACACTGACATTAAATATGCTTATGTTAGACTTAACCTTTGGTTTCCCAAGGCGTTAATAACGCAAGAATGGGACGTGTGTATTCATTCAGCGGTCACCGTAAGAAGAATGTTTAATGATATTCACGGAACGGGCTCTCAGACACAGACTCCCAATGTATACAAACTCACAACCACACGAAAGCAAACGTCTAGCCAGCCTGTTATACACTATATATAGTGTATATAGTTCAGGTCAGCTTGCTAAGATGACTTCTGCGCAAGCTGAGCATCTGAGCTCAAATCTAAGGAATTACCAACTAAAACACACACACACACACACACACACACACACACACACTATAAAACAAATCAAAAGGTCACCAAATAGCCAACCACTCACCGTGCTGACCTTGTTGCTCAGTGTCTGATTCAGTTTTTGAAGAACCTGGCGCAACAGGAAGAGGTCGAGGGGGGCGGGGCTTCGGGGTGGGGGGTGAAATTCGTTTCCTTCCAATATATTCAACATAAGTCCCTGGAAAGTCTCCCCTCTCCCCGGTAGTTTCATTGTAGCCATTTAACCAGCCAATTTCTTCAGGCCGGGCTTCCTGCCCATCACTGAATCCAAGTGCCACCAAGGACCCTTTATTCACAGTCAGTATGTCCCCCAGGTGGAGGTCAATGTCCTCTTCTCTCTCTTTCTTGTACTCATACAGCGCTCTGTACTGGTACCCCTCCGCACTCATGGCTGCAGCTGGGTAACGCTGCGATAGAAGCTCCCCCGCTTGCCCACGGCAGTCTGAGCTTACGTTTTCAGGGAAAGTGAGTTCAGCGAATGAGCTAAAATCCCTAACAGGTGTCCAGCAGAGGACAAAGGACCACTATCCAAAGGTTTAAGAGAGGTGACTGGCCATCCGGCTGTCCATCTGTCCTCCATCAATGGCGTGAACTGAAGACAGGGCTCTACTCCCTCTGCGTGCCACAGTCGTCTCTGGTGTCCTTTTCAGCAACTTGTCAACACCTTGACTCCAGGCTGACTCTCACAGCGAGACCCAATCCTCTCTGACGTTCCTGTCACACTGTCCATCTGTCGTCTGATTTTACTGCCACGCTCCACTCGCAGATTCACCTGGCAAAGCAAAAGCAAGGCTTATGAATGAACATCACACTTCGCCATCTGTGTGGATTTTGAATTTCTACTTCCATTCAACAAGTACTTAATCGATTTGGCAGATGACATACACAGGCCAGTGTGCTCTGCTCGACACAGTATACAAAACCACAATTAGTAGGGCAGTCCCTGCATTCTAAGAACACTGGGCGGGGCAGGAGTCGAAGTGCTAGCATGTGGCAATGTCCCGGAGATAACACTAGAACACAAGGAACCAAACATTAGGTAGATACCATAATAGATGCTGGCACAAAATGCCATGGGACAAGAGAGGGAGGGAGGGAGGGAAAGAGGGAGGGAGGGAGGGAAGGAGAGACAGAGATAGTGTGAAAGAGAGAGCATCAAATTGCAGGAATCTACAGGCAGAATGGGATGTATAGCATGATTCTGGGTACAGAGGAGACCAAGCAAATGTCATTTTATAGGAGGCGGCACAGGCAGTCACATCCGTCAGGAGAAAGAGGGGCAACAGCAAACCTGGGCAGGGATGGCAGCAGGGCCATCTGAAATGCACAGCAGCCTTAAATAAGTCCTCAACAGTGAGCACTGCATGGGTGGTGTGGAGAGCAGCCACAGGACGAACGGTCATCTCAACGATCCCCAGTCTGACCTCAATGGCCACGAGGGACCAGTGAGGGCTACAGAGTAGGCCAGGGAGGGCTACTGAGAACGGTGTGAGAACAGGGAGCAGAGAGGCAACAGCAGGTACATGAAGGCACCGACGGAAGTAGTGTACAGTGTAAAGGGATAACGTGTGGATGGCTGAAAAACTATCCCTGGGGGCAGCAAGAGGAGCAAGTGCTTGACCCTGTGTTGCTGAGAATTCCGCACCCAATGCTGGGCAAAGGGAGCCAAGACACTTGCTGGGCTCATGGGGTGTAAGCATTCAAGGCAGGCGTGCTAGTGGCTGGCCAAAAACCCCAGCTGAGATCAGGAGTACACCGGAGGCTTTGTAATTAGCTGCGAATGCAGTAGGGCTGAATTCAATGGGATGGGGAAGACACACACACACACACACACACACACACACACACACACACACACACACACGAGGGGGGGAGACCAGAAAGAGCCAGACACAGAGAGAGAAGAAATTCACAAGTACCAACACTGCGGCTCAGTCAATCTGAGAAGGGCAGCCAAGGTTTACTTAGAAAGTACACCCTAGAAATAGGTAGGCACAGTGGATCCACAGGTCAAAGCCCTGCAGAGGGGAGGCGGAAGTCAAGCTTTCCCACTGGGGCCTCCGCTCCTGCAGGAACCACAGAGACTCTGAGATTCCCAGGTGGCAGGCCAGCAATGAGGACAGCATCTAGATTTTGTTTCTTGAATTAAGAAAGGAAAAGAAGAGGCCATGCTTACTGCTACCTACGGAAGCACTGTGTAAAACAGGCTGTGTAGAGACCAGGGTAATGAAAATATTGTCTTCTTATTACCAAGCAGAGCAATTGGGGAGCCAAAGTGAAGAGAACTTTTAGTCCCCGTGGGTGGCCTAACAGGACAGCATGTAATAGGGAGCCACACTGCACTCCGTTTAGTCGTCAATGTTACCTTTACTGTAGAGCCTAAGTTCTAGCTAAAGGTTTCAGTTCAGCAACAGGTCAATAAAGCCATACAAAAACAGCCACAGGACTTCAGGGTGCTATGTCGAGGGGATTTTTCTAAGTTTAGAGAGTGAAACCCTTCGGCGGTTGAATATGCCAGGCACTCTTCAGCTTGGGCATCTTAAGAAGCAAAAATCTAATCGCAGATTAATTGTGATGTTGGCATTCAGAAGTGTAAAGTATTCAACTTCACATGGCTAAAGCCTCTTAGCTTTCTACAATAACACTCTAAGGACCGCAGATTCAAAGGAAGTAAAAACAAACACTGGAAATCTTTGTGGAGCAAGAATATTAATTTGGGAGAGTACTCTACTTTGCATTTCAGGCATCAGAGGGGGAAAAAAAATTAATGCAGCCAGTGGAGCGTAGGAGAAAAATAAGCTATGTTACGATTGAAGAGGGCCTCTCCTTTTGAAAGATCTAGAATCAAATTAAATATTCATTGCATAAATTCACACAGAAATGTAGAACTAGCAAATCTCATTTTTTTGTACTAATGTGCTCTGTACAAAAGAGACACAGAACTCCAAAGAACACGAAAATTTACATATCCCTAAATGCTGGGAAACCAGGCAATATGCCTAAGAATAATTTAATTCCTTCAAATCTGCCCTGAAATTTTTGTTAGCTTTTCCTGGCAATGTATGTCTTTTAGGGGGGAGGGGGAAAGTCCTAAATCAGTAGCCAGGGTAGTTCTTTCTGCCAGCTGGTGCCTAGCACTTCCTCAATTTCAACCACCCAGAGGACCAGTTTGGTGGGATTCTCAGTAGAACAGGAAATACAATGTGTCCAGTCTCCCTGCTCCCACCACCGCCATGAAACAAGCCCTACCTAGCACAGGGCACAACAATAAAGCAAGGCACAGAAGCCCCATGCCTTTTCTGGGCTTTGTAAACCTGAACTCCACTTGAGTGTGCCTGAGGCTAAGTCCACACAAGGGGGTGAAACTTGGGAGGAGTCTGATAACTGTGGGAGACTGGACTCTAGAGAAAGCAATCCCTACCTGTGGAGACCTTGAGGCTTCTGTGAATGCTCAACCCCCACCCCCCATGCCTCTCCCCCCAACCCCAGCCTCTGTCAGGAGAATTTTAACAACTCTGCAGAACTCTGGGTCTTAGTCTGATAAGGAAACCCCAGCTCTCTTACGACTCAGAAGTGCAGATAAAACGTGCCTGTCTTCTGGGACGCCACAAACCGTGGCCAAGAAGATCAGTACGGACATGCGGACGGTTGAGGTTGGCAGTCAAGGTCAGCAGTGACTCAACGTCAGTGAAGCGGTTTGAAAGCACCGTTTGTAAAAAGAGACGGGAGAGCAGACAAAGTCATTTGTCTGGGTGGGGACTTTGCTCATGTGGTGACAAGGCTCAGAGAGACTTTGGCTGGGCAGACAGCTCTCTCTGACTGCACTCTGCACACCTTCTCAAGCCTGGTCTGCCATACCCATTTCGGTGAGGCACACTTATCACAGCCATCACGTGATAATTCCTGGGAGCTGTGCCTCCATTAACCCGTTCAACCCTCAAGGTAAGCAAGGGACTATAGATATTCTCGATTGCCAAGAAGAAGAAGTTTAATATCTTGGGCGTGACACACTCAACACCTGAGGTAGAACCGACCAGTATGTGGAGACTTCACTTTTAAGATTCCCCCCTCCCTAACTTACTTCTGGATTCCTAGAGCTGAGATGTCCCTGGGCAGCTTATGCACAGCGCCAGTATCAACAATGCAATGTCCTGTCTACTCTGTCTGCCCCGCCCCCATGAGAATGTTGTGGATCTGCCTTCACAGCAGCCACACAGGTAAGTATGTCTAGCTCTCCCTCATCTACAAAAAAAAAGGGGGGGGGCATTATAAGTGGGCAGCATGCCTGCCAAGTGCAGGACCCAACATCTCAACCCCGCAAACGTGCTTCTCCAGAGCGACTTCATTAAAACGCAGCCTTGCCTAAGAAGTCCATAAATTAGTAACTAAAACGACCCTGAGCACATCACTTCTGGAATCCTGCCCCTCTTGGTCCTGTGCACTTAGCTCTTGCCACCTGTATCCCTCTTGGCCTCTCTGCCCTGTACCACTCTCCGGGGCCTCTTCATTGCACAATTTCTAACAACTTAGCTCCTCCCTGGGGAGATAAGTGAAGCGTCAATCAAGAGTCACGAGGAAGGCTGTCACATCGAGAGGCCTGGCAAGCTCTTCCTCAAATTGTCCCCAGGACTGTGGAACACCCAGAGGCCTGAAGCATTGGGAACTGCCTGTGTGACCCTCTTGAAGTCAATTTGGAGTTGACAGGACAGATGTTTCCCTCTCACCAAATTATGCCTCCCATCCTGTTAAGATACAACCACCTGCCCAGTGAACTATTTCCACCCAAATTCACAGAGGAAAGGTTATTGTATATGCCCATAATAGTCATCATCCGCACACTATTATTTTCATATAACCCAGGCAATTTTATGATAAAAGCTCTAGCATAATACATCCATGGGATACTATTATACGCCCCTCCCCGACAAGCCTAAAGAAATTCTATGCAGAAATGACTTGAAAAATCTGTCTACCTTTCAAAATCCTGAACTTAACGAACTATTAAAACAGACCTAAGAACCTAGTAAAATACCACGTGCTTGTACATAAAGTGATGGGACTGAGTAATCTCAAATAATACAGGATGAAAAGGAATGGGCTGAACTTCAGCCCAATGTTACAGGCGTTTAATATGTCAATTCATTTCCAAGCCAACAAGCTAAGCAAAACGTGCTGCCCACTGCCGCAGTGGAGGCTGGGTAGCTAATGTGGCTAAGGAGGGTGTGGAGGCTGTAATTCCTGCCTGCAAGCCCTTTAGGGGCAGGGAGTACAACACCCAGGTGACACAGAAAAGAGATGGGACTGCAAAGCAGTCCCAGAACTGGGTGTCCCTGAGCACACCAACAAGAGGAGAGGAGAGGGCTACCCCAACTCTTCCAGACTGAGAGATACCAAGAGGGCTAGGACAAAGGGCCATGTTATTTATTGGCTAAGGAAGAGGCTCCCCCCCCACCCAAAACCAAGAAGAGGCTATGAAGCCAGTGTGCCTGGTTCCCTGCACCACTACAGTAGAAAGAAATTGAGAGGTGGGTATCGGAGGAGCAAACTGAGGGAGATGCCCTAAAGTGCCTCTTTTTGTGAAAAGACAATGGCAATCCTTAATACTCATGGCAGGAAGGGCGAATTCTGAGCTGCAGCTAAGAGAGACTGCCCTGACCCACGCCTAGACACGTAACTATGGGCAAGTCGAGGAAACCTCCAGCCTCATCACGTCATCACCCACGAGGCCGATGGAGGAAGCGGACCTTATACCTCCCTAGGTCATCATGAGGCATTAAAGGCAATTACACTCACAAAAGCACATAGCACCACACTTCTCACTATAAGCTTCATATAACTGACGCCGACTCAGTGCTTCCTGTGTGCCAGGCACAGTTCTTGAAGTCGGACGCGTGGACCCTTCACAGCTGCTCCAGCTTAATGACCAGCCCCCATTTTGCAGATGAGAAAACAAGGTAAGTTAAAGAGCATGCCTGAAGCGACATGCCAACCGCAACTATGGCATTCTTGTCACTGCTCTTAGTAACAATAGGACTGCTAGCAATGTCGGCATTGAATGGCACTGCCATTTACACAATGCAGATTTAAAACAGAAGCAGACAGGTGCCAGGGATTTTTCTCTTGCACTGCCTTTCAATGTTGCAAGCAGTTCTAAAAGAAGCCTGAAGCTACCTAAAATAAAACCAGGCCGTAAATAGAGTCAGATAGAGTCTGCCTGTGGACTTTAGCCCAAGTAATTCTTCTGTACTAAGGTGGAAGGTGGCTTAAGTAGAGGTCAGGGGGGGTGGTTGTGTGGGAGTGTGCTTGGTGGCAGGGCACAAGGTGGGAGTCACAACACTAAGTGGCTTTCATGGCTGCTCCCTGGGCTGCCCTCCAAGAGGAAAAGCCAACAGAGCACAGTCATGAAATGCCCCAGAGAAGGAAGGCAGCTGGGTCCTCATGGGACAAGGCCAGTCCTCAGGACCACACAGGCACTCCAGGATGAAGAAGACAAGGGGCAAAGGCTCTCCGCTGGCTGGACACCTCCCCTCCAACAACTCACCACGCCCACTGGTGGAGCCTCCTGGCTCTTTGGCCAAGATCCTAGGACTTCAATTCTCTCCCAGGTGATCCTTACCTGAGAGCTATTTTGACTACAGGTGCTTATGGGTATATATTTGATTGACTTGAAGGAAAACAATGGTGGCAGAACAAAATCTCCAACGGTGTCTTTAGTCTTTTTTTTTTTTCCCCTTCAGTAAGCGTGTACATACTCATTCCACATTTTACCAGAAAAAGGTGTGGAGGGCAGGAGACAAACAAGCCAAACAGACAAGCAATAAGTATTTAGAAAGTCTATTTTTCAGTTCATTTGGCTTAGTATACAAGAAATGGCCTTAATTCCCATTACTTTAGGCAAGTGATTTCAATGAGTATTGGCGAAGCCAGGACCAAAAAAAAAAAAAAAAGCATTAGGGAGAAGACAAATGAGGCTTTAAAAAATGCAATAAATAGTATAAGTGCTTTAAAAATTAATCACAACCTATGTTTCAAAAAAAAATAAGATACAATTTACATTGTCTTTTAAAGTAAAAACAAAACTGATGGATGGTTTGGCGGCGCAAGCTTGTAATTCCAGGACTTGGGAGGTAGAGGTAAAAGGCTCAAGAGTTCAAAGTCAAGTTCTGCTGCACTGAGAGTTCAGGGCCTGTGTGGACTACATCACACACACACACACACACACACACACACACACACACACACACACACACACACCTGATGATCCCTTCTGCTGCCAGGTGACTTTATAGTGTTCAAAGCTTCTCTAGGATACTTCACTTCCGGCTTTAGCTAACAAGGCTCCACACCGAGCAAAGGGCTCGTGCTTAGCCTGTCTTACATGCATGACAGACTGGCAGTTGGGGCTAGTTCCTTCTGCATGTTGCACACCTTTTTTTTTTTTATGCCTTTTTTTGGGGGGGAGGGGAAACAGGGTCTCTCTGCATAGCCTTGGCTGTCCCGAATGCACTTTGTAGACCCAGCTGGCCTTGAACTCACAGACATCCACCTGCCTCTGCCTCCCGAGTGCTAGGATTAAAGGCGTGTGCCACCACCCACCGCCTGGCTGCGTGTGTACACCTTATTCATGAGAGAATTAAAAGTAAAAGCTTGCATGCAAACATCAGCTCAGCTCATTATAGACTACTTGACCATAAAACCATTTTTTTTTTTAAATTCTGGTTGGCTCATTCACTATCTCTTTATCCAATAAAACACATTTTGCAAATCAAAAATGCAAACACAATAGAAACTGGACCAGAACGGTTCCTGTTTTAACAAGTATGCGGATAAGTTTTCAAAGTGAATGCCTTCTACAACACTTCACTGAACTACTTGGGGTAGGGAGGTGGGGGGAGGAGAGGGTGGAGGGGGATGGGGGGGTGGGAGGTGGTGGAGGGGGGTGTGGGGGTGGGGAGTGGGAGGGGGTCAGGGGGGAGGGCACAGAAAGGGAATGTCAATCAACACAGCAAACTTAAAGTTCCATGGTGTTCATGGGGAAAGTTTAAAGGAATAGGCACCACTTTTAAGGGTACAAAGTTTGCTAAAATTGAATAAACTTGCACGTAAGATTCAAAGCCTTTTGACAGATTAGCTTGAGAGGAGAAGAGAGACAAGAAAGGATAACGAGGAAGTGAATGTGAACAAAGTATGTTACATGCATGTATAGAAGTGTTCCAAAGGACCCCCCCCCCGTTGTACACGATATACACTAATAAAAGTAAAAAGGGGGGACACCGATCAGCTTAAGTATAATTAACTTTTCCTACAGATACATGCACACCACCCACCATCAGCAGCCTATTTTAAAATACATATTTCTGTAATGAGCTCAATTGCTCAGTCTCCCCAAACCAACTTTTATCAGAAAAACAAAACAAAACAAAAAACAATATATTGAATCAATAGACATTAAAATACTTTTTTTGCATGAGTACAGCGCATCACAGATGTGAAAAGGCAGAATGCTGTCATTAACCAAATGCAAATAAAACAGATAACAGTGTGCACATGGCAGAGTTCTGTTATGCAACTAGGAGCAGGTCCCAGTGCAAGATGAAAGTTAAAAGTAAACTCCCACAACAGCGTTCTGAGAGCCAGTATCAGCTGCGTCCAACTTTCTTCAACCCATAAAAAAAAAAAAAAAAAAAAAAAAAAAAAAAAAACCTGACAGATTGCTATGGGAAAGTAGTGTGGCCTGCAACAGGCACAGAGAGGAAACCAGCCAGCAGTGAGTGGCACTGCTGAGCGGCTGCAAAGCAAGGAGCTTCCCCTACTGACTTTGAACAAAACGTACAAGAAAAACCAGGATAATTTTCTTTGTAATAAGCCAAAAAAAAAAAAAACAAAAAAACCCACTTGATTTCCAAAATGTAAGAAATGCATGTGCTTAAGAAAACGATCTGCTTGCTGTTAAGTGTTTTCTCTCAAAAACAGTAAGTGCGATTGTCCAAAACAAAACAAAACAAAACACCCCGAGGTGCTGCTTCTTTGCTCAGTGACAAATGATGCCCGGACACCTCACCTGTGGAAAAGGCCCTGTCGTCCTAATGGTTTCTACTTTAGATCCGTGGTAGAAGTGAAAGCACCTGCCTACTCCAAGCTTTCTTAGCTCATAGTTTACCATCTTTAAAGTGTCCAACACATGCCACAAGCTAATGAAATATTAAGATATGTTTGCATAAGGAACCTAGGTCAATCAGCTTTGTGAGTAACCCTACCACCTAAAACTTGAAACTCGATCTCGCTGAAATGACAATCTCATGCTACGCTCAAAACCCGGAACTGCTTCATCCCTTCCTATTTCACACTGTCTGACAAAGAGGAAAAAGACAGGAAAAGAAAGGAGAAAAAAAAATGTTGAAATCCTAAAACCGTGAAGCCTCTAAATAAAGCATAAACTCATACCAATACAGCAAGAGACCCTGCAGCTCCTTCAAGGATTAACGGTGGACATGAGACCTTTCCGGTATCACCAACACCCGGGAGCAGAATTCCCCTGAATCCAGTGCCGGCACACAGCATTCAACATGTCACAGCCACTCCGCTCACACCCTTGCGTTATTGTGCGCGAAAGCTGGTTACCAAAATGCATTTCTGTACACGCGTGCCTGGCCAGAGCGTTTTCTATTCTCTTTGTCTTGTGATCTGCCGGGCAGTTTCTGCCTTTGGGAAGGAAGTGGCTTGCACACAATTCCCCTAGATCTTCTAGCTCAGGCTTGCTCGCAGGCCGGTTCTTCCCGGCCGGCAGCATATTGCCGGGCAGGTCCGTCTAGGGTCGCCCTGCGTTAAGAAAAGCGGGATTTCCGGGCGGTGCCAGGATCCCACTCATTATGCCTCCAGCAACCTACCCAAGCCTGGCGGGCGCCAGACGCCAAGCTAGAGCCCCGGCCACCCGCCGCCCCAAGGCGCACTTCCCCCACCCCGGAAGAGGAGGGAGGCAAACTTCGGAGGGCGGGGGCTAGGGGCGAGCTCCGGGGACCCCCGTGGCCCAGCCGGGCCGGGGGCCCGGGTTGCGACTGCCCGGCCTGGAGAGGACGGCGCGCTAACGCAAAGGCACTGATCCAGGCGCTCTCCTCGCGCGCTCCCGGCTCCAGGAAGCAGCAGAACGATCGGGGACCCTCGGAAGCGTGAGGTGACGGAGGAGGAGGGGAGCCGGCGACCGCTGGCAACTCCGGGACCGAAGGCGCCTGGCTACGAACAGAGCCAGCCCGGGATAGCACCGAGGAAACGACAGCAGAAGGTGGCTGCAAACACACAGGCTAGCCACAGGCCAAGAAGGCGTCCCAGCGGCCGGGGGATGCTGGCGACTAGGGGGCCGGCAGCCGGCTCGCTTCCCCTCGAGTAGCTCGGCAGCAGAAGTAGCTGCCGGTGACAGGAAGAGCAGCGGCCGAGCGTGTTCGCACCGCCTCCCCCTCCCGGGCACACCGGGACCCGCCGCCGCCGCCGCCGCCTACCTCCGGGGCGGCTCGCTTCCTTCCTCTGCCCGGCCTGGACTTCAACCGCTTCTCAAGCTCACAGCTCCCAAGCGCCTGCGATCCAGCTGCGACCCGCCAGCGCTCGGCTGTCCCGGTGCCTTGGCTGCACAGCCGTCCTCGCCCCAGCCACTGCTCCACTGCTCCCTCCAACTCGGCTCCAGCTGCTAGCTACTCCTCGCCGTGCGCCCGCAGCACCAGCGCCTGGCGCCAGCCACGCCCCGGGCCCGCCCCTTCGCCACGCCCCCAGATTAGCACCAATCAGCGCCGGCGACCCCGCCCCCAGCGCCCGAGCCGCGCCCTCCTCCTCTGCCAGTCTCCGGGTGGACTACTGGAGTCTGGGCGCTGCACTCAGGGCTGCCCACCCACCCTACCCCATCCCCCACCTCCACCCCACCCCCCGTCCGCTCCCCTCGCCTCCGCCTCCGGCACGGGGATGCCCCGGGCTACCGGCCGGCGCGCGCCCTCTGCTACAGAGAGCTCTAACTCTGCGCGCTTGGAGCTAACTCGGCTGCTGGGCGTCTCCCCGGCCCGAAGCAAGGAGTGAAAATAGGGATCCAGGGAGGTGGAAGATTAAGTTTGGGCTTCCCTGGAGCCAGGCTTGCTACCTGCGAGACCCTGGCTCCTTCGAACCCACTAGAGCTTCAACACAGTGGCTGGGGTCAGGAGGACGCAGATGCCAGGGCTCGCCAAAGCGGGGAGGCCTTGTAATTCCTGGCCTCGCCTGCACAGCTTCCCTAGTGGTCAGAAAAACCGCGCCACCCGGCGTGGCACTCCCAGGGTGAAGGAGGGGTGAAAGGGTTAGCTGGAGCAATGAGCGCATGCAGCCTGCAAAAGCCTGGCACCGCTGCCTCTGGGAGCCAGGCAGGACCTGGGGGGGGGGGGGCGGGGGGGAAGGAGAGTTCTGTGAGGAGGGCACACGCCGAATGATCCCTGGCTGTCCTTGGCATGGCAAAGACTACCTAAGTCGTTCATCTGGCCCGCCGCATTCTAATGCTTCTAATAGACTGGAGAAGCTCAAATAAATTCTATGGTTTCTTAAATGTAAAAGTGCAGATCCTTGAAGTAAAAAACCACCACTGAAGTTGCTCAAGATGTTGGTTCATGCCTTCCCGTGATTAAAAGAAAAAAAGAAAAAAAATGCCAGCCCGTATTTTGTCCTCATAAAAACGTTCAAGAAGTATTGAACTTTTAAAATTCTGCTCTGAGAATGTGGCTTATTTTGCAGGTCACAGACCTGCAGCCTTCCTGACCTAAAGTTTCCTTTGGCAGCTTTTCTCCAGTGTTCTGGCAAGAATAGTACTTTTTCTTAACCAACTACTTAGTCTTTTGTCGTTTCTGAATTTGGTAGTGTATTACTGTGAGTGCTGGAAGCAGAGTGAGGAAATGAAATTCACAGCTGATGCTAAGCAAATGCACTCACATTTAAAGGTGGCTCCCAATTAAACAGAACAGAGCTCTCCTTGGTAAGCTATTAAGGTACTAATGTTTCAGTTACTCCTCGTATCTGTTGAAGACAAAAAGCAGGCTGCTACCTACATCACATTTGAGAATTCACCTAGGCCGGGCCTGGTGGCCCACGCCTTTAATCCCAGCACTCCGAAGGTAGAGGGCAGGTGGATCGCTGGGAGTTCGAGGCCAGCCTGGTCTACAAATTGAGTCCAAGACAGCCAAGGCTACAAAGAGAAACCCTGTCTCAAAAAACTAATGACAACAACAACAACAACAAATTCACCTATCATGTGGGATCTGATGCCAAAAACCTGTAATGCCAGCACTTTGAAGCTGAGGCCATAGCGCCTCAAATTCACACCAGCCTAGTCTTTATAGACTTTCTCTCTAAATATTGGCTATGTTAATTTGTGTAGGGAGATCTATCTTAATTATGAGTGGGATCATTCCCTGAGCAGAAAATTCTGTACTGTACGAATGGAAAAAACAAACTGGGTACTACGCACGCACACATAGGCTATTGATTGCTCTTTTCTTATTGAGAACACACGGTGACTCGTTAATTCAAGTTCCTGTGGCCCTGACTTACCTACGATGGTAGACCACTTTGGACTGTGAGTTTAAATCCCTTCTCCCTTAAGTTGCTTTGGTCAGAATATTTTATCACAGCAGTAAGAAACCAGGGCCTCCAGGTAGATGGTACTGATGTGTTTCCTGTGGTAGAAGTCCTTGGTTCTAGCCCAAACTAAGATGACTAAAGTAACAAAACATTCACAAACATCTTCCTCGCATCTGAAGAAACTGAAAGATACAAACTTTTCTAGCTATCTCTTCCACTTGTACACACTATAGTCTTGGAAAGAGACTCCACCATAGAATTCTATTCAACCTTAAGCCAGTTTATAATCCCTAACTGCACTTCCTCTTTTAGATGAACCTTCAGCACTTTATTGTGCACGCATACTGTCTCTGACTTTTTTCCATTATAGCTGAACACAAGACACAGTTTATGTCTAAAGAAAGTCACGTGGGAAGGAAAATAATTTTTTGTCCGTACATAAGCACCAAATAACCTGTTTCATTTGTATTAAATTGATACTTCCTGCATATCTCTATTAGTATTTTATTTTCATTTCCCATAGATGCTATGAATTAAAAGCAATGACAACACAATATCAGTATTCATACTTGGAGTGTGTGTGTGTGTGTGTGTGTGTGTGTGTGTGTGTGTGTGTATGTGTGTGTCTATACATGTTCACATGTATATGCATGTGTGGGTGCATGTGTGTGCTTGACAATGTATGTATTGAGGCAGGCTTTCTCACTTGAACCTGGAGCACCGCATCAGATAGGCCAGCTAGCCAGTTTACACCAAAGATTGCCTGTCTCTGCCTCCTGGAGTGGGATGTACAGCTGAACCCCTATGCCCACCCAGCATTTACTTTAATGCTAGGGTCTGAACCCAGGTCTTTACCCTTGCATGACAAGTTCTCAGCCTTTGAGACATAGCCTTAAATGCATGTTTTTAAGTAACCTTTCTTGAGTAAAATCTTATCTGAAAACACAAAATGTAACTGTTACAAACAAGAAGCTGATATGATAAGGTGAACGGGGCCCCTTGGGCCACTAGCCTCTCTTTCATTTCTACAAAGCCTCTAGATAGTCGGTCATGAGCATCTCCTTAGAATTTCCTGGAAATATAAATTCTGTGTCTTCACTAAGCCAAAAATGTCAGATTGGAGTTTTTAAAAAAAAAGTTGTTTTAGGAAACTCTCCAAGCCACTTGGTGCATGCTGGAGTTTGAGATTGTCCTGGGGCTTCTGGGACATACTGACACCCACCCTCAATAAAACGCTCATATGTCATATAGACACAGGGCTCTGGTTTGCTTCCTATGGATGGGATAAGCCCACCCCCAAAAGAACTGTAGGAGGAAAGCGGTTATTTCCGTTTACAGCCTACAGTCCATCATGAAGGAAAGTCAAGGCAGGAACTGAAACAGAGGTCATGTAGGAATTTCTTGTGGCTCGCTCCACATCGATCCCTTATCTTCCTTTTCTGTACAATGCAGGACCACCTCCCCAGGAAGTGACATCACCCATAGTGAACTGTCCCCTTCCACATCAATCATTAATCAAGAAAATGTCCCACAGACTTGCCTACTGGCCAATATATTCAAAATATTTTTTCCCTCTATTTGAGATTTCCTCTTCCAGAAGACTCTACCTTGTGTCAAACTGACAAAAAAGACAAAACAAAACAAAAATACCTAACCAGCACAAACAATTCACCCAGCACCTGTCAAACTGTCAGCATTGGTTACTATATAAAATGACAGAAGATGTGAAATTTCCAACAGAGATACAGGAGTATCACTTAACAGTGCATGGCAGCAAAGATGGCTTGGAAGCCAGCGTCAATCAAGGACCTTCGTTATAGAGAAAAGAGTTTGAGTGGCCAAAACAAATTGAGAGGATAATAACGACAAAAAGCCAGTAGGCTGCCATCATTGGCCATCTGAACTGACTGTAGTAACTGTGATGTCAGAATACGCCTCCGCTGGGCTTGAAAACTAAGTTTGTATTTTAGGGTTCCAAACACAGACCAAATGAACATCAGTCTCCCGGAGTCTTAACAGCTGCACCGGCAGAACTGAGAGCACGTTAGAAATGCAGAAGACGAGATCCTACCCTAGACCACTGGTTCTCAGATGCAGCTGAACATGACTGCCAGGTTAAATGCTGCATCTAAGTGGCCCTCAATTTTGATCACACAACAAGGTCGCCTGGGGAGTTTATCAAAATCCCAGGATCTGGTCTGTACCACAGAGATGGGTTCTATATAAAATGGCTGGGGGGGGGGGTAAGACATAAGCGTCAGTTATTTCTAAGTTTCTTCACAAAGCAGCAAGGTGAAGAAGCCAGCTTTTAAGAACCACTACCTGGTGGCACGCAGAGGAAGGACAGCAGGTTACCAAGAAGAGACTTGATACCCTATGAGCATATACAGGGGGAGGTAATCCCCCTCAGGAACAGTCATAGGGAAGGGGAATAAGGGGAAAATGGGAGGGAGGGAAGAATGGGAGGATACAAGGGATGGGATAACCATTGAGATGTAACAAGAATAAATAAATTAAAAAAAAAAAAAAAAAAAGAACCACTACCTCGGAGACTCCAGGTAGGAAAGGCATCTTCAGCAATGCAGACAGGAGTCAACACGTCTATTCTTATGACGAACAGCTGATGATGGTGGTTAACTGATGGTTGCCACTTAGGCTTGTGAACCCAGGTTTTCTCTGTCTTCCAGTTTTCAGAAAGAAGCTGGAAATCTCTATTTATGGGAAGTTTCTGGATTATTACATGGTAGCAATTAAAATAGTTGTTTTTTGTTTTTTGTTTTTTAATGTGGGTTTGGCCACGAGTGTGATGGTCACCACTTAAAAAGTAAATTTAAAATAAGTAAGGTAGGGCAAGGGCATTCAGGTGGTTCTAATGCTGATCTGAAGAGGCATGTATTCGCCGTTGTCTGCTTTTCAATACTATGGACATCACATGGTAGGCACTTGTTGACTCAGAGTTGGTGACAGGTGAGAACTATAGCCTTGTGGACTTGGGACCAAATGCTTTTCTTCCCTTCCTCCTTTTTCTGCCCACTAGCTGAGAACCTCTTGGGGTGAATCCAAGCTGCGTGTTACTGACCTCAATATCATCAGCTATTATGAGTATCTAAGTTAAATACATATTTATACAGAAAACTGCAAAAAATATATTGACCAAGATGCTTAATATCAAAGCAAGAATTCAAAATGCAAGCTCTTTCCTTTCTGCTGTCGCCATGCTGCCCAGACTATGGAAGACTCAGAAGGTCTGGGATCAGGGTGGACCAGGGCCAAGTCCGCATTGGAAAGCACCACAAGCACCTGCAAGGCGGCGGGGATGCTGGAGGCACGCATCACCCCAGGATCGACTTCAACAAATATCATCCAGGCGACTTTGGGAAAGCTGGTGTGAGGCATTACCATTTAAAGAGGAACCAGAGGGGCTGGGTGTGGTGGCATGCGCCTTTAATCCCAGCACTCTTGAAGCAGAGGCAAGCCAATTGATCTGAGTTCGAGGCCAGCCGGGTCTACAAAGTCCAGGAGCCGGGCGGTGGTGGTGCATGCCTTTAATCCCAGCACTCGGGAGGCAGAGGTAGGTGGATCGCTGTGAGTTCGGAGGCCAGCTTGGTCTACAAAGCGAGTCCAGGACAGCCAAGGCTACACAGAGAAACCTCGTCTTGGAAAAAATAAAGAGGCTCCAAAGTTCCTGCCCAACTGTCAACCTGGATAAACTGTGGATATTGGGACTTCCTATTGTGATTTCAGGTGAGAGAGATATGGGAGAATGGGGAAATAGAAGGATCCAGAGGGTCCTAGAAATCTACAAGAAGACCATTAAGGCTGGCAGATCTGGACCCAGGGGAGTCTGCTCAAACTACTATACCAACCAAGGACAATGCATGCAGTAAACCTAGAACTCCTATTCAGATCTAGCCAACAGACAGCACATTCTCCACAATTGTGTGGAGAGCAGGGACTAACTCTAACATGAACTCCGGTGCCCCCTATTTGACCACATCCCCTTGGTGGGGAGGCCTGGTGGCACTCAGAGGAAGGGTAAGCAGGCTACCAGGATGAGACCTGATAGGCTATGAGCTATAGTGGAGGAGGAAGTCTCCTTCTGTCACAGCTCTAGGGGAGGGGGATAGGGTCAAACAGGAAGAGAGGGGGAAACGGGAGGATACAAGTGAGGGGATAACAATTGAGAGGTAATCTGAATAAATTACTTAAAAAAAAAAGACTTGTTGCTACATTCCTCTATCCGTGACTATTAAAATATTACAGTGTAAGTGATGTTCAGGCAACACATCTGAGAGGCTAATAAACCAGAGCCAGATTTGAAGACAGACCAATGGGGCAACACACCACCAATCTACACATGGTGTGATCCATCACTGGGCATGGGACATGTGGGAAGTTGTGCACAAGGAAAAGAGAGCCCTGACCTTACCTCTCGGCACATAAAACTTAACTTGAAATGGATCATCCTTACATTTAACAACTAAAGCAATAAAAACTTCTCAAAGTTTTAGGAAGACCTGGAAAAACAAACAAACAAACAAACAAGCAAACAAACAAAAAACCCTGAGGTGCATGAAAGGAAAGGAAAATACGTTCGACTGGATTAAGATCCAAAAATGTTCTCCCCAAATGATATTACTATGAAAATAAAAACACAACCCTGATCAGAAACTTTTACAACTGAATAAGACAAATTGTAGTTGTGAAAAGTAGTCAAAAGGTTTTTTAACAAAATTTCAACAAAGAAAAGATATGGATGGAAAGCAGCTCACACATAAAAATCCATGGGGAAGTGTAAAATAACACCACAAATGTCCATCAGATGCTTATACATCCTGTTCCCAGGAACTGTATTCAGTAATAGTTCAAACTTTCAAATGTTCATCACCACACAAGTGGGCAAATACCACCATGTAATGCAGAGAACACACACACACATATATGTATGTGTATATGTGTACATATGCATGTACATAAGTATGTACTATATATGTATATATGCATGTATGCATATGTGTACATATATATGTATATATGTACACAAACAGGAATATTTTTGGTGAACTTGCTGAACACAGATGAACTTTTTAAAACACCATGCCTAGTGAGAGAAAAAAGACACAAAAGGATCATTCCATTGATATGACATATCTAGAACAGGAAAGGGCACAGAGAGGAGAGTTTCAGAGAAGGAGAGCAGGAGGGCTTAGTAGGTGCATATGTTTCCATTTGAAGCAAACAGTGGGTGTGTCTGCATAACGCTGTAAGCATAACGTGTGTTAGTGCACCGCATCCTTACAGTAAACAAAATGGTTACTTTTACATTGTATCCTTTTTAACAAAATAACATTTAAAAACTGAGGGTCAAATCTATTTAAGAAGTATTAGTTTACATTTCCTGAGTTCTCAACAATTGGCTGTTGGATTTAAAAAAAAAAAAAAAGGAATATGAATATATACCGACGAGAACATCCACGTGCCTAGCAGAATGACTAGGATTACAAAAGTTGACTGCATGGCGTCCTGGAGAGCACATGGGCCCAATGTGACTCCATTACACTGGCAGAGATAGTATGGAATGGAAGAAAACTGTTACATAGCGGACAGAAGTTGGATGAGCATCTCCAATAAGATCAAGCTGCTCCTCTCCTAAAGATCTGGTCAAGAGAAACGGAACGCATAGGCCCATAAGAGGATTTGCAGATGTTTATACAAGTTTTATCTGCAGTACTAGAAGCAGCAAACGGGTGAATGAGTAAACAGACTTTGGTATTCTCTCATAGTGAAATATTACTTGACAGGGGAAAAAGAAGGAAGAGGAGGAGGAGAGGTGTGAAGAAGAAGAAGAAGAAGAAGAAGAAGAAGAAGAAGAAGAAGAAGAAGAAGAAGAAGAAGAAGGAAGAGGAGGATGACGACAGAGACCAGGACAAGAAGAGGAACAGAATAAACCGTTGTGGATACACACAACATGACTCGATTTCAAATTATGATGCTGAGGAGAAAAAAAAATGGCCCAAAATAAATGGTCTACATAGGGCTTCATTAAATGGATTTAAAATGTTAGAGAATACAAGGTACCTGGGACTGATGGCTGCTTGCTGATCTGCTGAGACAGTGTAGATGTAGAGAGATCGTAAGAAATTTTGGCTCATGTTAACTATGCTCGTTGCTTTTATTATGCTGATAGATTCTTGGCCTCAAGTGTCTGTCAAACTTCACTATATTTTACACTTTAAATATTTTTATTATGCCAGCTTGTTATGTCAAATATACCACGTTAACGATATATATATATAACGAGATTATATATATATATATATATATATATATATATATATATATATATATATATATATATATAAAAGGAAGGGATATCTCTCTCTAAAACATTGTAAATTCAGCCAGAAGTTGCGGTGATTAATTGATTTTGTTTAAGGCAGTGGGAGTTTTCTAATGTCTTCCATAAAGTTGCTGTAATAAATAGTCAAGTCTGCGAAGTGCATGCCATCGCTGATGTTCTCTCTGATATGATGCTCTCCTTAAGTGCACAGCCTGCATAGCATCCTGAAAACCTCCTACTTCACCTTAATCCCTCTTTATTCTAAGGAAATTGAGAAACAGAATGATTCACTCAAAGGCTGCTGTTTCTGCAGCTGCTCGTTTGAGAAGGGTCTTACTATGTAGCCCAGGCTGGCCTGAGACTAGCTGCCCTCCTGCCTCAAGGGATGGATAGTATTACAGGTATGCTGTGCCATGGCTGGGCTGAAAGGCTGTTGTTAATGGGTAATGGTGGGAAAGACACTAGTTGGATATTTTCTCCTGACTATAAAAACCCCTGTTGAAATCTCCTAAGTGCCTGCTGGAGTGTGCCCAGAGCCATAGTCTGTGGATTGTCTGAAAAAGAGGAACGTGTTCCTATTCTTCCCCCACTTCCTATCCTGTGGATGGCACACAGTTACCTCACTTTAATTAAAACCTTTTCACGGAAATTACAATTTTCCTAGCTTTTGTGTTTCTTGACTCGCCACTGGATTCCAGTTCCATGTCTTAGAGACTAAAACTTAATTATGTATCTCAGACTTGATGATACCAGATTCTTTCCCCCACTACTATTCACAGGCTGCCTCTCAGAACAATTGCTTTGTGTATTAATTACTGTATTGATTTCTTTTCTTTACGGTCATTTTCCCCTCAGTGTTCTAGAGTGGCCTTATTTTGACCCACGCAACACCCTGAGATGTCAAGGAGCACGCCAGCCGGATTCCAGAAGCAACTCCAAGGCATTCTCACCTCTTTTTAATCTGAAAATGAGCTTGCATTAGAAAAGTGACAGGGAAGGTGAACACAGTGAAAAGCAAGCTAATAAATTACGTTCCTTAGTGATTCAGCTAATTGGAAATTTAGCCCATGGTTGATTGCATTCCACACCCAAGCCTGGAGCGTTGGCACACATCGCCAGGGTGCTGCTACAGCTGTCGGGGTAAAAGGATTTGCTTAAATATGCTCTCGTTGGCACCGCCAGCGTACAAACCAAGAGCAAAGTCACACGGATAGATAATGAGCCCTTTATCGAAGAAACTGTGTTGGACAATGTCACTGCTCAGAGAATTTTCTAAAAGAAACCCCAGCCTTTGTTCCCCTTCTTTGGATGGGACCCAGAGCTGTGGCGACTGCTGACCCAACTTAGTCGGGAGCATTCTTGCAGGAAACACATGACCATCAGCCTCTTCCCAAGTATCCCCAATCACATAGCCGTTTCTCAGTCCCGCCATGATGCACATGTTAGGAAAACACTTCTCATCAGGTGAGGCTGTTTTGACAGCATCATTTCTCCAATAGCATTAGAGTCTTTTGTCACTCGAAAGTCCTCTCTGGGGGGGAATACCTCATGATGCTAAGGAGGATTTACTTCCTGAGGTCATAAATGAAGTGTGTTCTGAAGATGTGACTAACAGTCCTTTAGAATGTTTTCTGAGATGTTAGTTTCTTTAACAGTGTTTGGAAGGGAACTTTACGGCTTTTTCCCCCCCTTCAGGGATCTCTATTTATGATGGCTTTCATATCAGATTTTAATGTTTAATTCCTGGAGAGGCTTTTTACAACCATTGTTTTATTTGATGCTCTGGCCCTAGATCATAGGCAAGAAAATGTATGATGATTTTTCACTTTGGAGATGACATAACAGACTCAGGGAGGTTACATCCTCAGGGCCAAGTCATAGAGTCATGGAGTCATAGAGCTGGTTGGTGGTCGAACCAAGAAGACATTTAGCATCCCCCTGCCCCCCCCCCAACACACACCTGTTTGGCCTCTGGCCTTATGGTGCCACGATGGATCAGCTAGGGCCTAGCAAGACTGGGTGATTACAGCAACCACCATCAACTTACTGAAGAAGAGCGTTATGACCCAAGTAAATGATTACAAGGAATGTCAACGATGCTCTTGTGAACGGTTAATAATTGTGTACAAAATTCAGGTGTTGTGCCACAAGAGAAACACCAGGAACCACAGAGCCAATGATGTGATCCAAAGTAAAACTTACCCAGACCTGAAATGCTACCAGCTCCTCCACCACTGAATTCTGTGCAAAGATGCTGCAGGTTCCTTCCCTTTTTTCTTCAGCTACTGAATTTGAAACGCAAAGTGAGTGCGCAGCCATTGTCCCTAAACATGCATGTGGCCTTAGGTGTTTGCGTATGTCTTTGTTCCGAGCTCTAGCATACAACCCAGATCAGACCCCATTAAAACTGCGTGCCCACAATCTCCTCGTTCATTTCCAAGCTCTGCATCATCCTGGAAAGCTGGTGTTACTAAGAGTAAAAGTACAAGGTGAGTGTTCCTCCTAACCTGTGGTCAGTCCTGTGGCAGGGGGAACTTCACTGCGTTTTTGTTTTCTTCTCCCTCACTCTTTCTTGGAAGAATTCAAAAGGATCTGGCTTTCTATGAGGGTACTTTGCCAAAGGCTCTAAGACCCTGTGTCATAGAGCCAGGGGAGTATTGTGACATGATCATTAAGCGTTAAGTTTAGGGCGTGCACTTTATTGTAAGAAGAATGTCTGATTGTATCTACGCTCTCAACTAGAAAGTTCCTGAACAGAGAAATGCTTTGCATACATTGGTTCATTTCACCTCCACAAGTGTCCTATGAGGGAGCTGCAGTGCCATCTTCTCGGTTTACAGAAAAGACAGAGTGAAGCCTTTGTGTTCAAACCAATTTGCGGCATACGACACCACAGAGAGTGACTCAGGTCCACACTTCCTCTTTATTGTTTGCAGTTCTGGGCATCAGGCTCAAACCCTCAAGCTAAGAAGTACTCTACTGCTTAGCTACACTTCCAGACCTGGCCTTCTTTGATGGCTGCTCTCATGTTGCCGTCAAAGAATTGAGAGCACAACTCGTTCAATGGACACCATATGGCTCACAACACAAGACTGACGACGCTGTTTGGCTCTTCTCAGAGAGTGCATTGACTTTGCAGTGATTTATCTGGGGAGTAATAGAGACTGTCCCTCTGTCAACTTTCAAAGGTATGAATACATCTGCTGGCAGTTCTTTTCCATTTTTCTCCCATTTATTTTTTATTTTTTTTCATTTGTTTACTTGTTTGGTGGGGGTGGGGAAGAGGTGTATGTGCCACAGTACGGATGAGGAGGTCAGATGACAACTGGCAAAAGATACTTTCTCTGCAGGGTTCAAACTCAGATTCTCAGCCTTCAAGGCAACTGCATTTATCTGCTGACCCATCCTGGCGGCTTGCTATTATATACAGCAACAGTTTAATAACCGAGGACTGTTTATCATATATCTAATTCTTCACCATTCAGATTAATGTGAGGAAAGGAGAAAAAAACACCCCTAAATTACCATATAGGGGAGCCCCTCTGCCTCCCGCCCTCCCCCCCCCCCGCATACACACACACACACACACACACACACACACACACACACACACACACAGAGTTCTGTTATGTTTCACAGGTTAATGTCAATGACACTTTTGAGGGGAAACACATCCTCTTTCAATTCAGAAAGTAAGACCGGGTGGAATGTTAGGTAGCATCCAGCTGGAGAAGGGTGCAGTTAAAAGTAAATACAGGAAGGCTAAAGGAAGAGACGTCAGCCTCTGCTGGTAACAGAGTACAGAGCACTGAGACAAGCTGCAGCTTTGTCCAGGCCAGCCCTTGGCAGCACTACCTATGCCTGTGTGGACGCTCAGCTCCTACTGTCTGCCTATGCTCATGTAGGCGGCCTATTGAGCACTCAGCACTTGGCTATTTTACACATGGTTTTGGCCATCTGTGTATTCCCTTCGACTGGCTGGGGATTACACATAAGGCCAAGAATCCTTGGAGTAGGGAGTCTGTCTCCTTGTCCTTAGAGTCACATCCTGGAATACAGAGGAAATGCTGGCTATTTCCCGGTCTCTCTTCCCCCCCCCCCCCACCCAATGCTGTCCATAAAACAAGCCACAAGAGATTTTTATTTGTGACTATTTTCATCACACGCAGTACACAAAGCCCTCATTTTGCCTCCTAGTGTCAGGGAGCACAGGACCCACAGCAGCAGACTTAGACTTGTTATGTCATAGGTCTGTATTTTCCCAAATGCCCTGGAATGCGGGTGTCTGCTGTTTCTCTTGGGACTTCGAGAAGTCTTCGTGCTCATCAAATGAGAATCAAAAGATCTGGGGTCTGTTACAAAATTTTCTGTCTATAGGTATGCAAATGATGCCGAGTGTGATGGTGCACACCTTTAATCTCAGCACTCAGGAGGCAAAGGCAGGCTGATTGCTGAGTTCGAGGCTAGCCTGGTCTATAAAGTGAGTCCCAGGACAGGCAAGGCTACAAACAGAAACCCTGTCTTGAAAAACAAAAACAAAAAACAGAAATGCAAATGAAACTGTAACTCAGCACAGTTTCAGAACGCATATGTTGCTTTGCTGAAAGAATCAGTTTTAACCTCACAGTCCAAGTCATATAAATATCATTCTATGGCAGGCATGCATATGAAATTTTGGGAATGTTAGATGCCATGATAATAATTTTTAAAACGGAAATATTTTTGTAAAATTACAGGCATTCCTGGAGGTATTTTCATTTAAATCATATGGCACATGCATATTAATTTACTCATTGGGAATTGTATTGGCGAACCTTCTGTCAGATAGTCAACCAGTTGCATGTATTTGGGCAGTTTTAGCTCACGGTAGGTTGCCCTATCATGGGGCTGTGGTAATCCATCACGGCTGGAGCACGTAACGCAGCAAAGCCATTTACCCCTTGGGTGGAAAGCAAAGGAGATAAGAGGAGCTTGGTCCCCTAATCCCTTATGAGGGCCTGGCCTCACCAGCTCCAGGTGACTTACAGACTTTCCACAAAGCCCTGTCTCTCACAGGGCTCCGTCATCTGCCCTGAGAAGCACGAATTTACTCCTGGATCCTTAGAAAACACCGAAGAAACCAACTAGAGCAGAATGCATTGCCCTCCCCCTTCACCATTTCTTCAGTTCTAGTTCTTCTTCTTCTTCTTCTTCTTCTTCTTCTTCTTCTTCTTCTTCTTCTTCTTCTTCTTCTTCTTCTTCTTCTTCTTCCTCTTCACGTCTTATGCCCCCAGTCTTAGTACCAGCACCTTGAGCTATCATGGGAGTGTTGATTTGGGCGGCAACTTATCAAGGTATATGACTCCAAGTGGGGCGATCATAACCTCTTCCTGGGTCCCAGTTCCTGGCACAGCTGATTGGTCCACAGGAGGTCACATGTGGCTTCTGTACTGCAAAAGGCAAAATGACTAAAGTCTACATTGAACCCTTGGCAGCTGTGACTCACTACGTTTTCCTTTATATTGACAAGACGTGTGGTGGAAGCTGGTCTGTGAGGAAAAGGAAAGATTGGTACAGGCACAGAGAGGGACAGCTGAGGAGAGCGAGAAGTACAACACCTTCAGTTCAGGGTGCTGCCGGCTTTTGCTCAGCCCAATCTGTAGATTAATATTCATGATGTATTGTACAAAATATATCTATATCTTTAAGGTTGGATGGTCTTTTTTTGTTTTAGCTTATTAGGGTGCAATTTCTAATATTTGGCACAAGATGTTATAGTTTTAAAGACAAGATGGAGATTTTAAAAAAAACTATGCTAGGGAAATCTGGGTAGTGTGTGGAAAAGGTCTTTGTCAACAAGGTCCTACAACTTCCAGCTGAGGGCCAATGGAAGGCCAAGGCTTCTCGAACTCAGACAGAGTTGTTGGTTCTGTTGATATTATTGTGGTGGTTTGCTCCAGTGAATGAGCGCCAAAATTTTGGTAAATAATGTGTTGATGATATAAAGAGAAAAGTAAAAAAAGTACACTGGACTGAAAGTGCAGTACCTGGCTATATGAGATCTTGTCGCAAAAATAAAACAAAGCAAAACAAAACAAAATGGAGTCCATTCAAATTAGCTTTCTCTGGTTCTGATCATGGTTCCTACCTCAGTAAATGGCACAACGAGCCTCAGCAGTGTCGTGTATCGTTCACTCTCATTTCTCTCGAAGAATCCGTTATTTCAGCTATCCATCATTGCGTCTGTGATGGTTTGAACGGGAAGTGTCGCCCATAGGCTCGTGTATTTGAACACTCGCTCTCCAGTTGGTAGTGCTATTCTCAAAGGAGATTATGGCACCTTTAGAAGTTGGAGTCTTGCTGGAGGATGCAAGCATTGGGGACGGGGTTTAAGGGTTTAAAGCTCCGCCTTTTTTCTTGCTCATTCTCTCTGTTTCCTGTGTTCAGACAGAATTCGATCAGCTCACAGCTTCAGGCGCCATACCATGCCTCCTCTGCAGTAATGATCTCTAGTCCTCTGGATCTATAAGCCCAAATGAACTCTTCCTTAAGTTGCTTTTGGTCATTGTTTCCCCACCCCCACCCCGAGACAGGGTTTCTCTGTGTGCCCCTGGCCATCTTCAAATTCACTCTGTAGACCAACTGGCCTCAAACACAGAGACCCATCTACCTGCCTCTGCCTTCCAAGAACTGGGACTAGAGGTATAAGTAGCCACCGTCACTACCCAGCTGGCTAAGATATTTTTATCACCCCAACAGGAAAACAACTACTACAGTATCATTCTCCAGAGTTTGAACTAGAAGCTTCTGAAATGTGTTATTTGCTACACCGCACCAACACTGCTGCCCAAGCTCAAACTCTCATGGCTTACTAATCATCAACTTGGCATCTTTTCTGATACCCCTGAATCTTCAGCATTCCCATCATCTCTGCAGTTCCAGCCTAAGTGGTTTTTTTGTTTTGTTTTGTTTTTGTTTTCAGTATAAATCTGGTGGTGCCATCTATCTTCCAAAATATGTCCTGTATTCTTTTGACAACTTTCTGGGGTGCTATCCACGAGGCCAGTGAGCCTCACCTGATGCTTTACTATAGACAGCTCTAGGAAACTAGGCCCAAGTCCCAATCATGGGTGTCTCTGCTGCCTCCCTCACCCACCACGCTCATCCTCCATCTTCCACCACGCCTAGCCTTCCAGGAGATGCTTCCTACAGTGGGAGCTGTTGCTTGTGCCTCCTGAGAGAAGCCCTACCTTCCTGCTTCCTCTGTGGGCTCATCCCAAGTGTACCCATTCTTGGTGGCACCTGTCTCCCATCTACTTCTACACTTATGAATTATTCTTTCAGTACTGTTAGTCTTCCTCATCAGACAATGGTCTGTGAGGGCAGAGGTTCTGTCTGCATTCCTCACCTCTGTACCTCCCTGCTGGAAGGGCAGGGGACTTCATTATAGGTGTTGAGTGACGAGACTAGGGAAGGATTTTCCCACTGGTTATGGAATTCAAATTCTACAACAAGATTCTTGTCACCAAGTTAGCAAACATGGCCACGAGAAAGCCAGGTATTTGGTAGCCCAAATGGAGGAATTTTTTAAAAATTTTGTTTTGTTTTGTTTTTGTTTTTGTTTTAACCAATATAATAACAATATCCACAGGAAAGGAGGGTTCCAGTCAAATATCAGGGTAAAGATACAAGGAGGGTGGGCTATTGGTGGGCTGCACCATGGAATGATGGGAGGGCAGGAAGAGACCGCTACTGATCAGATCTGAGCTTTGACTTTACCTGTGACTAAAGGGATGTGACATGCAGCAGAAAGGGAACACTCGCCTAGCAATCCTGTTGGACTTAGCAGCACAAGGCAGCACCCTTGAGGGTGCAGCAGAGCATGCGGTGGATTTGTTTTGGTGACGGAGGGAAAACTCACCCAGCTAAAGGTGGTGTAGCTAATTAGGGGGTTAGACTTGGAGCCAGACTTCGCAGTTTCACATCTCTGTAGGGAACTCTGCTGGGTGACCTCAGGA
Organism: Acomys minous; assembly: GCF_964271855.1. Taxonomy (NCBI): domain Eukaryota; kingdom Metazoa; phylum Chordata; class Mammalia; order Rodentia; family Muridae; genus Acomys; species Acomys minous. The sequence goes on along the minus strand of NC_140492.1, from coordinate 95,074,705 downwards.
CAAGTCAGCGGTATTCCTTATACTTCTACTTCCAAACGGAAGCTTACCGATGATAACAATGCCCGCCTCATAGTGTGTGCATTGGAGTATACAGATTACAAACACAATACCCACCTCAGCATGTACATGTTAGATCATATACATAACAGTGCCCATCTCATAGCATGTGCATTAGATTATATAGATTGTAGTAACAGTGCCACCTCACCACATGCACATTAGATTATATAGATTATAACAGTCCCCACCTCACAGCGTACGCATTAGATGATATAGATTACAACAGCAGTATCCATTTCATAACATGTGCACTAGATTATATAGAGTCATGAATCATAAATACAAAAAAATTCTTTCAAAACAAGCACCAACCTCCTTCTTCCGCCATTGTAATCTAACTTCATTTTGTATTGTAGCCTATCACTCTCCTTATTTTTACTCTTGTTCAAGTGGGTACCAATTGGTGCTTTGGCAACTGCATGCTCTTAACACTACACATGACCTCCACAGAGCAAGCCAAGCCTCCTACCGTCACATGAGAAAGGGTCCCTGGCTTATAACTCAGATCAAGGTGAAGACTGTTTCTCAATTCCTGAAGTTTAGAAAGATCACAACTGGACACATGATGTGTTTTGCAACCACAGGCAACAAAACGCCTCAGTCTGAGACTGTCTGTGGAGCCTTGTTTTAATCTCTAGTTCAACCCCTCCCTCCCAACCCCTGCAAGGCTGGCATCGTCTGTTGTACTGATAAGAGCTTATGTAAGTCTTCTTCCTTTAATGGTCACAGATTGACCATGATACATAGAACACTGGCTCCCCAGACCCCCGTTATCAGTGAACAGGGACAGTGATAAAGGATGTGTATTAGTTTCTTTTTAGTGCTGTGACCGAAATATGTGCCAAAAGCAAGCTGCAGAAGGGCGGGTTTATTTTGGCTCACAGCTAAAGGGCATGGGAGTCTATCGTGATCAGGAAGTTAATGATGGCAGGGCATCCATCCCCAGTCATGAAGCGGAGGGAAGGTGGTTTGATCTGCTTTCACTTTTAGCGAGATGCAATGAAACTTATATCGGTATTCAATAAAGTAGGGCTCCCTAAGCCCCTCCCCCCTTCCTCTAGGGTTCTGAAAACTGTGAGGGGGAGAATCTCAGTGCACTGAGGGCGGAGCTGGGACAGGGAGGAATGTCACAGCAGATGAGGGCCTCTGTCTCTTTCCCCCTGCTCTTCTCTCTGGGGGTGAGTGGTCCTGACCTTCTTACTATGTCCTGTTGCTTTAGCCAAATTCCTTGCCACACCAGGAAATGAGCTTGACAAAGTGTTCGCTGAGGGCAATGCCAGCCCCAGCATCGGAGTTAGAAGAGTGAGTGTGGGTGCTGCTGCTAAAGTACAGAAGGCGACCTTTGTTTCCCCCTTTTTGTTGTCTGGAACCCCAGCTCCTGGGATGATATAGCCTACAATTATAGTGGATCTTCCCTCCTCAGTTAAACATCTTGGAAACGTCCTCACAGACCTACCACAGATGTATCTCCTAATGATTCTAAATGCATTCAAGATGACAATAAAGATCAAACATACATGGGCTGTCCCAGTTAGTTACATGGCCTAAAAGTGAAATGTTGTGGGCATACAGCAAACAGGAAGAACATTATATATATACACACATACACACACACACACACACACACACACACATATACACACACATATATATAATATATACACATACATACATATACATATATTTTATATATATGTTTATTGGATCAGAGTAAGCAGAGAGATATTCCATTACAATCATGGAGAGTCATCTGAGATTTCTATTTGATTAGCCCTCTATTGTAAATAAGTGTGGTGGTTAGCTGTATCGAACTATCTGTGCGAGAGATTTCCCAGATGCTTAGTCAAACATTATTTTGAGTATGAGGGTGTTGGTGGATGCAATTAGTACTCAATCAGTAGGCTTGGAAACACACCATTCTCTCTAATGGGAGAGAGATTCAACCAGTTTCCAGCAGCCTAGAACAAAGAGGCTGATGGGACAGGAAAGCTGCTTCCTTCCCGCCCACAGCCTGTAGCTGAAGCACTGCTTTGCCTACTTTCATGTCTTCAGGCTCTAACTGCAGTACCGGTCACCCTGGATCCTTGGGTCCTACTGGAACTTTACTAGAGCTACTGCATCTGCCTCTGGTAACGTCGAGTCCTTTGGACCCACAGTGGTGGCCATGCTTTTCTGAGGCACTAGTGTGCTGTTCCGTCCTTCCTTTTGGGAGGTTTTGTCAGCTTTCCATAATGATATCAGCCAAAACCTTGCAACTCATCTCTTTGTATCATCTATGCGCGTGCGCGCGCGCGCGCGCACACACACACACACACACACTTTGTTCTGTTTCTCTGGAGAGCCCTACTAGTATAAGAAACTTAGAGGGGGTTGTGCCACATTAGTGAGTTCAGGAGGCCAAATGTTAACGAATTTTTAATTTCTAATGAGGGCTTCGAGTATTAGATAAATCCTGACCACCATGAACATGAATCACTCAATTATAGACCTAGTACACGCGGAAGCCAGAGCCTCCTGCTCAGGGAAGTTAGACAAACCTTAAACCGGAAAGCAACACTTCTTCCCACTTGCTCACCACTGCAAGGGCTGGCTCCTCAACAGCTCCGCTCTTGTTTGCAAACCTGCATGCCTGGGATGCAGAGGTGGGAACTGGCCTCTCCGCTTTCCCTACACCAGAAGGTCAGGATGATGCCCTATGGCTCAGTTCCAAGTCACAGGCCCTGCCTGAAATACACCGTTACAAGGCTCTGTGACATCTCTACTTCCTCATGGATCACAGGAGCACTATCATGCTCACCTGGGTCCCAGACACATAGACTGCATAGTCTGGGAACATGAAGAAAAGGCCCGGATGTCAGTTTTGGGGAGGGGGTGCTTGGTGGAGCATACCTGTAATACCAGCAGAGGCAGGTGGATCTCTGTGAGTTTGAGACCAGACTGGTCTACAAAGCAAGTCCAGGACAGCCAAGGCTACAACACAGAGAAACCCTGTCTTGAAAAACCAAAAGAAAAAAGAAAAAGAAAGAAAGAAAGAAAGAAAGAAAGAAAGAAAGAAAGAAAGAAAAAGACCTGTATTGTATCAGAGTCCCAAGGCCTCCTTTCTTTATCTTCCTGGGGACAGAAAGGTTAAGGAGAAAAAGGTCCCTGCTGCACTTAGCATACTGGGAGAAGTCTTTCCTCATCCTCTTGTAGAGGAGTGATCTAAATTTCTGGAGTGCCCCTGAGGTTTGATAAAGTCATTGTAACTGATAGCACAGTGCTTTGGGATGGACAAGAAGCAAGGACAGGACTTCGAGCACCGATGACCCTGCCTTTGGCTGTTGGCTGTGCTGCTTAACCCCAACTGTGCCACAGGAGGGAGAAGGAGGCGAGCCCGACTGGAAGATTGCTAGATTCAAATAATCTAAGGTATTTTGGTTATCTCTCGGGGGGTGGTATTTTCAGTACGATAAGCCTGGCTGATTGCTTTGTGGTCTGGGATTTTTGACCTTAGGCCTTTGGTTCAGTTTTGTAGCACTTGCTATGCAGCAACACCATGCTAAGTTCTCGAAGCATAAAACACACTCATGAACATTTGTAATCTTGAAGACGATCCATAGTCTAGTGTTAAGATACGGTATTAGTAGGGCCCTTTTCTAGTACCCACGCTAGCTCCCAAGTTGGATTTATTCAACAAGCTTTAAGCTCTATAACTGGGCAGATATTCTAACCCAACTATGCTAATTGGCCTACCTCCCAGCCATGTGCCCTTTTACTTGCAATCTCAGTCTTGCCTTGGCCTTCCGCTCTCTCTGTCCTCACAGAGAACTCCTCATGGCAACCTTCTCCCTCTCTGCTCTTCTTAGCTCACAATTTGAGACCCCTGATTGGTCGGAAGTCCCGCCTCCTGTCCCCTCTGCCCAGTCATTGGTGGTTCAGTTTTCTATTAACCAATCAGAGATAATTAGGGAGCATTGTTTACACAACATTGATACAGGAGACTCTTTATAGAAATGAAAATACCCACCCGACTCCAAGCATATCTCGAGGAACAGAACTCAGCATCTGAATACAATACACAGTGCGTAAGCCTATCCCCCAACAGTCTAGTCTAAGAGACTAAGCACCTCCCGGAGTGGTGGCGCACACCTGTGATCTCAGCACTTGGGAGACACAGGTGGATCTCTTTGGGGTCGAGGCCAGCCTGAACTACAGAGTCCAGGACAGCCAAGGCTACACTGAGAAACCCTGTTTCACCAGCACCCCACCCTCCGTAAAAAAAAAAAAAAAAAAGAAGAAGAAGAAAGAAAGAAACAGCACCAGGACCAAATTGTTCTTTTTAAAGGCAATGACAAAAGGAAAACTCAACATAGCTTCAAAACTCACCTTCAAAGAATCTGTTACTCCTCCCACCGGGAGGGTGACAATGTTGGTGGCACTGAGGGTAGCCACTGAGGCTGCTCAGACAAGATCCTGCCTTGTTCCTCCTTCGTATTCTAGGTACTGTCATCCACCCAGGAAGCCTGGCTGACCTTCAGCACTACGCTGGCGTAACAGTCAACGAGCAACAGGCCATCAGCAGCAACTTTGAGCATCCGACGCTTGCCTCATCTGGGGCAGGAGCCCCAGATACCCCTGACTACACCTGTATGAAAAGTCCTGGGAGAGGCCTGCCTATGGAGGCCTCCTTGAATTCTGAACCCTACATCTGGGAACAGAAGAAGCCAGGTCTAGGCTGCTGGGTTCGGGGGTTATTTTATACTAATAGTGACTACAACAATGTCTTCACCAATATTATTCTAAAAAGAACCCAGAATTAAAAGCACTATTGCAACACATTATCATGAGATTTGGATGAATATAGCCCACTCCAGAAATGATAAATAGAGGTAGGTTAGATATAGGTAGATAAATAGACAGATAGATAGATAGAAAATTGACCTACATTTCCCAAACATAGCATTATTCTATGTTCTAAAACTTCCTGCACTTTTAAAATTGTAACTTTGAAACACAGTTTAAGTTTATTCTAACTAGAAATATACACATGAGATATGAGTATTGGGGAAAAAATAATTCAACTTAATCATAATGATTAACTTGAGGGGTCAAGTTACAGTTATTTTTCTATCTCACAATATTGATGTGCTTTGGGACATTACTGTTTGGAGGAGGGGGGAAAGTCACCCTGAGTTTTATTTACCCCAAACACAGTGAGACACATTCTGCCTACCTAGTGATCAGAGGAAAACTATTTAAAGATAAGAACATGTTCCTCCTTCCCTCCCGATGCTCCACTGTGTGGCATGTGACCCTTCCATTGTAAGTTCATAGATACATTCTATCTTTTAGAAAAGTCTTAACACAGATGTTTTCTTTCTTTTTTGTGTGTTTTTTGTTTGTTTGTTTTGTTTTGTTTTTCTTCCAGAGCTGAGGACCAAACTTAAGGCCTTGTGCTTTCTAGGCAAGCACTCTACCACCGAGCTAAATCCCCAACCCAACACAGATGCTTTCAATGTTCTCAAGATTCAAATGGAGGTGGGCCATGACCCTTCTTAAAACAACAGCTTTAGCTGAACAGTTGGTGGCTTATACCTTTAATCCCAGCACTCAAGGTGGGGCAGGGGGCAGAAGCAGGCAGATCTCTGAGTTCAAAGGCCAGCCTGGTCTACAGAATGAGTTTCAGGACAGTCAGGGCTAACATAGAGAAACCACGTCTTGAAAAAACAAAAGCAAAACAAAGAAAGGATGACGGCTTCGTGACTGGACAGACTCCCTTTGTCTGCTGATGTAGGTTCCAGGTACAGCAGACAATATCTGTTTTAATAGGTGACAATTTAAGGTCCTACGTTGGGAACATAGCTACCTTGTCTCTTCATTTTGGCTTCCTTATTTGAAAAGCTGGAATTATGTTTCTGTCTGACCTTAAGAGCCACTGGGGTAGGTTTAAAAAGGAAGCAAACTGGTTTTAAGACGGGGAGTCTGAGAATTAAATACTAAACCACCTTGGAAAATAGGTAAACTTTCAAATGTAACTAAAATTAAATTTGCTTTTCAAAAGATTGATGTGACAATTTGCATCCACCCTGGCCACATCTGCCTGCATCACCTGTCTGCATTTTTGCCTTCCGAACGGAATATTCACTCTGTGAGTTAGCAAATGTCTAAGCATGTGTGTGTACCTGGGGGTGGGTAAGCACAAACCTTACGCAAAGATCTTTGTGGGTTTGAATCCAATTCATGGGAAGAGTGGGAAAACGCTTATTTCATGATTGCATGAAATACAGATGGGATGTGAAATCCACAAGAGAAAAAGAAAAATGCTATTTAAATAAATTCATGATGTGTGTGTGTGTGTGTGTGTGTGTGTGTGTGTGTGTGTGTGTGTTTAAACCATGGGGAGGGGTCCTCTCTGATTTAGAACAGGCTGAGAAATATCTAAGTTCACCCTTCGCAAAATCTTTGGGACATTTCTCTGTGACTGAAAAGGAAGGCATTGTCAGCATCTCACGGTGTTTGTGCTGGACCCCGGCTTGGCTATGAAGAAAGGAGACTTTTTAAAGTACAGTTGCGTTTCTGACACAGCTGTGAAAACTCTCCCTGTTGGCAAGGTCCCGGTCTCCTCCTTTTGCTCCCCCATTCTCCGTGGTGGGAGGACCTTCCCGTCTCCTTCCTGTGAATTGTGCGTCCCTGTCTGCTGGTCCTCCCATTCATTAGCCCCTCAATCCCCTCCATTCATGCAACTCCACTGCCGTGCTCATAGGACTTGTGTATATCCCATCTTTCCCGTCCGACAGTGAGCCTCTTCCCCCGGGGGGTCACCCAAGACTGCAGATCCTTTGTTCCCCTTCCTTCCCAGCCAGTGGCCTGCTCTACATGGAACAGGTGCTCGCACTGTCCGAGGTCCTCTTGGTGCTGCTTTGTTTAATGTCCCTTCCAAGACCTGCCCCTTTGTGACTTTTCACTGGGTCCTTCTGCGTCTTGATTCGTAGACTCTCCACTACGGAATAAAGACTGTGTCAGCTGATGCTGCCACGAAGCCAACCGTCAGCATGCGCCTGTGTGAACCGAATCCATCGCCCCTTCTCGTGTGTTCCCAGCTTTGTCTCACATCTGCTCTGTGCCCTGTTCTCCCTTCCCGTTCCTTCTCTTTTCCCTTTGGGTTACATCTGCAGGCGAGAAGGTGTCATTTTGCTGCTGCATTCAGGCTATGCTGAAACCAACTATGATTCTGCAACTATTCTGAAGACGGTGGTGTATTTCAAGTGTGAATGAATCTCCGGAAGTCGCTAGCTTTGAGTAGCTCATTCTAGGTTTTAAGTAAAGCCTGGTAACCAAAAACTCTATTCTGAAGGATTTTTGTTTGTTTGTTTGTTTGTTTGTTTGTTTTATTGTGAAGCAGAACTCTACCCATTATGAATACTAATGGCATAGGGATTGGTCACCAGAAACCGGAAGACATTTAAATTAGAAATGTTAACTTTTCCCTCTTTCTGTGTATATATAAAGATTGAAAACAATTGCACGAAAATAGACACACCCTACTTCAACGGTGTGAACTTTATTATGTTTTTGCCTGCATTTTCTCATTTACTTCTCTAACGTGTTTTTTGACCAGAAAAATAATAGCAATAAAACGCTAGCATGATGATGAACCTAAAAAACCTTTAACACTAAAAAGAAAGCTGCGTTGTGGGTTGTTATCTGGAAAGGCAGGGTGTGAAGGGCCCTTTTCCTTCTAAGATTTTCATGTGAAAATCGTTTAAATTCAGACTGGAGTGTGGCTGATGGATTTTAAAGGCATGTGGCCATGATTGGTGCTAGGGATGGATAAATGTTGCAGGTGTCCAGTGAACCACACTTCCCGTCATCCATCTCTCTTCCTTCCCTGTGCTTCTTTAAGAGGATCCCAGCATCCTTTCATTGATTCTCTTCTACTTTATTTCATGCAGCGTGGGTTTTCTCCTTTGGGAGACCTTACAAATCCCTGAACTTTTTTCTGCAATATATTCTCTTTAATCCCACCGAGAACAAAATCCCACCGAGGTCTCCATGAGCAAACAACTATTTGGGGTGGGGGGGGGGGAGCCAAACGCTATGCTATTTACTCAACTTTTCTTCTGTGTGGCCAGTCAGGGAACAGGCTGCAGCATTCAAGATAAAGCCGGCCCTGGCCGGCCCTGGCAGCCCAAGAGCCACCCCATTGTGATTCAAGATTCGGGGTGTAAACAAATGCTGCGTTAACAATCAGCAGTTTGCATTTAATGCTTTATAGCCGTGACTGGGCTGGGAAGAACACAGTAGTGTCTTCTTCGTTGGAACTGCAGTCGGGGCTTTATTTAGTTTTTGGGCAAGCAGCACCAGCAGCTGCAGGCGCTCAATGGGTGCTTTCTAGTCGGCGTGGGCCGCAGGCGGGCGCGTTGCCTGGAGCCCAGGGTCCGCCGGGCGGCGGGGGCAGGAGGAAGCGACCGCGGGGCCTGCATCCCGTCTCCGTGACAGGTGCTGAGGAACAAGCCGAGAAAGGAGTCCTCCCACCCCCTCCCAGGGTCTGACACTAAGTGTCCTGGGTGGTATTATTATTATTATTATTATTATTATTATTATTATTATTATTATTATTATTATTATTATTATTATTATTATTATTACATTTTTGTTTCAAGAACTGAGAGAATTGAAGGGCAGAAATGTACCCCGTGGCTTGGCCTTTCTCTGCTAGGCCAGTGATGATGAAGAGATGACAAAGACTTTGCTTAACGACCAAGACTCCGCTTAGATACAAACCAGAGGCTGCTTCTGGCCCAGTGCCTTCTAGATGCTTCACGTAGTTAAATTAGGAAACATGCTGAGGAAAGCCCTGCTAGCCATGTTTCCTGAGGACCTGATTGCGAAGGGTAGCTGTGTTTATTATCAAATATCATTTGCCGAGCCCTTTTATGTGCCAGGCACTGATTTTATACTCGTTTCCTCTGTAGGCACACCCCCTTTCAAAGTTTGGTTGCTGCTTTTCTTTTCCCTTTTTAAGAAAAGAGAAAATAGAGTTTCGGAGAGGTTAATCTGCCCAACCTTGTTACAAAGCTTAGAAGGAATATAAAATAACGGTCACTTTCTATGGGAAGGTTCCCATGTGGAGTCCACGTTGAAGCCACCAGGTGGCTATGGTCCTGCCTGGCAGGTGACCTGGTGATGGGAACATGGAATAAGTTTATGCTTATTTAAGCGCACTGTCTACTCTTTTCATGAAAGAGAATTACGTTACAATTCTGGAAAATGACGCATGTGAACACAAACAAACAAACAAACAAACACCTTTCCTAGTAAATATTTCTCAGCCTGGACTTATGAGCTTGTATGAAATGTTTCATTGCTATAATAGGACCACGTGATCTTATTCCAAATAATAGCACACTTTAGGAAAAGATTACAACAGTTTAAAATTTAAAGAAAATAGTGCAAAGAGCTTTGTGCAAACTGTCTTCCCTGTTCCTTATCCCTAACATCCTAAAAGTCCTAAAGTACATTAGCCATGTGCGTTTGTTACACGTTGCACATTCACACTATCGCTTCTGTACCCATTGGGCAAGGCAGAGGCTGGCCTGTGTGAAAACAGATGGGGTGCTTGCTCTGTCAAACTTTGCAGTGATTCCTGAGACGCCAAGAAGGCGCATGCTATTTCCCTGCTTCCCCTGCCACGCCCCACCCCCCCTACAACCCTGTTTCTAATCTGGGAATCCTAGTCTAAGGGACCTTTCTACCTGGACATGCAGTTTCTGAGGATCCTTTCTGCCTCCCTTTACCACAAAACACCACGAGGAGGAACTCACTGTGCCTTGGCCTTTGACTTGACAGAAGTCCTATCTCTGCTCTAAAGTTCAAGGAACTCTTGGTGGCGTTAGCCGTTGCCTCTACCAGCTCTATCCTCCAACCTTTTCGGTAGGTGTACCTACCTCCCTGAGAGGAGCAAGAGCCAGCTCGGTGCTCTGGGTCTGTCCCCACCCATGGCACAGCAGTGGAGCACTTAAGCAAGCAATTGAGGGTGTGCTCTGGGCTCTGCCTCCATCCCGAGGTTGTTCAATGGTCACAATGTCCTATACTGTTTTTTGACACCCCCTCCCCCCTTTTTTGTTGCCCTTGATAAAGGGCTTGGTTCTAAGTGCTTTGTCTTCTAACCCTACCTCTTGGTTCAAATGAAAGCCGTTTTTACCCCAGCCAGGCTGTCTCATAAAGTCCTAGAAGAATCTAACACCCTCTCTTCCGTCTCTACTACCTGGTGAATTTTCCTCCATCCTGGTGGGCAGAGCCTGGGCATGAAAAAGGATCCAGGTTTTCTCTTTCCTCCTTCTGGTCCCACACCAGCAGAACCAATGCAAACACCCACTCTTGGCTGACACCACATCCTAATACGAGAGAGTGTAGCATGGGCTTTGACACTGGTGGAATGTCACATACTCTAAAGAGCAGATGGCATCACGTTGCAACCTGCTTAAACTCAATAGCCCTTCTGTTAAGACTTACTTTAGTTCTAAGCATAGCTGAGGCTCCTTTGTGAACGCCTGTTGACACCTTTAGCATATCAGAAGCCATTTTTGCCTCCAAATCTCCATTTTGATTATAAGGTGAAATTAAGTTCAAGGTCTCAGGCCCTATGTGCCAGAGACCAGGATAGTTCAATACTTGCTGCTTAGAATAAAACAATAGATGGTAAATACATGTTCTGCATGAGTTAAAGATAAATGTATGTTTATTAGAGTTAAGAACTAAACATCCTGCTGTGTTCCCTTCTTCCGGAAAGGTGGGATACCCCAAGCCTATATCTTAGCCAATCAGCTTAAAATGCTTTGTCTAGCCACCTGAATACGTTGTGCTCAGAACAAAATCAATTATTCTTGTGTTTAGCTAGTCAAAATGATGTAATGCTGACCTCCCCATTGCTTCCCACCTGGTTACCTGGTTGTTACCTGGTTATGGTTATGGTTTTTCTTATAAAAAGCCTACCTTAAAAACAGACTAGTGTCATAGTCTGGCTCCTGTGCCCAGTTAGGGCCCTACTCAGTCAGTTTTCATTCAGCATTCAATAAACTTTCATCCATCTGGGTCTGGTGTTTGAGTAGTCAGTGTGCAGCTACTCCTGAAGCTATAACAATCCATTAAGCCTTATCAGTACATCACCGTGGACTGGCTGCCTCGGACCCTTTCTAGTGGTAAATTTCAACAATGGGAGGAGGGTGGAGAAAGACATGGAAATGTCCTCTCTCCCTTCCCCTTTTCCTATCAGATAAGGAAAGCCTAAAGAAGACCTACACAAATTAAATTAAGGCTCCCATTTTATCTTCCCTATTACTTTATGGCAAAGTAATTGAAAGACTTACCTAAAGCAGACAACTGACAAACTGTAGTTGAGAATCCCCTGGAGGCAGACATAGTGGAAAAAGACTCCCAGGGGGCAACACAAGATAGAGCTGGTTGGGTAGAGAGTCATTACTGTAGGGCATGAGGTGGCTCCGCAGTGCTGAGCATCATCACTCAGCATGTTCCCACTGCAGATTTGTGTGATTTCTATACAAAAGAGGTGCTATTATTGCCGCATGTTTAACAGGTAGAGAAGTCAACACCTTTAATGATGAAAAAACGCAGCCCTTAAGTAGCAGACTGACCAAGAACTTAGTCATCATTTTTCCCAAACGATAACTGCTGTGGACCAATAAGATAGAGCCAAGGCAGGCTCTGGTCCCAGCTTACATCTTGCATGCAGCTCCTTGGGTTTAGAAATAGTCATCTGACCATTTTGGCCTCACTCAGCTCTACCTGCTGGAAAAGGAGATCAGAAGAGAGCCTGCTCCAGCACTCAAGAGATTTTGAGTGGAAATATGGCCGCCATGATGTTTACTTTGTGCCACTCCCACCTTCCTCTCCCCACGCCCCCAAGGGTTTATGTGCTCTCTGGTCTTCTTTTCCTTATCTGCACTGTTGTTAGTCTCTGGTGTTGCTGATAATGGCACTGATTTGGGAGCCTGCTTTTGAGATGCAAAGTGATGGGGAGGGCTGTTGGAGTTGGGTGGGACTGAGAACCACAACTTTGGCCAACTGAATTGTCCTCTCTCAGCTTCAGCTTCCACGGTCAACATGGTTAGAACTGGCCGTCTGAGGGGTTTGTAGGGATTCACTAACTAATATATGTAAGGATACTTAGTACCTAGTATAGAGTGGCTGGTCAACTCATCTCAGTTACAATGTTGCTTCCTGCCAGCCTCCCCTCCTAACAGGTGATGTGGAGTCCAGAATTGTGACCTCAGGACAGATGCCATGTGACGCTCATATATCTTCCTGACTCTGAAGCAGCCACTGATAAGGGCTGAAGGGATCAGTTTCCTTTTTGTAGACACTTCCTAGTAACGATCTCTCCTTTTTGGTATGAATACAAAGAAGCTATCAGATGAGACGCCTTGAAAGTTTAACCTAAATAGATTTTTAAAGAAAATTTGCCAGTTCATAGAACTGAAAAGCCAAAAAAAAAAAAAAAAAAAAAAAAAAAGTAAGCTTCACAGGAGGCTGACTGTGAGGGTGCAGCCTGGTAGCTCAGGAAGTGATCCATCTCTGTTCTGGGTCCCAGTCGATTGGATTAACATTTGAATCCTAGCAAAGTCACCCACTGGCTGCCACTGGTTCCTGGAATGAGCCGAATGCTTTCTTACTGCCACTCAACAAGGCAGGAAGAACATCTTTGTCACCCTTAACAGCCAGAGAGTACATGCCCTCTCTTGGTTAAATCAATTACTCTGTCCAGGGAGGTGCTGCCTTTGTAGGCAAAATCATGTACTTTGAGGGCATGTAGGGAATCTATTTCTTGGATTTCCCAAACAGAATCCAGCTGTTTTTGAGAGGTCGGAAGTTGGTAAGTAAATGTCTGGTGGATGCCTGAAAGCCGTTGAACAACCGGCTGTGAAATCACTGGGTCTGAGTCACATGGTGGCTTCCTCTCAGAGGATGGCATCCAAATCCTGCTTCTGTTTCCTTAGACGACCCACTTCATGTCCTCAAGGCTCAGGAGTTCAATTCTGTTTAATATGCTGGTGTTTGTACTATACCCAACAAACCCCAATTTCAAAGGCTTAAAACAACAACCATTTTAATAAATCACGGAACACCAGGGTGGTTGAGAATAACTGAGTCATCTTGTGTTGTGTGATGTTGGAGGAAGGAAAAATCCTAGGGGCTTGATTAGTTCCGAGGGTCCAAGACTGTCTTAATTTCATATTTCAGTGTGGATAGACTACATTGCTGAGGCTTTTAGTCAAATATTAATCCAGGCGTTGCTATGCAAACACTGTGAATGTGATTCATTCATTAAGCTATTAGTTGATTTGAGTTTCTTGGTTGCCTCAGACTTTGGACTTGTTAGTCCCCACAATTGCAATTCTCTAAAATAACCGTCTGTCTGTCTGTCTGTCTGTCTGTCTGTCTATCTATGTATCTATGTATCTATCTATCTATCTATCTATCTATCTATCTATCTATCTATCTGTGTGTAGAGGCATTTTAATCCAGCAACATGGCAGCTCTAGCTAGGGATCGAATCCAAATACTTTCTAAGTCTGTGTTATCTGGCTGGAATGACACACCTTTAATCCCATTGGCTGGTATACAGACAATGAAGGTAAAGTTAATTTGTAGAAGGAAGCATACCTGTTTGAAAGTGACAGTAATGTCTAGTTGATGGGCAGACAAAGTGATGAATCAGAGAAAGATTTGACAGAATGTGTCAGAGATAGGATACACCCAATTGTCATGAAAACAGACAGGAAGAGAAGTTATATAAGAGCAGTATAGTAGAGTTGAGCACAGTAGAGAAGGGAACAGGAGAGAGAGAGAGAGAGAGAGAGAGAGAGAGAGAGAGAGAGAGAGAGAAGACAAGACAAGACAATAGAGTACAGTAGAGAGTTCAGTGGAGAAGACAGTACCGAAGAGAAAGGAGTAGAGTTGAATACAGTGGAGAGATCAGTAGAGAAGACAGTGAATAGAGCTGAGGGCAGTCAGTTGGCATCAGTGGGGAGTCAGTTGAGACATAGTTTGTGGTAGTTCAGATCACTTTAGTCAGCTCAGTTGAGTGGAGTTGAGCCCAGGGCAGTTTGGTTGAGCAAGTACAGTGAAGTGGAGTTGAGTTTGTTCGTGAGTCCATGCAGAGGCACTCGAAGCGCGAGAATAAGAATAAGATTAGAGAAAATTGCCAGAGTTAGTTTGAGGCCAAGTAGAGCAATTCAGTGAGGACCCGAGAGAAGCCAGATTGAATCAGTCATCTTGGAGAGAACTTTGAGCCAGAACAGCTGTTTTAAACCAGTCAGTCAGAGTTCAGAAAGAACTAGAAAGGGTGAGCTTATTCAACAGTGAGCCTTCTGAGATGACAATTGCATCAGAAAAATAAAATATAAGTTTACATCTAGCTATCTATCTATCCCCAAATATGACACATATGAACAGGAGTGATGGAATCGGAATAAAATGAGCTAAGCTGAGTAGAATGAGCCACAAAAAAACAACAGGTGAGGATAACAGCAGTCAGTCTATTTACCAACAATTGGGTATACTTATCTTCCTCCTGGGCATATATGTCGATATATATGCGCACCAAATGTTTTATAAAATTCAAATTTTTAGTGTTTAAGAAGTCTCATCAGTGTAGAATATGGATATGATAAGCAGGAGGTATAAGATTATATGACTATACCAAATTTGATAAACATTGAATCAACCCAATTTTTTTTTGTTGTTGTTTTGAGACAGGATCTCACCACATAGTCCAGGCTGCTGTCCTCATAATCAACTCCTTCTTTTCCCAGCATTGAGATTAAAGGAATGCACCATCACCACTAGTCTGTTTGTCTTTTGTTTGCTCTCTTTTTCTTTTCTCCCCTCCACTTCTGTTTTGTTCTTTTTTGTTTGTTTGTTTTGTGTTTTTGTTTTTTTTGAAACAAGGTCTCACTATGTAGCCTTGGCTGTCCTGGAACTCACTCTGTAGACCCAACTGGCCTTGAACTCAAAGAGATCCTGCATCTGCCTTCCAAGTGCTGAGAATAAAGGTGTGTGCCACTACATCTGGCTTTCTCTTTTGTTTTGAGACAAGGTCTCATGCTGATGGAAGATTCATGGTAACTTTCCTGCCCTAAGTGTCCTGACTGTGGGCATTACAAATAGTGACTCACTATTACAGGTTCCAGCAACTTCTTAATCATTACCTATGAGTCTAAGACCATGCTTGGTTCATTAGTGCTTGGAGTAGGAGCCCCCAGAGATGGAATGGTCCATGCACTCAAAGACTTTGGATACACTGGTAAAGATAAGCCACATCTTCATGGCAAAGAACTCAAGTCTCCCATCTCTATAATTGGCTCAAGCTTTGCTTCTTTTTCCAACCAATGTTTCAAATAACCATTTCACAGGGGTTGCCTGTCAGATACCCTGCATATCAGATATTTATATTACAATTCGTAACAGTAGCAAAATTACAGTTATGAAATAGTGACAAAGTAATTTATAGTTGGGGTCACCACAACATGAGGTTTTAAAGGGTTGCAGCATTAGGAAGGTTGAGAACCACTGTTTTAAACAAACTCTATCCCACTAGACACTGTTGCTTTTGTCCCACTTCTGAATTCTAATAGCTCTTTGCAACCACTGTTAATATATCATTTTCTTTGGGTGGTAATAACTCCTGCTATGTGCAGCAAGTAAAATTTCAGGATGACTTCAATGATGCCCATGTACAGTCTCCATCCACCCAGTATGAGTTCTGCCAGTGACATACTGGACCATTGCTCCTTGTAATTGTCATATGGCAAAGGAATTATGCAAGTATAATTTAGATGCCCAAATCAGTGGACATCAATATGGAATTACCCTTGGGTCTGGCCTAATCAGATCAGTGTTTTGAAAAGAGAAGGTTTTGGAAGGGATTTAAAATGTGGGAGGTGTTGGGTAGAAGGAAGAGACTCTATACTTGCATGGGCAGGGGGAAATCCGTAGGACAAGCAGGCAGTGTTTAGGATCTTGCCCTGGATGGCAACCAGCAAGGAACTTAGATGTACAATCACAAGGAACTGAGTCTCTCACAACCACGTGACCTTGAGATGGGATCTCAGTTCCAGATGACAGTGTAGCTTGCCTCCCCTTAGCCTCAGCACTGTGAGATCCTAAGCAGAGCTCCCATATGCTGGATCCTTCCGTGACTTTTGTGTTAATTGGTTACACCATTACACTACCTGTCTTCTCTAGTGAATTTCGTCAGCTCCTCCAAGGGGTGGGCTGTGTTTCATTTACCAGCAAATACATTTGAGAAAAGTGGGCCAAGGGTCTCTTCCATATGTGCTGAGTGAATAAGATCACAAGGGAGTAGGGGAGCTGCCTTTAGCACCCATATAGACAGTTAGAGCTCAAGAGCCAATGTGTTTGCAGTGTTGCAGTAAGTGTTCTTCAAGCCCCTGCTTGGTGCTCAGCACAACGCCAGTGTCAAATTCCTCTTAGAAGATGCTTTTGACTGTCTCGGTCTCCAAGTTTGTCTTACCACAGCATACAGGGGTTCCCAGTGGTACTAAGACAGAAATCCAAGGTATCGTGCTGTTCGACATCCGAGTGATGGAGCAGTGAAAACAGCAGATGAGAAAAATTCCAAAACTTATTGCCATGGTTTGAAGGTTTGTATCCCACACATAGGTTAAAACCGACCCCACTGAGGGGACAGTAGAAGGCAGAATCTTTGAGAGACTGTCTCATGTACAGGAAGGTTGCACAAAAGAGACTGAAAAAGTGAGCCTTTGTTTCTTTCACCCTGTGAGGACCCAGTGATATTCTCTTTGTGCACAAGGAAAAGGGCCTTAACCAGAACCTAAATCCATCAGTATCCTTGTTTTAGACTGTCTAGTCTCAGATTTTCAGAACTTCAAGAAACAAAGTCTGCTATTTATGTGGCACCCCATCTATGATGGTTTTAAAAATATTAGCCCAAATGGATTAGACACTTATTTTGAAGGAAAACTTGGCTTTGTTACATTCGATGTGTGTATGTGTATGTGTGTGTGTGTTTGTGTGTGCATACCTGCCCACACAGGGTAGTAACTATGAGCTTTGTGAGCTTCATGAGAACTGGATAGTTGGCCATACCATACTTTGCAGGGCTGATTAAGGGAGGGGGCACCTTAAATAACCCCCTTGACCATAGTCAAATGACCATACTGACTATGTTATTTTTTTTTTCCTCGTGGGTCAAAAAAGGTGCATCTCAGCATCTTCTAGAAGCAAGATACCATGCTTATATTTGCAAGATTTTCCTCTTAATGTCATCAGCTTTGGTTTTAAATGGGGGTCAAACTTTTTGACTTTGAAAAAACTACAGCTCAACTAGAAGAATCCTAGGCTAAAAACCTTGACATTTGACTATTTGGGCAGTCATGGAGCATGAACGCCAAGTGACTGGAAATGACACATCGCTTAAACTCTGCTTTATAGTCCTCCCCAAATGGGGCGGGGCTTGGATGATATAAAAGCAAGTATCTCCAAAGGGGATGACTACACGAAGTAAGTAACAGCCAGTGGCTTCCAGTTGGCCACCCTGATTTTAACAGGGAAAACAAGGACATTGCTAACTAATTTTGGTCCCCTCCTCAAACAGAGACATAGTCAGAGGAAGATTTCTTGCTTGTTCACACAACAAACATCCAGGGGTGGAACAGGCAGATAAAAATCTTTGATTTTTTTTTTTTTTTTTATGGAGCTTAAAAATTTCAGAATCAGTAGGAGTCATTTTGTCTGGAGAATTCCATTCCAAGCTCAGTTTCAGAAATGCCTACTCTATGACCAGCAGTGAAGGATTTTGTGGTGTTTAATAGTTCTAAGCCCTTCACACTACCTGTATCTCTGGTCCTCTGTGCCCTCCACACGGATTTGGAAGCAGAACATGGATGCTATGAAGAGCCTGCTCTTGCTTAGGGATCAGCCTGGTCTCCCAGCACTCTCTCCAGTTTGCTTTCCTGTACCATGTTGTGCCTTCCCCAAGAGTCTGGAATCCAACTTTGGCACCAACGAAGAAGGCTTGGAGTGAGCTATGTACCACTCTGCCAAGAGCCTCCAGACCCAGGTTCTACCACAAGTGTTTCATGCCCTATTCTCCCACTGAGGTCACCCAACAGGACCAGGCCTGTCACTGAAGCTTTGGCCAAAGGGGTGGCTGGAGCTCGGCCCAGAGAGATCAAAGGAACTTTTCTAACAAAGTACCCTGGAGCAGGAGTGTGTTTCAGCTGTACCATGACTAGTGAGCTCTGGAGGCAAAGGACCTTTTCTAATCCACCAGTAACAAACCCCACATTGCCATCTACTATGCCAGAAAGAAATCAAAAAGCATCTCTTCTCCCCACACAGAACAGCATTATAAAGTTCTTGCCATGAAGGTACAGATGAGAAAGCATTACAAAACAATTATGTGAGTTCAACAGTTAAACTGTAATAGGAACAATGGTTATCAGTTAATGCCATTGATATTAATTTCATCATTTTCTGGATCCTTCTTATCATTTGTAAGAAGGTGCGTCTTCTTTATTTATTTTAAAATATATATTCACTCTTGAACCTAATTTTGTACCCTTGCTCGTAATAAAGGTGCCATGTTATGCCAGCTTCATAAAAATCTGGGTCTGCCCTTAACAGAAAATATATTTTAATGAATCGAACCAGATAAATAATATTAGGAATCATTGGCTCCAGGGGAAAACAAAAAGCAAAAACAAAACAAAACAAAACAAACAAACAAAAAACAAAACAAACAAACAAAACCCCCAAAAAACAAAAAACAAACCCCCAAACAAAAACAACTCTACTGAATTCTCACTCTTACTTGGTCTTGAATCTATTGAAAAGCTAATCACGGGTACTTGATGTACTTAAACTTACCAAACCTGTCAGTCAGACCTCAGTGGAAAAGGAAGGCACAAGCCTTATCTTCTAAATAAGAAGAAGGCTGGTTTGCCCGAGTCTGCTTTTGCAAAGAAATAAAAACTTGGGAAGACCCCCAAAATGAAGAGCATATCATTTTTTTTTAAGAAATGAGTTATGAATTTAGAGGCAGCTGCTTCCAACTGTCTCTATGCACCACATCCACCAATGTTTTCCATTTACTTGGGAGTGAATGGCACGGGCTGCGAGCCACGGAAGGGGAAAAGAACTGCCTGCCCGCTTTATTGCAACAAAACCAAAGGGCTCTTGATTTATCAGCCCATTTGACACAGTCTTCATCGCGCTCACGGGAGATGAGGGTGAGGATGGGTAGTGAAGCAAAGGTTGTAAATTTTGTAAATGCAAGTTCTGTAAAGTAGGCCAATTGGTCAGCTGTGAACTTGGCAGCATCCTGAGGCATGTGTGCTGGGCAGCTTGGGAACATGATGTGCTGTTTCACTTCTGAGAGCAGAGGGAAGTGAAATAAGGGCTCAAGCCAGGACAGAGAGGGCTCAGCACAGACGTGAGAAAGGGCTGCGCGACAAAGGGGAGACTGGCAGGGAAAGCCACAGCCAAAGAGGAGGAAATAGAGAGTTTACAGCACCTTAGAGATACTATGGGCCTGATGTTCGCTGGAACTACATTCTGAAAAACTCAGAGTGCTTGTGTGACTGGTGATTAAAAGTAACAAGTGACTTGTTTAATGTCAGAGAAATGATGAGAATAACGCTGCCTTTGTAAGCTGTGAGCTTGAGGAATATGTGGCAAAAAGGAAAGTATATTAAAAAGGGAAACACGGCTTCTTTAGTTCTTCTTTTAATAGGGACTTGCTGGACTTTCTCAAACCTAAATTTACATTTTATATTGTTTCAATAAATGTCTAAGCTGTTAATGAGTAAGATGATACAATAAACAAAAGTACTAAAGCCTTTGATGGATTTGAGTGTTGACTCTGCTCAGGTCATATAAAGTAAATTAATTATCCCCTACTATCCCTCTGTCTCTCTTCTGGGTGCCCCCATCCTCTTTTATGATGGTAGGGATGCATCTAAGAGACTCACACATAGTAGGCTAAGCTACAATTCTAGTCCGAAAGTAAATATTTAAAAGTTAAAAAAAAAATCAGGACAGTGGCAGCAGTTCAAGAAAAACAAGGAGCCACAAGAAACGATACTTTAAGTCATGGAACATTTTATGAAGTGGGACCAACTTCCTGAATCTTCAGATTTGTGTTTTTAACCAGTAATTTTGAAATGCTTTACGGTGATGTTCTATCAGACGAAATCACTTATAAGTGACAGTATGCAATAAAGATGGTCATATATATTTTTCTTCAAGTATGCAACATGCCCAGCTTGAAACAACAGGGATTGAACTGACGAGAATTCCTTAGTTTTCCATGTACATCATTATTTAAAGCTATTAAGTGGGAATCCACCTTTTAAGTTTTTTTTTCTACATCTGCACATTATTTCTTCATTAACTGACAAAATAAGCTTAGTTGTAAAGACAAACCTGATTTTTTACTTAGTTGCATCTCTTCTTCCCCTGTTACACCCCAAAAGACAAAAACAAAAAGGCCCCCCTTTATCAGTGTACAAAGCATCCCAGATGCTGAGGCCAACACACTCAGCTGGTCTTTGTAGAGGAGTTTATAGCTTTCAGCTGAGCTCTCTAAGTGAGCTTTCTCATTCTCAGCTGCTGGCTCTCAGAGGAGCTCCCTGTGGCCTCTGACCTCATCTCCATGGAGACAGAGGTGGGAAGGGAAAAAAAAAAAGAGCGAGAGAAGGAAACTTTTTTAGGCAGTACTTTTAAATCTCTGTAGCTCTAATGGGACTGACCGCACACCCATAGCTGATAACTCATGGTCAGTTCTTCCAGATTAAATGTCGAAGAGATAATTAATCAGAAGAAAGACGTTTGCAAAGATGGAAGAAAGCACCTGTGGTACTCGATACTGCTTAATTGGTGTTCAAAGCTGGAGCTCAGAATAAAGGCAAAATGGCTGCTGACATTTAACAACAGAAAGATGCTCCCTGCGATCAGATCATTCAGGGCTTGGCTTCTGGCTGAGAGCCAGGAACGTCAGGTGTCAGAACTTTGCGTTTCTGTAACCTGCGGCAGCTAGTGGCTTCGCAGACCTCAAAACCTTGAGATTTTAATTAGGAGAACTCTTACAAAAATAATTATTTTCCTCATACATATCAGTTAAATCCACTTCCTTGCCTACCAGCTTTAGTTCCAGGTCATTCATCTGAGGCCAATAAAAATAATGTTAAGACTCCAACCATGGCCACTGGCTCTTCAGCTGGGATCTGCAGTCAGGGACTGTGTAATTGCTACCACCTATTCTTACCTAACTGTAGACTCTTGGAAAAAGAAATCTAAAATACTAGTAGGGGGTGGGGAAGAAGAATACGCAAAGAAGAGAGAACCATACAATAAGCCACTATGCTCATTGCTCAGTTATGACGATTGTCAACTCAGGGTCACTTCTGATCCATGCACACTTACACATCTCTCCCCTTATTATTTTGAAGCAAGTCTAACACACTTTTATTTATAAATATTTTAGCGTACGTTTATATACTAGGAAGACTCATTTAGAAGCAACACAATGCCATTAGCATACTTAAGTAACTAAGACCAATTACCCAATGCCAATAAATACCAGCGAGATGACTGAATTATGAAACTCAAAGCACAAGAGGCTTAAAACGTTGCAGAATAGTCCTCTCCCCCAACCCCGGCAGATAAGCCGGAGGACCCTAACAAAAAAATCCAGCTACAGATAAAGGCAAGCATCTTCCAAGATAAAGAAACTTACAATAAAAGCAATGCGGTTACAACCTCAGTTCCTGAAACCCAGTGAGGGAATAATGTTCTCCCCATTAGACAGACAAGGAAATGGAGGCACAGAGGGCTGTGCAGCAGCCAGAGAGAGGGGACTCACATACTCTGCTCTCTTTGTGTCTATCTATTATGTTTCTACACCTATGAATGGATACTTTGTTTTCATGGCTAAAAACTCAAGAAATTCAAAAAGGTACACATAGGTTCCTATTGTCCATCAGCTTGTAACTGTTCCCTCTGTCCATCATCCTGTAACTGTTCCCTCAGTCCATCATCCTGTAACTGTTCCCTCAGTCCATCATCCTGTAACTGTTCTCTCAGTCCATCATCCTGTAACCGTTTCCTCTGTCCATCATCCTATAACTGTTCCCGCTGTCCATCATCCTGTAACCGTTCCCGCTGTCCATCATCCTGTAACTGTTCCTGCTGACCATCGTCCTGTAACCGTTCCTGCTGTCCATCATTCTGTAACTGTTCTCGCTGTCCATCATCCTGTAACTGTTCCCGCTGTCCATCATCCTGTTCCTGTCTCCAAAGGTGACTAGTGTTTGCAGCTTGCTGAGCACCTTTCTGTAGCATTCCTTTTGCATATCTGGGCGAGCAAGAGGCCTGTCTTCATATTTTCGAAAGGAAGGCACTTGGGTGACTTTTTGCCCAGTATGTCTCTTTTGCAGAGAATCGTATAACTTCATTCTGTCCGCACACACATGGGCAAGCATGCCTGCGTTTCCGTGTTTCTACACCTTTGGATCTTAACGGCCATATAAATATTTAATATGGAGTTGGAACTTTTGTGCTTTCCTTGCCCATACTTTGAGCCTATGCATTCTGAAATCAATTCTGGCAGCTAATGTTGCCTCAGGCAATGCCCCAAAATGTACTTGAAAAGCAAACACCCTGAAATGTATTCCCTCAGATACTAGCAAAGTTTCAGTAATAACCCAACATTATAATCAAACAGTCTTTAGATTTTCTTCAGCTTATTATATCATTTAATAGCTATACTTCAACATGATACAAGAAGACAGAGATTGCCCCCTTTTTTTAAAAGCCATTCTATGAACCGATGCAGTGAAACACAAATAAAAGATAAGGATGGAGTCTATTTAAAATATTTCCTATGACAATTCCTAAGCACATTGTTTAGGGACCGTTATCACCATTATCTGTATAATATTTTAAGGTAGTGGTTCTCAACATTCCTAAGGCTACGGCCCTTTAATACAATTCTTCATGTTATGGTGACCCCCCTGAACCATAAAATTATTTTTATTGCTACTTCATAACTGTGATCATGCTACTGTTATGAATCATAATGCAAACATCTGATAGGCGGGATTTCTGACATACAACCCCAAGGGGGTTGGAAACCATAGGCTGAGTACCTCTGTTTTAAGGGGTCCTAAGTTGATATTGCCTTCATATGCCTGGTAGAAACAAACATAAACCCTCTTTAAGCCCAGGCTGCATATAAATTTGTACGTGTAAAGTTTCACGGGACATATGAAACCAATATTCTCTCTCTCTTTCTCTCTCTCCCCTCCCTCTCCTTCTCCCCCATTTCTCTCTTCCATTCCTTTCCATACACACAAAATGTGAATATATTCACTCAATAATATGGAAAAAAAGTACACCAAATATAAGAATTAAAAAGAAAAATAAACAACAGCAGCTACAGATAAAGACCCACAAATACAGGGATTCTGGGATTATCAAAGTATGACTAAAGAAAAATAAAGTCTTTGAAAAATATAAAGACTTGAAAAGGAACGAAAATATAAAAGAAATAAAGTGATATTGCGATGAGGTAAGATAATCTCGTGTCACTAGATTTCTAGAAAAGATAATAGAAAGAATAACAGAGAAACAGTATTTGAAGAAAACTGAGTTTTTAAAATAGTCAAAATAATATGAAAATTTTCAAATTGAATTGTTATCTTATTAAAAGACAGATTCGTGGCCTGGAGAGATGGCTCAGCGATTAAAGAACACTGTCTGCTCTTCCAAAGGTCCTGAGTTCAATTCCTGGTAACCACATTGTGGCTTGCAACCATCTATAATGTGATCTGATCCACACTTCTGGCATTCAGATGTACAGTCAATAAATAAAATCTTAAAAAAAAAAAAGACAGATTCTTAGATTCAGGCATCCCAACAAAGTTTTGGTCACTTTAAATGGAAATAGAAACCCAGAAACTGAAAGGGCAACAAAACAAACAAACAGAACGGGTGCACAGAACGACAGGAGTACAGCAAGGGAAAACATCCTGACAACCCGGTTCTCAGCAGCAACGTGGAAGCGATTCGGGAGCAGGACATTATTTGCTTTCGTTCTCTGTAGTAATGGCCACTGGACGTAGGGCTTGTGCAATTTTGGTAAGCGCTCAGTGACTGAGCCCTATCCTCAGTACCCAGGAATATGGTTTAAACATTTTAGAGATAAAAAACAAAAACAAACAAAAACAAAAAACCCCAGCAAAATCTTCCAAACTTCTCATCATAGTGTTGTTTACACAGCAAAATGTCATTTTAAAAGCAAGAAGAACTAGACAGTTCCCTACCTCCAAATCTTCACTGAGCAAACTCCTACGTGACAAATTTTGTGAAAAAGGAAGTGGATCTCAGAAGATGTGATTTTCAAAGAAATATACTAACAAGGAACAACAAAAAAAAATGTCTGGTATCTAAACATGAACAATGGATGAAATAACATCACGTTGCTGACTAAAAGAGCATTCAGGGGTGTCGCTGAACATTTGAACATAAGCATTTCTCACTTTCAGAATACAAATGTCAAATAAATTTAGACTTTTAAAAATAAAGACACATGTTACTATTTATAGGCTAAAGACTAAAACTACAAAACAAACAAAAAGGAAATATGGAGGGAGGAAAAAACTCTAACAACAACAACAACAAAAAAAAAAAACAAGAAAGGAGAAAAATTAAAAAAAAAGAAAAAGAAAACTTGGATCAATAGAATATGAAATGTAGAAGTGATTTTGAATAGATCAGTACAAAGTGCAGCAGGACTAAACCCATCAATTACAAGACTATAAAACTGAACTTAAAAAAAGCAATATTCTGTTTTACAAGAGCCACATTTGGCAAAAACTTAAGCACAGAACAGTATAGGCCAGACGGTGCTGGCGCACGCCTTTAATCCCAGTACTTGGAAGGCAGAGGCAGGTGGATTGCTGTGAGTTCAAGGCCAGCCTAGTCTACAAAGTGAGCCCAGGACAGCCAAGGCTACACAGGAAAACGGTGTCTTGAAAAACCAAAATAAAACAAAATAAAATAAAATAAACAAATAAAAGTCAGCATAGAAAACTAGATGATGGTAAGTCACATAAGAAAATGAACTAGAAAAAAAAAAAAAAAAAAGAAGAAACTGAACTAGAACTGTTTCAACAGAAAAGATGCCATGACTCTAAATGATGCAATAATATAGCTTCAGAATATGTGACAAAAATATCAACAAATTAGATCTGAAATTCTCCAATCCAAGCGTGCTTTAGAATCATGGGGAAGGATAGCTGGGACAGGAAGTGCTGGGCCTCACTCTGAGAGGTCCTGATCCAGTAGGACTGGAGTTAGGGTTGAGGATTGCATTATTAGATGTCAATATTACTGGTCCAAGAACCACATCATGTTCCAGAGAGATCTTAAATACATATGCATGCACGCACGTACAAATGCACCAAGATGTATACTAATATATAAGAATGTGTACTGAGTGGTATTCCATAGTGTAAATGTACCACAGTTTCTTTATCCATTCTTCTACTGAGGGACACTTAGGCTGTTTCCAGGTTATGGCTATTATGAATAAGGCCTCTATGAATATGGTTGAGCAAATGTTCTTGTTGTGTGCTGGAGCATCTTCTGGGTATATTCCAAGGAGTGGAATAGCTGGGTCTTGAGGAAGTCCTATTCCTAGTTTTCTGATATAGCGCCAGATAGATTTCCAAAGTGGCTGTACTAGTTTGCATTCCCACCAGCAATGAAGGAGTGTTCCTCTCTCTCCACGTCCTCCCCAGCATGTGGTGTCTCTTGAATAGAAGGTCCCCCTCAGTCACAGTCATAGGGAGGGGAGTAAGGGGAAAATGGGATGGAGGGAGGAATGGAAGGATACAAGGGATGGGATAACAATTGAGATGTAATATGAATAAATTAATAAAATATATTTAAAAAAGAATGTGTACTAATATAAGTCATCATAAATACTAACAATACCTCTCACGGCACAGTAGGAAACTATACATAACTCATAGGATGCCTAGGACACTGCATGATGACAAAGAATTAATGACAGTTATGCACATCCACAAGCCAAGTCTCAAGAACAGTGACAGAAGGAAAATCAAACCCTGACAAGGTACATAAAATTCATAAAATTACATAAAATTCAAGGCAGAACAAATTAAGACGTTGTTTTGTGATACATCTAGAGAGGATTGAAAAATCATTAAAGAAAGAAAACAAAATCATAGACAGCAGCAGTTCACTGAGGAGTTGGAATGGAAAGACACAATTTTGGAAAAGGAGCCTATATTGCGTTTGGTGGGAGGAGGTGAATTTTCGGATGCTTGGTTTTTTTTTTCTTTTTTCCTATGATCTACAGGCAAATGATGCTACATTTTGCATCTGTCATGACTCAAACATGAAATGTCCCCCAATGACCATAAGTTTGAATACTTGGTCCCTAATAGCGGTACTGTTTGGGAAGGCTTTGGAACCTTTGGGATGCAGGGCCTAGCTGGTGGGTCTGAGCCACTAGGAGTGGTTATGGGCAGGCTTTACTTCCAGTCAAGCCCTTTGCACCTTGTCCACCAAGATTAGAGGAGCATCTGTCATACACTTCTACTGTGGTGAACTTTACGATGCTCCCTCCTTCCAGCCCACCATAATGGATTGTTCCCTTTGAAGCTGTGAGCCAAAATAAGCCTTTGTGTCCTTGGGTTGTTTCTGTTAGATTTTCGATGTTTTACAGAGGAATGAGAAAGTGGAACATGGGGTTCACAGTGTATTTTTCAGGAAGCTGAAAGACCATTTAAAACACAAGGTATTGATTAAGTAGGACCAATCACTTCCACCCAAAGGGTCAAGAGCAGTTTCCACACGGAAGTGGGATTTGAGCTCTGAGTAGAAGTTTGATCCCTAAAGGCTGATGATGTACGGAGAGAGATAAGTTAACTTTGGCCAAATCTTACACCACCACCCCCACAAGAAGTAGGTCAGCCTGACAGGAGACACACAAGTTTGTGTGAAAGTTAGACACAATATTGAATTCAGCAAACACACAAGGGCAGAATCCCGAGGAAAAATGATACGTGGCAGGTAATTCTGGTAAGAGCAGAGCCACAGAAAGTCAGGGATGTGGCTGCTTCCTGTGTCTGCAGAGGAATTGCAAATAGTGTGGTTTACCAGAAACACTCAGGTGAAAAGTCAGTCTGGTTTTGCAGTCAGACCCTTCTCCACTGAAAATGAAACATCTTTGATTTTTCTTCTTCTTCTTCTTCTTCTAAAGATAGGACCAATGACAGCGTGTGGCCCTTGGATGAAGACCAAAAGCCACTACCTATTTTGCTTTTATTGATATGATTTGTGGTAAAATATGCATGAAAGGTTAAGTGTGCACTCCTGAGAGCTCGGTAGTGGAAACCACAGTCACTCTCCTCTGGCATGCCCACTCTAACGGCTACCACCTGGAGGAACTCCGAACATGGTAGGTTCTTCTGACTCTAACTTGTATTTTCTGAAGTACACAACTACACTTTTGCTTCTTGACTTAGGCTTATTTTCTCTATTAGGTAAAGACTTAGTTTTTCTGGTTGCCAGCCCTAAATACTGCACATTGGCAGCTTCTCGAACTCAAACCTTCCAACGTAAACATTCCCAGCTTTTGGCTACATCAAAAGTTTAGTGATGTCAGTCACAGGGACGTGTAAAGGATGCTTTCTGCTAAGCCACAAAGGACACTGTGACTGCGTTTTATTTCTTCATAAATTGGTCAGAGAGGATTAGTCATTTTGCATTATAAATATATGAAATTATAAGCAAAAAGCCACACATTTTGTCTTAAATTATATCAATGAAAAATAAAAAAATTGATGGCTTTTAATCTTCATACAAGGGCAGGACCTTGCCACTCCGACTGTTTATTTTGCATTCAACTCTAAGTTATCCTCAACTGTAGTGGGGTTTTAAAAATACTGCTCTATATTATCATATTCATCTGTGTAGGCTTGGTTTTCGTAACCAATACATTTTATTACGCCTTATTAACCGAGCATACCACTTATAACCTGACTGGACTAACCGAAAACAATATGAAAAGAGGATTAAGAAACACAACAAAACTATAAGGGTATTAGTCCCGAGGAACAATTCTCCCGGCAGGATTTCTTCTGCTGGAACCTGGAGTAACCAGGACCCGGAACCTCAGCAGGAGCTGGAGTCCTGAAGCCTACCCTAGAGCGGTTTTCTCTAGGACTATCTCAAAGTGGCGCGATGAACAGCCAAAACTATCCAAAGTTTCCAAAAGCCCCGCCTTCAGTTTTCGGCTCATTTATGTATCTCCTCCCAGAGTCTGTTCACGGGATCTTTTCAGCTGGCAACAATCAAGCTCCCGTACGAGGTGGTTGGTCTTCTAGTGGATTAACATCAACCGTTCTCTCACAAGTCTGTTCTGATCCCACACTTGGGATCATAAAAAACAGGTTTATCGGCCTAGTGGCACTCAGAGGAAGGATGGCAGGCTACCAAGAAGACTTGATACCCTATGAGCATATTCAGGGGGAAGAGGTCCCCCTCAGTCACAGTCATAGGGGAGGGGAGTAAGGGGAAAATGGGAGGGAGGGACGAATGGGAGGATACAAGGGATGGGATAACAAGTGAGATAAAATATGGATAAATTAATAAAATATATTTAAAAAAAGGTTTATCTCTCCTTCACATTTGGAATTTTCTATGTTTTGTTTTCCTCTTGGCATACTAGTCTTCCACTTCCAAAATGATTGGCTGAAGGGTTCCTATCTCAGAACTCCAATCCTATCCTGGGAAATCTTGCTACTCTTCTTGTTTCTTTTCCCTTGTTGGATACTATATTCCATTTTCTCCTGTGTGCCTCAGCCGAGGACTGTCAGTTGCTTCTGGATACAAAGTCTGTCTGGTTTTCCAGAGACCTCTAAAGTCTTCTACCCTTACATCTTGCCTGGTGGATCATCTATCTTGGAGAGACTCCGTCAGTGGCTGGAGTGATAGACAGGGAGTTATGGTGCTAGCTACCCTGGGAACAGATTTATTATTCGGCCTGCCTTCCACAGAAAGTCTTTCTTTTACCTCCAAATGCCTAGGCTCTAAAGAGTAGCCCTCTTCAGTGTAGATACATGAAGAGAAAGCCATATTATAAGACCATAAAACTATCAAGATTATAAAAGAGATTAAATTAGTTACATTTCATAGTCAACGGCTATTTATCGAGTGCCTAATGTGTCCGAAGCTCCACACTGGCAGTTTGACTGGATGCATACTTCCTTACCAAATCCCTTGGAGTTGGAATCCATGGTTGAGAGGGTGGGGGTGGGGAGAGTCACCTTTGGTACAAATCCCAGGAAGCTGTGCTGACCCACAGGTTCGGACACTCATTACAAGGTAAGTGAACTGTTCCCACAATACATATTTTGACTGGAATGGCTGACAGACCACTGTGGTCATTAGGCATTTTCTCAAGAAATGAAAGAAGTGAGCCTGTTGCTTTGCCAACAATCAACTAGTTGGAAATCTACGGAGCTTTCGAGGACTCCCATCCATCGCCATGAGCTCGACCACGTGCTGGGCTGAAAGGCAACGCTCATGAGATTGGTGATGAGGCTAACAGTTGTGAGCTTTAATATTAAAATGATAATTTAATCAATAAGGTATGTCAGGCATTGAAAGAACAGCAAAGTTTGATAAACCAATTTCCAGTGACCAAAGCATGAATAAAAGGAAAACAAAGCAGAAAATGACAAAGACGACAAAATAATTTGCATTTGACAAAATATTTTTTAAAAACTACTAAGGAGTGAGGGTGAGGTTGGGATAGTATTTTTAAAAAGTGTCCACAACTATCTTAAAGGGTCAGTACTCTACTTCAGCTTTACTCTACTTATTACTGTAGAGTTTTTCCATATCTATTAAGCAAAAGAGTACAAAACAAACAGATTTGGAGAGCCAGCATTTTTCTGTCATTTGATATTAAAAATAAAAGGCAACATTGCTGTTTTACCTCCCTATTTTGTAGAGTTATTTAATTTTGTGTATATGTATGCACATATATGTATCTTTGAGGGAATGTGCACACATGTGTGTAGGTGCCCCAGGATCCCAGAAGAACGTTTGATACGGTCCACAGATGGACAGTCCTGAACTACCCTGCATGAGTTCTAAGAACTGAACTCAGGTCCTGCAAGAGCAGTGTGTGTTTTTAACTGCTGAGCCATCTCTCCAGCCTCACTTCTCACTATTTTGAAACACATTTATTTGTATAGCACACGTAATGGTCCTCAAATAGAGGAGAATATTGCTCACCTTCCCTTCTATGAACTGCTGGCAATTATTCATAGACATTATTGATTGCAGCAATGGGTATAAAGTGTGAGGAAAGCACTTCTGAAATGTGATGAGCAGAGGTGACAAGAGATGCTGCCGCACCTCTGCATGCGGGGTGGGGGGGTGGGGGGAGGAAAAGAAGTGAAGGTGACAAAACTCTGGAATGATGGGAGATATACGGACGCTGCCCATCAAAACGGGACAGTACAGTAGAGTCAGCTCACCAAATCTAAATTCCACCCTTTCAGGCTAAGACAGGAGATCACACAGAATAATGAGCCTGAGCCCAGCTCTCTTCTTATTCACTATCTCACATCAAAGCAGAAGGAGATCCGGAACGTTAAATATGAGTAAACCCTGTGCACTAACTGCTGCTGGAGCGGCTTAGGCAGCAGGAATGGGTCAGGCTGCCCTATGAGTCCTCCGCGAACTGTGGCTGCTTTGGCTGCTCACGTGTGACAGACACCATCTCTATCTGTTCACACTCACTTTTTAAAGTTTAAAAAAAAAAATCACATTTAATTTATTTATGAGTGTGTGCGTCGGTCACATTGTGCTTGTGGAGGTCAGAGGACAACTTGTGGGAGCTGGTTGTCACCTTCCACTTTGTGGGTTCAAGGGTGGGGGGTTTAATTCAAGTCATCAGGCTTTGGCAGGAGGCGCTGTACCCACTCAGCCATCTCACAGGCCTCCCAACCCAGTTTTAAGAGTACTTTTTTTTTTTTTAAACTAAGGTTGAATCCTACATGATAAGGGCCTAATTTACACAAAAAAGGAGAAACCCATTTGAACGCATCACTAGCAGAGGTGGGTGCAGAAAGCATCCTGCTAGTGGTTTCCTACCTATGGGCAGAGTGCCTTTTCTGAGCACACACTTGGAAAGCCAGTCAGTAAAGCCATTTTATCCTGTGCCTCGCGAGGGGAGCTCTTGAAAGTGCTTTACAAATGTGCACGACTTAGTTTACTCCTGTGACATTCATGTCCTTTCATAGCCATGAAAACTCCATTTCTGATAAACTCTCTCAATTATTCACATGGTTGATGCATACATTTCAAAACATTCAGCCACAACTTGGATCTAATTCGTTGATACTTTGAGTACTGCCAAAAGGTTTTTGTTTGTTTCTTTGTTTTTTTGTTTTTGTTTTTGTTTTTAATTCAGGAGTGAATTGGCTGTTTCAACAGCAAATCTTTAACAAAAAAAAATCTGCAGAATAAAGCCAACTGGAAAAATATTTATGTTTCAGTTTTTAGCTGTTGACATAGGGGGGCATTCCATCTATGTGCTTTTAAATAGCTTGGTCCACATGGAGGGTCAGTGGGAAGGCTTTTCTCCTTCTCATCATGTCTTTCCTTTCTTTGTTGGCTCAGATTTAGGTGGAAAGCTCAGTGACCCGATGGGATGCTTAAAAAAAAAAAACACAAAAACCATTGTGATATACCATTGTCCAAGTAAAAATGAAGGGGAAGTGTAGCATCTATCCTGGGCATCCCATTAAAAGCAGAAGAAAACTGACAACAGAGAAGATGTTGATGTTGATGTTGTTGGAGATGATGGAAGTGATTGCAGTTAATTGTGTTTCATTCTCTGATGGAGCTAAGGTACCTCTTGGCCCACTTCACCGCTCTACAAGGCCAAGAGAGTTTTTGTTAGGTTTTCTATTTTTCGGTAATAGTTAGTTGAGATCAGTGATTGAAACCAATTTTATCCATCTTTTAAGAGCCATACTCTTAATCAAAATATTACACAGGACCAGCTTTTAAAACTGGGTTGTAACCCAACGGGGGGTGGGGGGGTGGGCCACCTATTTAAAAGTAGACGGTCACAAACTGTAGCAACAATAAAAGGTTTCTGAATGTGCAACAGCCAATTAATTAATTAATTAATTAATTCAAAATTACATGGTGGTGAGAAATACAGCTCAACAAGGCCAATAGCCACACCTAGAAATCAATGGTTGCTCAACACCATCTCCGGCCTTTACATTCTTTCTGTGATGGTCCCTGAGTTTTGAAGGGGGTTGTACAGCTATCCCATTGACGACTGGGCATTTAACAATCATTCATTCTCATTCTTCGACCAGTCGTGAGTCTCTGCAGTTAAGTTTGAATACTTTGAAACGCAGCCAAGTTGGCAGCAGCACAGATCTGTGGGTGCAAACATAACTTTTTAGAAGGCAAATGGATGAGCATGTCTCTTTAGCAAAGAAACAGCGGTAACTTCCCTAGGACCTCTCCAGCCACAGGCTTTTAATTGCATTTACAATCCCAGAAGTGAATTCTGTCCTTTGGGGGGTGGGGCGTGGGAGGAGGGAGCTCAAATGAATCAGAAAGCAGTTGGTTACTTCCCTAACAGACTTGCCACTGTTGTATCCGTCAGCTCATCTTCCCTGTTTGATGGGTATTGTTGCACATGGGTTCACAGCTAAATAACAATGCTGGTAACAGTTGAAATCAGCTGCCTGGGTAGTACCTTCTGGCACAGTGAGAATAATCCAACAGGGAAGAAGCTTCCAGGCCAGTTTCAGCTTGTTTTCTCTTTTTGAAGTAGAGCAGTCATCATTTCATATTTCCTAAACTTTCTGGCTAAGAATACTCTAAAGTTGGAATTATAAAAAAAAATTTTTAACCCGGGCATAAAAAGAATAAATCAACTAGCGCACATACAGTCACCACCACAGCGTTTTGCTGGCAATGGCTGTGGCAAGGTTTACAGCGTAAACTTGTTCAACAGACCTGTCTCAAACGTCCTTGTGGACAATATTCTACTGGCCTCAGCTAAAACTAAAAAAGCACGTGACAGGCTCCAACTGTCAGCTCTTTCCATGGTGAAGAAGGATAGTTCAAGGGATAGGACCACAGAAGGAATTACCTGCTAGAAAAACATTTCCTTTGCCTTGGGAAAGGTAATTCCGTTCTCACGGTTTGCTGGAGAATCCTGGTTCAGTAGTGAGTCTCCCCACTGTGGTGTCATATCAGCAGTTATTTTAATATAAACTTAAGATGTGTTCCCCACTGAGAAGTCAGAAATAATAGTTGGATTCTATTGTGTCTTTATTTCTTTCACTTAAAATTTTAATTTAAACTTGGTTAAGGAATAAATGTACTTCTCCAAATGGCTGGCCTGTTTTTTACACATTGCTTTCTAAATGACATATTATCATCTACTAATTGGAGGCTCACATTTATCATAGATTGAGAGCAAAAGCCTAAGGTTTTTTCCTATAATTTCCCTTGTGCTTGATTGGTTCATCTGTTTATTTCTACATAAAATCACATCTAGTAATTCTTAATAGTTTAGTGGCTATTATCTGTAAAATATGGCAATTTTGTAAAAATCTCCTTACTAATTTTGTTAGATAAAATCATAGATTATATTGTGTAGAGACCTACAATGATAACAATCTTTTCTTTCTTTCTTTCTTTCTTTCTTTCTTTCTTTCTTTCTTTCTTTCAGTCTTTCCTTCTTTTTCTGAAAAAGGATTTCTCTGTTGTAGCTTTGGCTGTCCAGGACTGGTTTTGTAGACCAGTCTGGCCTCGAACTCACAGAGATCCACCTTCCTCTGCCTCCCTGAGTGCTGAGGTGGCAGGCATGATCCACTACACCTGGCAGTGATACAACCTTTGTGAATTGTCACCCATGATGGGACTTTTCATCTGTGAGGCTGTCTCTGAACAAGTCACTTAAGTTCCCCAAAGTACCCATTTCCCATGCTTCCCAACGAACTCAGTGGTTCACCAAGATGGAGCTGGGTGAAATAATTTCTTTGGTCTGTGGAGAACAAATGCTTGTTCACATTTGCCCAGGAAAAGACATGTGACACCTTTCCTGGACATAGAGGACAGCAGTGAATCTAACTTGCCAGTATCAACTACGACATGGAAGCTAAATAACATTTAGAGGTATTAATTAGGATTCTGTTGGTGATCTAAAGTGATGTAAAAATAAAATTGTGTATTCATTAAGTGATCAGAAAAGTTTCTAAATTTTTCTGCAGTGGTAGGAAACTTTCCTCACTGAATATATTTAACAGAAGTTAATGTTATCACACCCCCACCCCATCGTGTTTATATTCTATGTCAGTTTTACTGTTGTGGGTTTAACTTAACAACAAACTACCTTGTTTTCCTTCAGTGCCCATATGGTGTTCCATATTTGAGTATTTCATGTTGTATTTAGCTAGTTCCCTAATAGTAGATACTTAGATTATTCCAGGTGATTTTCAACTACTATTAACTAAAAAGCATTAACTTTATACTTGACTTTTACTATAAGTTACTCATTGAATTGCTGTGCTAAAGATAGCCATGGGGGTGGGTTCCTTTAATCCCAGCACTCTGGAGGCAGGACGGCCTGGGCTGATTTGGTTCTTTCGAGACAGAGTTTCTCTGTGTAGCCTTGGCTGTCCTGGACTTGCTTTGTAGACCAGGCTGGACTCGAACTCACCGCGATCTGCCTGCTTCTGCCTCCTGAGTACTGGGATTAAAGGCGTGTGCCACCAAGTCTGGCTTGATAGCCAGGGCTATCAAGCTCTGTTTCATAAAAAATGAAAATAGAATTGCTGTATTAAGATATCTTCCTTCCTTCCTTCCTTCCTTTCTTCCTTTCTTCCTTCCTTCCTTCCTCCTTTTTTATTTTTATTTTTTATTTTATTTTTTATTTTTTTGAGACAGGGTTTCTCTGTGTAGCCTTGGCTGTCCTGGACTCCCTTTGTAGACCAGGCTGGCCTCGAACTCACAGCGATCCGCCTGCCTCTGCCTCCCAAAGTGCTGGGATTAAAGGCGTGCGCCACCACGCCCGGCTTTTTTTTTTTTTTAAAGCACATTGCTATCCCAAGAGGTTATGGGGTTCCTACCAAAACACATGCCAGAGTGGCTACATCTCCATATATGTACAACAGATATGCTATCAAGACTGCATGCCTGATACTTGAATGTGCATGTATGTGATTCTATGATGAATGTATGTGATTCTATGATGAATGTATGTGATTCTATGATGAATGAGAATGAGCACCTCCTAAGTGTTTAGAATATTGCTGTTTTTCTTTTCTTTTCTTTTCTTTTCTTTTTTTTTTTTTTTGAGGCAAAGTTTCTCCGTGTAGCTCTGGCTGTCCCAGACTCCATTTAGAGACCAGGCTGGCCTCGAACTCACAGAGATCTGCCTGCCTCTGCCTCCCCAGTACTGGGATTAAAGCTGTGCGCCACCATGCTCAGCTTCTACCGCATTTTGAAAGGGAATTATCTTTGAACATTTCAAATATTTAGTTTAAAAAATAGATTCTTAATAACTATTATGGAAGTCAGCCCTTGTTACATATTTTTCTTGATTAATAATTTTTCTATTTATTTTGTTTGTGGTATTTTTTAATATGGAAAATTTGACTTTTATGTTCTAATTTTTCAATCTCAAGTATATTTTGTAGATTCATTTCATACATAAAAATATTTCATGCTTTAATGTTATATAAACATTCTATCTTTTTAATATTTTAATGAAATTTTACATTAAAATATTTAATCTCTGTTATAAATATTTTAACATAGCATTGATTAGATCTCTCCCGACATCATTATTTAATTAATCTCAACTTCCTTTATATGACTTTAAAAATCATTTTAGTCATGACTTCCTGAATAGAAAATAATATTTGGCCAAGATTAGATTTCCTGGTTAAATTTTATACTAAAGTATTGTAGAAATGTAACTTCAACAGTGCATTAACAGAAAAATACTCCTCTAAATGGACAAAGAAAGTCTCAGAAATGTAAATGGAGATGTTTTAGGAAATAATGCTTTAGCGGGTATCTACATTTCTGTGTGGGAAATCAATCTATTAGATTTGCACCCCCTTTTCTGGAATCCGTTCTGAAGGACCACACATTTCACCTAGGGTACATTTTTTTTATTTTTATCTTTTTTTTCTTTTACATTACTATTGTTTG
Organism: Acomys minous; assembly: GCF_964271855.1. Taxonomy (NCBI): domain Eukaryota; kingdom Metazoa; phylum Chordata; class Mammalia; order Rodentia; family Muridae; genus Acomys; species Acomys minous. Next base: position 95,038,297 of record NC_140492.1, on the reverse strand, counting down.
TATTTACTTTAAAGGACTGACTGTTTCCCTCTCCTCTGTCCCAGCGACTTTTTTTTTTTTATACTTCAGTTTCGTCTTGATAAGATTAGCTAGCAGCTTCCCTCTTCTACTGAATTTTTTGTTCTCAGATTTACTTCTTCTGCTTTATCATACTTTTGGTTTATAATTAATTACCCGATGCCTTTATATTTTTACTGGATTTCTTTGGTAGGTTATTTCGTAAGCTGCTGAAGCAGTTCTTTGTTTCTCACTTATCTTATTGAATTAATTAATCAGCTGGGTATTGGGCTGAGATTTCTCCAGTGTTCTGGTGTTCTGGGTTCCTATGCATGCAAACAAATCTATTAGGATAGAACCAGTAAACCAAACCTTACTTAGCTTGGCCAATGAGAAAGCACCAACTATCTTCTGTCTTGGGACTTTCACTAGCTGACACCAAATAAAGCCACTGGAGAGCTGCATGCACCCATGCGGTGTAGTTTGCTTCTGTATTGTGTTTAAGAGCCTGTTGTTCACAGTAAGTGGAGTTCTCTGTATTTCTGTCATCCTAAGTGCTGTCTGATTCAGAGTTTTTTTTAATGCTCCACGACACTCTGTTCAAGTGGTTGTGTCTAAAGTTTCCTTTTTAACAATGTAATATTAATTTTCTGTCAGCCCTGCAAGGCTTATTACGGCTTCTACTATGAGCACATTAGCCTCATTCTTGCTTTCTGATCGGATTTCTCTTCTGTTCCATTAGTTAGAAAATGTTTCCAATTTCTGAGATGTAGGGATATTTTTGTTGTTGCTGCTGTTGTTTTATTCCATAGTTTTCAACGTGAAAGTGATCAGGTCATGTCTAAAAAGTATTTAAATGAATTTAGTTCTCTGAATTCTTGATATCTCTAGAGGATAAAAATATCTTGGAATCCCCATTCTGACCTTCTGGAAAGGGTGAAAGGGCAACAGAGGCAGAAACGTGGCAGGGCCTGTAGGCTAAGTGTTAGAGCAGGTTATGAGCTCTGTACAGTGGGCAAGGGTGGAGGGGCTTTACTCATGGTGAGCCAACGCTGGGGTCTTGTGGTGCCGCGTAGGAAAGAGGGACAAAGGGACAGTCTGTATTGTTCCACTAAAGGGGATTTTTAAAGAATACATGAGAAAAAAAAACAAAAAACCTCAGTGCGCAGATACAGAAATCCCCAGGGAAGAACCAAGATGGCGTAAAACGACAAGGCTAAGTGTTTTGTCCTGTGGGCGTTGATTTCCTGGTTTCTCTCATTCTTCAGATCTAGTTTCACTGTCCGGTTATAAAGCTGGGCCTTCGGGGGTGGGGGTGGGGGTGGGGGTCAGAGCAAGTGGGTGACTATGACTGCAACTTGTACAAGAGGGCAACAGAAGCTGCCAGTGCAAAGCTGATTTGTCTGGATTGGGCTTTCAAGATCTTAAGGCAAATTGTGTGATGTCTAAGGAAAAGGCAGGAGAGCAAAAACCACAGGGCGCAGTGTCATGGGGGTGGGTGGGCTACGAAACTGGGAATAGAGCTTCTGCTTTATCCGTAAGTATTCATGGGATCTGGGATCAGATTGCTGATACTGGCTAAAGATCTCAATTTCTCAGGGGGAAAATATGTGATGAGAGCACACTTTGTGCCCTTTTCTGAAACATGGCAAGAGTTCCAGGTAGAGTCAACGCACGTGGCTTTTGCTCTGTTTCTTCCGTTTATTTAACCATGGGCAAATTACCTGATCCTTTCAAGGACTGATTTCCTCCTGCGCAAAATTAGAATAATGATGTTGCTGTGAAGTGTGTTGTGATGATTAAATCAGGTAACTGAATCAAACACAGCGCCTAATAAGCTGAGGAAACCTCCTACGAGTGATGTTTGGTATCAGTGGCCGGTAAATAGTCAAACAGTGCTAGACATGGTGGCCCATGCCTTTCATCTCTGCTCTCCAAAGACCCATCTCTGAATTCAAGACCAGCCTGGTCTACAGAATGGGTTCCAGGGCAGCTAGGGCTACCCAGAAAAACCTGACTGGAAAAACAAACAAACAAACAAACAAACACAAAGCAACAACAGAAAAGCAAACAGATAAATGAAGAAATAGTCCTTGGATAGTTATGGCTGGGTTTATTTTAAGCAAGTTTGTTCAATTTTGCCCTTGTCTTCAGCTTCCTTGTTCAGGCAAATTGTCAGTTTTGGGGAGAAGCTGTCACAGGGAGACATCACAATTTGTCCCATCAGCAGTTTCCTCAAGAGCATAACAAAAGGGTTAGCTGGCTGAATTTCCCTTCCCTCTCACTTCTGACTCATCCTTGTTACCACCGGGAATCTTGGGTTTCTGTCTAGTGCTCTGAATTGTACATGCTCTGGGACACACAAAGCCTACACTTCCCTTACTTCTGGATGCCCTATCAAATCAGCATTAGCTCGTAGTCAAATGTAGACATGGTCATACACCTTTCATTCTTCTATATTTATTCCAGGTTTCTTTCTGACTTGATGCTACTGTGGTCACCATTTCCAAAGCTCGTAAATTAGATGATTCCTGAGATCCCGTAGTCACATAAAAAAAAAAATCAACTGGCCAATAACGTTGGTTGAACAATGCTTGAAGCCGTCATATGTCTTTTCTTGACTGAGGGAGAGGTAAAGGTGTAATACCAATAAGGTTTTGGTGCCAGGCACCAGTAAGTTGCACGGTTGGCTGACAACACCAATGGTGTGACCTAGAGCTAGTAATGATGTCATCTGTATAGCCTAATACTATCCTATTCATATTACAGAGAAAATTGAATGAAATAATGATGTGAAAAGGCCTGATAGGTGTCTTTTCCTCTTTCTCATAGGGGTATATCGATCACGTGAGGATTACAAGATCATGGGACTTGAAGTTTTTGATTGAGTAGTACAGCTGAATGACATTACTGTCTGGTGCTATATACGTACACCCCCCCACCCCCCCACCCCCACATGCACACACATACAGATGCTTTAAGTTAGAAAAGACATTTCAGTGATTTAGGACTTCTGTTATATTCAGGACTATGTCTCCTCCTATCATTAAGAATTCCTTTATTTTACCTAATTTCTGATTTGTGCCACACAAAGAGGGGTGCTTTGGAGGTTGCTTGGGAATAACTTGGCACTGGAGAAGGGGCAGGAGGAAAGTGTGAAGCTCTAAGGATGCACCTATGTGCTGGCACAAAGGAAATAATGAGAAGAAATTTAGGACAAGTTGATAAACAGGAAGTAAACATAATTTGCTCCGATCAACTTATGGTAGATCGTCTTTAAAAAAACTGAAAAAATTCCTCAAGCACAGATTTAGAGAGATGCTCTTTCAGGCTTTGTGAAATAAAAAGGAAAAGCAAAATAACCAAAAAATCTAAGTGCCCAAGTGCTGGTTAACCGGGAGTTGGCTCTACAAAGAACAAAAACATCTGTTGGCTTCCTTGAAGGAAAAACAATCCCTTTGGGTTTTTACTGCAACAAATTCTGTTCTCAATTTTCTGCTTGGGAGTCATCCAGGAAAAAAATGACCTCTCCCATTCTGGTAATGAATTTCTATTCCCTTTTGAACTTTAAATATGTTAATTTAATCCCCAGATGGTCACCAAAAATATGTATTGTCAAACCCTCAATCTTGATGTATGCTCCAAGGCTTGCCCCTGCCCTGGTACTCCTTTGCTCTGTTCCAAACATAGAGTTCACCAAGGGGAAGATGGCCTGGCCAGGTCCAGTCCAGGCCTGCACTTCCAGTGTTTACAAGAATTTTGCTCTTTTGTCACGATGTCCCTTCACTGAGTGGAAGTGTTCCCAACCCTTCAACAATGTCAGAGATTGGCTAGGAACAGTCCGTGGAATGCTATCAAAACCACACTACTTCTCTTTCTGGATTAGAAGTCACCAGCATTTGGAACACATTATCTTACAATATAGCGAGTGTCTCCCAACTAGGAGGTAAATTATTTGTGAGTTAATTCAAGTGTGTACCTTCACAAGGACAAAAAATGATGTAGTAAATTAACCTGAAAGTGAAGGGTCTGAAGGGACACTGGGTCTATGTGGGGATCTGTAGGTACAGACATGGTTTCGGTCTAATGTGATGCTGTCCTTTGTTGATGTTCACTGTTAGTGGTCAGAACACATCATTTGTTTTTTTTTTTAATTTTTTTTATTTTTTTTATTTTTTTTATTTTTATTTATTTTTATTTATTTTTATTTATTTTTTTAATTAATTTATTCATATTACATCTTGATTGTTAGCCCTTCCCCTGTTTCCTCCCATTCCTCCCTCCCTCCCACTTCCCCCCTTCTCCCCTCCCCTATGTCTGTGATTGAGGGAGACTTCTTCCCCCTATGTATGCTCTAAGATTATTGAGTCTCTTCTTGGTAACTTGCTATCCTTCTTCTGAGTGCCACCAGGCCTCCCCATCCAGGGGACATGGTCAGAAAAGGGGCACCAGAGTTCACGTGAGAATCAGATCTCACTCTCCACTCAACAGTGGAGAATATCGTGTTCGTCGGCTAGGTCTTGGTAGGGGTTCAAAGTTTACTGCCTATTTCTCCTTGGCTGGTGCCTTAGTTTGAGGAGGACCCCAGGACCCAGATCTGCCTGTCATAAGGCGGTGAGCCAGCTCTCTAACATGGGGTTCACTGCCGTGTGTTACGCTCTGGGCCCTGCACTGAAGGGGGGGAGTTTGGAGCCTATAGGAGGTTTGCCCCTGTCTCCAATGTCATCTAAGCCTCCTCTCTCAAGCCATCCAAAACCTTGTAGCTTTTTGCAAGGAGATTGAAAGAGCACATGTGCAATTATATATGGACATCCAAGCATCAGCAGCACAAGCTTTTATGTACACAGAATATGAACGTCTGAGGGTGTGGTGGAACTATTCAACACTGTTTTTGATCCATGATACTGTGTGGGTATTTTGTACGGGGATACCCAGACAGCAAGTCACACACTTCTCTTTAAGAAATAAATAGCTCAGAAGAGTGGATGAGACAAGCACACATTGTCATAACATGAAGACGTTAGGCTGGGCACATGGGTTTGGCCATTTTCCATAGTCAGTGAGAATTTTCAGGTTTCTGCCTACATATTTGTTCTCATTCTTGTTCTGCAAGCATTGGAATTGAGCTATACCATCAAAATAAAGACAAGATATTACCAGAAAAAAAAAAAAGAGCCATGGGCATCAACATAGGTATTTTTGATGCCGCAAATTTGCTTAAAAAAAAAAACTTACTTCGAAGTCCTGGCATCTTTAGCTCCTCAGGCTCTTTCTCTTTGGTAACTTTGGTCACTTCTCTTTGGCTGCTTCCATTGGTAGGTTCACTTTGGGTTGTAATAACTGAAACTTTATCTCCTCTAACACATTAAGGTATGATTTACCAATTGTTCGTCAACTTCTAACCTTTCTGCTCTCTTCTGTCCTTATTCGTACTGTGCTTACAACTCAAGTGTTTCCTTTCAGCCTACCAGGCCCTCTTTCCTGATTGACAGTCCTTAGCTGTGGCTTTGGTTCTTTTCTTATCCAGACTGGGCACGAATCCATCACCATCCGTTGTCTTTCTGCGGCATCTGCCTCCCCACTCTCCAGCCTGGGGCCAGCCTGGTTATTTGCTAGTTTTAATTTGTTCATTGACTATCCACTGTTGCCCCTAAGCAATTAGGACCCTCCAATCCCACCCTGTCCTTTTGGTAATGTGTATCATTCAAAAGTCTGCCCATCTTTAGTCTCCTTCTCCACCCAGATGAGCACTCTCCAGTCTCTTAAGCTGCCCTTGCAATCATTGCTGGGCCCTGACTCACAGCAGCAATTGAAGGCCCCTCAGATGATAGACAGGAAACAGAAGGACTCTATTTTATGGCATACTTATCTCCTTAGCACCCCACCTCCTTATCAGCTACAGTGAAAGAGCTGTTCCTTTCCTGACCAGTGCCTAATCTTTCTGTGTTGCTGACACCACCTGTGCAGGATTATATAATGTAGAAAATGGTGATTCCACCTGTCACCTGTGCTTTTTACACCTTGCTTGCCAATGGCATGCCTTAGATAACTATGTCCCAACATCTGCCCTCAGAATCGCATCACCTGAATCATCTCCATGGAATCATTATTACATGAATTTGGGGCAAGTGAAAAGAACACTTGAAACATCGTGTGTGACATGCTACATGCTTCAAGACTCCACTTTGGACACTCTGTTGCCGAGCGACCCAAGATTTATACTCCTTATTCAATATATATATATATATTTATTTATTTAATTTCCTGTTAGTCCTTATCAAACCAAGATTCAGAGAACAAGGTCTACATTTACCCAAACATGGAACAATGGAGTCCAATCTCAGTCTGCAAATAATCCCGTGATAGGAGGGGAGGAAGGATATCAGAAGCAACGTTAATGAAACCTCAACTTCAGAAGATAGCCAACAAAGGAGAATTATCTTTAAGGATAGGAAGCCCTTTGCTGTGACCCAATCTATTTCAGCAACAATAGACTAAATTTACACGTGAGCCTGACCCAGAGCCTTTCAGTGTAATTGCTCAGTCTTCCCTAGCAGGAAGGAGTGCTCTGGGTGGGTGAAATTTTCAGCACCCTGAAGAGAAGCATGCACACTATCAGATATACGAAGACAAAGTAGTCATCAAATAGAGCCAAACTTGTAAGCCATCCTGGGGAGAATCATGTAATTTTAAGCCGATGAAGCTCTTCTTGTTGGTTTCTGTCACGGACACATGCTTGTGAGTGGCGCACAAGCTTTCTAATCTGCTTGCTCAAGATCCTTCTCCTGAGCTGCTAATAGTTCCTTCTTAGCCAGAAAGAACTGAAACCTTGGGAAAGAAGAATTTAGGGTCTAGAGTTCATGCCACGGGAGTTTCCTAATACCCTCATCTCCTCCTACTGTGAAAAACTCCCCCAACTGTGAGAAATTCTCCCCCAACAGAGGCAGCATAGCCTGATTCTCAGTAAGGAGTCAGGCAACCTTTGGACTTGAGCCAAAGTTCAGATATCCTTTTTTTTTTTCCCAGATATCTTTTTTAAGCCTTGGGTTCCTTGTGTGTAAGCTGGGCTAACAGTAGGATTTGCCTCAAAGAGTTGTTTCAAGGGTTGGTTCTCATGTCTTTAGTGGTATAAATAACACTTTCAACTATGATCTGTGCATAGTAGTATTTTCGTCATCCCACCCAAGACCCCAATCAGTTCCATTTTGGGAAGGATACTTGCCACTAGGAATGATGGTACAGGTCATGCCTGAGTCCAAGAGGGTGAAAGGAAATCACAGTGGCTGCTTGAATGTACCAGCATGACATTAGCAGACCTTGTTCCCTTCGGCCCAAACACAAGGAGCAGCCAGTTCTTTGTGGTAGGAAACTCTGAGGTCTTCCTGGACTGGGTTACCCACAGAGGAATGGCTCACGGGAGAAGCACAGTGCAGAGAGAGGACAGGCCTGGTGGGGGAACACCCAATGGGGATTTCAATCCTAAGTGGGGAACGATGAAGCAAGGTAGGTCTTAGTTTGCAGAAGGCAGATCATGAACATGTCTTTCCACCCAATAAAATCAAACATCCGTTCTCAACAGTTTCTGTGGTTGTGCACAGTAGCTATGCCAACAGCCGTGTATAATAAACATGACTGCGTCTGTATTTATCTTCAAACGCATTCGTTTCTCTCGGTTTTGAATGACTGGCTATCGGATGGAAGCGATTCCAAGGATGGTGGCTTTATTTTAGCTCTCTGCTCAGGGGATACACTTAATGGACACTAAGGGGAGGAAGAAGTGGTGGAGGGCAGCATCCTCCAAGGTTGTGGGACCTTGTGGCACACCTCTTCACACCTCAGCAGATCCAGAAGTAGAGATCTCTGGGAGAAGGAGGGTGGGGCTATAACGCTCAAACCCTCCACTTATGGCCTAGTGTATTCTAGCCAGCTAGGGCTCCTTTCCAAAAGGTCCCACGGGTTCTTAAAACAGGGCCACCAGCAGGGCATGGCTTGTTCAAATACAAGCGCCGGCGCAAAGCCTTTCACACTCAGACCACAACAAATAGAACAATATTGATAACTCCAATATATTACCTCTATCTGTCATTTTTAATCTCTATCTAGAATGAATGGAAAAACTATTTAGTGAAGTGTTTACACAAACTATGTTTGGGTGGGGAAGCTATGAAGGCTTGTAAATCTTATTTTGTCATTTTGCTGTGTTTTCTGATGAGAATCTATCTCATTTATAATAAGACAATGTTAGAATATTGGTCTGGCCGAGCAGTGGTGTTGCACGCCTTTAATTCCAGTACTTGGGAGGCAGGTATATCTTTGTGAATTTGAGGTCAGTGTGGTGTACAAAGTGAGTACCAGGATAGCCAGGGCTGTATAGAGAAACTCTGTCTTGAAAAAAGAAAAAAAGAAAAGAAAAAAGGAAGGAAAGAAGGAGAGATGGAAGCAAGGGAAGAAGGAAGGAAGGAAGGAAGGAAGGAAGGAAGGAAGGAAGGGAAAACATTGAGATTGTCCTAATCATTTTCAAGTTTCTTTATCTCTGGTAAGAAACTTCAGGGAGGACAGAGAGTGCCACTGCTGGGGAGGGATGGGCTGTCCAGGTTGTATAGGTCACTAAATCTACTTCTAGATTCCCAACTCTGCTATTAATTTTTTTCTCTTACAGACTTTCTTTCCAGGTTATGTTCGGTATAGCCTGGTTCATTAATAAATAAAATGAAGAGCATTTCATCTCACTCTTTGTTTATATTTCAGCTTTTCTTATTAGAAGGAACTTGGATCATTTGATTAGAGGGTGAGATTTTAAATGATGTCTTTCAGAAAGAGGTTAGATATAGGACTCCCAAGTAAAAAACATTAAAAAAAATTTTTTTTACTTGTACTTATTACATACGCATTATCCAGGTCATGACTTTTAGGTGTTTCTTTTGGGTGTCTTGGGTCAATATTTGTCAAACCTTTGCTTCTGGAAGGCTGGTGGCTCTGTTACAGGGTTTGGAAGACTATGTCTGAATCTAGTGGGAAATGGATCACCATTGCATGGTGCTGTGCTGGGCAACATCCTGGCTCCATGGGAGTTCTCGGCCTCCACTGGAGACAACACCAGCAGCTGTGAAGTGACAGGAGGCCAGAGCCTCTCTCTGTAGGCTGCTTCTTCTTGCCTTGAAGACAATTTCCTTCCTCTTTAGCACAGGTCCCCTCCAGAGCACAACCCTGTCTCTGTATCTACATTGTTAGCCTCAGTGGATGCCCGCCTCAGTGTCTTACCAACATCTCAACTTCAAAATAGCCGAGTTGCAGTTTTTATTCCCTACACCCTAACATGTTTCTTGTCTTAGGCCATTAGCATCCACCTAGTAATCAGGATCCTGAGGTCATTTTTCACCCCCTCTTTTCTTTTGTTTCCTGGATACAGTCAGCACATCCAGCCTCACCATTTCGCTTTAGGCCCTCGTCATTCTTGAACCATCCTAAATTCTCATTTACTGGGTATCAATCTATTTTGATGCTTGTTTTTCTCTGGAACTATACTAGACTTTTGTTTAGAAACTGCTCGAACTAGAAAAGAAAAAAAAAAATCCCGTCAGGAAAGGCCAGGTAGTAGATGGATTCCTAATAAAATAAGATTTGGGGGGCAACAGCAGTTTAAAGGGTCACAAAGGAGAAATGGCACCGCTGTCATTTGAACAATTGCTGGTGGCTGGCTTTTTTGGTGGTGGGGGATGAGGGGGGCATTGTTATTGCTGAGTTAGGCCTTTTTTCCTCTGAATTCACACGTGCAGAATGTACTACTCAACAATTTGCTACAAAAACACTTGTTTTCTACTCACACTTTAGGACAAGCTACCACTAGAAACAAATCAATACTGACACACCATGAGCCAGATAATTCGAGCAATGGATAGCATGTGTTTTGCAGAATTCTGCCAAGCAAAGTAAGTGGATATAGGCTGTGGGAACAGCACATGAGCGAGAGCTGAGGGGGCGAAATATTTGATGTGTCAAGAGTTAGTTCAGACATGGTAGTGTATGCGTGTAACAACACACTTGTGCATTTTATTTCTCACATATGAGTGCACTGGCAAAGCGTTTCCTTGACAATGGACAGAAGTGAACATCAGATAAACACCCCAACCTGGCAAAGCCCACTGATGATGCCTTCCCCGATACTGATCCACCCCCCCACCCCCCAACAACATCCCTGCTCAAAAGATCCCACAATGACTCACCCCAGGACAACTTGCCTGTTGCACTTCCAACACCTGGCAGCAAAATGAAGGACCCAGCGAGACATGTGCTAAGTGGGAACTTAAAAGTCAGGGAAATGAGACGCATCACCCATCCAAACCCCAGACCCGTGGGCAAATCCTACGAATCACTGCTGGATGAAACAACAGCAGCCAACACCACCAACGCAGACACGTTTACTTCATCTGCCCCCCTAAAATATGATGCCTGAGAGTTTCAAGGCCAGTTGGAAAAGCATCAAAAGAAAATCCAGGTAAAAAAGTTCTCTATCTCACACGGACACACCTGCTCAGTTCACCCAGGCAGCCGCGCTGCAGGAGGTAAGCAGAAATACATCTGACCAAAGGACACCAAGTGGCTTTACAGAGGAACTTTGGACACTTTTTTTTTCTGAGCCATAAGCCAGGCTCCTGAGGATTTGCGTGGCCCAGGGCCCAAAGGTTCTGAGGTCATGCTCTTCCTTCCCAGACACAAAATCAGACACATAAAAATCTGCCGTGTTACATTTTATATTTTGATGTACGGAATCATTTTATAAGTTCTCTTCGGGTCTTTATTAAAATGGTTTCTGTCAAGATTTTATACTAGCTTAAAATTCAATTCAATTTTACATTTCTCTTCTCTGGTTGGCATATCGATGTGTGACATAAAGCCACCTTTCCTGTCAGTCGCTGTGACTAGCACCTATACAGTCAGCCCTCCCGATCCCAGTCTCTTCGTTTCCCAGTGAACAAACTAGGTATCAATACTGCCCTGTTACAAACTCTTCGTAAGGTATGGAACTTTTGAAAAGTGCATAAGCAACTTTTGCTTATGAAGAGACCAGTGGATCCTCCAAGCGTAAGAAAAGGGAGTGTCTTAGAGTTGAGCACAGGATTTGAAATGACTTTTACTACTGGTTCAAGGTGTTCATGGTGACCCCTTCTTTGGGTCTCCTTCATTGGGTATCCCAAAGCCTTCATCTGGAATATGGCAAATATCTACAGTTACCCCAACATGGGTCAAACCCCACCACTCTCCTGGCAAATGTATGCAGTGTCCCTTCGCTTTCTGAGTCTCTCTGACATGAAACATCATCAGTACCTTGACCAGTCTGCCTCAGTTTGGCTGGTTTCACATCCTGGCTGTCCACACCTAAGTTCTTTCCTAGCCGTCCAGGGCCATCTTAGGAACTGTGACCTCTCTTTGTGTTGAAATGACCCTGTGGTGTTGCAGTGTGAGAACTGAGAGGCTTTCTCCATTTATGCTGAGGTAGAGCAACAAAGGGAGGAGCCATTGTGGCTTCTTGACTTCGGGTCTTTACACAACATACTGTTTTTCATAGTTCACATTAAAAAAAAAAACTTAAATCACTGAAAAAAATTCTAAATTGTCCTGAAACTTTCCTTTTACTGACCTGCTGGTAAGGTTCTGAAGCTTTGGCTACATTCATATTCTAGCTGAGCTTGGAATGTCTCTTTCTCTAAGACAACGGAGCCAGGGGGCAAGTATGTCTGTAAGCTGACAGTACACGGCCTCTGAGCATAGCTGGCCTATCTCTGTCAGATCAAACTACAGAGATGTGTAGATAGAGGCCAGACCGTCACACCAACTAAGGTTCATGACTTGTGAGTGACACTGAGTCACAAAATGTCGTCTTGGGCTCTTGGTGGAACTGCCTCTACTATTCGCACCTGGTGCCGGGTTCCTTGTTTATCTCTTTCAGACCGTCCCATCCTTGCCTGGTGGTGACTTCACGTAGACCCTGTGGTGACACATCAAAGGAGAAGCAATGTATTTTGAACCTATTCAAGTCATTTCAATTATACTCAAATTAGACACTCTTGCAAGCCTATTAAATGCTCAGAGGAGGGTTTCATCCTGTAAATACAAAGTTTATAATAAAATTACAGTTAGGAATCACTTCCTTACTCTAAACAAATATATTCTCCATGTTTTTTAACTTTATTTATTATTGGCAATGTCTCTCAATGAAGTCTTCCCATGATATTCATTGTACAGAAGAAGAAATCAAGGGCTAGAGGAATAAAATCATTCAAAGGCTGAAAGCTGGTGTTTGGAACTTCTGTGTCGAACCAACATGACCACTGGCGTGGGACCTCTTCAGTTGGAGAGCTCTGTTGTCTCAAGGCTTGTGGGAGAGGCAACCAAACATGAACACAAATATATTTGTTAGAACAATGGGCCAGTGGAAAGATGGGACAAGATGTGTGGTTGGAGAAGGTGGCTCAGAAGAGTGCTTCTCTATCGATCTTTCTCTGATGGGTAGGGATGTACCACCAGGTTACCAACAGAGCAGTTAGCAGAGGACCAACATTTACTGCACAGCCAACACTTTTCTTTCAGCCTACGGAGCTGTGGGGTTGGAGATCTGGATTAAAATACTTGTTCAGTGTGTCCAGAGTCATAGGTTTGATCTGGAGCCCCACAAACAGCAAAACAATAAAGATGACAAAACCAGCACAGTGTGCTTGTCTCTAGTCTAGCATTCATCGTCTGCCTCGATGACTCTTGCTCCATCCTTCCTCTTCTACTTAAAAGCAAGCTCCTTGAGAGAAAATGGACACCTTTTTACCCTAGGGTCTACACTGACTGAGAAAGAGAGGGTACACAACATATGTTGGATGAACAAAAAAGCCTTAAAAGGTGCTAAAGAGTCAATACGCTCAAAATATGATGGATATACGGATGAACCTCTCAAAGAATAACAATATGTTATATTTTGAAAAAAGAAGTTAGAAAGGCCTATAGGGACTTAAAGGAGAGGTGAATTCTGGTCCTACACAATTTGGTGAGAAAGCACATGACAAGCCAGCCTATTGCCTCAACAGCCTCTGACTCCATTAGAAAGGTCTCAGTGATGGTTCTGGCACTTGGGGTAGAAGAAAAGAAGAAATAATAACTGCCATGATCGTACTTAGGAGACACTCCTTACTGAGCTGCCTTCCTACTGCAGACCCCTAGCAGCCAAGGCATGCTTGGGTTTCAGTGTAACTCTCCTCTGAATGACATTATTCTCTGTAGCTTATCAGTTTCCTTGGGTTACAGGAACATTTTATTTAAAATGACGTCATGAAGACTCCAGTTTAAACGGAGAAGCTGTTTTATAGTTTGGGGCATAATTTCTTAATAAAGGGTGTGTGTGTACATTTGCATACCAGGTGGTAGGGGTTTGCTTAAAAAAACCCCATGAAGAGGTTTGATGCTACTGGTCTTTCTTACCCTCCTGTAGCAGCCATAAAACATGACCTCAAATTTGGAGACTCACAACAATAGGGCTACAGTTTTATCATTACAGTTTTGAGAGCCAGAAGGACAAGGTGACAGCATTTTCATGGCTATGATCCCTCTGAAGGTGCCAGTAGGAAGTGTGCCCTGTGCTTTTTCTAGGTTTTGGTGCTTTGGGGGTGGACTGTGACTTGAGACCCTGTAACCATTCTCTGCCCAGTCTCCAAATGTTCCCATCTTCTTCAGCCCCATCCTCCGTGTGTTCTCTATAAGGCCGTTAAGTGTAAGGCCTCCCTAGGTAATCCAGGGTGGTCTCATACAAACGTCTTTGATTTAATTATATCTAGATCATTATCAAAATAAACTTCTACCCACAGGTCCCACAGATTAGAACATGGATCTGTCTCTTGCAGGGCAGAGGCACCACTCACCATACTATGTGACCCTGTGATTGGCAAACTTGACAGTAGCAGAGTTGCCTCCTCAGGGAAATGATGAGAGGTCACCCTTACCTCCTTCCTCATCACAAGAGGAACATTAATTATGTTTTTAGAGGTCAAAGAAAGGATCCTATATTGATAGGACAAACCCCAACTCTACCTAGGAAGACATGCTGGGATTTCTTTCTGTATGTAGTGTTTTAATATGTTTGAGTTAGTTTTACTCTTTTTTTTTTCTTTTTTTAATCTTTTTTACACCAACGTCCTACATTTCTGGCTCCTTTCATAAGGTCAACCCCTAATTTTCTCTCAGCAGCATGGCTGGCAGCTGCTCCTTATGACAAGGCTGTGGTCCTTACCACTGCGTCCTGCATGTCCCAGGCCCACTGTACTAGTTGGTTGGCCCCTGCGAGTCTCGGCTGGGTAGTTTCTATGCAGAGGCATAGCGTGAAGGGCAGCTACGTAGAAATGCAAGCAGTGGGCAAGCAGTGGCCCTGACTCCTGGAGCTGGACTCTGGACACTGTTTACAAAAGTTTACACAGATGAGGATCATGTACCGTTTTAGAGTCCCTTGCATTCATGGGTAGCCAAATCCATAATCCACAGATCTAGATTCCCGTGAGCCTACGATGGATGGAATGCATGGTTTACTATGTTTCCCTTCTGGGAACAGTTTAGCTTTTTTTTTTTTCAGGCTCAGCCTTGTGTAAACACGATTCATAATCTAGAGTTTTGCAGCATCAACTTAGTTCCAGAAGGCTTGCTTATTGCTGTTTTGGACTTTGTGTTTTATCTGTTTTATAATGCCACTTATATAACATGATGGATATCTTCCTGCCGCTGGAAAAAAATTCTTTCATTTGCAACTTATACCCACAGAGCTCCACTAAGCTAACATTCTTAATACTGCTTTGCCCATCCCCTTTCCTAGGACACATGGGGTGTGGGAGTCACTCTTTAAAGTCTTTAAGAACCAGATACCTACTATCTTTCTTTGTTCTTAAAGTTTAGGTCAGGCCAAGTCGAGGATAGCCTTGAACTACAGAGCTATGTAGAGGCCTTCAACACATAACACTAATCTACCACGCACAATTAGACCACACTTGGCTGTAATTAAGGAAGCACTGTCCCCGAGCTGTTCTGACTGAGGCATTTTCCTGATGACTAACTGTTCTTCCAGATTTCCTCATGCCTCAGCTTCCTAAAAGGGCATGGTTTCTGTCTGTTGGAGGAAGGTAATATTTTGTGTGGAATATTTTAAAGATGAACAAAATCAGATTTTCACTTTGTATGCTTCCTTAGATAGGGTCCATTATGAGAGTCATGCACACTCATCTTTTAGTGGGCCAACCAAACCCGCCATATATTTGGATATTGAAGATGTACACTGTCTGTCGTGTGTGTGTGTGTGTGTGTGTGTGTGTGTGTGTGTGTGTGTGTGTGTGCAGGTGGAATTACATGTTCAAGTGTAAAGGCCTGAAACTATGTTGTATGTTTTCCTTAATTGGTTTCCAACTTATTTCTTTGAGACAGAGTATCTCGTTGAACTAACAAGACCCTGGGACCACCTATCTTCATAACCCACCTTCCACCATGTGTAGCGCTGGACTTACAGATGCAGCTACCACACCCAGCACCCACACATGGGCCCTCATTCTAATGCAAGAAGATCTGAGCCAACTCCCAAACCTCCTTGATATCAGCTTTGGTATATCTTTGCTGGGACAATCTAGATGAAGTGATTTTTAGGTTGGGAAAATACAGAGAAAGCAACATTTTAAGCATGAAACCAACACTTAAAATGTTCAACCAAAGTAGAGTCATTGGAGGAGTAATACTAGTGACCAAATGTCTTACAGCTCACGGGACACACGCCTGCTTCAGCATGCCCATGGAAACAGTGTTTTTATAGCACACAAAAAACAGAAGAGGCTGCATTAAAAATGCATAGATAATATCTCTTCAAAGCAAACTTCAGTTGCCCATGTGAGCATATCCATCTATTTCACCAACAGGGCCTCTGAAGAAATTCTCTTAAGCGAGGGAAAGCAAATAAACTTAGTTTTGATCTTTTATTTGAAATTTGAAAGAGCTCAGCAGTCAAGAGTTGTCACAGGTCTCCTGAAGACAACGTGGAGAGTTCTCTTTGGGAACGTACTGTGAGGACTGCCTACCTCAGATCCTGGAGATATGGACTCGATTGAGCAACAGGCAGGCAGGCGAGAAGAAGCGCTGAATAGCAAGACCTCGCCACATCCTTGACACACCTGACACTGGTTTTGTGAATAATGAATTTCTTTCCTGTAAATGATTTTTGAAATGCTTATAGTTGCAGGGTCATTGATGATGATAAATAGGTATCCCCGGAGACATTGCAGCTCAATCAATCTTCATTTCTCAAATCATTGCTTCCTCTTAGGGAAAGTAGACATGGCCATTAGCTGTGGGTAAGCTGTGGTTGATTAAGCAGAGGTTGGCAAAAAAAAAAAAAAAGATTTATAAAATGCATATTCCATTTTATATACAGGCCACTCATTATATGCTGGGTCACTCGTTTCTTCTTTTTTTTTTTTTTAAATTTTATTTATTTATTGTATATGAATGCTCTAGCTGCAGAAGAGGGCATCAGATCTCATTATAGATGGTTGTGAGCCACCATGTGGTTGCTGGGGATTGAACTCAGGACCTTTGGAAGAGCAGGCGGCGCTCTTAACCACTGAGCCATCTCTCCAGCCCCCACTCGTTTCTTCTAATAGTGTGAGTTGAGTATGTAGCTAAGTGGTAGAGTGAGTGATATCCATGCATGGGGGAAGCTAGGTTTAATTCTCAATACTGGAAAAACACCTTGTACCTTAAACACGTAAGTTTGAAAGCTTTCTCACCAAAACTAGTAGATTATAATCTCCAGATGAATTAACTGGCTTGTAAAATATCCCCCTTTCTTCTCTTGATACAGGGTCTCATGTAGTTCAGGCTGGCCTCGGGTTTATTATTTTGCTAAGGGTGACTACAGCCTTTATCCTGTTGTTTCCAGCTCCCCGGTACTGGGATGCCAGGAATAAACTGCCATCTGTTTTATTCAATGCTGGCCATCAGATCTGGACCATGAGGCTCAGTGGGCAAGCAGTCTCCCAACTAGTTACATCCCCAGTTGTTCATAAGTATCTTTTCCATTCTTTAATGTGCTGTGAAGCCTACTGGGTCTGAACTTAGCAACTAATGGGTGGTACCTGTGATAGCAAGAGGGGTCAAGGCAGAGGAGCATGGGCTAACACCACGTGACTTCAGCTCCCACATAGCTTAGGGCACAATGAAGATGGTGGATGCTGAAACGCACCATCGAAGAAGAGCTGCGACAGCAGGGCTAGAGTGTTTGACAAAAAAGAATGTGACAGTGTGACACAGAAGATGGGAAGGCTTCTGAAGAACGAGACACGAGCCTATGTCATTTAAAATAACAACAGGGAAAGCTGATCAAACCTTGGCTGAGTGGACCCTGGAAATGAATCGTTTGAGGGAATATTTTGACATCCATGCACCAGTTTCCCTGCGTATAAAATGGGCATAATAACAGTTGCTATCTCATGTGGTCGTTCTGAGGGTGGCAGGAGACAGCAAATACCGTGATTACCCTATTAGCCTAATGTCCTTGTGTCACACTGGCAGTTACTATATTTCTAGTTATATTTTCTCCAGTTTTAGCAATACTTCTCAAGTGCCTCTAACTTCTAAATGCAGTGTAAACAGGCACTGGCTGAATGAAATCGCATTAGATGTGTCAAATTTTCTTTTCCCAACTGCAGCCCAAAATGCCCTTTTCTGCTCCTTGGCTCCATGAAGTTTCACAAGTTGAAATGAGAGAAGGGTCTTCTGACTCTTTATGAGATAAAGCGTTTTAAACTGGAACGCGGACTGAGCCTGCCAGGGCCCCAGATTCCCAGATTGATAAACTAGCAGTCTCTCAACTCTCTCTGTTTCCACCCAAACCACAGTTCTTGGTTGCATTCTCACCCTCTGAGATTTGAAGGCCTCTGATATGAGCAACTTTATGGTATTTTTTTTTCCCCAGCATAAATCATTGTCCCCGGAGGCTAGTCGCTGGCCTCAGTGGTTACACGAGAAATCCCTGCCCATCTGAAATGACAGGATGCGGAGCAGGTACGACTTCTGTACAGGCAGCGCGCAGACTCCCCAGCTCCACCCCCCCTGGGAACTTTTGGTCAAGTAGATATTTTGAGGTCTGGTAAGGAGCAGAGAAGCAGTGAACAGAAAGTGAGCCAGCGGCACCTGAATGCACTGGAGGTTGGGTTTGCAGCCTTCGCGGGCAATCTTCCTTGAGCTATGCTAGGGTTTTGCAAGGTACTGTTGTCTTCTGTCCACTGTTCCCAGCTGCCACAGGGGAAGCACTTCCCGTGACCTACTGGCTGCTGACAGGATTCTGCCAGCGTTACAACGCAGGCTTCAACCTGTGCTCCTCGTGTCAGGTGGCCTTATCTGCTCAAGTCAGATGGTGTTAAACGTGTTCCAGATGGTTTCTTTACCTGCTTCCAAGGCTGGGCTTCTCACACTGGACTTTTGCTGGGGGAGCAGAGTATGTGAGCATGTGTGTGTGTGTGTGTGTGTGTGTGTGTGTGTGTGTGTGTGTGTGTGTAGGAGAGGGAGGAAAGAAAGGGTTATTAACAAACCCGGAGAACAGTCTAGAAGGCATCTGCTATCTGTGGAGGTGAGTGCTGAATTTGGCTCTTGGACAACATATGAGCAGTGAGCTTACCTGAGCTCTCATCTCTCTGCTTTCTCTCTCTCTCCTGCACTGGCCTAGTGGCCCTGAGCTGTGTCTTCCTGAGGTATGGCCACCACACTCAATAAAACCAAGCCAGTGAAGGATTCTTATACAATGCAGCGATCCCCAATCTAGTGTCCGGGTACTTGAACCACTGGAGAGAGACAGTATTTAATCCTTTCCCAAGAAGGACTGCTCTGAATTCCATATGCTCTCTTCATTAAGTGCCCAGACAACAGTTGTAGCAACAGAGAAAATGTTTTAGAATCCGAGAGAGGGAGAGACCATCACATGTTTGTTGGCAGGAAAGGGAGTGAAGGAATGTCCCCACTTTTTTGTTTTTTTGGAAGGTCACACGCTAAGGCTTCGGAGCCGCAAAGTCCACATCTTTTACTTTAAGATCTAAAGCCATATCCTAAAGTTCATATCCTAAGAAAAAAATGAATCATGTTTTTTCATGTCCTAACATTTTCATAAGAAAAGTATAAAACCTGTTTTCTAAAAATTACTTTTACAAAATTTTCCTACTTGGTCTATTTGTAATTATGAAGATCTGTAGGAGCAACAGTTAAAAAAAAATCCAATTATCTGACCTTTCTCTGCCCTGAGTATCCTGAGGAAAAGGAGAAATATTTCCTATCCCTTGTGCAATTTATCTTCCTAGCTCTCTCTGTGAGCAGGAATACATTTTTCCCTCCCTGATGACAACAGCTTATCTTGCAGTCGTCTCTAAAATGACACGAACTGTAGAGCTGCCCAGTTGTTTTAATTAGCAAAGTCAGATATATTTGAGGAAGACCTGCAGGTTAGATGATGAGCAGGATGTTATTAGGTCTCTGATTTTGGCACTGAGTCGTGCCTATATGACTGTGTTGGGGAATATGGACCAAGTGCACACAGAAAACTCTTAGTTGGTTTTGCAATACCTACACAACTGAAACTATTTCAAAACAAAAGCTTAGAGAATGAATACTGTAAAAGTTGATGTAATATAACAAAGGCTTGTCTTTATCACCTAGATTCCAGAATGATCAGTATGCTGTCCCATCTGCCTTACATTAAAACAAAACAAAACAAAACAAAACAAAACAAAACAAAAACAGCCTAGCATGGTGGTGCACACCTTTCATCCAGCACTCTGGAGGTAGAGGCAGCCTGGTCTACATAGTGAGTTCTAGGACAAGCAGAGCTACAGAGTGAAACCCTGTCTCAAATAAACAAACAAAAAACAAAAAACAAAACCAAAAAAACAAAAACAAAAAACAAAACAAAACAAAACAAACAAAAACCAAAGCAAAGCAATGCAAGACAATCACCACCACCGAAACAAAACAAACCAAAAAGAAAAATATTTTTAAAGGTCCACTAGACACACCACCGACTCTCTTATGTATGGTCTCATAAGCAAGAATGGAAGCTCCCAGTTGCTTTTTCCTCTCCAATGCTTAGTCCTGACCAACACTTTAGCTATAGAATTTGTTTCATTGTTCATTGTTTCAAAGACTATAGAGGCTGAATATCTTTTTATAGTTTTTTTTTTTGACCACCCAGGTTTTCTCTTCTTTATATTGTTCATGTTAGCTGTTATTAATTTTGCCTCCTTTTTTTCTTTATGAGGTAGTAGAAGCTCTTGCTCTAGTCCATTTCGAACCAGTTTGTGGTGTGCGGGTAAACATTCTCATTTCCGCGGTGTAGCTTGCTTTGATTTCTTTGTGGTATCTTATGATTGCCAGGATCTATCCCGATCCTTCTTCCTTCTCCTTCTCTACTTGAAGACAATTTTCTCAGAGTTTAAAAGAAAAACCCCAGGGGCGCAAGCAAGTTGTAAGTTGCAACGGTGCCAGCAGGCAGAGAATGGAAAAGGGGGAGGAGCGTGCGTGTTGCTGCTGTTTAAGGTAGGCTGGCCTAGAGGTCAGCCATTGAGGGAGTGGGACTTTAGAGAAAGTGAGGAAGCCGGAAGTGTGGGGTAGAACGGAGGCAGGAAGAAGAGAAGGTAAAGCCAAGCGTTTTACAAAGCTGCGTGGTGGTTGCCACCCTGAAAGCTACTGTGCTGGGAGCAGGAATTCTGGGATGGAAAAGTACGTTATCATTAAAGCAATGAGATAATTACTCCAACGAGCAGTAATTATTCATCTTTCGTTCTCTTCTGGCATTCCCAGACAGAGACACAAACTCATTCTCTACCGCTGCTGTTGGGGGGTCACTACCTGTGTGCTTCGTGTCCAGGTTCTATCTCTCGTGTTCACAGCACTCCTCCTTTGACAAGGTCACTAACCAACACCAGGAAATCGGAGCATGATTCACCCGGCGTTAGAGACCTAAACGGGATTGTTGGTTGTGGCAGTTGAGATGCCGCTCCGCTCCAGTGGGCTTATCAAAAAGAGCCCAAAGGTGCACTTAACATAGGTTCGGTTGTCTATGTTTTGTGCTTTTTCCTTGTGTCTTTATTAAAGAACCTTCCATATTTCCCCAATATCGTAGTTTTCAATGTTTCCTTTCAAAGTTTTTCTTTTAGTACCGAAGTTTTAAACTTTGTACTGCTTGTTACGCAACTGCCTTTTGAGACTGGAATTTACTTTTACTTTGCCTCTTGTTCCCATTTATTGACTAGCTTGTCGTTCTCCGACTTATTTTTAATGCCAAACCTTCAAATAATTTCTCTTTGTGTTTCTTTGATCTATTTTTTGATTCTCCGTTCTGCATTAGTTACCAGCCCGTTCCTGCGTGCGCGAGAACACACACACACACACACACACACACACACACACACACACACACACACCTGTCTTTCTCTCTTGGATGACTTATGTTAGTCTGGCAATGCTGTGGGCCAAGCCTTCCCTTCCTATTTCCTTCCCTTTTGTTCCACAATGATCTGTTTTGTGGGTCTTAACTATTTATCTTTGTGTATGTACTTTGTATTAGTGAGAAATGATATTAAATTGTCTACAGTGGTTTCTTCAAAAAGGGGAATATTGCATTTTTAGATATTTTAGAGAAATTGGCTGTATGATTTTTGTCTTCCTAATTATATATAGGGCATAATTACTTATATGTTATTGGGGGATTTTATTTTCTTTACTAATATTTTAATTTTGTCATAGCTATCTTATAAAGATTAATTTAGGTTTATTGGGGGGTATTTTACATTTTTGTTGCTTTGGTAAATAAGATTTTAAAATTGTACTTTTTATTTGTGCATAGGAGCAGGATAGACTTTGAACCGTGTTTTAATACTAGCAACCTTGCCAAATTTTCTTATTAGAAACTACGACTTTCATTTCTTGACCCTGACTGGAATAAACAAAAGGGATACACAGAAGGGATGAGATTGAAGGTCATTTTTAAGGCATCTAAGGGTGTGCTTTAAATTACTTTTCTTCTTCACCTCAAGTCAAGGTGAAATGTGTTCTCTGTAGTTCGCTGGTTTAGGTTCGTTGTTCTGATGAATGGCCTTTCTTGGTTGTCAGTCTAACTACATCTGGAGTGAACTGAAACACAAGTGGCTTCACACAGCCGTGAGGGATTTTTTTTCTTAATTAAACCATTTGAAGTAGGAGGACCCACTTTAAAGTCAGATATATATATATATATATATATATATATATATATATAATTTTTCCCTTATTAGAAGTGATGTTTTGTTGTTCATTGGTTCTCCATGAGTTTCACATCATATACCCCAATCCCACTCATCTCCTTCTCCCCTCATACTTTCTCCCAACCTCCCTCACAACAGAGAAAAAAAAATTGTAAAAGCTGTAGTGTGTCAAAATGTGTCCCACAGTATATACACTTTTGACCACATTTCTTTGCTTGCAAATATTCATTGCACTGAACATCTGATACAAGGCCTCTGGTTTCTGCTTCTCTATCAACACTGGAACCTCGCTGGGGCTGCTCTCAGATATCCTGTTGTGACCCTGTGTCACAGAGTGCCTGTAGTTTTGGATCTGCAGGACCATGCCCTTCATGAACTCCAGCAGTTCACTGATGGGGTAGATGTTGGAGTGGGCCAATTCAAAGCCCTGAATCTCGGCCTGAGAGGTATCTGACCTGGTCAGCCAACTGGCTCTCCTGCTTTCATTCCCTTGGGGCTTGCTCACTAGTGTCCCCCCCAAACCAGGGTCAGTTCTACCCTGCTGCCCAGGTTGGGTGCAGGGCCCACTCTCCATAGTGTTGCAGCTGGTAAGGGATATGGCCAGTTCTCCCACTCTCATGACTCTAGGACCAGCTCTCCTGCCAGCCATAGATGGTGAGAGATGAGGGAAGGGAGAAGGGCATCTCTCCCTAGTCCTTCCAACTACCCTGCAGACAAGAGGCAGGGGTGGCTCTTCAACACTCATGATCTGCTTGGGGCTGGCTCACCTGCAAACTGTACATCAAAGACCAACTCTACTGTGCTGCAGGTGAGGGGCAGGATCAGCTCTCCTGCTTTAATGACACCAGAGCTAGCTTTCCTGTCTGCCATAGGTGGCAAAGGATAAGGGGGCCTTTTTTACCTCACCCCATAACCGCATGGCAGACAACTGGCAGGCCAGCTCTCCAACATTCATGTCTAAAGGGTGACAGCTTACCCACACCCCTGCCACCAGAGTCATCTCTACTGGGTTCATTTTATTGAGTGCTGCAGCTGATGAGGGGCAGGGACAGCTCTCCTGCTCTCATGACCCCAGGACTAGGTCTCCCACCTTCTGAAGGTAGTAAAGAGGGAGAGAGGAAAGAGGATATCTCTTCCTCATCTCCACCACTTCATGGGAGATGAGTGGAAGAGCCAGCTCTCCTCTCCTAAGGCCAGCTATGCTACCTTAAGGCCAGCTCCTATCCTAAGGCTAGCTTTCTGTCCTGGTCCTATTGAGTTGGTTTTGTGGACGTCTTGGGTTTGATCCTCACCTGGTCTGACCAAGCAGCCCTTTGCTAGGGTTGTCTAACTTGGTCTCATTCTTGCCCATGCCCACAGTCCCAGGTGGTTCTTTTGGTCTCTAGCTTGCTCCCAGTCCTGGGAGTGTGTCTAGGCCTGTGGGGCCAATTGCTGGTCGTCTCAGGCTCTCTTTCTTCAGGGAATATTCAGGCTACTAATCATGCAGATGCTCATAGGTTAGAACACAGAGCATAGACATAGCCTCTTTTCTCTCTGCCACCTACTGATGCTCATGTGACAGAGCAGCTACACATGTAGGGGCAGGTAATCCAGATTTGTTGAAGTGGGAAGATCTACCTTTAATCTGGGCCACATCTTCCAGTGACAGCCTATATAAAGAACACAAGAAGGAGGAGGAGGAGGAGGAGGAGGAGGAGGAGGAGGAGGAAGCCTTTGCTCTCTACTTGCTTCTTCTTGCTCTTGCTGGCAAATGCATTCCTTTACTGGCCCTAGAGCCTACTTCTTCAATATTCCAATGTATCTGAAGGCCAGCAGAGACATCCAGCTTAATGAATTCAGCAATTGAGGAATTCTTGGACTTTGCACTTAGAAAGTCAAATATCAAGCCGTTGTTGGACTAGCTGGACCACAGCCTGTAAGCCACTCCAATAATACACACATGCACACACACACACACACACACACACAGACAATTTTATATATAATTAGTCAGCTAATCAGTTGGTTAATATATTGAAAGTATCTATAACAGTGCCTGGGACATTGCAAGCAACATTAGCTACAAAGATTACAATTTTGTGGTTAGTTGTGAAGATATGAAGTTACTTTGTATACTATTGCCAATGATTGACACATCAATGTGTGTCCGTGATAGTGGCTGATAAGCTTGTGAACAAGGTTTTCAAATTGTGACTCAGTTTTTAATCTGCTGATTGAATGGACTTTGTTATTAGTGAATGTAAACGTAGGTTTCCCTCCGATGGTATGTTGATTGTGCTACCAGCATAACATTATTAGGGGTTCTGAAATGTCACGAGCCACACTCTGTGGGGACATCATGAGCCACGTCATGAAGCCCATTCTTGGTGAGCTCAGGATTATCTTTCTGGTTCAGCTAGGCGGTGCCCTTCTCTTCTCAGTTTCCTGTGAAATTATTCTGGAATCCTCTGCAAACTCCTCCTCCTCCTCTGTGTCCCCATCCATACATCAGGACTATTCCAGTAACATGATAAAAAGAAAAATCGGTCATCTGTTACATGGTACTTCATATCCCGCATCATCCCATTTTCTCCTGTGTTACTTTGGTTTAATTCCCTTACAGGCCTCCCTTCTTTCCAAGCTGGCCTTCCCAGACTACCTTAGTCTTGAGTTGACCATGAATGATCATCCTCTAATGGCATCTTTAATTTACTCTTTGTTTAGTGTTTGGGCTATATGAGTGTTTCAATGCCTAACTCAAGAGGAAGGAAAATATTAATAGAAGCTGAAATCCCAGCAAAAGCTCCATTTTTTTTCCCATTAGGTAACAGCACTTTTTAAGATTTGTTTTTTGTTGTTTTGCTATTATAATTTTATTACTTCCCCATTTCCTTTCTCTCTCCCTTACTCTTTTTTACAAATACTACTCTCTCTCTCTCTCTCTCTCTCTCTCTCTCTCTCTCTCTCTCTCTCATAATTGTTGCTACATATGTTTCTTCTTCTTTTCTTTTTGTTTTTTCAAGGCAGGGTTTCTCTGTGTAGTCTTGGCTCTCCTGAACTCACTTTGTAGACCAGGCTGGCCTCGAACTCACAGTGATCTGCCTGCCTCTGCCTCCCAAGTGCTGGGATTGAAGTCGTGCTGCACCACCACGCCCAGCTATTTCTAACTACATTATAGACACTTGTCCTTATCCTTACATATAAATGTAGTTCTCACTCCAGAGCAAGGAATCTTCTCTTTCAATATACAGAGACTATTAGAGAAAATCACACTAATCAAAACTCAGAGTTGTGGTGCCCTGTCTCAGCTGATCTACCCACAAAACAGCCCCTACACAGAAGGCTTAGGAGTCACTGTGGGAGAGGAGGAAGAAGGATTGGAAGAGCCAGAGGATCAGGAAGTTTGCAGTGAGACTGTGTCTCCTAGTATTGTCAGAAGCTGAACCCATACAGTCTAACCACATGGCTGCCCAAATACTAGCTGAACAAGGATAAAAGCGCTTTAAAAAAAATCCATCTGAGGGCTGAGGAAGAAATGAGGAGATCAGGCAAAAAGATGCATCTATTGTGATTTCCTGACATTCTATTTTATGAATTATTATGTATTATGCATTGTGAGCGTGTATGCATGTGAGCACATGATTGCCCATGCACACACTCACAGATTGAGACCGGAGGTAGACAATAACGTCTTCTTCAACCTTTCCATTTTAGTTTTTTTGCAGACAAGAACTCTCATTGAACCTGGAACTCACTGTCTGGGCTACACTACCTGGCCAGCATGCCCTAGGGACCCTCCTGTCTCTATCTCTCTACTGCCGGAATTATGGGTGTTTGTCCTCAATGCCCAGGTCCTAGCTCAGCATCCTCCATGCCAAGGACCCAAGCAGGTCCTCCTGCTTGTGTGGCAAAGATGAACACATCCCTAATGCAGAATGCTTTACTCAAACAATCCCTAGGAAGCATAGATATTTGCACCGATCTTGTTTACATTTTCCATGTATGACATGCAATGGGCAGCGCGTATTGAAAACTGTGGAACTGTTAAGCATTGACAATGCCTGTGAAACCATCACCACAACCAAGTTAATGAATAGAGCGTCTTTATTTGTACTCACTCATGCTTCATTCCACACTTACAGATCAGTTCTTCTTTTCTAACATTTTATATACATTGGACCAGGAAAAATGGATTCATATTTTCTAGAGGGTGTTGGAGAGCCTGGTTTCTTTCTCTCAGCATAAGTGTTCTGTGATTCTTGGATTTTCTTTTCTTTGCATCCACAATCCATCCTTTTTTGTTGCCAAATAATAGTCCATTGTGTGCATGTACCACAATTTGCTTATCCAGTCCCGTGCTGATGGATATTTTAGTTTCTTTTAGATGCTTGCTATCATAAACAAAGCTGCTGACAACAATCTTGTGTAAGCCTTTGTGTCGACATACGCCTTCATTTCTCTTGCATAAACACATAGGAGAGGGATGGTGGCGGAGTGAGGCTGGCAGGTTTATGTTTAACTTTTTAAGAACTGACAAATTATTTTCCAAAGTGGTTTACCACACTAAACATTTAAAATATTGTAAACACCCACTTGGGGAAGGTAAACGACATGAATGGGGAAATATGCCCGGTTAAATACTGTGAATGGCGTTAAGAGAAAGTTGCTGGGAAGGATTCTGTCTAGTCAGCCATGTCTTCAGTCAAGCCCTGGGAATAGCTTCCTTCTGTGTCTGCTTTGGTAAATGACAGACTTCAGCTATCCAACAACGTGGGGACACATGCCAACCAGAAATGCATTCACCCACCAAATAGCAGCTGTCCTCGGAGGGCTGCTGCTGAGCCAGGAGGCCTGTGATATCGCTGTAGCCTAAGCAGGGTGGCCTCGTGCCAGGAGCAGAGCCGTCTCATTCATTTTAATGCTTTTGGCGATGCTCACGACTCATGTCATCTTCTCATGATGGGTCTTCCAATTCGAGTCATCCCTTTGGGAATTCGACTTCAGATAAGCTGCCGATGGCGTGTGCGAGGAGTGTGAGAACGTATGTGTGTATATGCACACGCGCACACACTCGACATATGGTTTCCTATATAAACTTAGCATCTTCTCCTGCTCCAGTTTGAACGGAGGCTATAGCTGATGTCTAAGTTCTCACTTTGAGAAACCTGTGGCATGGACTCAGTAGGCTTCCGGGAATAAGAGGCCGGTGTGAGGTGCTAGGAGAAGGGGATGAACCCTGGCTTGAAGCCGTGGGAAGACACTCAGGGTGGTAGGGATGAGGCACTATGAGGCATCAAGGATACATCATGGAAGCTTGTGTAGGAGAGCCTGTCTGGAGTACATCATCCTGGAATTTGCTGCTACTGTCACTGCTAAGAGAAATTCTCCTTGAAGGATAGCCCCTTGAGGCACTACTGACCCGGGCCACGTAATAGTGCTGCATTTCTGTCCCCATGGCCACACAACACATAGGAGCATCTAGAGGCTGTATGGAGATTTGAGCCAATTGTCTATGAGGGAGAATTTATAGCTCAGGCTTAGACTTATTAACTTACTTGGTTTTGGATTGGGTCTTTTGTGAGTTGCTTTGTTCTAGAGTCTTGATTTATAAGACTCCTCTGGATTTTGCCACTGGCTTCCTTGAATTACCAAGGCTTCAGGCTGGGTGGCTTGTTTTGACCTCCACTTCTCTTTTTATAGTGAGACACACTCTCCACTGAAGGTCCACAGCGACCACCTGGAGAAGCCCGTGGCTAGTCTTCCAATGTCGACAGCTTCCTACAGAAAAACTATTACTTGTATCCAAATCTTCTGTCTTTTTTTTAAAGTCTACATTTTACCTTCTTTGAGGGAAAACCCCAATTTCACTCATTTAAACCCTCTGTTGTCCTTTTAGCAGTCTCTGTCTGCAGGCTGACTGTACCTCCTCAGACAGCACTGTCCGGTTAATGTGTGCACGCCTGACGCAGTCCACTGGAGAAGTACAGCTCTGAACGTGGTTTCTGAAGGTAGTAGAGTGAGTCTATTAAGTTAAAAAGGCTTCACTTACTAGTTGGGTGGCTTTAGGCAAGTCACCTTGACCCTCTATATGGTAAAGTGAAGTGGCTGAGTAAAGTGTTTGTCCTGCAAACCTGAGGACCTGAGGGCCAGAATCTGTCCCACTAGCATCTGCAAAAAACCTTGGGTGTGTGTCCTGGTTAGTTTCTTGTGTGTGTGTGTGTGTGTGTGTGTGTGTGTGTGTGTGTGTGTGTGTCCTGGTGTTCTATCTTCCCTGCTTCTTCTGAATACATCTCTTGGTTTGTGTTACCATAAAAATCGATGCCCTCCTGCCCTTGATCACCTTTCATGCCCTCATCCCTGTCATCACCAAAATCCTTTTCCAGATAGTCTCTGGATAGTCATCTTTGGATAGTCTTCTTCAGATAGTCCCACCTTGTCACTTCCTGAGCTGCCTCCAACTGACCTCATTGCTTCTGGTGTGCTAATCTGTCAAAAGACAAAAGTCTCATTCTGAGAATCAGTGCTTTATCTGTCCCTCATAGAACCCACTCCTTCGTGTTCTGCTATATCCTTTTCCATTTGGTTTCTCTCTACTTTCTGCAGTCTTCAGGGACAATTACATCTTGGCCAACACGGCCAAGTTGAGTTTGCCAGGATTCTGCTTCTTGCCTTGGTAATATTCTCAGCTTAGTCACATGTCTTGGGCAATGCTGCTTAGCTAGATGCGTGCTTTTCAAAGCCTAATGCAAAATGAAAACGTAGGGTCCATTGTTCAGTGATTGTTAAGGATGTCAAGATGGCTACCTGACACAGTGATATCCATGTAGCCAGTCTAATATTCAACTCTTGACCTTCTGGAAGAGTCTTACATGCCCACATTCTAGCTCAGACTCCTTTCCTGAGTTCAGGATTTAAAAACAGTTCTTACATTGGCACAGGAGACAACTTCCTGAACAGAACACCAACGGCCCAGGCCTTAAGGTCAACAATTAATAAATGGGACCTCATGAGGCTGAGAAGCTTCTGTAAGGCAGGAGACACTGTCAACAGAACGAAGTGACAGCCTACAGACTGGGAAAAGATCTTCACCAACCCTACATCTGACAAAGGTCTTTATATCTAAAATATATAAAGAACTCAAGAAATTAAACACCACCAAACCAAATAACCCAATTGAGAAATGGGGCTTGGAACTAAACAGAGAATTCTCAGTAGAGGAATACCAAATGGTTGAGAAACACTTAAAGAAATGCTCAACCTCCTTAGTCATCAGGGAAATGCAAATCAAAACAACTCTGAGATTCCATCTTATACCTATCAGAATGGCTAAGATCAAAAATTCAAGCAACACCACAGGCTGACGAGGATGTGGGAATGCAAACTAGTACAGCCACTTTGGAAATCTATCTAGCGCTATATCAGAAAACTGGGAATAGCACTTCCTCAAGACCCAGCTATTCCACTCCTTGGAATATACCCAGAAGATGCTCCAGCACACAACAAGAAAATTTGCTCAACCATGTTCATATCAGCCTTATTTCATAATAGCCAGAACCTGGAAACAGCCTAAGTGTCCCTCAGTAGAAGAATGGGTAAAGAAACTGTGGTACATTTACACTATGGAATACTACTTAGCTATTAAAAACAAGGAATTCTTGAAATTTTTGGACAAATGGATTGAACTAGAAATGATCACAATGAGTGAGTTAACCCAGAAGCAGAAAGACTCAAATGGTATATACTCACTTATATCTGCACACTAGCCCAAGGGGCATGTCCCATTAAAGTCTTTATTTACCACGAAACTGTGACAGAGGGGAGGACATCCTATTGGGACTCTAGGTGAGAGAAGCATGGGAGAATGGCAAAATAGAAGGATCCAGAAGGTCCTAGAAACCTACAAGAAGAACATTATGATGGGCAAATCTGGGCCCAGGGGTCCTGCTCAAACTATGGCACCACCCAAGGACAATACATGCAGTAAACTTCAAACCCCTACCCAGATCTAGGCAATGGACAGGACATTCTTCACAGTTGAATGGAGAGTGGGATATGACTTTCACACGAACTCTGGTGCCCCATATTTGACCACGTCCCCTGGAGAGGGAGACCTGGCGGCACTCAGAGGAAGGATAGCAGGCTACCAAGAAGAGACTTGATACCCTATGAGCATATACAGGGGGAGGTAATCCCCCTCAGTCATAGTCATAGGGGAAGGGAGTAAGGGGAAAATGGGAGAGAGGGAGGAATGGGAGGATACAAGGGATGGGATAATAACTGAGATGTAATATGAATAAATTAATAAAATATATTAAAAAAAACAGTTCTTGTTCTTGAATGACCATCAGGAAGTCTTGCTCCAGCAGATGTTGTTTAAGTCTGGGACCTATCACCAGGCACATGGCTTCCAGGCAGGCCTGTCAGTCTTGCCAAGCTTGCCTGAAGGGCTCAAGAAAAGTTTGTGTAAGCGTTAAGCGAGCGAGTTAATAGTAGGGCTTGATAATTGTACCCAATTACAGTCCACATTCGTACAGTATTAAAATGCCTTACAGCAGGGCACACGGCAGCTGCTATAACACCAAGGTTGGCTGTGTATTCATTGGTTTGAAAGTGGGTGCTAGAAGGACCAGATAGGACTCCTTGCAAGGGGCTTAGGACTAATGTTTGCATCAAGAGTCATTTAAAAAAAATCTGTGCCAAGTTGTACTGCAGGGAAAGATGAACAAAGATCTGTAAGACAGTGAGCTCACCGGAAGGATCCCTCCGACTCATTCTAGGACTTCGATATCAAGGGTTTTTGAGCTGGTGGCCAAGTTCCAATCTCATTGCTGTATGACTTTCCTTGAGAAGATGTAAAGAAGCGGTCCTGTCAAAGGTGAGTAGATTGAATCAGTGAAATTGTTGGGGTTTCTTTTCGGAGCGTGGGTGACTCAAAGGCAGCTACACCATTGCAAAGCATTTAGCGGGCAGCCTATGAGTTGTGTGACTGGGGAGTTTGCTGCGTAGCTACAGTCCCGAGGCCACCAGTGCTCATCACTCTCTGTGTCTCTCACTCTCCATCAAGATCCATTTTGTGAAGGTCTGGAGGGGATGGTCACAGACATTCTGAATAAAGACTGCTGTTGGCCATGTCCAATGCCGAGGAGAAGGCTGAGAAGATTGTATAGCAGAAACAGGATGTAAACACTGCAAATGACTATGAGGGAGATTGTTTCCTGGGCTGTGATGATGGGCATACTTTCAATATTCTGCTGGATATTGAGAGCAGAGTAGTCTGTAGAAATCTGAAAGTTAACATGTCCCACTCAGAACCTAACAATTTCTTCCCTTCTTCAACCTGCCTCTTTGGTTTCCTGGGTCACTTGGTCACTTAGTGAAGATGGAGGAAGAATCCTGGTGGATGGGCAGCCGGTGCTTGCATGCTCACCACTGCACCCATCCTCAGAAGGCGCACGGTGGGGATGGGAACAGAAACCAGAGCTGGGAATGGGTAGAGCCCCCTGCACAAAATAGAAAACGTCTCCTCTTCAGAGTAGGTATTGTAAGTAAAAAGAAGAAAAATCATAGGGAGATAAAAATGTTATTATAAGATTGGTAGCTCACAGGTTAAAGGCACTGACTGCTCCTCCAGAGGTCCTGAGTTCAAATCCCAGCAAGCACATGGTGGCTCACAACCATCTGTAATCTGATTTGATGTCCTCTGCTGGCCTGCAGATGTTACATGCAGGCAGAGCACTGTACACATAATAAATAAATAAAAAAATCTATCTTAAAAAAAGATTGGTCTCATTTATAAATGGATTTTTAAATAAATCCAAACCCTAGGAATTATTTGTGATTATTTGCTTTCTCCATCTTTTCACCGTTACTTCACAGACAGAATTACCACCCAGACTGTTTAAATTGACCATAAATCAATATAAAAAAAACACAGACAAATGGGAAAAATGGACAAAAGACGTGACAGATGACACTGATGTTTAATAAAGACACATAATGAAAAAAATTCAGTGGAAAAAAATAGCTCACTATTCTCGAAAAAAACATGTTAATTCTGAACAAAGTGGAGTGTGCCTCTTTTCATATTGATAGGCACTGATGTTTAGCCTTGTAGAAACAGTTGTGGCGAAATCACTGGTGTGTAGGTGATCTCTGAGGGTGATCCCTCTGAAACATAGAGGAGCTTGTGAGGGAAGGGAGGAGGGAGATTAAAAGGGTGGATGATGTGTTTATTTTATATAAATTCCCTGATTGCCAACTTGTATAAAAAGGATGATTGGCCTTTTACATTATTTAACCTAAAACTGTACCAATGTTAACTCAGAAAAGCTGGTTGAGCTATTTTTACTCTCTTATTCTTGGATGGTTTTATTCTCGTAACGACACGTACATGTTTGTACAACCCAAGGCAGAGTTATTCAAAGTAAGGCTTTTAAACTATCTCTATTCAGATGTTTGGGGTTGTCTGGAAGCAGTCTCCCAGGCCTCTCTGGGTGGGCTTAATTCAGTGGACGTGAGGGTGGTCCCACGATCACAGCTGAGAACAATGGGGATTAGCTGTATTTGGGGGTTCATAGCCCCTTGGCTGGTTTTCAGTTTCTGGCTCTCTTTAAGGCGATGGAGCCTAAGGGCAGGTTAATATGCAGAGGTGTTTGGAAGGTAAGAACAGGAGACTGCAATTTAGTAGCTAAATTTTCAAAATGATGCCCAACACCTGTGCCTGTGGCTGCAGGTGCTGCCCTCCCCTACCTGAAGCAGACACTTGTATGCAAATTCACACCTGCCCGATTAGTGCCAACCACTGCTGTCGATGATGGTGCGCCCCGACTGCTTCCTGTTTCAAGGGCTTGGACTTTACTCATAATTATTGTCATGTTTTTGTTTGTATTCTCCTAGAAGACCTATCTCCTCTAGGATGCTTGAAACAGCCTTCTGTGCTTAGTTTTCAGCATTTGTACGTTATAGTTAGTTGCTTAGTTTCTCTGAAGATGTGAATCCTCAAGGCATTGGCTCTGCGGCTCCCACACCAGCACAATTTCTCCTGATGGCCATGAAGCGCTCTGCTGTTCATATATTGCTTTTCTACCATGAATTGTTTTCTTATGTGAAATAAAATTTCTCTTCAAAGTTTATGTTTTCTTAGCACCCTATTTTTCCATTGGTAGGGGGGTTTGGATACACACAATGAGGATGATTCATTAATGCTATTTTTTAAAGGAAATCATAAAATATTCTGCACTATACTAATTTTTTTCTAAGATATTTTTCCTTCTAATTCTTTATACTGTAGCTATATATCTATATCATAACACCACATTTTTTTGTGTCTAATTAGATATTTGCTCAGGTGTTTGACTTCATTCATGTGTTGTCAGTGTCACTAAAATTGACAGTAGACCTCTACCTGGCATATAAGTGTTCTTGAAATATCTGGTGTGTTAATTCCTCATGAGCTTACATGGTTTAGGAAGTTCAAAACAGAGAGAACATTTAGGAGGAATGCCTCTCAGTGAATTTTTCAACAAATTTGGAATTTCTAGGTAAAAAAACATTCTGAAAATAGTGAATGGGGTTGCTCCAGTACGACTGAATTTAAAATGTATTATATTATTTGGTGTGATGCTTTTACATCATTTGGTCACTTACTTGTGTACCAAGGAAAAAAGCAGTTTGGGTCAGATGGAGTTCAGCTTGTTCCCTCTGTTTCTGGTTTTAATATCTGAAATCTTGGTTTTGGGTTTTTTTTTTTTTGTGATGGCAACTGAAGAAAGTGAGTGAAGGTTCATGCGCCTGTCTTTGGTGTCTCACATCCAGTGCAGTTTCTGCCCTGTCCTGTCCTTTAACATTTGGAGACTGAAAGGACAGGGAGAAAATCAATTGTCCAAATATTGACCCACTTTACAAAGTTGGAGCCACCTGACTCTTAGCTGCCAGAAAGCTGATAATCCCCCTCTCACTACCTGCAATTGCCACGTTGTCACAAGCTGAAGGCCAGTGATTACATGGTCTTTACACACACACACACACACACACACACACACACACACACACACATACACACACACACACAGCGGTTCGGAGTCACCTCTGAGGTTACGTGTCCAAAGCTCAGTTCGTGCCTTGATTATGGCTTTTGAAGTGCCCTACGTACTAAGGACGGCACTTCGTGTTATCAGTATGTGTTAGCTTAAAGAGCTCTCATCACCTTTTGTGACCTCAGTCTCGGTAGTTCACAGCCTGTCTCCCTCTCTCTCACTTCAGCTCCCACCTGTTCATTATGTCAACAAATGACAGACAGCCTGCCTGACCGAAAGCCCCTTTCTGTTGGGAAGCTTACTATTCCCACCTCTGAGGTTTCTTTGGGCTATCTGGGACTCAAGCCCGTCTATCTAATGTTTGCTGTGACTGAATAACTTTGATTATCCTATTGCAGCAGAGAGGAAACTCCCCTCCCTCCTTCCCTCCCCCTGCCTCTCTCTCTCTCTCTCTCTCTCTCTCTCTCTCTCTCTCTCTCTCTCTTTCTCTTTCCCTCTCTTTCCCTCCCTCCTCTCTCCCTTTCTCTCCCTTCCCTCCCTCCCTCCCTCATCCCTCCCCCTCTCCTTTTGCCAACTGATGACCACATTTACATTGAAGCCTTTAACAATGATAAAAGTAGATTTTTATGGTGTTGCACATTTTTAGTCTCTTAGCAGGAGGATGATGAGTTTAAAGCCAGCCTTTGGGTATCTGGTGAGGCACTGCCCTTCTCTCTCTCCTCCAAAGAAAAGAAAATACAAAATACACCCTGGACTATCCGAAAAGGAAAAAGCTTGTCAGGATCTCGGTGAATTCTAATTGCCAGGATTTATTTTAGCGGCTCTTCCACTCTGGTCACTCCAGGATCTTCCCCACACTCTGAAATAACCCGCTGTGATTCAGGCAGATGCTCGGTGGGCTCATGGCAAATCTGCCGGTAGTGATGACTAATGGAAGGTTAGAAGTGTCTGAAGAGGAGGAGGCCCACGTTGGAGGTGCTGGTCTTAAATTTGGACCAGCAGCACAAGAGACTTCAACCAGATGAGCCCTGAGTCCCTCTAGAGTCCCCTGGGTCCTTAGGGCACCCACCTAGAGCTCCAGGCCATACCCATGCGACCAGAATCTTAGGAGTTAGCCAGGCTCAGTTAGCAGTCCCGAAAGCTTGCGGGTAGTGGTTCCCTCACTTCCGTGTGCTTGAGGGTCACAGAGAGAGAGCTCATGAAACGCCCATGTAGACGCTTCAACCCCAGGGATTTGAGTTCCAGCAGCACTGGCATATTTAACGAATGTCCCAGGTGAGACACTGCTGGGCACTGAGGGAACACTTGGAGCAACACTGAGACGGGTATCACTAGATCACAGCCACCGATAGCTAATTGCAGAGTGGCTATCTGATCAACTCTGGTTATCAGAAAACAGTGTTCCCATAGCCAATGCAAAGGTCTTACTACAGGAGTCATGAAAAGGCTATCTTATTGAAAGTGGAATTATTATTATTATTATTATTATTATTATTATTATTATTATTTCCATTACTGATGCTACAGCAAGGTTATATGGAAACAAGAACAGAAACATGTATATTGCCACCTGACAAGAGCCATGTCTTTGTCAAAAAAGCTTAGGGCAAACCAGAAGGTCTCTATCTTAGTGTCTGTCTTCTACTCCACTGCACGACCCGGCTGTTGGAAACAGAAAGATAGACGTCTGGGAATCTTCTGTAACACGTCCCCTGCTGCACGCAGATAAGTACCGTTAGGTTTATCTGGCGGTACCCAGACCTTTCTGAAACAATCAGACAAAGTCAGCTTCCTTCAGGGATTTCCAGCTGCTGTTTGAGCCCAGACTCCTGAGCATGACTGAGAGAGGCCCCTTCTGATCCCTCGCCTTCTGCTCCCTGTACATGTTTTGCCCTCATTCAGTTAGTCACCAAATTGGAAATAATTTAGCCAGAAAACTGATTTCCTAAAGACACTTAAAATGCTTATTTTTTTCAGTATAGTTAATAACAATTGAGTAAGATTTTAAGCACGTTCTACAATGTTTTTAGTTGACTGCTTTGCCCTTTGTTGTTTTCATAGTGACATTTAATACCTGAAGTCCAGTTTTATAACTCTGCTTAACCCATTCGTTAATTACCAGCGTGGTGCAGAGCGAGGGACAGGCATCCTGTTTGTGCAGGTGTAAAAGGGTCTGGTGGCACCAGGCAGGGGCTTTCAGGGAAAGGTCATTAAGGTTGGAACAGGGGGGTGTCATAACTAGGTCTAGGGAAATAATAGTCCCAATTCTTTCACAAGAAAACTTTAGGAGCTTAGAAAGTCTTGCTTGTGGTGTTTTATAAATTAGCTGTAATTCATAGCCCTGCTCTAGCTGTGGAGGGGGCCAGGGAACTGAAGAGCCCATTTTTAGCCCTCCTAGCAGGAAGCAGGTTCTGGTTCATTAGGAGCCTCCTCTATTACCATAGGGCTCAGGTGTGGATTGCTGGGAAGAATGATAAATGCCATCAACACTGTAGCAACTGGGAGAAATATTGGCAACAAAAGGTAAAATAATTTTAAACCACACACAAACACAGCTTCCCTTTCCTCTCCAGTCAGTTGAATGCTGCCAGTCATTTCATTCAATTCTTGGTGGTGGGGCAAAGTCCACTTCTGGAGTACATTTGTCAAGGCTCTCCAGAGAGACTAAAGACAGGTTAGAGGGCTATCCGGGGGAACGAGCTCAGGTTATCACGGAAGCTGACAAGTTCTACAACAGACCATCTGCAAGCTGGAGACTCCGAGTGTCAGAAGGGTGACTCAGTCCGAGCGAAGGCCTGGGAATCTGGAGGGGGCCAAAGAGACAAGTCCAGGGGGCCAAAGGCTGTGTGATGCTAGAGTTCTGATGTTTAACTGTAGGAGAGGAAGGGAGTTCCCCTCTAAGGTGGAGTGAGAATAATTCTTCTTTTCTGTCTTTTGGGGGCCTCAAGGTACTCCCTACACTGAGGGTAGATCTTCCCACTCAGCCCGTTCAGATTTACGTCTGTCTTCCTCTAGAAACAACATTGTAGCTACACCCCAAAGCACTGAATTGCCAGTTTCCTTGACCAAATGAAATTAACAACCAAAACTGAATGTCACAGGAACTTTGGCAGTGGGTTCTCAATCTTCCTAACGCTGTGGCCTCTTTAATACAGTTCTTCATGTGTAGTGACCCCAACCATATCAATATTTTCATTGCTACTTCATAATTCTAATTTTGGTACTATTATGAATCATAATGCAAATATCTGATACGTGGCATATCTGATATGTGACC
Source organism: Acomys minous (assembly GCF_964271855.1). NCBI lineage: Eukaryota > Metazoa > Chordata > Mammalia > Rodentia > Muridae > Acomys > Acomys minous. Next base: position 95,000,717 of record NC_140492.1, on the reverse strand, counting down.
CCTGTGAAGGGTTGGTTGACCCCAAAGATGTTGCGATCCACGTGTTGAGAACCACCAGCTTTTAAGTAACATGAGTCCTCTAGAACAATAGTGCCAGGACTGGTGTGGGCACAACCAACCACTTTCTGATTGGATTTGAAGCCTGTTTCAAGGGAGGAACTCATTCCTGGCTCTGTAAACCTGGGCAAGAGCCCACAGCTGGGAGATCATAGGCCCCCATGGGGACCTACTGCTATTGTTTTGCTAAAAGCTCATGTTGTCAAACAGCCTTCTAAATACTCAGGGCTATAGCCATAGGTTAGCGTTACTCACAGCTATAATCAGAGATGCTTCATACAACAGCAGAGGTAGATAATACAGAAAGCATCCAAAGCCCAAGTTCATAGGATAAGTAATGCAGAATGGATGGCCCTTAAGGAGAGAGCTATATCATCTCATTATACAGAAGTAGAAAGGCTGTAAGAGCTAGGAGTCAGGAAGTCACTGCGGTGAAATAGTACACTCAGGAACTCACAACAGCTGTAGTTGCCTACACGTCTTACATAGATCAAGCCTGTCAAAACGGCAACACCCCCGCCTCTAGCCGAGGATCTATTGACAGTTGATGGCTTTTAGAGGAGGGAGAAACAGTTTTCTGTTGCCCTTGATAAGTTGTTCGTGCTCTAGTGGAAGGCAGACGCCCACAACTACATGAACAACAAGAATTGGACTGAATGGTTTTCTTTCTTTTCTTTTCTTTTTTTCTTTTTGTAAAGGACAAGACTCTAGGCAGTGGTGGTGGCACATGTTTTTGATCCCAGAACTTGGGAGGCAGAGGCAGGTGGATCTCTGAGTTCGAGGCCAGCCTGGTCTACAGCGCAAGTTCCGGGACAGCCAGGGCTGTTACACAGAGAAACCCTGACTCGAAACAGAGTCCCCTGCCTGCCCCCACAAAAAGGAAAAGAAACTGGGAGGAATGAGGAGGTAGGCAGTGGATCTGGGAGGAGTTAGGGGGAGTCGTGGAGGGTATAAGCAAAATATATGGTATGCACGTATGAAATTCTACAGGAATTAGTAAAGATATTATGTTTAAAATACCTCTCACCCAGTAATGGCAAGAAGATGTAAATAAACTCAGTAGGTCACACACACCAAGAAAACACGCAAGTTGGAAAGGGTCATGTTGAGAAGAAGGAATCCACCAGGGAAGGGAGGGGGGAGTGGGGAATGAAATAACTAGTATTCGTTATGCAAATGCATATGTAATTCAAAATTTAAATAAAGTAAATGGTGCAAATATATCCTTAAAGGCTGTTGGATCCGCTTGCTTTTGCTATACTATTCAGAGACAGTTCATTAAAGTAAGCTTTTGGGAAAATTGGAAATTGGCAAATCAATCACTTAAATGGATAAATATGGCTGGGAAGCACATTTTGGAGTTGCATACGTTGTTCTTTTTTTTTTCTCCCCTGGGTCACAGGCCGTGCTGATGACTCTGTTTCTGAGCCTCCGGATCTCTGTGTATTTTGTGTATCATCCTCTACTTCCTCAACTTTGCTCTGCTGTCCTGGGACTCGCTGTGTCACGTTTCCTACCTTCCATGCTAACTGCATCCCCTTCCCTTGCTTTGAGCTCGCTGCGACAAACACAGTGCTATACAACGACGAGCTAAAACGAGGCCATGCTTCTGTGAACCGAAGACTTTCAGTAATCAGAAGTATGCGCATGCTAAGCACTGAAAGCCCACGGCTTGTGGTTTTATCAGAGACACAGGAAGCAAACGAAGGCACCAAACAAACCTCAAACTTGATCAAGGACGTGGCTGGTGAGGAAGTGGGCATTTAGCTAGAATTTCAGGCAGCAGACTGGCTGGGACTGGCTGGGGACACCGCTGTCCTGATGAACCACTAGCAGAATGAGATGACAATTCTCAGTGGTGTTAAGTGTCATTTATAATGCTGTAACACTATCAATAAGTGCAGAGGAGTTTACCTTTAAAGAGGAAAGAGAGTTCTGTATATGAAACTTGAATCCTAATTTTACAAGTGAAGATATTTATTCATATACTTATAATTAGGTATGTATAAGTGTTGTAATCATATATATGTAGTGATATGTGTATATTGTCACATGCTAGTTCTGCTAAACTCCTTCAGTTGCATCTATTTTCCTTTTTTATCGTCTTCATATCCTGAAGGTCTGTGGACATGTCTGATACACAGCAGAGGCTCAATAAATATTTGATGGCTGTCTGTTCATACCTAAAAGAAACTCAAGATTCAAGATGAAACTCAGTGTATTGCTCAATTGATGTAGGAGAAAAGTACACTAAGAATGGTCAATTCATTTGTGAAAAGTTCCATGTTGTCCAATGACAGGGCTTGAATATGTACTGATAGTAAATAATAAAAAATTATTATAAAAGTGTTATACATGCACATTAAAATGTAGGCGGATGTACACTGTATTCTATGCTATGTGGCCAGTGGTCTACCATTGACTTAAAGAGTTGTTAAAGAATCAAATTTCAGTCATTTTACTAATTCCTGTGCACACAGTTCTACAAATACCTGAAGCTCAATGAGTTTGTGGAAAGTAGAAAATCACTGTATTTTATTGCTTAAGGAAATCAGCTTGAAGATGTATGACTTGGGTATTTAAAGGGACGAAGAGCAACATCTTCCATCATTGTGTTAGTTTCCTGTTGCTGGGTAACAGATAACACATTTGATGGCTTCAAACAATATCCACCCATCAGCTCATTGTTTCATAGGCCAGAAGGTCCTTACAGAGGAGCATGGTCTCTGTTCAGGCTATTACAAGACTCAATCAAGACACTGTCAGGACTCTGTATCTATCTGGATACCCCAGTGAGAAATCCACTTGGAAGCTCATTCTGTTTGTTGGAAGACACTAGCTGCTTGAGGTTCCTGGATTGAAGTCCCCATTCCTTCCTGGCTGTCATCAGGAGATGGTTCTCTCTCTCTCTCTCTCTCTCTCTCTCTCTCTCTCTCTCTCTCTCTCTCTCTCTCTCTCTCTCTCTGGCCACATTATTTCTCCAACATCAAGCTTTGGCACAACACCCCTAATCCTAGTGCTTCCCATATGTTGTTTCCTTTCTCCAAACCCCAGATCCAGATTTATAGGGCTTATGTGACAAGGTCAGACCCACTTTAGGCGACTTCTCTTAAGGTCAACTGATTTGGGAACAGTTTTACATCTATAAAATCCTCTTGCCACACTTGTTACCCAGTTATAGGCACAGGTTCTGCCTGTGTTGGAGGAAAAGGATGCTATGCAAGGGCATCATGTCAGAGCTCTTCCTATAAGTCTGACTGAGGAATTTACTTTAATCCCATGATATTCAGCCCATGGTGTTAGTCTGAGCTCAGGCAGTGTCAATCATGTCACTGTGTGTGATTACGCCTAGTATATGTGTGAGAGATAAATGTGTGCTGTGTAAGAGGTTGGGTTACTCTGGATTCAGTAAGCAAGGACCACCTGAAAGGTCATAACTTTAAAATATGAATACACCTTTGTCACTCGAGGTCTTCAGTGGTTACCTTTCTTTATTCACTTTTCTTTCATTCTCAGTTTAAGATATTTTATGACCACTAGGCCTTTCATTTTTCTCTCAGCTGGTATGTTATATAAATGGACAGTGTCACAAGCTTCTTCTGAGAGAAGTGGTTGGTTCTAAAACTTTGGTGCCCAATAACATGAGCACATCTTGTGATAACCACTTTAGAGTCTGTGGTGCCTAGAAGTCTATTTACTAGATTCTCGTGCAATTAAAGTGAAGTGACCAGTCAAGTTTTGGGCAAGGGTTTGCCTTGCAACTTCCCAGGAGATGCTATATCCCCCTCAGCGCATTTGCGGTGATAACTGCCATTGGACAGAGTGCTGAGATGTGAGTGAACACTCAGGAAGTGTAGATAAAAAGGTTATCTAGGAAGCAACTGCAATTCCATTGTTTTTAAGAAGAATATTGTGTTAGTCATGTGGTTTAGACTTTCAATAGAAAAAAAAATGCAAAGCTTTACTGTACCTGAGAATTCTTTGAACCCATAGGGTTCAAAGGTGAGATTCAGAGGGAGCCAGGGCCCTTTTTGAAACTGAAAGTGAGTTCTGGATTTGTACGAGCTTGCTCCTGATCTTCAGAGGGGCTGAATGAAGATAGTAGGTCCACTCCTGGCTCTTGTATGCTCTAGCTATTAAATACCACTAGGCTGATTCTAAAACCATCCTTTTATGAACTAGAAAATCGATGCCCACTGAAGGGTGTATGTGTGAAACGACTTGCTTGAAACCACAAAAAGGAATCTGACAGATTTATAACATAAACTTGACATAGGTTTAGGACCATGCGGGTGGGAAAAGGGCATGTTAAGCCAAACAATACTATTCCCTTCGATTCTTACATCCATAGTATCCTTTAAAAATGATTGAAAAGTGAGGAAAAGACACAGTGGATAGAATATAAATACCATGTGCCCTTAGAGATAAATAAAAATTCTATCAAAAAGCTGCTAAATAAATAAGCGACGTGGATGGCTCTATTTATAAAACAAAAGTATATGGACAGTTTTTTTTTTTGCATGTACTAGTATCTGTTTGTTCCTTCTGGGATTTCTACAAAAATTATTTGTGGGGAAATAAATTTTTTTAAACTAAATTAAAAGCAGAGGAGAAAGCCCAGGGACTAATTACAAAGCAATGTTGATGATGATGGCAAGAACAATGTTTTGAGTAATTATGATCTACTAAAGACAGCTGAACTAAGTGACTTATCTGTGTCATCTCATTTAATTTAATCCTTCCCAACATTCCACGACTTAGATGTTATTACCCCATGCACAGATGAGAAAACTAAGACACTAATAGGCTTATTAACTTGCCAAGGTAATGGTTAGTAAATAGCATAAAAGAATTTTGACCCTTGATGGGTTGGCAAAAACTTGTACTCGGCCACTAAACACAAACTCCCCTCCTAGCAAATAAGACCAAAGTTATAGAATAGATAAGGTTTCTAAAGAATTGAATGGCAAAAAAAATATTAATTTCCTTTAAGACATATTCACTGAGCCCTTTCCTCTACCGAAATATGCAATCCAAGTGTCAGGAATCTCTTCTCTTCAATTAGCTTTATGTTTTTCTATTGTCTTGACACTTATCCTTTGAGCTGAAGAGGAACTGAATTATCAGGAATGAGTCTTTGTACCAAAGTCTCTGATTGCCAAACTTTATCACATAGGTAAGTCCCTAGAGACACCAGAAAGTCAAGATGTAAGTCTTGGGATCAGAGGCAATAGGAGTAGAGTTTTGTTTTGTTTTTAATTTGAACTAATTGTCTACTATTACTTTCATACAAGTAATCTACGTTTGTCTCTTGGACGCTATGTGGATCTCAATTTGGTTGTGGCGTTTAAATATGACACAAGCAGGTAACCCATAGGTTTAAAACACTTTACATATGTAGAAAATATGAGGAATGTACAAAATGCATGGGGTTCTTCATTCTAGAAGTTTGAAGGTGACCTGGATTTGGGATCTGCGATGGCTGGTTGACAGGCAGCAATGGCCGAGGAAGGTGATAGTGACCCAAGTGTGCGTTGTGATTTTGTGCTGTGTCCTGGTCATGAGAACTAACATCAAGGATGTGTCCTTGCTACATCACACCCAAGAGCACCACACGGGAAGCTTGGGCGAGCAGTGGTTGTAGTCAAAGGTCACAGCCAATACTTGGCAACCTGGTGTTCCCACTATTTTGTTGGCCTCCAAAAACCACAGCTATCTGAATGTCCCAGAACATTGTGGGAAAAAAAAGTCTGTGGAAAATGGCAGTGATTTACTGGGGCTGACTTTTTGCATAGCCAAAGCAAACCTGGCTATGGACGAGGCAGCTGAGGCAAAGTGAAGTGTCTTGTTTCTCACCCACCCTTTCTTTAACAAGTTCTCACGCAAGTTCCTCCTGTCTTGACCCATCCCCTCACCCCCAAACTCATAGGCCAGGAAAAGAACAATATCTCTGGTGAAGACTTGGAGGCAGGGGGATTCCTTCACCCTGCAAACAACCAGAACTTCTAAAAGAGGAGAGAAAGGAATTTCTTTAACAAACACCTACATCTGTTAGGTAAGTCTTATGGTTTAAAAATTAAGTAAGTTCTTAATAATACAAAGTTCAAAAATATTTTAAAACAAAATGTTTATATGTCTCAGTGAAAGCATGAGTCTTGTCAGGTTGAGAACTAGTCCAGCGAAGGTTTTTCTACCTTCTGTTTATAACTTTGGTCATCAGGGAGGAAATAAGTACCTATTAGTCAATGATTCAGTAAATACAAGAGTTTAGAATATACCTCAACATTTATCCATGTATTCAAAACCAGTAGGTCTGGGGATACAGTTTTGAGCAAAAGACATGCAGATCCTGACTTCCCAAGGAGCTTGTCGTCTGCTAGCTAAAAGGCACAATAAAATGATGTAAAGTGATAGAGAGAGTAGGAGATGCCAGATGTCCTGCTCAGACGCTTTTACCTGAAAGAGCTTTCGGGAGGGCTGGGCAGGTGACTGTGGTCCTCCTAAGGATTGTTGCACGCATGGGAAGCTGCCTTGACCTGGGACAATGTGAATGATTCGGCTTCTGGGTGAGCAGGGGACTCTGTGGAAGATCAGCATCTAGCTCTAGGCCTCCCGATCGGATGAGGCTGTCACTGGGGTCTGCGTGGTAAAGACTTGACCTTTGCCCATTACTGTTTTTTACTTTCTAATCTTGAAGGCCAAGACTAGACTGATGTGGGGGAGGTGCACAGGAACCAAGCTGAGGAGATACCACCTTTCCATGGTCTTGGAAGCTCTGAATTGCTGAGTTTTTAAAATAGACGAGTAGGTGTCAACAAGGCATCAAGGTTTAATTTGTTCTTAATTTTGATTTAATTTAATTTTATGTGCATTGGTGCTTTTTTTTTCTGCATTCACATCTGTGTGGGTGTCAGATCCCCTGGAATTGGAGGCAGTTGTGAGTGGCCAAGCGGGTGCTGGGAATTGAATATTCATCCTCTGAAAGAGCAGCCAGTGCTCTTAACTGCTGAGCCATCTCTCCAGCCCCTGCTTTTTTTTTTTTTTTAACAGAGTTTCACTATCCCAGGCTTTTGTTGAATTTCTGACCTGCCTGCCTCAGTTTTCCAAATGCTAGGATGACAGGTATGAGCCACCACACTCACCTTAAGACTTTAGCTTTGTGAGGGTTATTTAAGGAATAACTTGGAATAAAATTTTAGATTAAATTTCAATCCTGCATGCTGACATAGAGTGCAGATATTCCAGGAACATAATAATAAAAGATAATCTTTAAGCATGGCTTGTCATACGCACACATGTATCCCAACTAGTTATAACTGTCTTCTTGACTGTGAAGCTGACAAGGTCTTTGACACCACTTGAATAGGAAAAAAATCTGCCTTTTAAAAGGAGCAGAAATTAAAGAAAACATTCCAATGAGGAATCACAATAGCCATAGCTCCCTATAATTATTGCTGTACTTTGTTGAAGCTTATTAAATGTATTATTATAATGTATTGAATCTTTATACTTATCAGGTAGAGATGATCAATTAAAATTTTTACCTTTGTGTGTGTGTATGCGGTGTGTGTGTGTGTGTGTGTGTGTGTGTGTGTGTGTGTGTGTGTGTATGTGTGTGGAGTGATGCATGTGCCGTGGCGGATGTCCGTGGAGGTACAAGGATAACTCACAGGAGCTGGTTTTCTCTTTCCATCAGTGGGTAGCAGGCATGAGACTCAGACTGGTAGGCTTGGAGACAAATGCATTTAAAAGAAGCAAGAAAATGGAAGCCAAGAAGTGTTTACATGGTTTTGCCCCAACTATAAAGTAGAACCGGAGTCTAGATTCTTGCTTGGATCCCCTGGCTTTCAGGCTGTGCTTCTTCTATGGACACAGTGCTGGAGGCAGCGCCTGGAGCCGAGTTCTGACTTAAACCCATGTTCCCTTATGCTTCCCTATTTATAAACCAGCCTTGTGGCCGAATGGCGTTCTGATCCTAGAATCAGAAGTTAACGTGGGGAGCGCAGAACACTTACTGCGGGTGGCAGTCCAAACTGGTACAGCCACTATGGAAATCAGTGTGGAGGTTCCTCAAAAGACTAGAAATAGACCTGCCATGTTATCCAGCTACATCAGTCTCAGGCATAGGCCCCAAAGACTCGTGTCCTACTGTAAACACCCACTCATTCGTGCTCATTGCTGCTTTATTCACAATAACCAGGAAACAGGAACAGCCGAGACGTCCAGCAACTGATGAATGGGAAGGGGAAATGTGGTGCGCTTGCACCATGGGATGTTATGCAGCTATTAGAAATTCACAGGTAAGAGGATGGACTCATTCTGAGGAAGCCCAGACCCAGAATGATAAACATCTCGTGTTTTCTCTCATTCGTGAGGGTTCTGAATTTTCAGATACATATGTGTGATTTGGAATACACACAGATATCTGAAATTAGTAAGGGATTATGGGACGTTGCTTTAAAGGGAAGGGAAATAGAAAACAGCGGTATAAAAACTTAGAATGAATGGATGGGAAAGGATGGGTTAAATTGCTATGAGGGAAAGGAGGACAAGGCAGAGGAGAAGGCACAGGGAGGAATGAATAAAGAGCTTTTGAAAAAGTCATATGGAAATACCTACTACTATAGGAAGCTACACACACACACACACACAGACACACACACACAGACACACACACAGACACACACACAGACACACACAAACACACACACAGACACACACAAATACACATAGAGACACACACACAGACACACACAGATACACACACACACACAGACGCACACACACAGACACACACACAGACACACACACAGATACACACACACAGACACACACACAGACACACACACAGATACACACACACAGACACACACACAGATACACACACACAGACACACACACAGATACACACACAGACACATACACAGATACACACACACACAGACACACACACAGATATATACAAACACACACACACAGACACAGACACAGACACACACACACACCCACACATGAAAGGGGGTTATTGAAATACAGTTTTCTGTAGGATGACAATATCCTTACTAGACACCACAGGTTAAAAATAAATTAACGACCCAGTTTCCAGAATGGCTTTTTTCCTTTGGACTTGTTTTCCAGTGATACCCTGTAGACCCTCAAACATTACAGGCTACTGCCAATGCCTTTCAGAATCTGTCAGGAAATCCTACTGCTGAAGACACCGTGTACTTGAGTTACAGAACATGGAAATATACTAGTACTGACCTGGAATCTCCATTCCTACTGGCTAGCTTCCATAGTTGGAGAAGGTGCTGTGCATGCTCTCTAAGGAGAAAAATAAGAATCAACCTTATCCAGTCCTGAATGCTGTAAGCTACCGTAATGACTGGCCTGTCACCACATGCCCAGTGTTGCAGTAGCGGCATGGTAATTATGGGAGTATTTAGCCACGATCTCTGGCCTTAAGTCACTCTGCACAAGATGAAACCCATACCTGGTACCACCACTGGGCCAACAACCTGTGACTGGACAATTCTATAGGCCTTAGGGGAGAACCTGCCTGCTAAGTTGACCTAGTATTAAACTGACTCCTAAGGACTGTTGTACCCATAGATTAATGCACCTTTCAAGCCTGATCAGAGAAGCCTGTGTTTGCAGTAGATGGCAATTAACACAGAGGCCTCCAGCTGGCAAGGTGCAGAGAAAAAAGAGATAGCAGAATGCTAACACTTAAATAGGACATCTATATTACATCCCCCTTGCAAGGCGCAGGGACATTGTGAAGAGGCAGAAAGACTGTAAATGCCAGAGACAGTGAACGAATCCAGGGAAACACTGTTCTCTGGATGCAGTGGCACACCTGTGCATATCAACTCAAGGCATGAAGAAGCTCTGTGCAAGCTCCAGCCAGGAAAAGCCCAACATGGTAAGGTCGATGTGACCTGCTGCCAACATTTAAAATTTTAAATGGATATTATACACGTTTCAAGACTTGCCCAGTCTTGCAGGCATGGCATGAAAGTCATGGGAGTATCTAACCACATCCTCGTTGGTTTTAAGTCACACTCTACAAGACAAAACCCATATCTGGAACATATAGTACAAATACCTATACACATACACATTCGTATACCACAGTCAACCCTGTAAAAAATGGGTTTCAGTAACAATGACATATCAATGTAGGCACGTAGCTTGTGCTACTGTCATGTAGGAGAGATGTTGATAATGAGAGGGTGGACCTGTAATGTCTCCGTCCTTTACTCTTTCCTGTGATGACTTGAGAGCATCTTTTCTCCCTTATAACTGTACCTTCCCCTCCCTCTAAGCAGTGCTCTGCTCTATGGGTGGTCAGAGAACACCTTCTTTTCTTTTTTCCCCATTTCCTTTATGTTTTTACTTTTATTTTTTATTAATTCATTTATATTACATCTCAATGGTTATCCCATCTCTTGTATCCTCCCATTCCCCCCTCCTTCCCGCTTTCCCTCTACTCCTCTCCCCTATGACTGTGACTGAGGGGGACCTCCTTCCCCTGTATATGCTCATAGGGTATCGAGTCTCTTCTTGGTGACCTGTTATCCTTCCTCTGAGTGCCACCAGGCCTCCCTATCAAGGGGACATGGTCAAATATGGGGCACCAGAGTTTATGTGAAAGTCAGTCTCCACTCTCCACTCAACTGTGGCGAATGTCCTGTCCATTGGCTAGATCTGGGTAGGGGTTCGATGTTTTCTGCACGCATTGTCCTTGGTTGGTGCCATAGTTTGATCAGAACCCCTGGGTCCAGATACGCCCATCATAATGTTATTCTTGTAGGTTTCTAGGACCTTCTGGATCCTTCTATTTCCCCATTCTCCCATACTTCTATTACCTAGAGTTCCAATAGGATGTCCTCCCCTCTGTCCCACCTGCTCTTCTTAGCACCTTCCCTGGGCCTCCGGATTTCACTCTCTGCGACCGGGCAAACGGATTCTCTCAGCTCTCATGTTCACTTGCATCAGAATGTGACTGCAAGACCAGAATCTTTACCGAGTTAATTTATTGAAGTAGTTATGTTGGCTCAGGACATTGCTGTTGCCCGGGTGAGAAGAGGAAAGGACAGAAACAGAAACAAGAGCAAAGAAATCCCACATGAAGATGGAGGCAGAGATTAGAGGGAGCCCCAGGGAAGGAAAGATGGCTGACAAACGCCAGAGGCCAAACAAAGCAAGGCAGCCTTCAGAAGGATCACAGCATGGCTGTCACGTGACTGCTCCTGTAGCTGGGCCTGTAGCCTCTAGAGCAGTGAGAGGATACATTCTGTCATTTAAAGCTACTGGGTACATGGGGCTTTGTTTTCAAAGCCCTGTAGAAAGCAAATACATATTGTAGTACCTGCAGCATCTTTATCCTTATTATTGAATTCTTGCATCCTTAAATTCATGCAGCTCACTCCACCTCCCCTTGGCTTCCTTTGAGAGCCAGACCCAAACTCACATATGCCAGGCATATGCTTTTCCAATTAGCTAATATGCTGCATCATACCTTAAGCCCTTAGTAACAACCTCATATGCATCCTAAGCATCCTTGGGATGGCTATTGTTTCTTAGTTTAGCATGCCACAACTGGTCTTATTCCTTCATGTAACACATCCTCACTCCAAGTCTTTACTCTGCTGCTCCCCTCTTGATTTCCAGAGCCCCTGAGCACCCTCTTGGGCATCCCTTCTCTCTGTTCCTATGACACCAATTGAGTATTTAAGACCCAAACTAGCGTTTGCTTCTGTGGGAATATTTTCCCCTCATTTTCAAAAAACATCTATAATCTTTCCTGAATTTCTTTTTGCAGTGTAGCCACCACCACATTTACATATCTTTGCATTTGCTATGATCTTGTGATTTTTTTTTACCTTCTCTGACTTGATTTTTAAGCTGTATTTAATACCAAAGACAACGTCTTCATCCTTTTTATAAGTGCTCTCGTAAGTCCTGAACACAGTGATAAGAACACATTAAGACTTAAATGAATCCATGTCTGAAAATGACAGAGCAGTCATGGGTTATGCAGCAAAGATAGCCAGAGATTTTTTTTTTCCAGTGGGAGACAAACGTGCCTAATTAGCCAGAACTCTCTGAGGAGGTCACTAAGCATGTGGACATAATTTCTTTAACCTTTCGAAAACGTCTTGACAAACTTCCACACCAGAGGTTATTTAAAAATAAAAATGAGTCACGGTGAGATTGCGGGGAGTGTTTTGTCATGGTTAGGGAGCTGGCTTAGGGATCGGAAACAGCCCAAACCAACTGTTCTTGTAACAGATTCCTTATGTTCACAAGCTTTTGCCCGAGGAAAATAGGGCTACTTTCTAAACGGGAAGGCCATATAGCGAGGACCCGCCCAAAGATACACAGCTCAGCTTTGGTTAGCATGTTTTGCAAAAGAGATCTTATGATCAAGTCTTCTCCAGTATGCCAAGTCAGGAGGGACCTCGGGATTTGCCTGGGGGCATATTTGGGAGGATACATGTCATCAGAGAAGTGACTGATGGGCTTGAACACTGGCAGCGGTGAGAAAGCATGACAGGCAAATGCACATTCGCCTTGCTCCAGAGGGTGATGCATCCTGAGGTATCCTTTACCACTGGGCAAGGGAACCGAGACGTTCAGTTCTCAGCCTCAATGTTAGAATATTTAATAAACATTTCTTTAGAAGAAAGGCTAGAGGCTGCCTGGACGATGAAGTAAGACTGCCTCAGCAGCTCCCCGGCTCTATCCCAGTTCTCCTTGGAATTCAGTTCAATCCGGAAGTTGCATGTCTGCCTAGGGAAGACAAAAAAGCAACTCTGCAGTCAGTGCACCCACGCCCCCAGTGATTGGCTGTTAACCTACCATGTGTTTCGGGGTTTTATTGCATCCTATGAAGCATTACCGTTCCAAATGGACTACTTCTTAGGAAGGAGAGGTGGGATAATGTTAGAAAGGCTTCCCGTTGTTGGAAAAAAAAAAAAGAGAGAGAGAGAACGTGAACACAACCCTCATGATCAGAAAGAGAAGGCCAGGTCATAGGAGAAGAGTTTAACAGGTCTCTGAAGAAAACAAAATGGCGTTTAGATCCATCCCAAGAGTGTGTGCTAACACAGGGCTCCTGGGACCACCAAGTCTTTGTAAACACTGTCAAGTACTGGTGGTCAAGGCGTGGACAGCCATAGGTGGTGTGCTGCAGCCTCTCGGTTGTATATTTTACAACTCCATATTTCAAGTCTGGAAACTTCTTTAACAAGCACTCACAGCGAATGTGTGAATCTCAACCTCTACCCTTTTATCTTCCTATAAAAAGGGGATTTAAACAGACACGGAGTAGGTGCGAAACTAGTCTTATTTTAGGTGTCAGCCCATCTGCTAGCGAAGCCAAGAATAGAACAGTTCACAGGAAAATCATGTATTGAGTTAAGTAGATAACAGTGATTCTTCTGTTTAGCAAGCCCAATACATAAAGCAGAGTCACATAAGATTGAGCCCCAAACAAAGATGCACAGGGACTGGATTACTCAGAAAGGAGAACGCAGATCTTATTTTCTTTCATAAATATATACATATGTATACATACAGATGTACATATATTATGTATGTGTATATATGTATGCATATGTATTATATACATATATGCATATATATGAATGTATAGATACATACACATATATGTACATATATATTTAATGCCATTTATTGATAAAGGAGAAGCTGGGCTCAGGATTTGGGAAAACAAGGTACAGAGGCAAGAAACAGATGGCTGGGATGAATGCAGTAATGAATTGCCTTTCAGGAGGCATCAGGAATGAATTTTTCTCAAGGACCGTGAGAAGATATTCTAAAGGAGTCAAGATATTATAGTGTTTTTTATTTTTTTTCTTCTGGCTAGAAGGAATTGCATTAGAAGTCCACGCATTTTGGGAAGTAAGAGCTATGAAATGGCTTCTCCAACATCGGGACACTTTCACATTGTAAAACAAGTGCAAAGCACAGAACAAAAGTCTCTCCAAGATGCCTCAGCTGTCCTGGGTCTTCCTGTGCAAGCCCTTGTAGGAGTGGCAGGAACGTGGACGTGGAGCTAGTCTCTGGCGCTCTTTTCATCACTGTACATCTCCCCCCATTCTTTATGGCTTGATTGGCCTTCCACACTGACACGGTCATACTGAATTCCAGCCCTTGAAGCGGATGGAGATTCCCAGGCATGGAAGTGAGATGGGAAGAATTCCCCCCAGGGAGGTGGTCACTCAGTGGCCAAGCTGTTTCCTAACACATGGCAAGGCCCTACAACCAAACCCCAGCACTTCCACCAACAAACAACAAAACCGTTCCTGACAGAAGCCTGCCTGAGGCACATTTGGATAAGGGTGATGTTAGTGCCCTTGTTGGAATGGTGCTGGAGACGGCTTGTGATTGTGTCGATAAGACAAGAGAGCCTGCAGGAGCTGGTTTCTGAAGGAATGTCAACTGGTGGGAAGCTGGAAGCCAGAAAAGATTCAAACTCTTGTGCTTGGTCTGTATTTTAGAACTAACATTAGAGGCTCTGGATACGGGACAGATTAGAATAGACTATGGCGTCTGTCCAGTTCCCTCTTTAACCTCAACTGTCCCACACCTTTCATTTTTCATTATGAATTTCAGAAGCCCCCTGCTTCCATTGCTACTTTTCTGTTTTGAAGTGTCAAATTGGCCATTTGTGAACTCTGTTGAATTCCTTACTACTCTTTCCATCAAAGCAACCACAGAAACAAGAAGAACAAAACCCATAACCGTAGCGTTCTCACCTCTTTCCTTCTGCTAACATTCTGGCTCCTTGGAGCTTCAGACACTAAGACTTACAGAGCCATGAGGCTCTTCTTTGTCCTCCCTGCTTCTGTCCTGGATCCCTCTTTCTAGCTAATAAGATATGTCCTTCCTCAGACTTCAGGTGTGCAAGCTCCATCCTGGCTTTTCCACAGCTTAGTTCCTCGATACTTTTTTACATTCACTGTCTTCTCTTCTAAGTTACTTTTCAACCACTTTACATATGGCTTTGATCTCAGATTGCTCTGGCCACGGTTCCACCAACTTCTAAATAGCTAAGTCTAAAGAACACTTCTATGCCACTTATTTGATAGACCCATGGCATTTCGACCAGTTGACCACTTCCTTTTTGCAACCCTGTCTACCTTGTCTTTTGAGACACGGTCTCTTACTGGCCTGGGTAACAAGTAAATCATCAAGGTCCATTTTCAGAACAAGATGTTTCAGTCTTAATAGAGAATTACAAATTAGAAGAAGGTATTAGGCCCTTATCTACCCTAGCAGGGACCTGGTGCTTGCTCCTGTAGGTGCTCTCAATTCATCCTAGGGTTGAAAAGTTACAGGAAGTCTGCTATGTGACAGATAGCCCATGTGTTAGAAGAGGAGAGAGTCTGAAGACTCAGGATATTTGTCAGACAAAGCTTTGCATCTCTAGTTAATAGGATGAGGAACTTGGAGAGGGAGTATCACTGGACACCAAGAGGATGGTACCTCCCTATGAAGTTATCTAACGAGAAACAAAGAGGCAGAGGAACCACTGTTTAGTGCCAACTAACCTGCCAGCTATTTATCCCTTTTTGTCTAGGTTTATACTTGGTGACTATGAAACTGAAAATGTGTCTTGTTTTTACTATTCTCTACCTTTAGGACTCTTATTGTGAAATGAGGATCTGTTTCTCACACCTAGACTTCAGTAACCTAGGATGGATGGTAGCAAGGCCTGGGTTCCTCAACACTGGGGTCCAAACCCAGGCACCATGACTGGCTGGGGGGGGTGGTTATTTTTCTTTATAAGAGACAGCGTTGTTACAAAACCAGAATGCTACGGGATGTCAGCATTTGTAAACTTGGGAAGAAAAACCATAGAAAACACTTGGAGCCAAGGACCCAAGGGTGGAGAAGCTGAAGTATAAGAAAAGCCACGGAAGCCGGACGTGGTGGCACACGCCTTTAATCCCAGCATTCGGGAGGCAGAGGCAGGCGGATCACTGTGAGTTCAAGGCCAGCCTGGTCTACAAAGTGAGTCCAGGACAGCCAAGGCTACATAGAGAAACCCTGTCTCAAAAAACCAGAGAAAGAAAAAGAAAAGCCATGGAAGAGGGACAGAGGCCACTTACCACTTCAGTGGGGTATATCTACTAGACAGGACAAGTAGGAGGCCTTTGAGGGAGCAGTTTGGATAGAGTGGAGAAAGCAGAAAAGGTGAGGCCTGTTTACACTGTTTATCTTAGCACCAGTAAGGCAAACACATAAAAACCCTCTGATTAACTGAACAATGGGCGAGTGGGTTTACACAGAGATGGTTTGTAAATGCAGCTTCACAGAGGATACTCATGAACAATAGGTTAATTTAAGGAGTCAGATGACTAACATGCTAAGGATTTGTTGTCCTTGAGTACTGATTGGTTTGTATGAGATCCAGGAGGCTTGCTATGTTGAAAGTCAAGTCTCTGTGACGTGGCAGTACAAAATGTAAGACAACCTGGTGAGACCGAGCAATAGAAGAAGGCATGAAACTGTAACCAGGAGACACTAGATTTGTCACCAAGCTGTCACCTCTTCAGGATTTTGTTCATTTCAAGTTGAGAGGGCTGACCAAGGTGACTGTCCTCACTGGATATTTTCTGGGGATTCTTTCATTTCTAATCATCTTGGTGTAACCAGGTTGCATTTCTCTCATTCAAAGGCTGAGGGGCTCATTCTCCTGGGTCTTTGAGGTTTCAATGAGCAAGTCTTAACAATTTATATCCCCCTTTATTTACAATAAGAAGCAATCTGAGAGTATTTAGGTGGCAAACTTAGACTTCAGCACCTGTCTTTATTTATGTATTACATATGGCTTTGGACACCTTAAAGGAGTCTGAGCAACTTTTAACACACAGAAGAGCTTCACTGACGAGCTGTGGTAGTTATTTCTCTTTTCAAATTGATAACTCAGTTCTCATTTGTACTACTAAATTTGTATGGATTTATTTTATCACAATGGTGGAAAGAAACAGGGGTAATGCATGCTTCTCGGTAACGTATGTAGGCCAGGCAGAGAAGAAAAGCTAGCTCTGTGCTCTGAAAAAACAAAAGCTTGTGGTGAGAAAATAGCACGAAGGAGGAGGAGGAGGAGGAGGAGGAGGAGGAGGAGGAGGAGGAGGAGGAGAAGAAGAAGAAGAAGAAGAAGAAGAAGAAGAAGAAGAAGAAGAAGTTTATTTTGCTTTATGGTTCTGAGAGGTAAGAGTCCATCATAGCCGGGGTCTTGCTGAAGCATGAGCAGGAAGCTGAGAGTTCACATCTCAACCACAAGCAGGAATATGCAAAAGCAGAGAGAAGGAACTGGAAACAGTGGGAAGCTTTTGCTCCTAAGTCCCATCCCCCAGGGACAGACTTTGTTCTGTTCACTTTTTTTTTTTAGATGCCCATACCAGTACAAGAACCTGGTATTAATTACATAGATCTATTTATCTTTTGAAATCCTTCTAAATAGGTGTGGGAAAACAGGGAGTACCAGGAGCTAAGGCATGCTGAGGACAGAGCCTCGCCAGGCCAGCATCACATCCTCAGACAATGGAAAAGCTACTCAAAACCAATTCGACCAGCTGCATGTAGGAAGGACATTGAGGTGAGTGTGATGATGGGGTAAGGCGCAAGAGCAGTCACCCCATGACGATGTCCTCCCTTGTCCTTGAGATCCCTGTCTGTGGGTTCAGTTACTAATTGTTAATTGCAAAATGAGAATATAACGTGTGGAATGCTATAAAAGCTCACAACTGTAATATAGTGTACCCCATCCGTGTAATGTGATGAGAACTCATGGTGTAGTGCTCACTGCTGGGGAGGTGAGTCATCCTTTGTTCATTCTACACTCGCTGTATATTGTGCCTGGTCCCTTGGCTCTTTGGAGATCCATGACCCGTTGCATTATCACAGCACATTGGTTTAACTGAAAATCTGCTTAATAATTACTTCAAAGCATAAGATCACGGATACAAAAGAGGCACCCAGTGCCACCATACAGGGACAATGAGGTTAATTCTGCTAGAGTGTGGCGATAGCACAGGTAACGAAGGAAAACATGTAGCGGATACAAGCTTGGTACTCAGGGTTCCATGGGAGTTCTTACAATTTACCTGTAAATGATAAGGGGAGACTGGTGTTCACTCAAAAAAAAAAAAAAAACCAAGATATTAAAAGTTTACAGGAGTCAGAATATACACATCACTTTTTAAAAGACAAACTCAACTCTGGGTCATCACCAAATGAAGAAACTAGGGGGTTGTGGAAGCTTGAAAACAGTATCAGGTGTGAAATAAACTAAAGATAGATAGGTCGATGAGGTAAGCTGAAAGGATGACTTCTATCCCCCATTCTGCAATGAGAGATTAAGCAACGTGATAAACAACATTTCTTATCCCATGCAGTGGGGAGGGAGGTGAGCAGGGCACACTTGGGACAATGAAGCTTCCAGTCTTTACTGTTTAAGAGCAAGGGCTGTGGAGAAGGCTGTGGAGAACGTGTGTGGTCTTGGTGGGTTTCTGGGTTGTCCCTCAGAGAGCTTGGAAGTCAACTTTCTGGGGTCTAGTTGGACCAGAACGAAGTCTCAAGTGTTCATCACTTGTGTGTACCATTTATGGAAGAAAGAGGAGTCAGAAGTTAAGAAATCCCTGGCTCCCCAGCAGGGGTAGAAATGGATAGGTCTCCTTCCGGTGGTGTGACTGAGGGGGCCACTTGGTGACTTGGTGAGAACTCACTCCAGGAGAGAAGGGATGAGTGATGAGGCAGGCCAAGGTGTCCGCTGAAAGGGAGGGCATGTTTGCCGTCCTGTGAGAGGAAGGAGCTGTGTAAATATTAGGCTGTCTTTTTTTTTTTCTTTTTATTAAGGTTCACATACAGCAAATTATTTTCAGTATTTGCTAATACTTTCTACTCCTAGTGCAGAGTAAACTCTTTCAGTAAGCTACGTCAGGCTCCTCTCAGCAAAGGCTTGGGGGTTTGTTTTCCTTTCATCAAGATGCGAGTCCTTGCAGAAGGTCAAAGTTCATCTTTTGCAGTACAGCGCATCTCAGAAGAAACATTTAGGGATCAGGGTGGGTAGGACAAATACGCTGAAAGTTAGTGAGGTAGGTTGAGAAATTCTCACATATGTAACTTTACAGCTTGAGATGTTATTTAACCATTTAATGAGCCATGAGCTCACAGCCAGACCTGGAAATATTTGACTGGAAAAGTAAGTCACACTTAGGAAAGCTGTTGGTTGTGGGGCCATTTTTTTCTTTTCCTCAAAGTTCAGACACCGGGCACAGCTCTCTGAGGAGCCCAGACAGAAATCTTTATTTTATGGGGATGGTTACCGTGTGAGATGGATTGGGAAAACACTGGAAAATGTGATTTTTCCTCATGACATTTGCTGTCTCTGACCTTACCCTGAGGAAAATATGAGGATCAATGGAGTTCCATAGAGGCTTGACACTTCCCCTGAAGGTCATTGTGCCTGAGGTCAGGGATCATGGGTACCTCTCTCTGCGGAAGCCACGTCTCATCTGCACCTGCTGTACATGTGAGCCAAGAAGCAGACACTTAGGAACAGTTGTAACTTTTGTTTCTCACCATGTCTCCTCACCATTGCTTTCAGAGTCTACGGAGGATGGTCAGCTAGCTCAGGCTTTGAGAAACCAGAACGTCTTTGTGCAAATCGTGTTTCATACTTTGATTTAGTAATAGAATAGACCTACAAAATTATTGAACACCAACTTCAAGCGATTAAAAAATTAATTTGAATTCCCAGAATCTAAACTGGCCTCTTGTGTTTTGAGGAAGGTTCCTGAGGCCCCGCATCCTCATAGGTTTAAATAGAAACTGCTGTGTGACTTGCCTACCTAAGGCACTGATGACAGAACGAAGAAATGGATGGATCGATGGTGGCTTTGAAGAGCTCCTACTCAGGTTTTGGGGACCTCAGTCACCTCTCAGCAGTTGATTACTGCGTGTCCGGGGGAATCTTGTAAGCCTGAGTTTCCACTGTCCTGTGACTGCTTCAATTCGGAGGACGCAGCTCTCTGCCTGCAACTTCCAGAAAAGGTTGGGTCTGTATCCCACTAACTCTGCTCCAGGATCTAAGGTGGATACATCTGACATGTGGGCTTTCAGGCCAGAGCAGCAGAAGCAGAATTTCCCTGTAATTGGTGGCTCTTATGTATATAGACTTGAGCCCTGGATGTCCCATTTTCTCAGACCCTAGAAGTCCAACCGCCAATTTACCAGGAGTTAGCTGGAGGAGACCTTATCTTGTATAGAACAAAGGCAGTGGGAACGCCCAGAAAGATCTGAGTAAACTTGGGCTTTGTGACCTTGACAGATTCATATAACTTCCTTGGCCAATGTTTCCCTGTTTGGAGAAACAGCTTCCCTAAAACTCTGCCTACTCATCTTCCACATAGCTCATTCTCATGAGATCTGCGATCAACAACAAATGCAGATGTGAGGAAGGCCTCTCATAAGCTTCAAGGGATGGGGGTGAGGTCAGGCAGGCTGACAAACCGTGGGGGACGCCCTTGCTCTTCCAAATTCAACTTAGTCACAGAACTGTGGCTGTTACTGGGCACCACAGTTCTAACTTTTAGGAGAAAAAATAAAAAAAATATAGCCCTGCTGTCATTGATTAGATAAGGAATCTGAACCCAGGGAGAACGAATGAGTTGGCTATATTTTGTATGGATCCAAGAGCCGTGGGCCCAGGAATAATTTGCCCCACCATAAGAATTGTTGGGCTTTTCCTAAGGTCTAGGCAATCAGAAGGCATTGACAGATGCTAATGACTAACTGTGATGATTAATTTATCATAGGTGATTTGAGCAGCAATTGTACCTTCTAGTTGGTTTTTCATCTTGCATTTTTTTCCCTACTCCCTTTTCTCCTTTTTTCTTCTTATAGTCCCTGTTTCTCCTTGATTTTCTTTTATCAGCTACCCTGAAAGGCAGCAAGTTATAACTCACAATGATAGAATTTCTCCCCTGGGGCGAGCTGTCAGGGGACTATTAGCTTTCCTGTAGCCTGGCTTGTTAGGGGTATTGGACACAGACAGTAAAAGATGGCTTCAAGCACTACCATCTAATGAAAAGCTCTTTGCTTGCAACTTCCAGAAAAGGTTGGGTCTGCATCCCACTAACTCTGCTCCAGGATCTAAGGTAGATATATCCGACATCTGGGCTTTCAGGACAGAGCAGCAGAAGCAGAATCTCCCTGTAATTGGTGGCTCTTATGTATGTAGGCTTGAGCCCTGGATGTCCCATTTTCTCAGACCCTAGAAGTCATAGCTGACAGTAGAGTGACCCAACACTGAAACTTGAAATCTCTGGTCAGGGCATCCTCAGATGTGCCCTGTCATCAGGAAGCAGAACTGCAAAGAGCCTGGACTTTAGTGCACATTGGATGACTTGGGCAGATAGAGCAGCCGTTAATTTGCCTATTGACAGAGTTACCTGTGCAGCCCAGCTTGGCCTCAAACCGAAAGCTTGTCTGCTTCAGGCTTCTGAGCACTGGGATTACAAGGTAAATTATCATGCCTAACTGCTTTCTTTTCTCTTATAAAAGATGACCTGTAGAAAGATATGTGCATATTACACAACAGGGCTGTAGCTGGTTTTTAAAAACCTGGGAAGTGGGACATGGGGTTAAGGAGCAATTTCTAAATATTCTAATACAATACAGTCTAATTTGCTATTGCTATGATGAGGCGTGACGGAAGGAAAATATTAAAAGTCTTTTATTTTCTATATTAAATCGTCATTTTTTTTCTATTAGAACTGCCTCTTTATGAGCACAGTAAAACCACTGAATTCCTAGCCGACAGCAATCTCAGGAGTTTCAGGTAGCTGTGGTATTTCAGCTGGGTTTCCGCACTATTGTGCGGTGTAGAGGTTGAGTGTACAATGCTGTGCTGACGACCAAGACTGCAGGGAAGCTGTGCAGTGCACAGGTGAATATTGCCACTAATGCTTGAGAAGCATGCATATTGTATCCTGAGTTAGCCTTTACTCATGCTCTCAGAGCCTTTTTTTTTTTTTTCTATTGTCAACTTTTTGTGGCCCTCACGTTTGGTTTTGCAACCCTAACTAAGGTCATTGACCCACATTTTTAAGAGGCTATGGTTTATTCTATGTAAATAGGTAGCGTGTCCAAGCACTATTATTCTTTAGGTATAAACTGATCAGATAAAAACTGTTCCTCGAGAACAGATGAGTGATGGACTGATTTCTAGGTTAGGAGGGGCCAGAGGATCTAGGATAGATACCCATTAGCAGGGAAGACAAGATCTAAGGCAACAAGCATTTGCTAAGCAGACACCATATGCCAGGCCTTGCTCTGGGTGCCAGAGATGCTACAGTGCAGACAGGAATCCCTTCTGAGCTTTCTTGTTTTTTGTCAGCCTTGATAGCTTGTGATCAACCATCTGTGGAAATGGCCAGGTTGAAATTTTTGTCCAAAATCAATGCCCTTTTACCAGGTGACTTCTACTGCAAATGGTCCTACTGTGAGGGAAAGTCAGGGAAAATAATTTTTGTCTCTTTGATTCACTGCTGTATCTTTAAGACTGTCAGCGTGGCCTGGCACACAGTGAGTACCCAGTAAGTACTTTGTGAATGAACACAGAGCCACTATCATAATTTGTTGACATAGGCAACACAGGTAGCAATACAAATGATCCCTCATGAGGCTTACGCTTCATGAAGACAAACTAAGCACACATGTATTGTACATATCAAGTGTTCTAGAGAGTAGCAGCTGTCAGAGAGAAAGAATAAAACCTGGGAACAGGATCGTGTGTGTGTATGTGTGTGTGTGTGTGTGTGTGTGTGTGTGTGTGTGTGTGTGTGTGTGTGTGCACGTGCTTGTGAGAGAGAGATTAACATTTAAAAGTGATTCCAAAAATGATTACAAACTTCACATTTGACAAAGAAGTCATACATCTCAACAGCAGAAAGATTAATACTATAATAATACAGGCAAAGGACTTGAATAGATATTTTTCTGAACAGGCCATAAAAATCTCCAACAGTCTATGGAAAAGATGCTTAACAACTTTCATCACTGGGGAGATGCAAGTTCAAATCACCGCATCTCCTTACACGATGGCTATTTCCAAAGAGAAGAGAGGTAAGTTTTGTCTGGCAATGGAGGATGGTGAGCCATAGTATGCTGTTAGGGAGAGCAGATGGTACAGCTATTCAGAAAGCATCATGGAGCTTACTAAAGAAATCAGAACCACCACATGGCCCTATGGTCTCTATTTTGCATGTAAGGCCAGTTGATATAAAATGGTCTCTTCATAAGACACCTGTATTTCTGGGTTCCCATGTTCACAGCACACTGCACAATATCAACAACACATGGAGAGAAGTAAAAATGACGGGCTGATGAATAAAGACAAAATGGTATATTTGTGCCTGTGTGCAATGGAATCTAATTTGGCCTTGAAAAGAAAGAGATCTTGCTATTTGCATAACATGAATAGACTCGGAGAATACCGTGCCAAGTGAACTAAGCCATATGAAGAAAGTTAAAAAAAACTTAATTGTTTCATATATATATATATACATATATATATGTATATATATATAAAATGAAACAAACAAACAAAAACAAAAACACAAAAAGAGCTCAGGTATACAGTGAGAATGGTGGTGGCTCTCAGTGTCAAGGTTGAGGGTAGAGACATGTATGTTAGATTACACAAAATTTCAGATAAGTAAAATGAATGCAGGTATCTAATATACAGTATGAGGACTAATTCCATAAAATTATTGTGTATGAGATCTTTTTGTCAATTAGTAGAATTAGCCACTGCCCTCTAAAAAAGTGACTACAGAAGATGCTATATTAATGTGTACCCCATGGTAGCAGCCATTTTGTCCTCCAGATAGATCCCGTACAAAATGTTGTAAACTACATGCACATACCACAACTATTTACTTCCTTCCTTCCTACTTATTCCTTTACTTATGTATTGCTCATTTACCATGTACATGTGTGTGAGCGTGCAAAAGCCATGGTGTGTGTACGGAGGGGTTTAAGGGAGTTGGCTTTTGTGTAGCTTCTGCAGCTTGAAGTCAAGAGATCAGAGCTGACGGCAAGTGCCAACCGAATTGTTGCTGCATTAATTTTCTTTAACCCGCAGCATCTTCAGAGGTCAAATGTAAAGTCAGGGATCTGGAGAGTGTCACGTTGTTGAATCTCGGATCTATTTGCAACCTTGCTACTGCTCTTCCCTATTGGGTAAAATAAATTCAGGGCTTGTCTTCTTAAAGGCTTTTAGGCACGAGTATAAGGTTTCTCATGGTGCTAAAACCTCACATAATAAAAGCCCAGGCTATAAATTTGGCTATGCTTCTCTGCTAAATGAATTGCCTTGAGTGGAGACAGGCTGGCGGGGAGCTGGAAGTTAGAGCTCTGAGCGAGTGCAGCTCTGTAGCTCCATCCCAGCAAGTACCTCAGCAGAGTTGAGATTGTGAATGTGAGGATTCGAAAGTGCTGCATAAACACTGGAGAGGCACAGGGGACACTTGGCCTGGGTCAGCTCATTGGCTGAGCTGCCCTGACTTCACCTGGTTAAGTCACATGGGCATTAGGAGTCAGGAGGGACTGAAGGGACACGATGTTTGATAGTAAGTCTTTGGGGGAAGCTCATGCCCCTCTGACCCTCACGTTTTCCTGGAAGTCGCACAGACAAGCTGAGGCACTTGGGTGTACAGAAACACAATTTGTACTCAGTACGATGTTTAAAGAGAAGACTGATGAATACGATTTCTTTGCTTAAAATACCCTGGATTTAAGGGATTGTGTTTTGTTCTCATACTTAAAAAGTTTAAATGAAGCTTGGGCAAATACAAAATAATTTTTCTAATTAAAAAAAAATATTAATCACAGATGCTAGAAATGAATCTGATGAAGGCTGCGCAATGAGAGCATTGCTCAGTCCTTCCCAGAGCTGCTTCCTAACTCCAGGCCTCTTCAATAGAAGAAAATGGATAATATGTTGGAAATCAACAAGATCTTTAGCTGTGAAAATTAAAAAAAAATTACACTGGCTCTCCTGAGTTTTTTCACTAGCTTTCTTTTGGTGTGTTTTGATTGACTTTGATGACGATAAATCTCTTGTAATGTCACAATTATAGGAGCAAGTCCGAATCAGTTTAGCTTAACATCTGTGAGGAAAATGTGGCACTTGATTTGTTTCTTTTTGATTTGCAGCTTGGAAGAGTTTGGTGAATCTGTTGGTTGAGTTGTCTGCTCTGTCTTAAGTTACACCCATCAGAGGCTGTCATAGATCCATCTGTGTAGTTAACTAAGAGCACGGGGGTGACTAAATGACTATGGATATGTAACTGTACTAGAAAAACAAAAGCCCTATGGCTCTTCTATTTAGATCGTGAGACATCTTTAAAGCAGTCCAGGCAGCCAGTACTTTGGGTTTTCCACAGCGAACAGAAATGACATTTGCTTATTGGGTGTCATGACGCGTCATCCTGGCTTTCGAGACCATATTGAGTCAAAAGTTTAGTATCTGTTTTCTTAAAATCCAAATATTTGGTTTCCTTAAGTCATGTTTGGAAACTAACTGGTTCAACTGTCTCTTGAAAGGAGGCTCTCCCAAGAGGAAGTTTACGTGGACAAACACTGGCCAGTCCACCAATTCTCAGTCTATTTTTCTATTTGTCTTTTTGTATGGTGCTAGAGCTGGAACCCAGGGTCTAGACAGCCCTGTGAGTGTTCAGTCACTGAGCCATACCACAGCTGCATCTGTCCTTTTCCTACTCTTGTTGGACAGCTGAAACCTTCGATGAGCCTCAGCGGGAGGCCAGCAGCCTGGCCTAGCAAAGCCAAGCCAAAAGGCAGATACCTCAGAAGGACTCAAAGGATGTTTGTCAGCGCCATGTCACTTATCCAAAGGCATATGTCTGGTGTGTACCTGGGTAAAGTAAAAAACCAGAGGTTTAAGACTTCAAAATTTTGAATTGGGCCTTTCTTTGCATGTGTGTGTGTGTGTGTGTGTGTGTGTGTGTGTGTGTGTGTGTGTGTGTTTGCATCTTTATGTGGGTGCCTGTGTACTTGTGAGGGTATGCATGAAGAGGCCTTAGGTCAGCATGGGGTGCTTTCCTCCATTTGTCAGTCTCCATCTTGGTTTTTGAGACAAGATTAGTCATTGAAACCTGGAACTCATTCATTTAGCTAAGCAGGCTGGGCATCAGCTCAAGAGATCATTTTGTTTCTACCTTCTCAGTGCTGGTACAACAAGTATGTGCCAACATGCTTGGCTTTTTATGTATGTGCTGAGGACTCTGAACTCAAATCCTAAGGTTTGTAAACACTCCATTGACTGAGCCATCTCTCCACCTCCTAAGCTTTTGTTGAGGTTATTGTGTTTTATTGTTGTTTTGGCTTTTCATCTGTTTGTTTGTCTTCAGCTAAGATCTCAGTACGTAGCCCAAGATGTCCTCAAATGCATATGTCGCCTGCCTCAGACAGCTGCGGTGCTGGGCTGATTGGTGGGTGCTGGCACAATCAGCTGATTAACTTCTAAGGAAATGTAAAAAAAAGGACACAAGAAATGGAACTTGTCTCTCAGCTTCATGGTGGCCACAAATTGAGACTAATTAGTGATTGTACAGAGTTGGAAAATAAAATGAACACAAAGCTAGGCTGTGGGGACTAAGGTGAATGAAAAGACTGAGACAGAACCCCAGGATCATTGGAGACAACAGACATGGTCTATTTGAATACTCATCATTTGATTTCTAACAGTGGGTGTCCTCATGAAGAACAATACTGGAAGCCAGATTAGATGTATAGGCAACTGGTAGATTTTTTTTTCCTGCACACGTAATGGGTGCAATGAGACGTTTGCCATTTCTGTTACATTTCCGAACTCCGAGAATAAGAATGCAACAGGTTCCCAATTTCCCAAAGAGCAACCAGGATGTCAATACACTGACCATGAGACCAAACATTTTCTGGTCAAAAAGTTGCTGCATCCGCCTTTCAGATGTAGTTGGTTCTATTAGATCTTGATTTTAAAAAGGCAATGAGCCCTGTTCCAAGGCTATGTTATACACCTAGGGAAACTCTTTTTCCTTTTTTTTGTTTGTTTTTTTTTGAGACAGAGTTTCTCTGTGTAGTTCTGGCTGTCCTGGACTCACTTTGTAGACCAGGCTGGCCTCGAACTCACAGCAATCCGCCTGCCTCTGTCTCCCAAGTGCTGGGATTAAACACATGTGCTACCACTGCCCGGCCTGACACCTAGGGAAACTTAATCAGTAATAATCATGACAGGCTATTTTATAGCATTTGTGTGTGAAATGCTAGTATTTGAAAAAACATGTCATACGAAAGTATATCTTGATTTGAAGTTTGGATATCTTACTATTTATATAGATTTTCAAAATTTATTGAAGAGAGAGAACGAAAAATGGACACTCAATTGTGACAACTATGAGTAACGAACCCCTTATATGTAAAAGTGTCTTTTTCAAAGTTAACATTTAGGCTAGTGATAGGGCTTAGAACTTTCCTGAGGACAGACATAATGTATCCTCACTGGTGCTCAGAAATTCTTAAGTATAAAACATCTCTGAGAAGATTCTTTTTTTTTTTTTATTCCCATAGACTGGTTTTTCAAACATCTTACTCAGTATCTTAAAAGAGATGACATTTTAGGATAAATGTATTCCTAGCCCCCATCTTCCATCCACCTGCAGGCTTTCAACCCAAAGAGCCCCCATGGGGTCCAGCCAAGCCGTGTTTGCTTGAATGGAGAGAAAGAATGAATGACACAGAAGAAGGCTTCAGAAACCAGCCCCTGGGTCACGCAGCTGATCAGGATGCCACTCAATGGGCATTGTTCACAGCCAACTTTTTAAAATGGTATCGCTTGAGTGAACGCAAAGAAATGAAGGCGCGTGAGTTAGTCCAAACGTGTATCTTCGTTAACCGAATGTCGCCTCAGAAGGACCAGCAGTGTGCTTGCTAGGGATTGACGTGTAGCTTCTGAATTTCAGCTCAATTAGGTCAACGTAGCCTGTACCTGGCATTCTGCCACAGGCCTGGTGACTCACCCTACAGGCATTAGCAGAGTTGGCTTTTAAGGCCTGACAAGTGGTATTGGAGACATCCAGTGCTGGAGTCAGGCACCTGATTAAAACAGTGTGGGACTTCTTTGCACTGCTTTGCAACATCAAATTCATTATTAACTTTCTGTGTCCTCAACTGGACCTGTTGAAAGGACCTTGAGCAAACCCGTTGTCTTTTAGTCACTCCCCAGACTGAGAAAACTTTTCTATAAAAATAATATTTTGTTCACTTTCTGCTGTCATTCCTGAATTTAATTTGTCATGGATTTTTGTCCCTAGCTCTCACTTTTGGAAGACAGTTACAGAACTTAACTCTTGGGTTGGGAGTGTTGGAGAGGTGTGTGTGTGTGTGTGTGTGTGTGTGTGTGTGTGTGTGTGTGTGTGTAAATCTTCTAGGATGACCCTTAATTAAGCCCATGGGATGAAAATTTTGTGTTTGTACACCTGTGCCGATAAGAGAGAAAGAATGTGTGATCCTGTGAATCATGTCCATTGTAGCACAGGAGTGCATGGGCACGGACCGCACCAGATGCAGTTGACCTGGAAGATGCAGTCGGCATGCTGAAGTCGCTTTTCCAAAATGACGATGAGCTGAGCATGACCACAGCTATTCCAGATGACTCTATCTGACAGTGGGCTGTAGTCTGCCCTCTAGAAGAAATGTAGAAAACAAGGCAACACCCCCCCACTTTTGGAGAAACTGGGGTGAAGTGTTAACTGGAGAAGGCATCTCCTAATGTGGTGTGGAAATCATATGAAAGTACAAATGCAAATAGTAAAGCTTGTGCTTTAAAACATTTCAAATTTGACTGTGTAGAACATTTGGCTGTCAAAGATAGAGAAGGTGAGTAGAAAGACAAGAGCACAGGAAGCCTGGACTAGCGTATCTCACTGTGCAGCATTGGGTAAGTAATGTAACCGTGTTAGTCTCTCTCTCTCTCTCTCTCTCTCTCTCTCTCTCTCTCTTTCTGGGTACCCCCCTCCCATCGTGTGTGTTTGTGTGTGTGTGCATTTTAAAGTGTTCTACATCACTGCCCATTTTTATTTTCATTTTTATTAGTTCATTGAGAATTTTGCCCAATGTATTTTGATTATATTCACCTCCTCCCCAGACCCTTCTAGATCTACATCCCTCCAATCCTTACCTACCCAACTTTGAAGAAGACTTTATGCCTTTTTTTTTTTAAGAAAGGAAGGAAGGAAGGAAGGGTCCAATTTGTGCTGCCTATAGCTTCTTGGATGTGTTGTCTGCATTGGAATGTCCAACCCACCAAAGCACCTATCCACTGCAAATAGCCCCTCAGCCACTGATAAGACTTTGTGCCTTTCTCTTGTCTCCATGATTGGCTTGGCATGAGCTTGCATAGGTCTTGCACATACTGTCACAACTACAACAAGTTCATCTGTGTAACTGCCCTGCTATGTCCATAAAACATTGTTCCCTTGTAGTCAGTCATCCACTCCCTCTTGTTCTTATAATCTTCTGACACCTCTTCCAAAATGACCCTGTGGGTGTGATATAAATGTCCCATTTAAGGGCACACATATAAGCACGCATATACACATATGTAATTACATAAAAACATCCTGGTTTCTGGTTGTACCTGCCAGGGACTCAGAAGCCACTGAACAACAACAACAACAACAACAACATCAAACAACAACAACACCTGAACAACTTGAAAAATCAACAACTCTTAGATATTTAAGAGAACGGGGCACAGAGGTAAACTGCTACCCTCAAAATGGAATAAACAGGTAGATACCTTCCCAGAACAGCTGCCAAAGGAGGAGGAACTGAGTCATAGCTGCCTCAGTCTGCTGCAGACAAATGCATAAGTCTAAAAAACTCCAAGGGTGTCACTCGGCAGGGACCCACAGAAACCTGACCTGTTTATGGTAACTATCAGAGAAAAATCCCCTTGTGCTTCTGCGAGGGACAGGAAGAAAGAGAGCATTTAAAATAATCTAGAGTGCCAGGAGTGGTGGCACACGCTTTTAATGCCGGCACTTGGGAGGTAGACGGAGGCGGATCTCTGTGAGTTCGAGGCAACGTGGTCTACAAAGTGAGTCCAGGACAGCCAAGGCTCTGTTACACAGAAAAACCCTATCCCAAAAAACAAACAAAACAAAATAAAAAAAGGAAAGAGTTCCAGGATAGCCAGAGCTGCATTAGAGAGATCCTATCTCAAAAAGCGAAAGCAAAACAAACCAATAATGACAACAACAACAACAACAACAACAACAATCTGTTGTTTACCAGGTCTATTCTCAGGAGAAACTGTTTAACCAGAGTCTAACCTGCTGAGGCTCAGGCAAGCCTCACCAAAATGGCGGGGGCCTTAGCCAACTGTAGCTTGATCTAGTATTCTGTGGGAGAAGGGAACTACCCAACTTCAATCACACTTCACTGCTGTGGCTTCGAAATTACACAGATGCCATATTATTACATGCATTGCAGAGCTCTTACATTATAGAATTTCCCTGCATTACCATATCCCAATCTTATTTTCCATACTCTGAAGCCGAGTACTTGTAATGATATGTTTTGTGTAGCTCGGCCATGTATAACCAATGCGTAACTAACGCATACGTGTGCATAAAAGTGCACACGTAAGTTTTAGGATACATAAACAGACTCGTGTTAAGAATATGCTCAAGCTTTGTTAAAAATATGCCTACGATGTGTGATCTTAAAAGTCACAGCCACCAGCTTCTCAATGACCTCTGTCTTGTGAGTAACTGAAATTTAGTGATGCGTTCAAGAACAGCTCTCTCAGGGAAAGTGAGTTCTCTGAGAACCAGTGAAACTTCATACCCTGATTCCTTAAATACTTATATATATATAAAAAAAGGTCACAATTGATTGGGTAGATTTAAAAAGTACATGTTGAGATAACACTCATAGGTAATTCTTAGACAAAGCTTTATCAACAACTCTAGAGCATATTTAAAAATTCATTATATATATATATATTATTTTTTTTTGAGGCAAGGTTTCTCTGTGTAGCCCTGGCTGTCCTGGAACTCTTTCTGTAGACCAGGCTGGCCTTGAACTCATAGAAATCCTTATGCCTCTTCCTCCTGAATAATGAAATTAAAGGTATACGCCACCACCTCTTGGCTTAGTACATTTTTTAAAAAGTTCACCTTAACCTGCCTTTTTAAAAGTTTCTGCTTTCCCAATAAGCTGAAACTTTATGCTGGGTAGAGGGAGGGGCTTTTGTGCTTTAGAAACAAATACCACACATTCCAGCACTTTCTGTCCTAACTTCAACTCGGATTGGTCAACGCAATCTCATCCTGTCATGGAGCCCAGCATATGTCCCCATCGTATCAGTCTTCTTGCTGTATAATACGCTGCAGTGAGGCGAGGGCTTCGATCTACTTTGATGTGCTGTCGCCACTGGTGCCTGCAAACGTGTCATCAAAGTGCGTCATCTAGTAAGTAGTTGCTCAAAGACACTGTCCTGAGTCCTCTGTTACACTGTGAGCTCTTTGCTTACGTGGGCCCACAGCACACTAAGCTTTAGAGTCCTACCATATGACGGTACTGAATTTGAATATGATGGGTACTGAAAAATATTTACTGAACATTACAAAAAAAAATGATGAGAGAATTAAGTAAACAAGTGAATAAAGTTAGGATAGGTCCCTAGCAACAAACACAGACTTCACTACTAAGCAAAGAAACTTCTCTTGGCTCAATTAGAATTCTACACTGGGCTTCTTTGCTCTACTTTTAAGGGGGGGGGGGACTCTTACTTTGTCCTAAAGCTCTTTTGGCCTGCTACTCTTTTCATTGCAAAGAAACCAGGCTCCTTCAAATACATGACAGTCCCTTTAAGTCATCACTTCTGGGCTGAGAATGGACTTCAGTGGTAGACTGCTTGCTTAGCGTGTCCTTGGGTTCAACCCCCAGGTTAAAACAACAATAACAACAAACAAGCAAATAACAACAGTAACGAACAAGCAAAAACCCCATCACCTCAATAATAGTTTTTAGTCTATTCTACATACAACCATGAGTCAGAACTCATGGTTCACACATGTTTCATTTCCATGTTCTTTGGATTTCTTTAAGTTTCCTGTGTATGCCTGGCACGTGTGTGTTAGCAGGAAACTCATGCTTTACCTCCTGAGTTTGCTTCTGAATGAGGATAAGTTAAAAATTAAGGACATGTGAAGCTGTATCAGGAAAGGAGGAACTGCTAGCAGCAGCAGCAACAACAACAGCAGCAGCAGCAGCAGCAACAACAACAACAACAGCAACAGCAACAGCAACAACAACAAATCCCGTCAGCCTAAAATAAGTCTCTCTCATTTTAATGTAATCTTTTTATATTTTGGAGAATTCCATATAGGAGTACTGTATAGCGTCTTCTTTTAAATGTCCAGCTACTTCTCTCCCCACTTGGGATAACTTGTAGGGCATCTTGTCCCCAGAGAAAACTGGTTCTCCCTCTCTCTGCTGCCAGTGATCGTCAGTAGCTCTTCTTCAAAAGGATGGGATCTTAGGAAACTGGCCCCTATCCACATATACAGGGAGGTCTTGTAGGGACCAGATAAGATTTCACATCTATCAGCTTGCAACTTATTCTAAAATGTTGCTGCATGAGACGTTTCTGAGATTGTCTTCCCCGACCCAGAGCAGAGCCACTGCAGGCGAGTTTCTTTGCTGAGTGCAAAGGACCTTTTCTCCTCTCATATTTATCTAGCTGTATTTACCCAGAAGTCATTATTTGTCATTTGTCATTCAAAAAAGACAATACAACTGGCCACCCAGATGTCATTGGGAGAGAGTGACTGAATTAAGCTAATCATAAGATGAAGAAGGGCCAGACATGTCACATTGGACAGCAGATGCAGGGCATCCATCACGATTTGAATTTCCATCATTGTCTTCATGGATTTCTTTGGGCCTGGAAACTGGGTGCTCATAGGATTCCTATAAGTCTGAGGAGCCTGACCAGGGGTGAGTGAGGGATTTGGAAGGAGAAGGAAAGCAATGTGAAAGAAACTAGGCACTTGCTGACTGACTGCTGTAGCCAGAAGCCTTGCTTGCGCATGCTCCTCATTTTGTAACTTGTAAACTTCTATCTTTTCTGGGTAAACATTCTGTGATTTCTTTGCTGCATAAAGTAGCCAATGTAAGAGCAAAAAGATATTTGTGTCACAAACCTGCCTTATCAGGTAGAGTCATGAGTCAACCATGCCTAATGTTAGAAAAAGTAGATTTAGACTGACACTCATATTAGATGTGGTAAATACATTTGTCTACTGGCTGGGTCTGATGCATCTTTTTTTTCTCTCTCAATTTATCATAGTTTTTACAGTATATGTTTGTATGGTACAGTCAATGCAATAGACCAGAATTATATATTCTCTTTGGTTCTGTAGGGTGAAAGCAGTTAGCTTAAGTGACTGATGATAATGGTATGTTTCAGTATTGGTTAGTTACTCAGTCTAGGAAGTGAACTGCTGCTCTGTTTGATTTGGCATTTTAAAATATTGTGTGACAGTAATGGCTATGGGGTTTAAAGAGCTTAACGGTGACTAAATATCATATGATTCTATCTAGAAAGCAGCATGCAAACCATGTTCTGGAACAATTTATCTCATTCAGAAATCTGGGAAATCCAAGGACAATTACTGCAAGATGGGACCACAAGTTCAGGATGTGATGATGCGCAGCACATGATGATGCTGTGCTGCATTTACAGCATCTATGAACATTACTGCACCAGTGGTTCGACCCTCATGCTCATGCTCTTTCCCTTGTATTCAAGTCCCTTGTTCTGTTCTAAGGACCCATTAATGTTTTTGTTAGTTTGCTTTTGTTTTTGTTTCATAGAGTCTAACTTCCTCTCTTTATTTTTTTTAAATGTGCCTCAGGAGTAAAATTAAAAGTCATGCAAATGAAAGCAAATGGAGGCATAACGACTTACATTTAAAAAGAAAGAAAGAAAGAAAGAAAGAAAGAAAGAAAGAATAAGCAGTCCATAACAAGTAGAGGAATCTTGTGTATCTTGAAAACTCTTGGGTCAGGACAGATCCAGCTCACTCTACTCTCTAGAAGAGATAGGATGGGGCGATGGGGTGGGTGGAGTTGGTGGGTGTCCCACCGTTCAGTGCTTAGAAGCATGATTTTCTGTTCAGGAGGTCTATGTACACATCCTGCATGACTGGCACCTTCTCACTACTCAACCCTCAACTTCTAGGTAACAATTGAAAGAATGAACAGGGCTCAAAGGCTACAGGTTCGGGCTATAGACTCAGAGAGCCATGAAGTTTAGGAAGGATAAACTGGAAATTGCATATTGGAGAGTAAGTGGCCTGGATGTTCTGTCTGTATTTTAAGAAAACCCTTGCAACATACACAATCTTTCCGGGAATTGTAATCACAGGCTCATAATAATAACAACAACATTCACCACGGTAACACGGATACTTGGGACAATGCTCAAATCCCCTTTGAAGCTGCTGTCATAACTTTTATTCACTTTAATATTTCCAGTCCCTTTAGGACAGAAAAATTACACATTGACTGTCACCAGTATATGAACAAGGGCCAGGCCACGAATGCTAGTAACTCAGTATTCCAGGGGTGATGGCCAGTTCAGGTTTTTTGTTTTGTTTTTGTTTTTGTTTTTACAAATACCCTTTTAGTTTCTTTTGTAAATGTCAGGGGGTGGGGAGAATCTTTCTTGGGGTTTCTGAGCAGCTGACCAGTTCTCTGGATTGCTCTGTTATTCACAGAGCAGTGGGTGGGTGGCATTTGTCCTTTGTGACCCCTTCATTCAACCTTAAGCACAGATTTCCTGTTTTGATAAGAAGAGCTGGCCTTCAAGAAGAGCAGGAGTAGGGCTGAGTACAGAGAAGAACATTGCTTGGCTGTCTTGGGTTAGCCGCATGGTGGAATGTCTGTTATTCCTCCTTAAGCAGTTGCTGGCCTTTTCCAATGAGTTTTCTGTGGCAAATAGCTCCAAACGCTTTACAAAGAGAATAGCTTGCAGATGTGGATGTGATAACCTGAAGAGCAGGCCTTAAATATAGTAATTGTCTCGAGCCTGCTCTTAACTGTGGCGACAGAGTCTCTACTATGTCATTAGGGAAAGAATTACCGCGTCTTGGAACACAGCGAGCCAAGCTTCTGGCATCAGCTGTCTCTTCCATGTTTTAAACGGAGTTAATTGGCTCCTCACCAAACCGATTAGGGCATGAGGTTAAAACACGTGAAGACAGAAAAGAATAAAGATAACTGGCAGATGAGAGCGTCCAAAAGTGTTTTTTTTTTTTTTAAGGATTTCATTACTATTGCTATAATAGCTGAGAAACAATCACCTATCTCTTTGTGCTCAGTTCATTGTCTCTTTCATCCCAATTCTCTGTTATTGTCTTCAGTGAAATAACGGCAATTTGAAGGTAAGTGGTTTTGCTTTGCAGAATTTTTTTTTTCATCAACCCATTTCCCCAGGCCTTTCCTACCTAGCACAAGCAATTAGACCAGCCATAAAACTTTGGGACCAATGAAACTGAGGTTATCCAGCCTCATGTGCATCTAACAAGCAGATACAAGAGCTTTGGGAAAGAGAATCATGATTGATTAATAATGTCTGCTATGGGCAGAGGGGCACAGGAGGTGCACATTTGCAGGCTTTGTCCTTAGATAAAATATAATCACTGAACACCGTTGTTCTCTTTACATCCCCTGAGAAGACCAGAGTTAGCTAGTTAACTATCTAGGCTGATTGTCTTAGAACAATATTCCTTTTGAAAAATAACTCCCAAAGGCGAATCCAATACTTCCAACGTGATCTAGCTAAACCAGAGACAATGAGAATGTGATGTCCATTAAAGCATATTATTATCAATGTAGACAAAAAGGACATTGGTTTTTTTGCCAGCCATTTCGGTCTTATGACTCAGGGTGATATGTGGCCCAAGTTATTTTCATATAGCAGTCACTAATGTAGTGTGCTTTGAGGGGCACCACAAGGCCCAACCACTTCCAAAGTATGTCCTTACAAGACTGTCTACATTGCTCTCTCAAGCTATGGTCTGATACTGTCCCATTAGAGTTAATCTCTTGGGTTAGACAACTGGAGAATAAATTGAATTTAGACTATTTTCATTTGGTATATTAGAAATCATTAACATGTTGATGTGAAATGGCTTTTGCACTATCTCAACAAACATTCATTAATTGCTTACCATATATTAGGAATGTTTTAGGCAGTATGGATAAGATAAAAGATGAACTTTGCTTTCCTAATGGAACTCAGACTATAATGTGGAAGACAGACAATAACAAAAAGCAACCAAAAAGGAAATGGTAATAAAAAAGGCTATGGAGAAGGGCTGGAGAGATGGCTCAGTGGTTAAGAGCACTGACTTCTCTTCCAGAGGTCCTGAGTTCAATTCCCAGCAACCACATGGTGGCTCACAGACATCTACAATGTGATCTGATGCATAATACATAATAAATAAATCTTTTTAAAAAAGAAGTTAAAAAAAAAAGCTATGGAAAAAACCCAGAGGAGAGGAAAAAATGACCGTGCTAGAAGAGATGGGTATGGTTTGACATCGAGTGCTGAGAATGTCTCACTTGGAAGATGTAATGTAAGGGAAGTGATGAAGACACGTGGACACCTGTGGCGAGAGTACCAGGCATTGGCACAGCAGGACCAGAGTTGGGGCAGCAGAGTTGGCACCATTGAAAGAGACCAAGAACAGAAAGTTGTGAGAGCAGTGACTGGTAAGAGTAGTAAGAAGGCTGGAAAGGCAGACCAATCAGTAAAGTGCTTCCTGCGCACGCATGAGGATCTGAGTTCAATCCTTGGTCCTCACATAAAAATAAATAAATAAAAAGCCAGTTGTATATGCTTAGAATCCCAGAGTTAGAATACAATAAAGTCTAAATCAGCCAGCTCTGAGCCACATGGTAGATCCTGTATTTAAAAAAAAAAAAAAAAAAGATGGCATCCACAATTGATCTCTGGCCCCTACAGACAAGACCCCCTACCTCCACACACCTTGATACATGAACAAATACACATACATGCACAGGCATGCATGTGTGTGTATGTGTACACACAAATTATAGATGCAAGGTAGAAAGACGACAGGACCAGATTGTGTGTAAGCTGTGCATACTATTGTAAATTGGAAGCTCTTGGTGAACTCAAAGCAAGCAATTTCAGTGAACTGGCTGAGACAAAGCCCTGCTTGGAGAAGAAGGAGATGTGAGACACCTTTGAAACTTGCAAATGGCAAGTTTAGACACAACATTGGTTTTTCATGGTAGTAATAGGAACACAGAGCTTAATACATACGAGTCAAGTATCCTGCCACTGAGCCACAGCCCTGGTCCCAGGCACACAAGTTAATCCATTTGTCTGTAAAGGAGAATACAAAAACGTAGAACAGATGAAATTACAGCTAGCGAGGGGCATGGAGTCAACAAATTATTATTTTTAAGATGAACTCTTTTTCTCTGATGGAAAAGACTAAGGAAGAAGGGATTTTTATTTGATGGTTTATTGTCAGGATCTTGAATGGATGAACTGAAGGCAAATACCTCTGATGGAAAAAAAAGAACACATTCCTTGGGTTATTGTACAAGAGCTTGTCTACGCTGTGTGAAGAATTGTTCCTAGCACTTGAAAAACAAGATGGACATGGTTTCTCCCCTTAGGGACCTTACACTCTAATGAGGAAAACAGATAATAAGCAGGTAATAGAAATTCAAATCACTTATAACTGTAATGAGAAATGGACAAAATAACAGGGAAAGAAATAGATACTTGTCAGAGGAAGGATCTAACTTTTAATCCATTTTATTCTCTGCAAGAAATTATACCCCAAGCGTGAGGGAGTAAGGGGTGGGCCTCTGTTTGGTGTCCGTTGCATTATTTGCCCCCTGGATGCTCTTGGCCTTTCTGTGAGGTGAGCCTGAGATCTGAACATACAATTGTATTTATCAGGTCTGAGGGATAATTGTGGGGAACGTAGTGAAACAGTAGCAATCAGATGGATGTGGTTACTGGCAGCTGAGGCCTGGCCAACATCTGGCAACTGATGGGATTTTTTTCTAGGTCTCCTCTGGCTCAGGATCTCAGTCCAGGCAAGGAGAAATAAAGAACAGAGGGTAAAGGTCAGAGCACTGGCCTTTAGGGGAATATAAAGGATTAGTAAAACAGTAAGCCAGCACTGATTAGGAAACCTGAGTGTCTGACAGAAGGAATTTAATTACTCAGGGGACAGTGAGTTGGCATAATCTGAGGACTTGTCAATGTGGCCATTGGCACTTAACAAATTTTCCCTATCCCAAATTTATGTAAGAACAAAACCAATTTAATTGATCATGACCAGTGTGGTGGTTTGAATAAGAATGACCTCCATATAGCCTCATGTGCTTAGTCACCAAGGGGTGACACTATTTGAAAAGATTAGAAGGATTAGGAGGTGTGGCCTTGCTGGAGTAGATGTGATCTTATAGGAGAAAGTCTGTCATGGGGGTGAGCTTTGAGGTTTCAAAAGTCCACACCGTGCCTAGGCACTCTCTACCACTCTGCCTACAGATCAGGATGTAGCTCTCAGCTACTGCTCCAGTGCCCGCTTGCATGATGCCATGCTCCCTACCATGGTGCTAATGGACTAAAGCTCTGAAACTGTAAGAAAGCCCTCAATTAAATGCTCTCTTTCATAAGAGTTGCCTTGGTCTTGGTGTTTCTTCAGAGCAATAAACAATGGCTAAGACAGCCAGCATTCACAATTCTCCTTTGTAAAGAGAGGGGAACATGAAACATACAGGGTGGATAACAAACTGTCAATCAACATAAACACCAGGTTCCAAGACATTTTGGAAATTCAAATACAGAATAAAAAGATTTTTTAAGCCACATGATGTCATGAAGAAGCTGTCTAAGGGGAGACTATTTTGGGGAAGAGCCTCTTGTCATTGAAGTTACAATCGCGAGGCCCCCACAGGAGCGGAGGTGGAGTGATAAATGTTATTTTTAAACACTCTCTAAACTTCCAGCGTATTTAATATGTGCCTCTGAATGAAGTGGAGCAAAGAGCTGCAGAGGCACTGTGTGATCTCAAGAGTGTATTTCAACTCAAATTCTGGATATCACTGCCTGGCATTTATCTCTTCCTGTGCCTTGAGTGCCACCAATGGCAGCCGGGTTTTCTCCAGCCCAGCTGGGTTGGACTCCAGTGAAGCAGTGACTTGAAAAAAAAAAAGTTTACAGTTTACTTCGAGCCACTCAAACCTAATCATGGCCCACAGTGGGTAAAATTATCCCTTCTTGCAACGGCAAGACTCAAATCTCTCGGTTGGAGTTCTTCTCTGTTTCGTATTGCCTGTAACTCAGGTTATGCTAGCCTTTATAATGGCCCTAAGCCTTAATCACTCCCATCTGTTCAATATTACATGGTAATTTGGTAGTGAAAGAGTACTAGGCTAGGAGCCAGTTTGATTTTAGTCCCTAATTAGCCGTGTGACTCCACAGAATGGTCTCTCTCTCTCTCTCTCTCTCTCTCTCTCTCTCTCTCTCTCTCTCTCGTCTCTTCTTCTCTGACCTCCCAAAATGGCAGGGGGTGGGGCACAGCTCTAGGAAAATACCTTAAGACTTCATACTTAATGATGCAGAGGTGAAGTTCCTCATCTTAACCTTACAACATGCACACACACACACACACACACACACACACACACGCATGCACGCACACGTACACGCACATACATGCACACACACGCACACACACACCACATCTCTCTTTATGTTGAGTTCTATCTTTCTCCTCCCACCTATAGTAGTGAAATTGTCCCGCCCCCAGCAGAGCCTAGAATTTCCACATGAGCTCTGATTCATCTCTTTTTTTTCTCCCAACGTTCTTCATTTCTTCCTCTTCATTGGCTCTCTTATTTCCCAAATAAGCCCCCAAGTATATAATCACACTCTCATATCTGTCTCCAAAATCTTCTCTTGCCCAAATACCCTGCTAGTTACTGCCCATCTCACAGCTACCATGGACAGCGCGGGCTCCTCGTGGACCACCTCAGCAAACTCTCCAGCAGGTACCAATGGCCTCTACTCTCTCTATGCCACCTCCCTTCCCATTCTCCGAGCGCACTCTCTGCACAGTCCCATGTTACATGAACAGCCTTGGCGTGTGTACTCACATCGCAGTCTGAACACCTTTCACTTTTGAATATAGGACTATAATTTGATTACCTATTTTGTATAATTTCTAATTTAATTAAAAATTCACACACGTACAATTTTTATATGGACCGACATTAGTTATTTTTTAAAAAGTTTCTTGATTTTCCCTGCCTTTCCTTTTTCTTTTTTTCTTATACTTTTCTGACCAGTAACCCAATGTTATCTTGTTACCATAACCCACTGGTCACATTTCTCACAATTTGGGTACATCTGTTTCATTGTTTTTCTGGAGGGTTCTCTCTGAGACTTTTGTTCTCTGTTCTGAAGCAAAGCATCTTGGGACTTCTCTTGACTGTCACTTGATGAGGTGACTATGATTTAAGGGAAACTTTACCTGGCAGACATTTGTGAAACATCTTGGGAGCAGAAAAAAAAAAAAGAAAGAAAAAGAAAAGAAAAGAAAAGAAAAGAAAGAAAGAAAGAAAGAAGAGAAAAGAAAAAAAAAAGGAAAGAGGAACAATGATTCCGTGGGCTTTTGAATGAACTCAGGCTGGAAAGCATCAGCAGGAGGTCATAGCTCTCAGTGACAACTTTAGAAGGCCCCTCTTCTTCTTTCTGTGTCACTCAGGGTTCAGTCACATGAGCAGTGACTCTGAGAGTGACAAGTCAAAGGTGTACCTTCTAACTAAATTGCACAGTTGTGGGGAACGAGGGGACGCTGAAGGGCAGCTCCGAGGCCTTGGTAGCTAGTTGTTTAAGAAGCCAGGCATGTCCAGACACATAAATGTGGAAGTAAGAGGGTGGGAAAAAACCAGTGGTTCTCAAGCAAATGACAATCACTCAGCAGTAGCCTTTTCTCCGCAGGGTCACCAGTGTCCAACAAAGGATGGGCAGCAGAAGAAAGCCAGAGTAAAGGGGAACTTTCTGGCACTCAGAGTCCATTACTTTCACTACCTACTGCGACCTACAGAAGGCCAAGACTACTGCCCCTCTGTCTCCAAGTCTGAAACCAGTGCCCACTTTTGGCCAGTTTAAGGCCACTTGGATAAATGAAATACAATTGTAGCTTAATCATACTGGTTGTTACGGTTAGATTGTGTGCCCCAACTTCCTCAGTGGTACGCGTCTTAGTCTCCAGTGCCTCGGATTGTGACTGCATTTGGAGACAGGACCAGCAGAGAGACTTTGAATGCCAGAAGAGGTCATGCAGATAGGCCCTAAGCAGTGTGGCCCGTGGCCTTCTAAGGCACTTTGGCAGACACAGAGGGAAGACTGTATTAAGTCAGACAGAAGAGCTAGCTTCAAGCCACGAGGCCTCAGTAGAAGTCAGCCGTATAACGCCTGATGCGTAACTTCTTGCATCTGGAACTGGAGAAGATAAATTTCACTGTATAAGCCTCCCACGCTATGCTATTTGCTCTATTACCCTAGCACACTAATGCATTGAGCAATCTAGCACAACGACTTACATTACGTGTGCCAGGGTTTGGATTCTAGCCTCAATATGGTCTTTAATGAAGGCTGTGCAGCAAACACTGATAATCATAATGGATACAACAGTGATCCGGTGTGCTCAGTAACATTCTAAATTATTTAGGTGTATTAACTGATTAAATCCGTACAACAGCCTGGTGGGAGAGATACTATCCGTGTTTTTTTTTTTTTTTAATGGATGAATAAAATACCGCACAGCTAACTCAGCAAACTTGCTGAAAGTCACAGGGCTCCTGAGTACAGTCATAAGCTAGAATCCAAACCCTGGCAGCCTAGTTCTACTACTCCCTGCCCTTAGGCCTTTTTGACCTTCAGGACCCTTGACCTTTTTTTCCACTTCTGCAGCGTCACTCCGTTCACGGCACATCTTGGTTTAATCTTCCCCTTTTTAGGGTCATGAATCTAACTTCCCTGTCCTTTCAGTGAGTTTCTGCTTTTGTTCACAGGGGCAATTTGGCAGGGAAACCCTTAGTTGTGGTGCACATATGGTTCCCCGACCACAGCAGGACAGTGATGACAAATCCATATTCCCCTCCCCAGGGAGAAGAGACTCATCATGTGGTACAGGATTGCTCACATGGAGAAAAAGAATCAGGCAGTCAACATTTATTTCTAGAGCAAAAACTATATTTCTATGTCACCTTTTGCAGTAGTTGGGAGTGTCCGATCCTGAGGTCACCTGACCACTGGCAGATGTTAGCACTTAATCCTGAAGTTCGAGACATCACATATTTTGGGGTACTACTATTTTTGTGTCAAACTTACATTAATCTGCTTAAAGTACAAAGATATATCTCTGTGAATGGCCAGGGTTCCCAAATGGCAGATTAAAGTTCATTTGGAGCGAAGAGGCAATTAGAGACCCACTAGAAACGCCCAAGGAAGCCATGAAAACAGAGTCCTCACTTCCTGCTGCACACAGATTTCATTATAATTATTCAGCTCCAGTCCAGAGACTGTCCATACAGAGTAAAACTGAATCCTTCCCTGACATTAAAAACACACATCCCCTTTGCAATTTAAAAGGAGCAAATGAAAGCCTGGCACGGTGGCACACACCTGTAATTCCAGAACTGGTGGGGTGGGGGTGGGGGGATGGGCAGAGACAGGTGGATCTCTGTGAGTTCGAGGTCAGCCTGGAAGCAGATGATGCTCTCCGTATACTCTGTATCAATAGGAAAAATGATACCCAGCTACATCTCTGACATCAGACATGGAATTGCAGGATTTGGAGTTTGCCTGTTGGGTTTTGGCCCAGTATTTCCTCACTATGCCTCCATTCCTTCCCTTTTGGAAAGCTAATATATAATCTATGCCATTGTGTGTTGGAAATGTGTAACTTGTTTTTTTTTTGTTTCACAAGGGGCTACAATTAAGGAAGTGCTTTGATTCTCAGAAGAGCCTTTGGAACTCGGACTTTTTAAACTGTGTTGAGACTGTGAAAGAACAGAGAGGGCCTTTTGGAGTTAGACTAAATACATTCTTGCTTTAAACACACGGCCATGAGCCTATGAGGGCTAGGGAGTAGGATGTGGTGGTTTGGTTGACAGTAGTCCCCATGAGCTCAAATATTTGAATATATGCTCCCCAATTTGTGGAACTCTTTGGGAAGGCTCAGGATGTGTGGCCTTGTTGGGGGGTTGTGTCACTGGCAATAGGCTTTGGACTTTCAAAAGCTTCTGTGACTCCCAGTGTGCTTGTGTGCTCCCTCCCTCTCTCTCTCTTTTTCTCTCTCTCTCCCTCCCCCCCCTCTCTCTCTGTCTCTCTCTCTCCCTCCCTCCCCCAAACTCCCGCCTCTCTCTCTGCCTCATGATTGTAGATCAGAATGTGAACACTCAGCTGTTCCTTTGCTATTATGGACACTAATCCTTGAAAACTAAAAACCAAATTAAATACCTCCCCCCCCCTTTTTTTTTTTTGGGTAAATTGACTTGATCATGGTGTTTTGTTACAGTAGTGGACAGTAACAAAGACAATAGGCCACGTTGAATTTTATTATTTGCTATTGCTACATAATAAAACCTTATTAACACCTTTGTTTGTTTGTTTTTCTTTCTCTCTATATTGTGCTTCAAAAAGACTTGGGAAGGAAAATTAAAACGGCGTTTTCCCTTTGTTAACACAGAGAGCCTAAAGGCAGGAGTGCCTTCGTGGTATGCTACATCCACTGGCATTCCCAGGGAGCCTCACACTTCCTATGCTAATTTGTGTCTATTTTCCTAAAATTCCTAAAACAGTTGGAGGGAGGGGCTCTACCCTTTCACTTTGCAGTGGGCCTTCAAAGAAGCCATGGCCCTGCTTCAAAACTGTATCCACTCCAGTTCTCCTTGGCATGGTTACTGGTTGGAGCAGGATGATAGTGTACAAAAGGGTAGAGAATGCGTGGCGTGGGCTCTTTGAGTCACAGTCTAGTCTGTTGCTGTAGTTTAAAAGCACTTACTAAGGCTAGGGGTGTAGCCAGCGGTAGAATACTTGCCTGGCATGTCTGCAGCCTAGGGTGCCATCTCCCACTCCTCACATACACAGACATTTCATATACAGAAGT
Source organism: Acomys minous (assembly GCF_964271855.1). NCBI lineage: Eukaryota > Metazoa > Chordata > Mammalia > Rodentia > Muridae > Acomys > Acomys minous. The sequence continues at coordinate 94,956,306 of NC_140492.1, read as the reverse complement.
TAGTGCGTTTTGTGAAACTTATCCTTAAAAACAAATGGAAGAAATTTGACTTCTGGACTGCAGTTTTGGAACCATGAACCAGACAAATAGTTGGATCTAGGCTGCAGTGGTTGTCTAAGACAGTGGTTCTCAACCTTCCTAACGCTGCAACCAACCCTTTGATACAGTTCCTCATGTTGTGGTGACCCGACCATAAGGTGATTTTCATTGCTACTTCATAACTGTAAATTTGCCACTGTTATGAATTGCAATGAAAATATCAATGTTTTCTGATGGTCTTAGGCTACCCCTGTGAAAGGGTAGTTTGAGCCCCAAAGGGGTCATGACCCACAAGCTCATAACCATTACTTTAAGATTTGCATAGATGGGATGGAGCATACATGGACCAAATTAATAATTTTTGTCAAAGCTGAACTATTTTATAGTATTATTTTTCTGAGTAGTTATTAATATGCTAAATTTTTGTGTATGTTAGTGAATTTGATAATCACATCAACTTTATTGTGATTACTGTAAGGGAGGATAAGACTCAAAGATTTTTTTTCTTTTTTGTTCACCATGATACCACATAGGGGTGTCTAGCTGGATGTGGAGCATATTAATAGGGAATAGCAGTGTTTGTAGACACTTTATTCTACTTCTGTAAAATAAATGATAGCAGATTTAATGTCAGCCCTGTAGTAATATATTATCACTCATTAGCATACTTTTTGTGCTTCTGTTTTTGAAGCAGTGTCTCATGATGTGGCCCAACCCAAATCCTCTGTCTTCCTGCCTCGGCTTCTCATATCAAGACGTTGTGCAAGGATCAGCCAGGCCATGCTGTCAGCGAGAACAGGTGAGATGGGCCTGAAGATGCTAAGAGCAGGTAGGTAGCAGGGTTGGAAGGATTTCGACCTTGAACTTGTATGTGATCATGATGCTAATGTTCAAGAGCTGTTCCTGGTGCTTCCAAGTGGTCCCTTAGGGGACATCTCATAGATCCTCCAATATATATCCTGAATTCCATCTACCCCATCCTACAAACTCCCACACCCTAAAGAAATCTTTACAGTGTGATTCTTGACGTAGGGTTGCAAATCTGAAGAAAAGGGTGATCTCAGAAAATCTCTCTCTATGTCAAGAATTAAATTATTGCTGGAAGGGAAAATAGAATTCATATCTAATATTCCTAGACTTCTGGAAAAAAATTTGTAGTTCTTGACCGCTGGGAACAGGTAAAGGAAATCCCCCTGCTTTGGGTATGCATTACAGAGAACTGACTCCCACGGTCCAGGTGGAGAGAGGACAGGTTTTTGAGTTGTTTTGACAGTTAAACTAGGCTTATCAGTCTCTTGGTGTCAAACTCAAACAGGAAGGCTCTGCTAAGAGATCGGCTGCTAGTATCAAAAGGAAGTGACCATTGGAAGCAAGAAGGAGGAGGAGGAGAAGTAAAAGAAAAAATGGTCTTAAAATAAGGCAAATAGAAAGTTATATAGAAAGATCTTTATACTTTTCTCTATAGTTACTCAATTATCACAAAAGGACATAAAATGAAATTTATTCCCATAAAATTCTGAGTCCAGAAGCCATCTGGACCATCATTGAAAGGTCAGCAGTATAAAAATTTGGCATCAAAGATGAGCTAGAATTGGTCTCTAGGTCAAGGGGTTACCATGGGAACTATAACCTATAAATCTGTGCTTTTAAAACAGCACATTTTATTTTTTATTTTTTTTTAAGCTAACAACACAATGATTTCGGGTTTTTAAACTTTTGTTTTTCTCACTCAGAGAAAGGCAGACACTTAAAAGTAGGCCACCCTGTCTTACAGAGAAACTTGCCGACAAAAGTAGAAGTGGCTTCCTCTGTATCCATGGGAGACGAGATGCCCAAGCCCCTTATATAAAACTAAACACCCTTTGCATAGAATCCAAATCCTCCTGTAAGCCTTAAACCATCTCTTGACTACTTATAACACCAAATACAATGGAAATGTCATGCAAATGCTTTCAGCCCTGTGCTGTTTGGGGAAGCTAAGGCAGGGAGCACATAGGGAGCACAGGATGATGACATTTGCAGTTCAGAAACACTACCTCTCAGCCCCTCGCAGAGGTCACAGACATCTCTTGAGACTCCTAGGGGATGAGAGTGCCAGGAAAACTGGAAGCCAAAAGCACATGTTATTCAGTCTTGAGAAACCTATAGTGTTACTTTCAGTGTATTCTACTCCATAGAAGCAAATCTTGGGGACTGTGATTTGGTGGTTGTAGAGGGCTTGCCACAGCATGTATAACAAAACCCTGGGTTCGACTCTAGGCACTTCAGAAAAAAAAAATCCAGCTCCCACTGAAGGTTAGGAACTACTTAAAGGGCAGCCAACCAGGACCGTCAAAAGCAGTCTTCAGACTTAGTTATGGTCAAAATCCTAGACACCCTTCAAAGGATAAAGATGTGCTTGCCCCTTTGGGGACATTTAAAAACAAAGTTGTCCTTCCTCTGAGTGCCACCAGGTCTCCCCCTCCAGGGGACATGGTCAAATATGAGGCACCAGAGTACGTGAGAAAGTCATATCCCACTCTCCACTCAAGTGTGGAGAATGTTCTGTCCATTGGCTAGATCTGGGTAGGGGTTTAAAGTTTACCACCTGAATTGTCCTTGGCTGGTGCCTTAGTTTGAGCAGGACCCCTGGGCCCAAATCTGCCAATCATAATGTTCTACTCGTAGGTTTCTAGGACCCTCTGGATCCTTCTACTTTGCTATTCTCCCATCTTTCTCTCACCAAGAAGAGACTTGATACCCTATGAGCATATACAGGGGGAGGTGATCCCCCTCAGAAACAGTCATAGTGGAGGGGAATAAGGGGAAAATGGGAGGGAGGGAAGAATGGGAGCATACAAGGATAACCATTGAAATGCAACAAGAATAAATTTGAAAAACAAAACAAAACAAAACAAAGTTGTAAGTATCAACCGTATGACCAGTTGAAGAGACTGGCTCAAAGGGGACAAACACCCTTTTGAGAATTTGAACCCTGATGACTGGGAACCTCACTGGTGGCACTCCCATTGCATTTTTGCTTGTCGCTAATTGGCAAAAACAAACAACCACAACAACCTGAAAGGTAAAATCTTAATTCTGTTTTCCAAAGCAAAACAAACAAGCAAAAACTTTTTTATGTGAGCCGAGCTCCCTCCAAACTCACCAGATGAGCATCAAAGAGAGATTGCCTGTCCTTAGTCATTTGATCCTCTAGACCCGTGGTTCTCAACCTGTGAGTTGTGACCTTTTGGGGCCTTGAACGGCCCTTTCACAGGGGTCGCCTGAGACCGTTGGAAAACACAGTAAAACAGATATTTACATTATGATTCATAACAGTAGCAAAATTACAGTTATGAAGTAGCAACAAACATAATTTTATGGTTGGGGCGGTCACCACAACATGTGGCACTGTATCAAAGGGTTGGTTGCAGCATTCGGAAAGCTGATGAGAGCAGCTGTCCTGGATGTGATGGTTAGTGTTGTCACCTTGCCAGAATCTATGATTACCCAAGATACAGATCTCAAGGCATTCCTGTGAGGGACTTTTGTGATTACATTAATTGATGGGGGAAGATCCAGGTTACTTGTAGGTAGGACCATCCTGTGAGGGTGTTTAAAGCAGAGAAAGTAAGGTGAATACCAACTTGCATGGGTTCCTTGCTTTCTCCTTCTGTCTCTGGACACAATGGAACCAGCTGCTTCCAGTTTGTGCCACTGGACATAATTTATCCAGCTATTTCCGGTTCCTGCCACTGTGACTTTTCTGCCAGAATGGAATTCCAAGCCAGAACAAGTCCATTCTCTCTTAAGTTGCCTTTACCAGAGTATTTTAATCACAGAAACAGGAAAAGAAAGTAAGATAATAAACCTTACAGATCTGAGAGCCTGCATCAAATCTAAGGCCAGCACAGTGCTATTACGTCCTGTGTGGTAGGAAGAAGACCCAGACCCCAGATGGATAGAACCAGACAAGAGGATAGCTTTTTTTTTTTTAAATCTTACTCCCTATAATAATTTTTGTTGCTTAAAAAAATTAAATTCTCCTGGCTTAGAAGGAGAGTTCATATTTAGAAATACAGTGGTACTGTGAAACAGGGGAGAAAATGGTATCCCGAATCCTGGCGTTCCAAGTCTTGTTGGCTTGTGGCCAAGCCTCAGGATGCTTCTTAGAGCTGTGCAGGGAATGCAAATTGGGATATCTAACTCTCTTAACGGCACTCAGGAGGGCACGATGGTCGCCACTGCATTCTGTGAACCTACCACACAAATAATTGCCCTCTTTGCACCAGCAGCAGCTCCAGACTTTGGCCTACGCTCAGTTCCCTGTTTCATCCAAGTTGCTCTTAGCCTTTAGTTATTAAGCCAAACCTTTGTTCTCCACACAGGCTGCTATTGATTGGGGTTTCTTATCTCTGTCTCCACAGATAAGTTATACATTAGCAAGGCTATTAAGGGGTGGCCTTTTACAAAGGCGGAGAGACTAACTCTTTGGTAGCCAGGGTAGTACTCAGACTCAGAAAAGGCCCTGGGGTATCTTGGTGGGGTTTATAGAGGTGGTGTTACAGCAGAGTCTAGGGAGATACACCTGGGCCACCAAGCCATGTGGAAACATGTCCCTTGTTCACATCTGTGTCCCAGTTGGAAATCGTATCCTGTAGAAGTTTTATTTCAGGGATGGTGTGTGTGTGTGTGTGTGTGTGTGTGTGTGTGTGTGTGTGTGTGTGTGTATTCACATGCCCAGCAACTCCTGTAGGGATTGAAAGTCTGCCTTGTACTCATTTCTGTTTTGAGGGGCCAATGTAGGGAGTCTATGCTAGAAGCCCATTAGCTCACTGTTTTCTTCTTTGAAAGACCAGGCTACAATATGACTTTAACCACACGTACTCCTATCCTCAGTTAGAAGACAGTGGGCCAAAGAGCATGAGAATTTCCACAGTCTGCGCCCAGATCCTGGATGCTCCTTTCCCAATGGTCTGTGCAGTGTTTTAGACAAGCCAATGCTTGCTCACCAGCTACTGTGCATTCCCTAGCTCAAGGTACCAGCATCACTTAGTTTGAAGAGAAAGAGGGGGGGGGGGGAAGGAGAGAGAGGGGGGAGGGAGAGAGAGGGGGGAGAGAGAGAGAGGAGGGGGGAGGGAGAGAGAGGGGGGGAGGGAGAGAGGGAGGAAGAGAAACTTTCCTAGAATCTGTCATGCACGTGAAAAGGAAAAAAGAAAACAGAAATGTCGAAGCCTGAGCTTCCACGTCGATAGGATCTGTAAAAAGAAACTCCAGTTTTCTTTTCTTTAACCGTCATCACACTTTCAATTCACACCCATTATTAAGTGTCAGAGGCACAAGAATAAATTATTGCAAGGAAAGGGAGGAGCCACCTTCACTAACAGAACAAACCAGTGAGGCTATTTCTAGTCCTCTGTACTCCCTCACATATGTGAAAACTATAAATAGGAAATAAGCAGGAGATAAAGGAAAAAAAAATCCCCAAAGAGAGGAAGAGAGAGAAGGTCATGGCTGTGACCATGTTCGCAGGAAGCCAAACCATTTATCAGGATAATGAAATGCCTGCTAAAGGTGTGTTGACATGAACAAAGTTGGTTCATAATACGAGTTAATTATTGTCAGAGCTCTTACTGAATTTTTGGAGCAAGTTTTAGCCCATTTATCAAATGTTAGCCTAGGCATAAACTGGCTTGCTGTCCGATCTACCTAATGGGACTGACCAGTTGCCACAGGCCACCATGACATCCGGCTGCCGGTGGGGCCATGGCGATCTCTTGGTTCAGGCTTTGGAGAGGAACAAGTTCTTTTCTCCCAGCTAGTATGTCTTGGCTTAAGGACCTGAATGTCCTTGCTGAAAGTTGGCCACAAAGTTTTGGAGATTTGAGTTGATAACTCAGTGTGCTGGACAAAAAAAAAAAAAAAAAAAAAAAGAAAAAGAAAAAGAAAAGTAGTTCTAGCTGCAAATCCTCTGAAGAACAGGAAAGCAAAACTCATTTTTTTCCTTTCATTAATAAAGAGAATTTATCCCAAACTTCAGGAACTTAATCCCAACTTTCAGTGTAGAATTAATGTTTGGCACGGGCAAGTCTTCAGTTTTCTTATTTGTCTCTACATGATTTCAGAGGAGACGTTGCTCTAATAGTGTTGGGAAGCAGAGGACCGAACGGAGGCCGGAGTGCACGCCTGCGTACTCACATCCTGTTCTTGAGGCGGGTGCACCTGTTCTCTGGGGACATTGCAGCCTGAGGCAAAAGTAGCGCCAGGGCTGCCATAGATGCAGTAAAACTACATGCACGCACTGTGTGTACATACACGCTTCCAGGAGCGAATGAATCAGGCTTTTAAATGGGATGTCTAAGGATTTTCCTAAGAAACTGTCCTACAACTTGAGGTATATTTATTGTTTATTGATATTGGAAACAAGAACTCACATTTATTGGTGTGCCAGGACTTTTGCTAGGCCCTTTACGGCTCACTCATTAAACCTTCCCAGCATGGCTCCACGTTCATGAGGGGTGCTGGCATGCCTGCGCGCCCTTGTTTGTTTGTTTATTTCCCCAGCTGAGACTCTTTCTCTTAAATTTATCTTTTAAATTTCTATCTTTTTAATTAAGGTCGCTGCACACTTGGACCCTTGTCCCCTCACGGTGACTCACGGAGCAGTCTCTGCGTCTCTGGATGTCAGGGTTCTGAAGCGATAGCGGGTCCCCAGAGGCTGTGTTGCTGCTTCTGCAGCCACTCACTGATCTGGTGTCTGTGGGTGTGTCCCTGTGATGCTCTCAACTTCTTCGGCTACAAGGGTCGGGCGTTCCAAAGTGGACTCTCACCTCCCACCCCCGTTCTTTCTGTAAATCTCTCAGCAAACGCCAGGTGGGCGGAAGGAGATCATCAAGAATTCTAGCCTGGGTCAGGAGAAACCTTACATTTCAACCAGCCTTAGTTTAGACTCCATTGAGATGTCCTTTTGGTAAACGATTCGTGAGAATTTAGTTATTTCTGATATCGCCTGGATTGACAACAAAGTGCACCAGGCAAGCCTGTGTTGAGTTAAGAGGTCTTTTCTCCAGTTAGCGCATGCGCCGTTCACTTCTGTAGTTCCTGATTTCTGTACTTGTAAACTGGATGCATGCGGGTTAAGAATCCCTCTAGGAGTAACTGTTGATGAACTTAATCGTTACTATTTGCATGTCTTCATTTGTAAACTATGAGCACTTGTTCCCTTTTCTGATTTCAGTGGGCCTTCTGGGAAAACGAGGTGTCTCCCTTTTAAGAGGCACTGCCTTTTTACTCACCCCTTATATCATTTGAGCACAAACAATGGAACCAGCCATTCAGTCACCCTGTGAAGAAACCCCGTCATTTGAGTGGGAAAGGTCTGGCATCTGGCCCACGGTTTATGCGTCCTTAGGAGGAGACTCTGCCTGACCTCCCCTTTGCCGCGATAATACACGCCTCTCTCTCACACCTTCTGCTTTCTGCTCTTTAAAGTAACTGCTGCCTCCTCTTTCAACCTTCTGAGAAGACTCAGGGCATGGCCAGTGTTGAGAGGCCTTCGTTGCCCAAGCTGGAGCCTCAGCAAGCTGTTCTGATAGTCAGTCACTTAACAGGCGTAGGGATCTCTGGAGAGGGCGGGCAGTGGTGAAAAGCAGTCGACTGCTGGGTCCATTCGACTTTCCCCATAGCCAGGCTGTGGCGTTGGAGATGTGCTCTGGCTGTAGTGGGAGGCTTTAGAGAGGATTTCCCAGGTCTACCTATGCCTTTTCATCTCCAGAGGCACCAACTTCTCCTTTAGCTCTTACTGCATTAAGCCATGATAAACATGTCAGTATATGTCAATATAACTCTTTCTTCCCTCCACACGTTCCACCTCCGTTGCAAAACTCCATGACTATCCAGACTTTTTAATTTTTCTTGGTGTATTGCTACAGAAATGGCTGGCTCTGGTAGATTTCAGATATTCAGCGATTCTTTCTTTTTTGAGACAGGGTTTCTCTGTGTAGCCTTGGCTGCCCTGGACTCACTTTGTAGACCAGGCTGGCCTCGAACTCACAGCGATCCACCTTGCCTCTGCCTCCCGAGTGCTGGGACTAAAGGCGTGCGCCACCACGCCTGGCCTCGGTGATTATTTCTTAAATGAAGCACAATTCCAAAAGCAGTAGTACCTGGACATGTGAAATGCCAATGGCTTGCCCAACTGATATTAAACTTTGTTTCTTCTATATTGTGCCAACCTGGGACTGGGCTTGAGTGTTTAGTGATGAGTGGGAGGAAAGGTCGGTGTCAGTCTCCAGGGTACTGCTCCAGACTCAGGATGTGGGCTCGTGCCAACCACAGCAAATGCAGTATCTTTAGATTTTATACTAAACTGTTTATATTGTAAGGCTATATGTTTTCAAAAATAGTATTTCTGTCAAAATAAGACTTCCGTGCCGAGCAGACTAAATAGGTAGCTTAGAATAAAATAACTTGCTGTCAGGGTATGACTGTAAAGCCTCCTCAGGATGAAGAAAATGGCTGCCCAGACACTGCAGTATCGTGGTGATGAAGCACATTCTGTAAATAGCTCCTTTCTGCTGGTTTGACAGGCTGGGCAAAACTTGGCTGTTCACACAGTCTTTGTACAGTTTATCAAAGTCTCAAATGGAAAAATATACTCTTGAGGTTTATAAGATCTTAACAAAGAAAAATAGAAGAGTCGTTTCATCTGCAGACCCAGCACAAGTTTTAGCGTGGCCTGCCAAGCTCAAAGTGGAACAAGAATGTGGCCAGCGCAGCCAAGCTCGGCTCTCATAAATTCAAACGTGCATTCCTTCTCCTGGAGGACGGCTTCCTTCCGGTCACTTGGAGGAAGAGTTGAGTCTTCCATTGCTCACTCTTCCATGTCCCAGCCTTGGAAAAATGCTATAAAGTAAATAAAAACTTTAAAGCGCCCACGAGATGTTTTCTAGGCTACAGGACTTCCTGGCACGTCTCATGATGATGCTAAGCAGATGAAATTGTGTAGCCACAGCCACACTTCATCTCCAAGTTGCCAGTAAATAGTAACTATCAGCTACCAAGGGCACTGGAAAGAGAAATAGTGACAAGGAAAGAAAACGTTATCACGTCCTGCTTCAATGAGAAACATTCTGATGAAGAAAAAAGTTTTCTCTTCATTGTGTCAAAAAAAAAAAAAAAAAGAAAGAAAGAAAGAAAGAAAGAAAGCCATTCTAATAGTGGTGGTTTTGGCTGCAATAGCTTCAGGGGTGGTACCTACTAAATTCTCTTCACATAGAGGTCAGATGGTCAGGCTGTATAGTCAACCAGGACCAGGCTTAGCATGTAGCTATACAGCTATACACGTCATCAGATATTTTTTTACAGTTTTGTGTGTGTGTGTGTGTGTGTGTGTGTGTGTGTGTGTGTGTATGTGTGGTTACTAGTAGAAACCATGGCCAAGTTGCCATGGTGATATGGATGCCCATTGAAAAATACCCTTGAATTTCAATGGGTATGCAAACAGGGCCACTAGGACATCAAGACTTCTCTAGGGAAGAGGAAGATGTCATGTGTCAGCAGACCAGGAGCAAGGCAGTGAGGAGGAGGAGTGTGAACCCCTTATTCTGGAAAGCCAATGGCATAACTACCACCGATCTTAAGCCTGATAAAACTTTACAAGTAGAGTGAGAATGAGAAGGACATCCCTCTGCCAGTAGGTTCAGATAGTCTCAGTTGCTGGGCAGCCCTGCGTTTCTAAGGGTTCATACAGCCTCAGTCCACTGAAAATGCCCAATCAAATGAACCTCTGGGTGACAACCATGCACGTGAGTAGGTCTTGCCATCTAGCCAACCACCACTGCAGAACAGCTTATGATGAGGTGGTAATGACTAGTGGCCTCAGGAAGTGTGGGACTTGGACCTCCAGTATGTAGACATTAACAGATTTACTACCTGCTTGATGCTTGATACAAATATGTCTGTACAGGAGGTCGGAAGGAAAACCCTGTCCGGCTCTCCTTCCTGGCTACGGTCTACCCTAACAGTGTGTCTGAGGAGGTCATGGAAGAAAGCTGCTCTTTCTCCAGGTGAAGGAAGGGCCTCTTAGTTGGGAGATCTAGTGACCCTGGAGATGGCAATACTCTTGGGATCACACAGCTTGAAGACCAAGTTCAGACACTGTAATAAGGAAATAAACAAATCTGGGTACTTCAGCTTGGAGGGGCTAGTCCCTCAGTGAGGCATAGACCAGCACAAGTTCATCAAGGCCCAATGGGAGGACAGGATCCAAGTGTGGCATGCACTTGGTGCTCAAAGACTGCTATCCTGGAATATGTTAAAATTGCCCGGCACCTGGAAACATATAGAATCAACTATTTTTAGATTTAAAAAAATAAGAAAAGAACAGACTCTTGGCTTGGAACTGACAACCTTGGACTAAATATTCATGAGAAAGATGACAACTTGACTTCCCTTGGAGTGACACTGGGAACTTCTCTTTCAACTACATAAAAGCACGTCTTTGAGCTCGCTGACGAGAAGGCACCTGACTTTGTTCTCAGCCTGAGAGTTAACAAGCGGGTCCCGCAGCTCTGCATGAGGAGCCCTGAGTTACATAAGCCCTGAAGGAAGCTAGGCACCACTGAGGCATGGCAGATGAAGGCCCAGGTGTGAGAGGAGAAGCGACAGGGCATCTAGGGTGGCAGCAGTTGGAAGCTCCTTCAAGGCCCTCCAGCTGCAGGAGAGAGGGAAGATGTGAGCCTAGGAGAAGGCTGGCCTCATGGCCGCCCTGCTGCAGGAAAAGCTGCGGAGATAAAGGACCAGTGACAGCTGGCTACACAGATGAGGGCTCCAGAGGAAAAGCAGAGGCACCAGGAAACAGAAACCGAGGAATGGCAGCGCCAGGCTAAAGAAACCCAGACCTACCTGCTGAGGACCGAGGTACTAGACCTGGTGATGACAGCTCTTCTGCTACCCCTGGAAAGGTCCCTTAAGAGAGAGCAATTACTAGACAGAACTTGACCTGATGGAAGCCTCCCTGCTTATCTTCCAATTTGCATCACAGTGCCAACAGGCATGATGTTTCTGATAGTTATGGAATTGTTTTCCTGGCATTTCAGACACTTGTAAAGTCCGGCAACCTCCATGCTGGCTGGTGTAACCCAGACTTCAGTATCACTAGGGACCATGCTGTGCGGACATCTGTGCCTGCACTTTTCTCACACTGACTGAAGCTGACACACTGAGCTCACACTGGCTGGTCTGCTTTTCATTCCTATGAAGCATCTACCTTTGTGTTTTGAGGGATGGAAATTATTTTGAATATTGAGCATAACGCGCGCTCCCCCACGAGGGTTCCATTCTTCCTAAAAGCAAGCTGCTCAGACCTCTGGCTGAGTCGGCTGTAGCCACTGAGAGTGTGAGGACCAGGCCTGCCCATAAACGAAACTTTGTTGTCGTGACTTCCTGTTGAATTCCATTGTTGGGACTCAACATAGCTAGTGATCTGGATGAATTAAATACTCAAAACCAAATAGATTGAGGCTAACAAGATAATGACAGTGTTCAGATGGAGAATCCAAATGGTATCAGGCACTCTCGCTCCCACTCTCGCTCCTGAAACCATGTGTTTCCATCTCCACAGGGGACCAGCTGTTGTTAGCTTCATCTGGTACCCAGGGTAGGGTCAGCCCACATCTTTCCAGCCCGTCATCACTGACTGTGGCCTTACATGCCTCAACCTGCCCCAGTGTTCCAGATGAGTCTTGCATTAGCATCGTCAACTTCACCTCTTCACTCTCCGGAAGGTCTTTGACTGCACAGTGGGATGTGGCCTTTTCCTTCAGCTTTAAATTGTGCTCTGAAATCCTTTTCTCAGCCAAAAGAGCCAACTTATGCCCAAAGCACATTTTCATTATTATACTTTTAGGACACATTTGTACATAGTAGTAGGGTTTTTTTTTTCAACCAAAAAGTACATTCTTAAGCAATGAGTACAAACTGCAATTAGCTTTCAGATAGTTATAGATGTTTCTTTTTGCTGTTGTTTAATGCGGCGATGCACATCGATGCTCTGAATGTTCTGGAAACAAATTCTCAGGGTAGGGTACCTAGAAGTTTGTAAAGGGGGATTCTAGTGAGAGGGGCTTGGTCTATGAGGTATCTGCCCTCGTGGGTTGATTGACACTTCCATCAAAAGGGCTTGCTGGGGTGGGCTCATTGTCTTTCACTCTTCTGGTGTGTGAGGACACAGCACTGGTCCTCTGTGCCATAGGCCCTTACCAGATGCTGGAGCCTGGGTTCTGCACTTCCCAGCCTTCAGAATGGCAAGAATTTTATATGCTGCCCAGAGCAAAGCAGACTGAGACACACAGATTATCTCATCATATGATAACATTCTATCTTCTACCTACTCAAGTCCTCACATCTGTCTCTTCCTACTAAGGTGTAAACCCCGCCCCCCACCCTTTGTGTACATTGCTGTATCTAAAACATTGCCTGATACCCAATATATATCTGTCAAGTGAACAATCTTATTTAACCCTCAGTATAAGCCTATGAGATGGGTTTTAGTAACCTTTTTTTTTTCCCCTAGAAGAGAGGAAAAAAAGCTACAAGACAATACACTTTTCCAGAGTCCCGATCAGCAACAACAGTATGGTCATGATGAGCTTCAGAGACGAGGTTATTCTGACACACTTATTTTTATGAGTTTTTTAAAAAAATAATATTCGCCAGCTTCTTTTGCCTCAGCTTTGTCAAGGATTGTGTTTGAAATTAATGGGAGATTAGAAGGAATGGTTTCTCAGAGCAGCGGCAGCGGGGATGGTGATGGAACCCTAGAGAAAGGTGAGTGTGTGAGACAGGAGAGAGTGAGGCCTAACCAATTCATCCTTGCTGCCATCCCTCCTGCGTCCAGCCTTTACCTCTGCCGAGAGCAAAGGAAAGCTCTTCGTGCCTGGGAACCTTTGCACGGTTCTCTGGAATGGGTTCCTTCCAGATTTGAGAGTTCTTTGTTCTCCGTCATTGGTCCGAATCCTAGCCCCCTAAGGGCTTGCTACATTTTGAAGGCAGAGAGCAGATAAGCTTTTGATGATTGACAGTGGAACAAATCCACAGGTTTGTAACCCTGGGGCACAAGATATCAAGCCTGTCCACTCAGAGGCCTCCATGAATTCAGAAGAAAAGACCAAGAAACCAAAGGTAGGCTCAGCCAACACTGCGCATTCTCAGGCCATTCTGTGGATTCTGGTTACTGGTGCCACCCAGCTAGTGCCCGGCCGGCCCATGGCCGATAAGTAACAAACCACAGGTGACCTGACGAAGCTCTCTTCTTCTCGTATGCCCTTCTGCTTTTAAATCTGGACCTACCTCACATGACTCTGCTGTGGAAGATTCTGGAGGCTTTTTGGAAGACTGTCGAACTGGCAATTTATTAATTCCATATCCCTGAGATCCACAGGAGGTGACGAAAAGAGCTAGGCTGGGGAAAAAAAAAGTACAGATGAATACAGCAACATGTCTATGCAACGTGTCTATGCTAGCCGGGGGCTTTCTGCCAGCAGCTCAGCAAAGATCTAAAGAGGCCTGACTGCCTAGTCAGGCCCTTCTATCTGTCCTACCCCGTGTGTCTGCTAGTCATTGACTGGTTCACCAGTATATGCCTCTGTGTCAGTCAGTTCTCCATAACTATAACAAAATGTCTGACACAATCAATTTGTAAGAGGAAATGTTTACTTTGGCCCACAGATCAGGCGATTTTCAGTCAGGATCCATTGGCCTCACTGTGAGATAGCACAGGATGACACAGAGCACATACTGGAGTTGAGCAACTCACCTCTTGGTTTCCAGGAAATGAAAGGAGAAGGAAGAGAAATTAGAATCCTCCTGCACCCTTTGAAGGCATGCCTTCCGTGACCCAAGGCCTCTCGCTAGACTTCACCTCTTAAGCTTTTCAACACTTGATACTGGCAGCCTGGGATCCAAATTTCAATACACGGGGCTTAGGAAGACCCACAAGGGCACGCTGCAGTATCTGCCTCCTCTGTCTGAAGCCTCTACCTTCTGCCCCTGAAATGGACACAGAGATACAGATGGCTATTTTCCACCACCTAGATAAAATGCTCTCAGAAATACCTGCCTTTCTCTCTCCCTCTCCTTCTCTCCCTCCCTCCCTCTCCCTCTCTCTCCCTCCCTCCCTCCCTCCCTCTCTCTCTCTCTCTCTCTCTCTCTCTCTCTCTCTCTCTCTCTCTGTATAGCTCAGTAATAGAGTTTTCATATATAATACTCTGGGTTCAATCTCTAATATATAGCAAAATAAGACACCTTTGAAACCAAAGAAACATTGCTGTTTCTTTTCACAGCCGCCCCAAAGTTGAAGCAATTCAATTTTCTGCCGTATTTCTGAATGGACACATAAAATGTCCTATAGGAGGAATTAACAGCTGCCACACACTATGGCAAGGATGAACATTAAAAACATAGTTAAGTGAAATGAAGCCAGTGAGGAAGGATCATATGCTACATGATTTTATTAATATGAAACACCTGAAATGCAAATCTATTGCGACCACGTGCAGGCTCCTGTTTCCTGGAGCACGGGGTGGGGGTGGGGTAGGGGTGTGGGGGGGTGTGGGGATGGGATGGGGGCAGGGGCTTCTGGGTAACAGCTACTGCTTTTTTATTGGGACAATGCAAATATTCTAAGGCTTATTACAGGGGAAACGCCCCCCTGGGAACACACAAAAGACATGGAACTGCACATCTTAAGAGGAGCAGTGCACACGTGTAAATGACACCTCAGTGGAAGGTGAAGAAAGAGTAGTGAAGAGGAAAATGAGGTGGTGGGGGGGGCGGGGAGAAAAAAGAGTTTGAGTCCGTGGTTATAAAGTTTTGTTACACAGATTCAAACCCTTCTTTTTTTTTTTTTTTCCCAGAAGTTTGGCTTGAACTAATAAAATCCCAATGCTTCAATTTCCCTCTTTCTCTATGTTTCTTTCCCCACCACTTAAATTAACCCTAATCACCTCTGTGTCCTGTACCTTAGAAGCCCTCCTGTCCAGAGGGTGGATTGTACTTCCAGCAGTAAGCTTGCGTTCTCCAGAAGCCCGTGAGCTTCACGTTGTGTCGACCACAGTGGACATGTTGCTTAGTGAATGCTTCAATTCAAACCCTAGTGATGAGCGTTTTCCACTGGGAGCTGAGGCCAAAGCTTTGCTCCTTCCAGTTCAAACTGGTTTTCTTGCATGGCCGAGTCATTCCCATAATTTTTCTAGCATTCATAATTTATCCTGGAGAGGAAAAAGTCAACAGCAACAACAAGAGGAATAATCCAAAGCCTCCGCCTGCTGCCTTAAGTTAACCAGGCCGGCTTACGGACTTGTAAAGCTATTTCGGGTGTTCTCACAAGTCTATTGGTGATGGGCAGAGTTTTAAAAGGGAAGAAATCTTCAGCCCACACAGACTACTTGCAGGTTGCTGTGAACAACAGCGTTGTGAGTGGCTGTCCTCTGAGCGAAGCAGCTGCCATCTTTGGGTGTTCAGCTATGTCTGCTTTCAAAACTCTTGTTTACAGCCCTCCTGGACAGGTGTTGAGGGTTATGAGACACTCACCTGAGTATCCAGCTGCTGGCTACCACCTGTTGTATGCACCTGCCTTAATTGCAAGTGGTATGGGGGAGGGGCTAGAGCATGTAGCTCATGGGGGACAAAAGAAGTGGGGCTCCATCTGTGTGGCTAAAGGAAGTGCTTGTCCCTGTTGGCTAAAGGCTTTTCAGGTGTGGCCTGTTCAGGGAGGAGCCCCCTACGTGTGTGAGGACCTCTACCTGCCTCTGTAAGGAAGCACAATAAACTCAGTGGTCCCCTCGGGGAACTTTAGCCGAACCGAGCTTCAGTTTGTCCATGGGATCTTAGAAAAGAGGGTAGATGTTTCTTTAAGCCCTCCCATGGGAAGAAGTTTTAGCAACAGCACTATGTGAAGAAGCAGGCTCCTCTCTCTCTCTCTCTCTCTCTCTCTCTCTCTCTCTCTCTCTCTCCATTCTCTCTCACATACACAAAGACATGCACGTACAATGACACACGCACAAACATACTCCTACACACTCCACACACACTAACACAATCACACACACAAAAATGAACACTCACGCACACCTGGCTATACACATTCATACTAACACATATGCTGACCTACACCAACATACACACATACTCTCCTGATACAAACTCACACACACTCCAGTACATTCCCACACACACACACACTCAAACACACATTCAAATAAACTCTCACACAAATTCACATACATTTGCAACTCATACACCAACACACCCTGACATACTTGCAGAGATTTGCACATATATACACTCACACCCTTACACACATTCATAGGATCACACACATTTACATATGCTCACACACACACACACACACACACACACACACACATACAAACTCAGTCTCACTCAGATGCACTTATATTTGCACATATGCACTAAGTCATACACACTCACCAGGACACTCATATATTTACAATCACACTCATACTCATGCACACTCATTTTCACACACTGCGCTCTGGAATACACACTCCTACACACTCACATACATGCTTACACACATATATACTCTCACTCACACACACACAAACTTGAACACACCTATACACACTTCACTCCCATACATACTCAAAGACACACATAAATACACACTCAGTCACACAATCTATTTACACGCGCTCACAGAAACCCGCACTGTGGTGGTTTGAGTAGAAATGGCCCCCATGATCTCATGTGTGTGAATGCTTGGCCCATAGGGGTTGCATTATTAGTAGGTGTGGCTTTGTTGGAGTAGGTGTGGCCTTGCTGGAGGAAGTGTGTCACTGTGGAGGCGGAGTTTGAAGTCTCGTGTATGTTCAAGCTCTGCCCAGTGGTACAGTCTTTCCTTGCTGCCTGCGGATCAAGATGTAGAACTCTCAGCTCCGCCCTCAGCATCATGTTGGTCTGGACACTGCCATGCTTCCTGCCATAACAATAATAGACTAAACCTCTGAAACTGTCAGCCAGTCCAAATCAAATGTTTTTCTTTATAAGAGCTGCCTTGGTCATGGTGTTTCTTCACATCAATAAAACCCCAACGAAGACACCTACACACTCATATACACACAAATACAGTCACACCAACACCCATTTATATATCCATATGCTCGCACACTCACTCTGCCCCACTGTTTACACGTTTGCATTCTGTGTATATGCCAGGCATGTGGTATTATATACATGAGGAGATTAAGGAGGGAAATAAAACAAACATATTTTTCTATTACCCCCATTCACGTATGTGGGTATTATTTCCATAATGCAGTGCATTGATTGCTTTGTAACTCTTCGTAAAGAGCATTTATTTATAGCAGCGGCTCTCAGACTTAACTCACTACTTAATTATCAGGGGAACTTGTTAATGGGCATCTGTTGATCCCAGGCTCAGGGCTCTTGATTCAGATTTAGGGTGGTCCTGGGTTTTGCATAGCTAATGAGTGCCCAGGGCATGCAGAAGCCAGTGCTCTGAGGAGCCACTCTTAGACACATGGTATAGACCTGTGGCAGTTTGGCACTTCATATAGGTATGTGTGCATGTACATATGTGTGCATGTGTGTGTGTACTATTTCTTTTGATTTAGAGATGTAGTTTGGTCCAGTGACTTGAAGGTGAGGATTTTGCAGCCCATTTCTTAGTCTCCGTCTTGGTTTTCAACTAGATGGCTGTTATGTTAAGTTTGAATGTTCCGTTGCAAACATCAGGCTTATTCCCAGCCTCAGCTTCCCAGTGGGACGGTTGAAAAGCAAATCCCCAACCAAGTAGGATCTGTTACAGAAGGAGGAGGAGGTGGCCGACTGCTGGCTTCTCACCTAGGAATGCACTGTAGTCTAAAATTAGGTGCTCCAGGTAGGTGCAAGGGGATGAACTGGGAGAGCAGAGGCCATTTGCAGAGCTGCTTCCAAGGGACCTCAGTGACATTTCCTTTCTTTCCTCCGTTGGAAGAACAGAAATGTGCTAAAGGATCAAAATACCAAACTGGGTGCGACGACTTCAAGTAGAATTATGAGAAAGGGTGAGTCAGCCCTGGGGACACAGGAAGGGCCACCGCTCGGTTCTAAAATACATTTGTGAGGTTTGCTGAGTCCTCGGGGACAGGGAGTGATCTTCCTATGCGTGGTATCTTGGCATGGAGGAATGCATATGTGTGGTCTTTCATACAATTGTCTGTTTTATGTTTGTTTGGAGACAGAACCTTTAAAAAATGTAATGTATGAATTTAGGAAGCATGCATCTGCACATTGTAAACACAGCTATAAGAACAGAGCGAGCCATAGACATCCCTAGAGGTCCTCACATTCCCCAAAACAACTTACTCTCCATAGGATAACTACTGCTCAATCTCCAAATAGTATGTGTACATTTTGGATTTTAAGTTAAATATGTGGCGAAAATATAAATATGTGATAAAACAAAACAAATCAGAGTTACAAAATATAAAATAAAATATAGATATTTGGGTAGTTTGATGGTAGCTCATTTGTTACCACTAGTGTGTAATACTCCATTGTGTGGCTGTACCACAACCTATTTACTTTTTATAGTAACTGCACTAACTTTCAGCTGTGACTATTGTAATTAGACCCACAAGGAGTGCACGTATGCTCAAGATGCAACACTAGGTCATAAGTTGTACATATATTTAGCTTTAGTGGATACTGACAACTCCTGATATTTTCTATAGCAGCTCTACCAGTTAATATTTTAATCAGGAAAGTATGAGAGTCAAGTTTGTCTCCATCCTCAGATATACACCTAGCATTATATATGACATTGTGTCTTTATGCACAAATCTGCATTCTGTGATGAACAACAAAGAGGAACACCTCTTCTTCCTCTTCCTCTTCTTCCTCTTCCCTTCTTCTTCTTCTTCTTCTCCTCCTCCTCCTCCTCCTCCTCCTCCTCCTCCTCCTCCCCCTGCCATATGTACATGAACACTTGTGAACTGCTGTGTGAAGGGTGTCATATGGTTCCTGCTCCTTCCTACTGGTGACAGGAAGCCTGTGCAGATTCAAGGTCTGAGTCCTTTGTTGAGTGTGTGTTCTGGCGGTCTCCCCTGCTATTCCGGTTTCTTTTCCACGGCCTTCTATAAACATTTTTCTTGTACAATTACTGTTAGGTCCTGCTGCAGGGCGCGGCTGGCATGGCCTGCCCTCTACCTAGTCTCCCAGAGACTTACTATATAATCCAGCCATTTTGGTTTCTCTGGCCCTTCTTGCCCCCTTGGTGCGCTTGCCCTTTGCCCTTTTCACACCTCCCTACCCTCTCTCCTTCCCTTCCCCTACCTGTAGTGCACGCTCTCCCTTCCCCATCCCCCTCCCACGCTGCTTCCAATAAGCATTTATATAGTATAGCTTCATCGCTATTAGCTCATTTCAATTATTTAATCAATCAATTACCACCTTCTTTTGAGCTGTTATTGAAAGCATTGTGTTCTTTTGAGGTCTTGACATGTTCTTCTGAAAGTTTTCTCCAAGAGTTTTAGTGTTTGTTTTACCTATTACGTTAAAATGTACAATCTCTTCGGAGCTGATCTTTGTCTAGGGTACGAGGTAGGGGTCAAAGTTCACTTTTATATGTAGATAGCCGCATTGTTTGTTAAACAGCTATCTTTATTCATTGTGTCTTCCACAGACCTAAATGTATGCACGTAAGGATTCCTTCAGTGTCTTACTCAAGGTGGCTCATGGACTCTTTTTTTTTTTTCCCAAATAGAACTATTTCCTAAAGTAAAGCAAAATCCTTTTCTCATATCTTCTGCACCCAACTTGCAGACCATGGCTTGCTTGCAGCCTCGTGTAGCAGAGAAGATGCATGTATGCAGCCCAACAACAAATTTTTTAAAAATGATAAATGTAGGCTGGCGGACATGGCTCAGTGGATAAAGGCACATGCTGCCGAGGCTGACAGCATGAGGCCAGACTCCAGAATCCACAGGGTGGAAGAAGAAATGGACTCTGGCTTTTGCTATACATGAGCTGTGGTGTGCTTTCACAGAAGGACAACACTCACACACGTACACACACACACACACACACACACACACACACTAATTCATTACAAAAATTCAAAACTTTAAACTTCTTAAAATAGTATGTAATTGTTTTTGTATCTAGGCAATATAATTACTTGTTGCCTTTTATTAATAATGGCACTTTATCGTGGGCAAAGAACGTGAAGTAAAGATGTTGCAGTGGGCTAACTTTTGCTTTGAAATTGATACTAATAGACATTACACTGTGTTGTAAGTAATGTAGTGTGGTATCTAAATAAGGTCCTAGTGTTGCCTTTCCCATCTCTTAGTCTCCAAAACGTGAGAATTTGAAAACAAGCCTCAGAAGGAAGCTTAGGACCATTTATTTAGTGTAGGGTAAAAAAAAGAGGGGGTCACCAAAGCCAGCTTTTTCTTCAGGGTTCAGCTACCTGCAGCCTCTGCTAAAGGTAATTGGGAGAGAGTCCTTGTTGGAGGACATTGTTATATTTAATAATTAAGGCAGTAAGGTATAAGGTGATAAACTATAAGAAGGTACCAGGCAGCAGATATTATGTTGTAGAGGAGTTTATTAAATGAGTATGGGGGGAGAAGGAAAAGGGGGAAGGGGTACCCGAGAGAGAGAGAGAGAGAGAGAGAGAGAGAGAGAGAGAGAGAGAGAGAAAAGAAGAAGAAGAAGAAGAAGAAGAAGAAGAAGAAGAAGAAGAAGAAGAAGGAGAGAGAAAGTAAGAGGGTGACCAGGTAGAGGAGGGAGGGAGGGAGGGAGGGGAGGGAGAGAGGGGGGCATAGGAGGGTCTATCCTTTCATATGGCCCTGGGCAGGGCCACACCCCTGTGAAAGGTAGGCAACAACATCATGAGTAGGCTACCTGAAGCAGACTCCTAACAGACATGGTTTTCTTCTAGTCCCAGGCTTGAAAAATGGAGTCGACATTGCAGCCCCCATCTTTAAAGAGGGAGGGGTTATCAGGTTTTTTTTGGGGGGTTTATTTTTGTCTTGTTTTGTTTTTGTGGGAGAATAGGTGCAGAAAAACAAACAAAAACAAAACAAAAACCCCTTGCTAGGAGAGCTCTTTGTTCTCCAGAGAAAATTCCTTAAGGGTGGAGATTTGCTCTGACTCTCCCGGGAATCTCTTTCAGGAAGACTGAGCTTCTTTCTCTATTAACATATTCAAAGAAGGAGATTTCCAGAAACTAGAGCACTAGAAGAAAGTTCAGTTTGTAAGAAAGGTGAGGGCTCACTGAGTCACTGGGTAATCCTGGTTGGGCTGGGGGTGGTGGTGGTGGTGGTGGTGGTAGTGGTGGTGGTGGTGTGTGTGTGTGTTATAGAAAATATAACCCAGAAAAATATATAAAAAATAACATATATATGTGTGTGTTATATTCTGCTATTGATGTTTCAGACTTTGGTGACAAAATCATTGATTTGGTGTTTTCTATACCTCAGTTTCCTGAAATCCTTCTAGGATGCTTCAGGAAGAAGCCCTGACAGGAAGAATAAACCACAATGCTGCCATATGATTGTAAAAAAAGACACCACTTAGTTCCAGGCCAACTGTAGACAGAATGTAGAGAAACGAATACAATGTGGAATGAATGAGCCTAAAAGGCCAAAGCCAGCTAGCTACTTAACTTGTGAGACTCAACGTAACGTAAACACAAGAATATCTATTTTTAATAATCACTGAAAACGCCAGCAAGAGAACAACACGTTAAACCAAGTGTATCAAGTGTATGGTTTTTTAGCACAAGCCCAGCCAAAGATACACCCCCGACAAAGCTGACCCTATAGCCATTGCAGGGAGCAAGGGAAAATTAACGTCTAGGGCTTTGAGGGTATAGGAGGGACCCAAGGCATCACACCACTAACTCCACCATCAGTAGCAACACCGTTCTCAGAGCTGCTTTTCTCTGAGTGATGACTACTTGTGGCTCATTCTGCATTGAGCCACTTGAGTCATTGTCCCTCGTGAATATAGTTCTGCAGAGACCCCCTGCTGTGGTCAGAGAACAACACACATTACAGCCAGCCTCCCTCAGCCCCCCCCCCCCCCCCCGAGAGTCTGGTCAGAAAACACTTGGCTGAAATTCCAGGCCGAGGAGTGGTAACAGGAAAGTGATTATTTATGTATTCCTCTGCTTGGAATAGTAACGCGTTTTCAAAGGTATGGCGTTTAATCGCTTCTGAGCCCCAGGAATGTGGAGCCCCTGTGAGGAATTCTGTTTCCAGAGGATAAAAATACAGACCCGGGAGCTTCCCCTGTCAAGCCTGTCAAGACTTCTGTCTCTTGTCTGTACAGTCACTTGGTTTTCCTACCCAATTTGTATGCTGGGCTATTGAGCTGCGAACTAATGCGCATTTCCCGGTGAGTTGAAGCACTCTGCCTTGAATCCTCTCATCATTTCACCGAATTCTCCCAGCATGCATCTGATGCAAAGGGAACAATGCGTGTCACTCCTCGAAGTGAATTACTCGGTCACGTTGATACCTCAGCTCATTGCTGCTTCCAAGTAGTTTGGGTTTCTTTTACTCCGCCCAGTCTTTGAGAAGGAGGCAGATTTTTTTGATTCTCATAGTCAAAGGATAAAACCCCAACAACAAAAGGTGCTGAAAGTAAGATGAACAAATTCTCTCGCCTGGAGACTGAGCTTATCATTTCAGCGACATTCTTAGTGTCTCCTTACACAGTGTCTGAGAATTTGAGAACTGAACCCGATCTCTTTAAATTGCAGGGTAATATATGGCAATTACATCATCTGGGTTGCTTTCAAACAGGGAATTGTTATTTTTAAGCAAAGACAATCCCTGCCTTAAAAGACAGCACGCCTTCCTATGCAAACTCTTGGAATCAAATTTCTAGACACTTTAGGTTAAGGTGTCATGCTGAACAGATTTGACCTCATACCTACAGGAATGCACAAGTCACTCTGGAAGGTTCCATGCTAAGTGACAGGTCTCTTGACTTGAGCTGGGCCTGAAACACAAAGCCAGTGGGTGTCATGGCCCATAATTTACATCATGGTCTCATATTTTTTCCCCTCTTAATGGACGAATGTATCTAATTCTTTTTAGGTGAACATTTTTCTCCCATAGGAAATAAAAGGAACAGGTATTTTATGTTGCTTGTGCAGGTTATA
Organism: Acomys minous; assembly: GCF_964271855.1. Taxonomy (NCBI): domain Eukaryota; kingdom Metazoa; phylum Chordata; class Mammalia; order Rodentia; family Muridae; genus Acomys; species Acomys minous. The sequence continues at coordinate 94,933,085 of NC_140492.1, read as the reverse complement.
TGCTCCATGTGGAATTAAACATTTTCCAGTTTTGGACTGGCCACAAACCTGATGAGGCCTGCGCTGGGGTCTTCAGGGTGTTATCATGCCCAGCTTTATTTTGGGTTACGAAATCCACAGCCAGACTTCCTTTGTGGGAAAGAGAGCCGTGGGATTGAGAAATCCTAAGAAGCGGAACAATATCCAAGGCCAGTAATAATTCTTTTTGCTACATCCAACATTTGTCAAAACTTTATGCTAAAATATACTTCTGATTTGGGGTGTGGGATTATATTGAAAAAGACAAAGAGAGAAAGAAGGAAGGAAAGAAAGAAAGAAAGAAAGAAAGAAAGAAAGAAAGAAAGAAAACAGACAAAAGTAATTGACACACCGGAAGATAGAGATGGCAGCAGGGATGTTTCCCAAGGATGCGTCATTAGATATGGAAAAATGGAGGTGGTACCCAACTAGAACCTTCACTCCTACAGGCTAGTGTTCACAGTGTGTGAATGTGCTATAGATGCTACTAAGAGGAGAAGAGACATCACTCTCACCCAGCTACAAACCCGCAGCAGTGACTTGCCTGCCAGATATACTGATGCAATAGTGGTTCAAATGTTATGGGGATAACCAACTACATTTTTTACTGGATTTAAGGCTCACTCCATGAAATGGAGCCCACACCTGACACTGTTTTTGGTTTTGGTTTTGGTTTTTGTTTTTTCTTTTCTTTTCTTTCTTTTTTTTTTTTTTTTTGGTTTTTCGAGACAGGGTTTCTCTATGTAGCCTTGGCTGTCCTGGACTCACTTTGTAGACCAGGCTGGCCTCGAACTCACAGCTATCCGCCTGCCTCCCGAGTGCTGGGATTAAAGGCGTGCGCCACCATGCCCAGCTACACCTGGCACTGTTAATGAGTCTAAGAACCTGAGACAGGTAGGTCATGGGCCCTAAAAGAAAGAAGCCTATTACTATTCTTCTAAATGAACATAGCGATAAAGTGACTGCTAACAATGTATTGCTATACCCACAGAACACTGCATTGTTTAATCCTCATCAGAGAAGCTTCCTGCAGTAGAATGTAATTAACACAGAGACCCAGAACAGGACAATATGCAGACAGTGAGAGACCTTGGAACACTCATTCTTCAATGGGATAGCTATATCAGACCCCTCCCCTCAAGGCTCAGGAATCTATGCAGAAGCAGAAAGATTTTTAAAGCCAGAAGTGGTGGGTGACTCTAAGGAAACAGTGTCTTTCAGACACAACAGAGTGGATACACATATGAACTTGCAGAGACTGTGGCAGGTGTGCACAAGATGTGCACAAATTCAAGCCAGGAAAAAAATCCCATCATGGAGAAGGAGAAATGGGCACAAAGTCCTATTGCTAAACAAGCAGCTGTTTGCATTTGATGCTGCTGGGAGAGGAAATTTAGTTTTCTCCGAACGTCTTTCCTGATTCTGGGTACATCAACCACACTACTAGGCAAAGCATGCCATGCTCAGGAGTAACTGACCAACACAAAATACACCCCATGTTTTGTTTTGTCCTTCTAAAGTACTTTTTGTTATTGTTTGGTGTTTTTTTGTCTTTTAGGTTTTTGTTTTGTTTTCTCCTTTTTTTTTTTTTAATCGTCTTTGACGCTCTGTGTTCCCTTTCCAGAGGAAGAGAGAAAAAGAAAATGAAGAAGTTGAATGGGTTTAGAGGCTCTGGGAGAACTTGGGGATCAGAAGGAATATGGTAAAAAATATTGTGTGAAAAAATTTAAAAATTACTAAAAAAATATTAAAATAAAAATATAAATTAAGAAACATGCCATAAATACACATACATGTAATTTGCGTTGTTTTGATTAGACAGTTTGGTAGAGAGGAACTGAGCTGGTATATGTTTGTATGTATACATGTATGTATATGTATATATGTATGTATATGTATATATGTATATATATGTACGGATGGATGGATATATGCATACAACTTTCACAAAGCATTCTCAATATTAGAAAATTCACCACTTCACAGTAACTACATGGGGCAAGTATGCTAATAGGGCTTCTTTCAGTACTCCAGTCCTCAGGTAGAGTCAGTCATTAAAGATGTCAGGGGAAATTAAAGAGGGCTGAAGATGAAAGTTGCCCATAGAATTTCTCTCCACACTGTACGATTGCTCACATCAATGCTAGTTTAGCATAGACATTTTTCATTATTCTTGCTGATGCTGCCAATGAGAAAGCCAAGGGTGAAATAACTTTGATAAATATTTAGTGTGAGACAAAAATTCAGTATAATACAACATAGACAGAATGTATGGTGCAAAAGTGCTTTCTAAATAAGAATTTGCATCATTCTAGCCATGACAAAGGTGACACAGCATGATGTGGCCTGTGATCACAGACTGTATCCTTTGGGTCGCATTTCCTTCCTGTGATGTGTAAGAGTTCATAGATGACACATAATACCCAGTAAAATTCTTTTGGATCTCTTTCTCTCTCTCTCTCTCTCTCTTTCTTTTTAACCCCAGAACTTGGGAGGCAGAGGCAGGTGGATCACTGTGAGTTTGAGGCCAGCCTGCTCTACAAAGCCAGACTAGAACAGCTAAGGTTACACAGAGAAACCCCGTCTCTTTGAAAAGCCAAAAAACAAAAAATAAAAAACCAAAAATAAAACAAAACAAAAATGAAACAATCTTTTTTCTTTAAATTTAAATTTATTTTTAAAAATTTATTCACTTGACATCTTGATTGTAGCCCCTCCCTCGTCTCCTCCCAGCCCCCCCCCATCTCTTCCCCCTATCCCCTAACCTAGTCCTCAGGCAAAGTGCCCCCCTTGCCTACCAATTGACCCCAGTGTATCAAGTCTCACCAGGGGAAGTGACTGAAGAGCAAGGCAACAAAGTCTATGACAGAGACAGCCCCCAAGACCCAGAAGGACAGGCAGATATTAGCCATGTAATATAATTTACAGACCTAAAGAAGCTAAGTAACAAGGGGGACCCTAGGGAGGATGCCTAATTCTCACTCAGAAGGGCAAAGAGAACAGACACTGGAACCCTTGAAGAGAGGGAACAGGATGAGACCCTACCATAGTTGTCCCCTGAAAGACTCCACCCAGCAGGGGATCCAAGCAGATGCTGAAACTCATAGTCAAACTTTGGGGGGAGTGCAGGGAGTCTAATGGAAGGGTGGGGGGATAGAAGGAACTGGAGGGGACGGAAACTCCATAAGAAGATCAACAGAGCCAATGAATCTGGGCCCATGGTGGGGCGGCTGCAGAGACTGATGCCCCAACCAAGGACCATGTTCCACAAGGACCTAGGCCCCCTGCTCAGATAGATGTAGCTCATAGGCAGCTCAGTTCTCCACATGGGTCCCCTAGTAAGGGGAGCTCATCTCTATTTTTAACCCTATATTTTTCTACATCCCTTAGAGTCTATACATTTCCCACTAAAAGCAGGTAGCAGGGGCATCTGTATGCCATCTTGTTCCTTGGATCATGGTTTGTTCTTTGATTCTCTTTCTGAGCAAATGGCAACCACTGAGGAATTCTCTTCAGCTCCGACACAATTAGCAGTGGTTTTTTTTTTCTTTCTCCTTCTGAAAGTAAACGGGCTCTAGCCTTTGAATGTCCTAATTCACCTGTGGCTCTGGCTATTGATCGGAATGCGTTACCAGAGGGTGAGCATTCATCAGTGTAACTGGGTACAGAATGCTTTCAGAGAAGACAGAGGTAAACAGAGCAAAGCTCGCTCATGCTCCAAATCAGCTAGCTCTGTCTCCCAACCGACCAGCTAGCTCTTGTCTCCTGTATCTCACTGCCCTGATCTTCATCATTTGCTGTGATGAGGACTAGCGAAGGCGAATCTGGCTACACAACTGATTCTGTTAGCTGACTGGAACTCACCAAAATACTTTAACACACAAATTAAGCAGAAGGTTGCCCTGAGAGCAAAGTGTAAATAATGAACAGTGCTTGCTTTGGGTCTGACGCTACTCAGGAGCTTGGTAGCACCAGCGCTGGACCTTTTCCTCTGATGGACAGAACACACATCATTATTCAGAAATGGAAAACCAGCCCCGCACAGCAAAAGTAAGGAGCACTCGGTCTTGAGCCCAGTTATTAAGCTCTGCTGTATTCCCAGAGTGTTATTTTCCTTGGCACAATTAAAAGCCAACTTCTGTAATTAACAGGATCTTAACTACTTGCTACCAGTCAGATAGCGGTGGCTTGCTAGAGGGATGGGTTCTGTTTTCGTGAATAAAACCAGGAACTTTGTAGGTGAGGAAAAAAAAAAATCATGTTTAAGAACTCAGTTGTAAATCTTGAGAACCTGTTGAAGTGTGGTTTCCTTTAAAAAAAAAAAAAGGTGACATGGTTCAATGTTGGGGATCCACAGAGTCTTAGGAACTGTTTCCTTGGCCTTTGCTTTGCAGATAAATGTCAAATAGTCCCTAAGGTCAAATACTGCCCCGCCTCCCATCTCCCTACCCTGTCTGCTTCTCTGCCAGAGTGCCTGTGGCAACCTTCTTCAGCTCTTGGCATGACTGTTAGCAGCAGAACTTTCTGCACTGAGACAGTTCCTCCTGTATTTGCCCTTCTCAACCCCAGGGAGCCCCTCCCCTCCCCCACCTTCCCTTCTCCCCTTTCCTTCCTTTATTACTTTCTTTTTCCTTCCTTTCTTCCTCCCTTCCTTCCTCCCTTTTTTCCTTCCTTCCTTTTGTTGAATCCATGCTTTTTATTTTCAGCACTCACCCAGCCTGAAACCTACACATTTTCTTCCAATCCGTTCCGTCTTCCTAATTAACTTTCCTCATCATTAATACGCCACTTAGTTGCCTTGTCCATTTCTGGCTGACCTGGCTGCCTGTCATTCACCTGGCTCACTAAATTCCAGCACACACTGTTTCCTGTTTGGAATAAATACTAGTGTTCTTATGCGTTTTTAGTATTTAAGAGAAGCATGTATGGAAACCTGAACAAAATTAAATGAAATATTGACAAGAAAACCAAGGAGACTGCATGACTTATGGTGACATTCAGTGTGCAAATTTTTGCCTTTATACTAAGCTGTATAATGAAATATATAAACTGTTTCAATACTCATAATGTAAATTTCTTTACATTATGTGAAATGTTATAATTTATATTACAAATATAGCATTGATATATATGCACTTATATCAAATTACACATTAAATAGAACTACAAAAGAAGGAACCCTGTTTCATTGAAGTTGCTCAGCCCACAGACAGTACACCTGGATTACAACTTCTGTGCTCAGTGCCTGGGGTGTCCTGCATGGCACAGCAGATCTTGGCTACTGTTGGTCTTCAGGGAACTTACAGTCAAGTGAGCTTCCGGAGCACCCCTTCTTCCACCAGTGTCTCTCCAGGAGCCTCCAGAAAAACTGTGTGTGTGTGTGTGTGTGTGTGTGTGTGTGTGTGTGTGTCCATCACAGGTGGTACTCTGAATTTCTCTTTAAAATACAGAATGAAGGTCTTATTTTTAATTAAGTGGTAGACGTCAATGTTTTATGTGCTATGGGTTTAGACTGAATCTAGTGACCCTTAAGGCGCCATATTCAGCGACAAACATTTCAACCTTAGCAGGACTGGAGACTTTGTCTCTTTGGCAGTTTCACAGAAGAAGGTCAACTTCCCTTTGAAGTATTGATCTTGATCTACTAGAAGGTCATGTGAGGAAGAGGCCACACATGAGGTCCTTGTGAGGGTGGGAGTTCCCAGCTAGGAACTCAAGGAGGATGGGAACCAAGCAGAACTTGACCACGAATTCCAGCTCCCCCTCCTTAGATATGCAATCTCTGTTCATCTTGGGCTTCTGTCTCAAGAGCCTCACTGGTTTACAGCTGTAATACTCTCCAAAGGCAAAAGAGGAATTCTCTCTGGGTGCCAATTCTTTCCTTCTGGATTTGCTTTCCTTACCTTGGGAAATATATATATATATATGTATATATATATATATATATATATATATATATATATACATATACACACATACATATATACATGCATATATATATGTATTATATATACATATATATGTTTAAATCTTAACATCATATGCAGGAATAAATTTAGTGACATAGAAGAAAGCAAGCAAGCTCAAGACATGTCAGGTATGTGGTTAATGGATGCTTTGATTTTTTTTTTAAATCCTCTTCCTCCCTGAGGAAATTTCATGAGTTTCGGGAGTATTTTGGTTGTGAAAGTCGGGGCAGGGAAGCTTCGGGCATTGGATAGTTGGAGTGAGGCGTGCTTCTGAGCATCCGCTAAACTAAAAGAAGCCCTTCAACAGAAAGTGATCAGGCCCCAAACGTATGGATTACACCTGAGAGAATAAAGAAAGGAATTATGAGAGTTTTGTCCTCCATAGTTACCTGGTACATATTTTAATATTTGTCATCTTCTCACAAACATATTTTAAACACAGTGACTTAAGCAAAGTCTCTGTCCTCCCAGATCTTGTAGAATGCACTCAGTCACACTGAGGTACCAATAGAGTGAGAAGTAACTACATCGTAGCACAGTGGACAAAATGAGGCAGGTCACTAACTGATAAGTGAGTGGTATGGTCAGTTTCCCTCCGAGTTAAGAGATGGACTAGGTCACGGAAGAAACTAGAATTTTCCTCTAAGATAACAGACTCTTAGAGGTTAGACTGATCTCTGCACAGCTTTACGTCCCCAGAGCTTAACACAGTGCCCAGCATGCAGCGGCCGCTCGGTGGTGCGCTCACTATGCAGTCATTGTATGAATCTAGCGCCGATTTGATAGAGAGGCCAGATATTTTCTCTTTGAGATTGGGAAGAAGAACAGAGATGGATGTGAGGATGGAGAAGTGAGGCCGCTATAGTCTAAGCCCCATGTAGTCAGGGGACAGTGTTAATATATGAAGTGAAGGTCAGGGCTGTAGGAGGGAAGGAAGCTGATGCTGGTTTGGGGAATGCAGATGCTGGGGACAAAACCTGTGATTCCGCTTGCTTCAAAATCATCTCAATCTCTTTTCTTATTTGTTTGCTGGAATCTGAAGGATGTCTTTGACGGCCCTGGTTTGGGGACAAATGACAAATGAAATCAAGAGTGGGCATCTGTTATGTGTGTGTGTGTGTGTGTGTGTGTGTATGGGGGCGGTATTGCATGAGTGGAGCCTTCCTTCCTTGCACACCTGCTTGAACTGATATTGTCTTTGTTATCCTGGACGGTGCTGCCTGATTCAGGAACTCCTGACTCACGGGGGTAGCAGAACTGCCCACCCAGCGTGTGCCCGGTCATTTCCTGTGTGATGCTTCCAGTGTTCCTGGCAGTCCTGAGGAAGTGCCCACAAGATGATTGTCACTGGACCATGAGGCTTCGCTGCCTTGTTAACCGAGGTACTGCTTAGCTCTGCATGTCAGTTACAGAAGCCTTAATATGGCTACTGGGTTCTTCATGGAAAGTGAAAGGACGAGAGGCAGAAAAGACCCAGTGACCTGCCTGATTGTCTTGTCCTCCTTGGCTTGGACACTGTAAACAGAAACAACAAGTCATCCTGGGAGTAACGATTGGGAAATAAGATGCCAGGCAACAGATATGATATGGAAAAGTTCATTTGTAGAGGATTGAGAGAGCAGGAAAGGGGGAGGGGTACCCCAATAGGAGAGAGAGACAGACAGAGAGACAGAGACAGAGAGACAGAGACAGACAGAACAAGAGAGCAGAAGAGAAGGAGGAGGAGAAGGAGGAAGAGGAGGAGGAGGAGAAGAAGAAGAGATATTTGCAAGAGGGGTAAAACAAAAGCATGAGAGAAGAACAAGAGAGAGAGAGAGAGAGAAGAGGTGGGCGAGTTTGCCTTTTTTATAATCCTGGGCAGGGGCACTCCTAGTGGCAGTCAGGTAATGACGTCATAGGCTGCTAGGCAGACTCAGGTCAGTATGCTAACACTGGGAACATCCTAAGTTCCATGGGTCCACTGCCTGCCTGAGCAGCACCCAGAACAGATGAAGAAGATAATTTTGTTCTGCTCACACTAAGATTTATTCCTAGGTGCTGGAAATTCTCGAGGTTACTCTGGAAATCACCCCTGTTGCCCTTCGGTAACTAGGTCTTGTAACACAGTAAAAAGAAGACTCTACAGCATATTTAGGACTCCAGGAAGGGACTAGAGAGAGATTCTGACTCAGAACAGCTGCTTTCTCCAAATGATTGGTTTTCACCTGGCAGCCAGGGCACCTGGATACTCAGGTAGGGAGTAGCCTGGAAAGGCCATGGAGTGATAAGATGTCCATGGACCACATTCATTGACAGTAATCCTAAAGCTGAGGATGCTTGCAAGTCCTGTTGCCATTCTGCTGGTATTTATGGCTGCGATTCCATTTCGCATGTGCAGGCATACTCATGTCTGAATTCACCATAGACTAGGTTTATTTTTCAGATCTGGAAAGGAAACCCACTCATGGTCAGTGTTTGTCTTTCTAACTTCTTCGGCATCTACCAGAGAGCCCTCCGCAAGCTCCTCCCACTTCGTCTCAAAGCAGGAGACTGCTGACTCTGCACTTGCAGCCTCTGCAGTGAGTATGGCTATTCTGAGCCTAGAGCTCAAGTTGCAAGGATGAGCCCCGGATATCCCATGGCCATCAACCTGCCCACAAGTGTCCCAGCCCACACAGCTGAGCTTCTCAGCCATGATTTCTGGGCTTAAACTGTTGTGTTGCTTGACGTTCCGTTGCTTTCTTCCCCCACTGAAGCTGTCACTCGATCTGACATATCATTCTTTCATCCTCCAGAAGACTGGATTTCCCCTCAAAAGCCACAGTTTTGTGTCATGTTTCACAATGGTTGGGCTGTCCTAACTCTTGGCATTTTCTTCCCCCTCTCTTAGCATTTTCTCAAATATAGCTAGCGCTGTTCACATTTGAGTTTGATGTCCTTCTGGAAAAATGAACTTTTAGCCTAGAGAAGTCTTGCCTCTTCTTGGCTTTTTTTCCCAAAGGCCCAGTGTGGCTTAGCACACGGTGTGTCTTTCACTGGTAGACCATCCTAGCCCCTCTCAGGTAGGAGGATGGCCAATAGCAGCTGGGCTTTGAGTCCTTATTCCAGTTATAGTTTGGGAAGGAATCCCATGTTGTGGTTAGTTATTAAGAGATGAGACCAGAGCAGGGATGCAAGAAAACCAGGCAGCATCCTACAGCATCCTAGCTTCCAAGCCAAAGCACAGAGTGATGGAGGGAAAAGGAGAGCTCTTTGCTTCTGGGTATCACTAGGGACAGCCGCAGGGCAAGCCTGATTGGGTGTGTGAAAGGGAAGGAGCTATAAACGCTGCCCTGCACATCCTCAGCAACCTTCACCTTTGAGTGCGACTAAGTTCATTAGAGAACGCATGGGACCTCTGCAGCTAGTAAGCAGGACAGTCAAAGGCTTAAATGATTCAGGGTTAGAATTTGCCATTTGGCTAAAAAAAAATGCTTTTACAGAAGAATGCTTTCTTTTCTACCTTTGTGAGCCTAAGAATAATGGTTTCAGTACTTATTCCTTTACATGTATGTATGTATATATATATATATATATATATATATATATATATATATATATATACACACACACACACATATATATATATATACATATGTGTGTGTGTGTGTAAATAATATTTTGCATCAGGTCACCATGAGGGAAACAAATGCACTAGGTACTTTAATATAGGTAACAAATATCTTTTTCCTCTCTAATGTGGCTCTGAGCAGGGACACAGGACCCTAAGGTGTACCCTAGTTTGTTTACCAATAAGCTGTGTGGTCAGATGGGTGACCCAAGGCTGATTCTGTGTTACTATCAGTCACCGTGGGGGTGCATCTGACACCCTGGACCCTGTGTAGCGTTCGTCACACAACCACTGCGCTTTGCACCCATTATCATATGATTCCCTTTAGGGATGGGTACACACATTTGATTTAAAAGACTGCTTTACTTTGAAATTCTCAAGTCTATTGAACATAGCAAATATTAAAATAGGGGGAAAAACCCTCTGAATCCCTTTATGAAGTTCTGGTCCTCCTGCTTCCCTCATCCAAGCACTGGTATTACAGATGTGCACCAGTGCGCCTAGCTTCAGGGTCGTAAGAAGATGCAGCGTTATAGTTGTCATATCTCATCCCTTGGATGAACCTCTTTCCTTCCAGTTGGGAGATGCTTGCTGTGATCTAAATAGTTGCAGATGTCTCCATTAAGAAAATGTTGCCTCTCATATCTTTTGCTATCATATGAATCACATCAAATCATGTATAATGGCCTGGGGCTTGCTTTCTCTCCATGGCAGTTGATTTTGATGCGTATCCATATTGACACTCCAGTGTTCATGTTGTAACTCTAATTGGTCCATTTTAATGGCCATAGAGAATCCCATAGTTTGGGGGATCCGAGAATTTACCTGGTGACTCATGCTTGGCTGTTTCTATGTAGGTGATTTCCATTTTTAAACAGAGCGATGCACATGAGCATTTGGTCCACATTTCCTTGTGTGCTTGTCACAGGACTCCTTCCCCTCCCCCCTCCCCCTTACTAGAGGCGGAATCTTTGGGATAAAGTGGGAACATCTTCAGTTTCACAGGATGTTAATAAATTGTTCTTCAGATCATTAGCTGCTTTTCCCAAGAAGACTTGCCAACTTCCCATCTCCCGAAATCCTCATCAAATTTCTTTAAACACTTGGAAATTTCTCCAAATATGATAGATATGGAATACCCTTTTAGATGTGATACATATTTAACTGTTCCTTCTTATATTTTTGTCATTAGGCATTTTCTCTTGGAGAGAATAAGTTTTTATCTATATCAGTGCCTAGCAGAAGACAGATAGCATGGTACACCAAGTCTGAATAGTGTGTGTGTGTGTGTGTGTGCGCATGCGCGCGCGCACACACAGGTGGGGGGGGGGCTCTTTACCACATGGAAAGCATGTTCTTCTTTTTATGAATAACATTGTAGTGACAATTTTGGATCTTTGGGCTCTTTAAAGAATGAAGAAATATTATAAGAATAAGTTTTCGTTTTAATCCCAGGTGTGGGGATGTGGGGCCACTTCATAGCAGGTGACTGTGATTTGCCGCATGCTCTAGCAGAGGTGTAATTTTGCCGGTGGCAGAAAGTTTCTGCAACTGTGTGACACTTGGAATTCTGGGGACTTCTCAGAGGGTTTATAAATGCCAGAACCCCGATAGGTTGTGTGAGTTGCTGGTTGGTGGCTGGATGCTATTGGTCACAGTTTGTCAAGTGGTGTTATGCAAAGAGATGAGAAGAAGAAATTAGATATCCTGAGGGCAAAGATAAAATTTGCCAGGAGGAACTCAATAGCCCTAATTGGCAGGAAGTAGTATAAGGATAACATTGCCCCCTTTCCCTTCCATCCTTTTTTATCTCCTGTCTAGTGTTAGGGGGTCGAAAGGATGGAAGAAAAAAGGTGGAGAAGGGTGGAAGAAAGAAGAACCCACAAAGTAGTAAATCACTGGTTACAGAGCATGTTTTCCATTTTCTTTTCTTTTCTTTCTTTCTTTCTTTCGTTTTATTTATTTATTTATTTTTAAAATTATTTTTGTGACAGATTTTCTTTATGTAGTCACAGCTGTCCTGGAATTAGGTCTGTAGACCAGACTGGCCTGGAACTCAGAGATCTGCCTTCCTCTGCCTCCAAGTATTCTGACCTGCAAGAACCTCTGTTCTGTTTTAGCTTGCTACGAAGGTTTTTAGTTTTTATTTGTTGAAGGGGAGAAAGTTGGTTCAGAATTGCAGTTGTTTGTTTGTTTGCTTTGCTTTTCCTCTTGCTCTCTCTCCTCTCTCTCTCTCTCTCTCTCTCTGTGTGTGTGTGTGTGTGTGTTTGTGTATGTGTATTTATCTGTGTTTGCAAGTACACATACACAAGTATGCACATCTTCATGGGGCCATTGGTAGGTGTTGAATGTCTTTTTAAAAAAAATTAATTTATTCAGATTACAACTCAATTGTTCTCCCATCACTCGTATCCTTCCATTTTTCCTACCCTCCCACCCCCACCCTATTACCCTCCTTTAGGTCCATGTGGGAGGGGATCTCCTCCCCCACTTTATGGCTGCAGACTAACAACTCGCATCTTGGTAGTCTGCCTATTCTTTCTTTGAGTGCCACCAGGGCTCCCCATGAAGGAGAGGTTGTCAAATATGGGGCCCCAGAGCTCATGTCAGAGTTAGTCCCTGCTCTCCACATAACTGTGGAGGATGACCTGACCATTGATTGGCTAGATCAGAGTAGGGGTTTGGTCTTTACTACTTGTATTGTCCTTGGTTAGTGCATTAGGTGTTGAGTGTCTTGTTCAACCACTCTCCAAGTTGGTTACTAAGACAAGGGGTTATCTTACTAACTCTATACCTCACCAATTCAGATAGACTAGCTAACCGATAAGTTGTGTGGCTCTGCTTTCCCTGAGCTGGTATTATAAGCAAATGCCCCCATGCCTCCAGCTTTTACCTGGGTGCTAGGAATCCAAACTCAAGTCCTCCATGCTTACATGCCAGGCATTTTGTTGACTGAGCCATCGCCCCTTCTGAGGCCTGCAGGGTCTTTTGTTGCTTTTTCATTTGTTCCTAGAAGTGAGACTGTAAGGAATTCCGGGGCGGCAGCCATACTTGGTTTGGATTTCTCCCTCTCAGAATGATTCCAATTTAGCTTCTGAGAGAAAAAAAATCTCCAGCTCTACGATCCTCACTTGCAAAAGAACTACAATTCTCCAGATGGGAGCAATGTAAGAAATCGATTTGATACAGAATATGTTTTTTGATTCATTCAGTTTATTGGAGATAATGTACCTTGAAATTTACTTTCCTCCTTTCCTTCCACCCCTTGTTTTCAAGTTCCGAGTGTCTCTGCTTCTCCCTCCCCTCCCCCTTTCTGTCTGTTTCTCCTCTCTGATGATAGAACCTGGGGTTTTACCTATGCTGGACCAATGTTCTACCCTGAACTACATCCCCAGCACCTCTGTTAGGTCTGCCACCCCTTGCTTTGTGTCCTTAGACAATAATTTATGTCCCTTCTACACCAGAGCCGCAATACCTTTCTTATCTGCAAAAAGTGTAATAATACATGAACACATATATCACGTATGCTATATATCACACGATACAAGTATGTGCACATATTCTTAGATATGGAGACATAGACAGACATATAATTAAGGAACATATATAACCTAGGCACAGATCATGCTCAATGAATGTCAACTCTTAGTTGTTGCTAAGATGGGGGACCTATTATATATTAATGTAACAAATAAGAGGTAAGGGAAGCTCAGGCCTTGCCTTCAAAGAGACCTCAGGTAGGACGTACGCTAATGTGTGATGATTTCAATTACAAAACCCACAGAGGTAAAGCAGAGGCTGAAGGAAGGAAGTTGGGAGAAGTTGATGAAAGTCTTGAAAAGAAGACGTCCAAGAAATGAAAAAAATGCCTAGGTATCTACCTCCCAGGGAGACTGCGAGGGAGACTTCCAGTCAGAGAGGACACCACGAGCAAAGCGGCAAGAGTTAATGGTCCAATAGACTTAGAGGCCAGCTTGGCGCATGGGATGCAGGCCGGGAGAAGAGTGGAGGGAAAAATGAGGTCAGAACAAGAAGGGGAGAGCAGAGGCTTTCAATGCTCCTGTATTGAGGATGGATTTTGAATAAAATGCAAGGGGCAAAAAAAAAAAAAAGCTATTGAAGGTTTCACAGGAGAAGAGCAGTGTTGGTTGGTTTGCTCTACATTTTTAAGAAAAGCTATTCTGGCCTTCTTTTGTAAGTTGGATGGGTGTTCATGATTTTTTTTTTTTAAGAGTATGAATTCTGGCTGGGCATGCTGGCGGCGCACGCCTTTAAGCCCAGCACTCGGGAGGGAGGCAGAGGCAGGCAGATCTCCAGGAGTCTGAGATCAGCCTGGTCTAAAAAGCAAGGGGTGTAGGACAGCCAAGGCTCCACACAGAGTAACCCTTGAAAAACAAAAACAAACAAACAAACAACAACAACAACAAAAAGATAGCTGCTCTTCCAGAGAACCTGGGTTCAGGACCCAGCTCCCATATTGTGGCTCACATACATATGTGACTCTAGTTTAAGGGGATCTAATCCAATCTTCTGGGCTCCTTGGGCACCACACATGCATGTGTTGTCTCACACACACACACACACACACACACACACACACACACACTGCTGTCTGACAAAATGCTTAGAATATCTGCTCCTCACTTCTCAGCTTTGTGACCTTACACAAAGTTTATTTGACTTCTCTAAGCCTCAGTGTAGCTGTCTGTGAAATAGGTCTGGTTATATGATCTTCGTGGGGCTCTCAGGGGATTAAGTGCTTTGCTTTCACACCAAGCAAAATTAGAAACGAAAACCCAGGGACCTTACTGAGTCTGACTGTGTTGGTGCTCATCTAACTCAGAGCAGGGAAGATCCCACTGTCTGGAATTCCATCAGTTGTTTGGGGGTCAGTCAGTGGTCATGCGGACTAGCTGGGTGACTTAGTTATAGTAAAGATTGCACAAGGAAAACACATCCGAAGGCAGAAATAAACACCACCACCAAATTAACAAAGAGTTTGTGATCTTTCTGTGTGATGAAAGAAAATATACATGAGCAAGGTTTCAGATTATTTCCGTCACAAGATGCCAACCAGGCATAGTGTTAGTGGCAGGACATAGTTCACCCACCAGAGAAAGACTCAGTGGTGGACATTCTGTCATTTATTTTTATGACTTCCACTCAGTGCCAGTGCTCAGCGCAGGACTAAATGTTTCACCTTGCACATGTAAATGCGCACTAGTGTACAGAATTCCTATGTGTTCCCACTTGGGCTTTGCTATATGGGTAGAAGCCCAGGAAGAAGGAAGAAGAGGATGTCCAAACAAAGACTCTTGCTCTAGAACCTTCTCTAGTGTTTGGTTTTCACCCCACCCAACAGATGTTAATGACGTTCACAGACCCCGAGGTGACATGCAGGGATTTGACACTCTTTCAGAGGAATCTGATTGTAGTAATAGTCATGCTTGCTCTCATGGTTCTGGAGAGAGCCGTGGCTGGTTCTGGAGAGAGCTGTGGCTATTCTGGAGAGAGGCATAGCTGGTTCTGGACGTGCACTGTGGCTCCATGACTTCTGTACATCCTGGGCTGGGTACTATCCTGCCACAACTTGAGAGGCAGGCCCACACATATGCGTTTGCCTGACAAGTGGTTAGACACTGTGGCCCTCAGCTTGGTCACATGGCCAGTTGGATTGGACTGCTGGTGGGATGTGCTTCTCTGGCACCTTGAACAAGGATTGCTTTTGTTTTCTGAAATCAAATAAATGAAAGAAAAATGTGGTTGTATAAGAAGAAAGAACTCTGGCGTTAGGGCATCACTTTCTATTATTGGCTGCAAGACATTAGACAGATCACTTTGTCGCTTTAGCTTTAGGTGGTCATGCTAAGGAAGTGACCAGATAAGGACACCTTTCGCCCCGTTTCCTGTTTCAGTATTCTGACTTTCTAAGGCTGTTATCTGCCAGTGCTCATGGATGCTTAGTATGAAATCAAGTTCAACATTCAATTTCTCGGAAATGATGGTCTGCTTCACACGTGTAAAAGGAAGCAAAGAATAGAGAGATAAAGACAAGCTACTCTACCGAAAGGCCATCTTTAACTTGTAAAGTATGAGTGGACAAAGCAATTATACCCTATGTAAAAATGGCAGAGACCATGGCCTCCGACTGGACAGGAGGCAGGGGCCACTCTGCCTGCGAGGTTACATCTGGCCCATTGCCTGTTCGGTGACTGGAGTTTTTCTGGAACACAGCCACACTTACTCATTTACATTTTGTCTACAGCAACAGAGCTGAATGCTTGCAGTGAGACTGTGTGGCCCTCAAAGCATAAAATATTTACAGAAAGTTTGCCAACCTCTGCTGTATAAAATAAAAATGGGCTCTTCTTAATTAGCATTCATCCGGCTCTATTCTCCCAGAGTCGGGGAAGGAGGTTGGGGGCATCTTGCTCCTTGCAGACTCAGAAGAGATGGGGGGGGGTTGACCCTAGTTTTCAGTGAGTTCAGTTACTTGGTCTGCATTCTGATTTACACTGTCTTGTTGGCAGCTGAGGAATTTTAAATGACTTGGCCCAAATGACCCCTCTTTTCTGGAATG
The DNA here is from genome assembly GCF_964271855.1 of Acomys minous. NCBI lineage: Eukaryota > Metazoa > Chordata > Mammalia > Rodentia > Muridae > Acomys > Acomys minous. The sequence goes on along the minus strand of NC_140492.1, from coordinate 94,916,929 downwards.
GTAGCAGGGGTTGAGCATTTGGTTCAGAGAGTTTTGGGACAGGAAACCCCTAACCTTTCCTCTGTATAACCGGCCAGCTCGAAAGCCACTGACAGAAGGCACAGTGGCCGCTGTCACAGGCTGGGCACCATCATTTCCTTACTCCAGTGATTCCTTCAAACCCAGATCTCAGTCCTTGAGGTCTCTGTCTAAGGCGCCCCAGTGACTCCTCCCTGTGGGCAGAGAAAAGCCTACTCTTCTGGACACCGTGACTAGTTTCCGTGCCGCTCTCTTCTTCTCTTCTTTCGGGTCTTGAATCCCATTTCTTTCTTCCTTCCGTGTACTCCCGGATTGACTCTAAATCACGTACTCTCTGTACGTGACCCTAAATCCCACAAGAACTAGTTCAGAGTGCAGCTTGTGTTCTTATCCCTTCCTGAGCTTTCCTCCTCCCAGCGACGGTGTTGAAGGTGTCAATCACTGGGTAGGTCCGACTCATGTCTGTCCTGCCAAACTCTGGCGTAACAGGTGGGGGCAGGACCGAAGCAGACAATATGTTCAACAGCATTCATGGAGCCAATAAATTAATCAGCGAAGGATGCTTTTTAATCAAATATGAGGTTAAAAAACAAATTAAAAAAGCGTTACAACAGAAGTTGTATTCAGGTTAAAGGCTATTGCCCCATGGATAAGAGATAAAAGCATCTGCAAAGTGGAGTTTCTATTCCTAGATTCAGCATGACGGGACCCTGAGGAGGCTACCGAGCCCCCTTCACAGCCCAGTCCCTACACGTGTTTTTTAAAATTAAAAAAAGAAAAGTCAGCTTCCAAGATAATTATACTCACCTCTGCCTTTTCACGGTCTTATTTGTTTCTGATTTGGGGTTTTATTTCGCTGTCTAGTCTCTGTGGTCCGCACGAGGTTTGTCCTTTGTAGGACAAACCTACAACAGGGTTTGTCCTTGGTAGGAAGATGTTGATGTGAAACACGGGCCCTGAGAAAAGCGTTACAGGAAAGAAGGTGGTTCTTGACTAGATCGTCACAGAGGCCACAGACAAAATGTTGGAAAAAGTACGCGAGCTTGTGGGGAGTTTTGAGAGAGAACAGCAGGAATAAGAGCGAGTATGGGTTTTTTTTTTTTTGGTTTTTTTTTTTTTTTTTTTTTTTTTTTTTTTTGGTTTTTCGAGACAGGGTAAGAGCGAGTATGGGAAGACAGGGAAAACCTCATTTTTGACACCAAGCTGACCTCTCCCCGAAATGCATGAGAATTTCTTCTCTGACATATGCAAAAGGTCAGAGTTCAAGACTTGGTGGGTGCCTTTAAACACCTATGTTTGCACTTCTCCTCACGCCGCTTAGTGCCATCTCTCTTCCTCCCTCCCTCGCTGCTCCCTCCATTTATTCCTTGTCTAGATGATACCATATAAGCCAGCAACATTCATTTGTCACCTTCCCATCATAGGTCCAAGTAATACTTACCTAGTTAGATGAAAGGTCAAAGTTTATTAGCACAAATGAATTAATATGCCCTTGGTTTACTAGAAAGGCCTTTTAGCTATCTGGGAAGCTATGTATGATTGCATACAAAGTCGAGACCCCCCCCAGAAAATCCAGAAACACATCTATGCAGGCTTTCCCTGTCTGTGTTTACGCTCAAGGCGGCAGGTCGCTGCCCTCAAAGGACTGTGGGGAGGAGCCATTTTGCTTCCATGCCTGTGAAGTTCTGGCAGATTTCATTTCTGAGGAGATCAAGGCGCTGAAGAAGGAGGCTTTCTTGGCAGGCAGCCGCGTGAGTCCAGATTCCACGCTGCCTTTGTGCTTAGTATTCAAGGGAAAGACTTGTCACAGTTCAAATTTTTATCAAAGAAATTTCAGTAGCGTTTCCTGTTCAGAGACTGTAGCCAGCTCCTGAGAGGAATGGCCTCCCTTGCTCTTCAGTGAAACCCACCCACCAGGAGGGGCTTGAACAGACGCCAGTTAAATGCTTCAGTTCTTAGAGCCATTGTAGGTTTATAGAAAAATGGGCAGAAATTGTGTTTCCTGTCCTGCTTCTTCATCGTTATATTCTTGCTCACGGTATGGCTACCTGGCATTTTCAATCCTATGGGTTTTTACAAATATGCAGCGTCATTCATTTACCAGCACACTATCATACATACAGAGGAGTCTGTAACATACATACATACATACACACACACATATACACATACATACATGCATACATACACACAGCCAGACGGACATATATACAGAGGAGTCTGTAACATACATACATACACACACACACATATACACATACATACATACACGCAGACAGACGGACACATATATAGAGGAGTCTGTAACATACATATATACATACACACATACACACATGCACACATGCACACACAGACAGACAGACATATATACAGAGGAGGCTGTAACATACATACATACATACATACACACATACATACATACACACCATACACACAGACAGACAGACAGACAGACATATACAGAGGAGTTCCACTACCTATGACTCCATTGAGATCTCTCTCTCTGTCTTTGCCACAGGAGCCTGACAACCACTGAGCACTTTACTGGCTCTGCAGAGTTCCCTTTCCTCAACTGACATCGAATTAGAACCATACAGTATACAGCTTCAGTGTGACTTTTCATTTAACAGGATGTGTTCAGGCTTCCTCTAGGTTTGGTATGTCTTGATTGCTCGTTTCTTTTGATACCTGAATAATGTCCCATTGCAAAAATGTGTCCGATATGATTATCTAAGCCAGCGGTTCTCAACCTTCCTATGGCAGCCCTTCAGTAAAGTTCCTCATGTTGTGATGACCCCACCATAATTATTTTTTTATACAATTATTTTTGTTGCCTCTTTATAACTCTAATTTTGCTACTGTTATAAATTATGATGGAAAGATCTGCTATGCAGGATGCTCTTAGGTGACCCCTGTGAAAGGATCCTTTGACCCCCTTGCTACTGTTATGAATGTAAATCTCTGTGTTTTTGTCTAGCCCTGTGAAAGAGTCATTCAACCCCTTAGAATGTGAGGCTGTCATGAGCATAGAGCATGGGGGCATTTGAAGCAGAGACACATCAGTCAGGACCACCTAAGCCCTGCTCCCGTACCTTTGCATAACAACCCCTCAAGCCCTGTTCCTACATCTTTGCACAACATTGCAGCAGGCAGTGTCACATGAGATGCTGGAGGATGCTGAGCTTTGGCCAGTGGGCAAACATATGCAGAGGACCAGAACTACGGCTCATATCTGAATAGCAGGAATGGGGCATATGCAGAGAGTCAGTGCTCATTAGAGTAGGAAGGAAATGGTAACACAAAGCAGGAGCAAGGTTTTGAAGAAATGAAGCTCTTTTGGCTGTTTTGAATAGGTCTTCAACATATGAGGGGTCCCCAGTAGAGCTGGTTACTGTGTTCTTTGAATAAGATGGAATAGGATGGGAATAGGCCAATGGAAAAGAGACTGTCAGTTTACAAGAGCAGTATTTATATATGTGTATATATTATATATGTTTATACATTTATGTATATATATATAATACATACAAATACATACATACATACACACTACATTCCCTTAAAGGCATTACTGTAGGTTATCCAAGTCTAAGTATTTTAATTTGAATATTGTAACATCTTACCATTGGGTTTATGATCACATGTAAGAAATTTGGCTATCCAAAGTTGTTCTTAGACTTATTATGCAAGCTCCTAGTTTTTCTTCTGATGAAAGCTTCTCTGATACAATAAAATAAAAATTAAGTTTTATATCTTCTTATTCTTTAGCATCCAGGGAAGCTATTCTCTTATCACTTTATCTACTTGTGCTTTAAAATCATACCACCTTTCAGAGCTACTTGAATCACACACACACACACACACACACACACACACACACACACACACACACAGACACACATTTAGAGATGTCGGGGTGGGCGTAAAGTAAGTAAGCAGAATTCTAATTCCAAAGAATGAGTATTTATTGTCATGGCCTTTCTCCTTCTTGGTAGAAGAACTCACAGGATTCTGTCACGTCTTCCTAAATCATACTAAGATTCACAGGAGGTCTTTGATCCTGAGCAAGACCTTACTGGCTCTGTATGGCTCTGTACAGCTCTGGGGTCGGGGGTGGCTAGCTGATTGCCAACCATGCTTAAGCACAGAGAGGCTTGATCAAATGTGCCCATCACATCTTATTTCCGTTACTCTTAGAGCTCGGTGATCCCCCCTTGTCCAATTACTAGCCACATGGCTTTTAAAGAACTTTTATTGATGGAAAACGTGACTCACGGTGTTTACGGCTCTGCGTCCTGCTGAGGTTCTGCTGCCTGAGTGTCTTCGTTTGCCTGAGAGCACTTGGATTCAATTGCTTTTTCTGCCCGTGGTCCATAAATAGAAACCGTGTTTATTTTTGCCACAGAATATATGTAAATTTCCAGTTCTAGGAAAAGAAGAAGAACATTCTAGTAGCCAGAAGACAGGATCCTAATGGAATGAAGTTCTCAGTACATTTTTAGTTTTGTTAGAGCTCTTCTTCTCTAACAGATGAAAAGATCCCGGGAAGGGGAAAAGGAGAAGTGCTAACATTGTCACTGACTTCCATTCCAGTCCCCTGAGCGGAAGCCACACATAGCATGGAGGCAAGTGAAAACTACTGTTAGGTTTTTCTCTTGCTTAATTTCTAGAGTAGAGCTACCGAGCAAGACTGAAACTCCACAACTTGAAGCTACCGCTGGAACACATGTGTGTTGCAAGCCAGGTGAGTGGCTCCAGCCCCGCCATGGCCACCGAAGAAGCACTCGCCACACATATGTGGCTGCATCTCTCTGTTCGCGCCCCCCTCTTCCACATAGCTGACTTCCTGCTACAGATGGCCACCATTTTGCCAACAGTCATACTTTCTTCTTAAAAGGTTTTGCGGAGGAAGCTGTCAGGTTTGAACCCACAAATTCAAATCTCACTTCCTCAAGGAAGACTTTCTATCCTTTGAGCAGAAAACTTAATTGTAATGGATGCAGGACTTTGCTAGAAGGACCTATATTCTACCGGTTCACTTTGTTATGGAAAGAAGACCCATGCTATGCTTGTGTAAATATATCTATTTTCTTTCCAACAGTGCTATATTTTTGAAAAGGGCAATGTTTGGGGGAGAGGTGAAGTCAAATGCTTAAAATGAGACACTCTCCCTTCGATCTCCAGAAAGTAACCTTCTATTTCACAAGCCGTTTGGAACTCGCTGTAGACTGTCTACAAAGAATCTAGGCTACATTTTTGGGGTTTGGAGGGCTTTTTAATCCCCCAAGTAGAGAGGAAGTGATCTCAGAAGTGTTTCTTCCACCCAGGGCAACAAGGAAGATTTATTAGCCTGTTCTTGGCAGGCCTGGGGGCTCAGTTTTGTGTATGCTGTGTTGTTTTCTCACTCTATGAGAGCTGGTTCTGGTCCCTGTGTGTGTTTGAAGTCTGCACAGGAAGTTGGGCTTAGAGAAGCCTCGTTTCTAGATGGATTCCAAGGCTCTGGGAGCAAAGGCCAAACTCTGGGCCAAGAACAATGTGGAATGTTAGCCATCGTGTGGAAACTTGGGCATGAGAGAAGGACCTTGTGCTGGTCTGGTGGCAAGGAAGACAGTGGCTTCATGATTAGGAGGGGTATGGGAAATAACAGTGTCACAGGACCATCATCTAGGGTCTCCTTAGCTGTATTTGTCTGACCTCCAAGGTGCCTGGTCATGGTCCAGTGTAGTAAGAACATAGCTGTGAGAACCTGGACCGCAGTCACTATGGAAAATGCAGTTGCCTCATTGTGGAAAGATTTTACAATCTGCAATTTGCTATATGCCAGCCACCCTCTCACTGACAGCCTTGAAAAAAAATTTTAAAAATAAATTTAGAGTTTATGTATAATAAAAACTTTATGTGCCATAGAAATTGCTCCTCTGGGACTGCACTCAGCTCCTTGCTTGAGCCACATCTTTTGCAGAGTTTGTGTTTGGTGATGTGTCGATTTAATTTCCCAGTTCATGCCAAATTAAATAAATACCCACATTCTTGATCTGGTAACACAGAGTGAATGGCCAAAGGGATTTGTGATCAAAGGTTGCCTTCCTCCAGGGACTAAAGTTGACTGATGTTCATTTGCATATTTTAGCCTCAGACCAGTTGGCCAAAAACAGCCAGGCATATGCTTGATGTGGAGACATGCAGTGAAACATTAAAACAAACATTTCTAATTATGCCTATCTAGTCATGCATTGGCCTCAATTGCATATACTTTCATTTGAAGTGGGTCAGCGGATCACGGAATGTTCCATCTGTAACATTCTAGTTTGTTAGGATCATACTGACCAAAATTAATTGGGTCTGCTTCACTCAGTAAGAAACCAGATCACTTTAATATTTATACAGCTTTTAACCTCTTCTAGACAAACCACACCAAAACTATTCAAACCAAATGGGATGTGCACAATGCTCTCAAACAACTTATTCATACTGATGGATGTGTAGGCCAACATTTTATCAAGTATGTTTTCTGATGAGAGTTAGTCTTAATCCTGTGATTCACCAGAAAAACCAACTCTACCATCCTGGGCCAAATTTGAATCAAGCTTTATTGAATACTAAATACTGACCAAGAGATGGACTTTGGTCGAGACCATTCCCTGGCGTTTCCTGGCTGCAATGGCCTTTAGCCACATGTTGCAGAGGCTTATAAGGACAAACATGTGGGCCACCATACTTTCCCATGAGGCTTTGCTATTTCCCAAGAACTGCATTTCCCAGAATTCCAAGAAGTTACCTGGTTCCTGGGCAGGTGGTGCTTACAGGTTAATTTTGGGTATTACATTAGGTGTTACGTAGTTTTGTGTTGGTGATTGTCTATTATTTGGATGTCTGTGATAACATCTTATTTACTTTCTGTTAAGGACCTAGATCTTGGATTCAAGGTTAGATAATTTTGCTAGCATTAATTTCTATCCCCCAAATAATTAAGTTGGAGATAACTCCTCGTCTTGGACACCGCTGTCATTGTGTTTACATAAATTGAGATGCACCTCTACTATGACAGATTTCAGGAGCATCTTCAGTGCTCACATCTCTATCACATCACTAGTAAGTGAGCTGGCAAACACAAGCTAGGCTTTTCAACACGACAGAAAGTAGCACATTTCAAGCAGAGGTCTGCTGTTGTTGATACCTTACAAGTGGGGACCAGTTCTCCAGTGTTGGGCATTGGAGAAAAATTACCAAGTGCAGTAAAAGCAATCTTTGCATTTCAATGCTGAAGGATTTCAATTCTAAACAGAATGACCTCTGCCCACTAAATTCAATAGGAAATGGAAACACTGGAAAATTGGAAAAATGTGCCAAACAGGATCATGGGATACATATTTGCATTTGACAGGTCCTAACCCAATGCATTCACTTGGATCTTAACTTCTAAAAGTTACAAACAGTAATAATTCTAGCATAGTGTCTTTCTCTTCCTTGTGTAAATTATTCCATTAAAAACGTCCAATGTACACAGTTGTTTGCAGATAAAAAGCCATGGCCTGATTGTTTGCAATGTACATGGTGCTATGGTTAAGGACATCTTAATGCCTTTATTTAGTTTACTCGGTTATATAATAGGACAATCCAATAGATAGAGACAAGATGGCTGTTTTGACATTTCTGAACTTTCGACATTTAGAGAGCCAACATTTTCCTTTCTCTCTGAAGAGAAAAAAAAATGTAAATCTTTGTCTAAACACACCCCTACTCACACAGCTATCCTGTATGTCTGAAGTTTCCAGTTAGCTTTATCCTAAGTACCATCTCATATCCCAATTCCTAGGAAATTACAGCATTATAACTCAGTGCCTGAAGCTGCTGAGAGAGAACAGTGTGGGAAAACAGATACTGTGTTTCACAGGAAGAGCAGAAGAGTAAATATTATTTCCAAGGAAGCTGTCTACTTAGCCCTGGACTAAAATGCTTGCACAAGCTTCACAAATAAATTGCTTTTAAGTCAGTTCTCAAATATGTGGCAACAAATACAAACATCTTATTTTGAAATTATACCAGGAAGATTTGACTAGAGTTTTAGGTACTTCCAAATCCTTTGAAAAATCACCATTATCTTCATTACATGAATAATCTGGGGTCGGCATATTTTAAAAGGAATAGCGCCGAGATTTCCAACCACTTACAAAGACTTAGAAAACAATAGATTCATTTGCATGCACCGTCTCCAAGCTTCAGCAGCTAGCAGCAACCTGGATGGATCTTTTTGTTGAATATTGTGTCAGAAGGCATCTTAAATCGTAAAGAAGATGTGTCACTTGCTCTCAGCATTTTCTGGTTGCACCAGGCATGAACTCCTGCCCCCTACTAGGTGGTTATCCAATACAAAGTGGTCAGTGCTGATGTCATTTACACACAAGTAACATTCATGCACTAAGCAGGTTGTACTTATGAAATTACAATTATATACATATATATACATACATATGCACACACTTATGTATATATGTAACAATAATTAAAGAAAAAGAGGTCATGAATTTGAGAGAGAGAGAGAGAGAGAGAGAGAGAGAGAGAGAGAGCACACAGAAGGGAGGAAAGCAGGAGAATGATGCATTTATAATTTCAAAAATATATTACAATAAAAAAGAAGCTGTGTCATTTATTTGTCTTCTGCCTAAGATTCTGTTTACTCACACAGTGCATGTGGGAATGGAGGCTTGAGTGAACTGGACGGGAGTGAATTACTTCCTACTGTGATACAGGAGATGACCAAAATAGGGGGAAGATTCATGTACTTATTTTCATCCCTTTAAGCTAGATATTTCTAATCACTCACCAGTTTTGATAGCCAGGCCAGTCCCAGATAACAGTTGACCTCCCCCTGTATAGGAACAGAACACACTGAATTGAAAACTACAGATCTGCTGCTGGTATGCTAGGAACCTCAAAAGCAGAATCTGCAAAGTAAAAACCAAATCAGGAACTACAAAGTATGAGCCTTTACCACAGTGCTCTGTAAGCTCCATGAGGAGCCCTCCAGCCTAGAAGGTAACGGGGAACTAGCAATGACCCCCAAGCATGCCAAAAGATGGGTAGGCAGGTCATAGAAGGCCTACTGCAGCCTTGGCATGGGCAGCCTGTGAAGACTAGACTCGAGCCTCAAATGCCAAGGACCAGGAGAGAAGAAAATCTGGCTTGTTGCAACCCAGAAAGTAAGAGCAGAGGACAAAGGTTTGGTTGAGGCTTTGATATATTTTTCCTTTCCACCCACTGAAGACTATTCTTGTGACTCATGCACTGAAGTTGAAATGTTTATTTGTTGTGTGTGTTTTAAGGAAGCAAACCATACCCCCCCCTTTTTGTTTTGTTTTGTTTTGTTTTGTTTTGTTTGTTGAGACAGGTTTTCTCTGTGTAGCCTTAGCTGTCCTGGATTTGCTTTGTAGACCAGGCTGGCCTCGAACTCACAGTAACTTGCCTGCATCTGCTTCCCTGAGTACTAGGATTACAGTGTGTGCCACCATCCCCAGCTCCCATATCGTTTTTTTCCCCCAAGCAGTCACAAACAACATGTCCGCTGTCTGCTACATAAATGAAGGACACGGTATGTCAATGACACACACTGCTCCGGAAACACTTCTTTCCTGGGACAAATATATAGTGAGATACAGAGGGAAAAACGAAAGAATAGAGGAAAGGATGAAAAAAGATACTGGGAAGTTTAGGCTGTGGTGGGTAAATAAAGTCTCAGCAAGTGATCAAAACCATGAAACTGGTGGCCTAAGTGCCTAGGTCCAAATTCTGTCCCTATCAGTTGTCAATGTGTGTGTGTGGATGGGTATGGAGTGTTGCTGAATCTCTGACTTCACATATACTCTGTTTTGACCTATTTTCCCAGCCTTCTGTCTTTATTTTTTATTTTGGCACAGGGTCTCACTAGGTTGCCCAGGCTAGCCTTGAACTGGCTCTGCAGCCCAGGCTGACTTTGAACCTTCAGTCTGCCTTCTTCAGCTTTCCTGGGTAGCTGGACTCATAGGCCTGCATCACCAGGCCAGCCAACAAATGCCTTCCATGTGCTTCAGCTTTCTCATCTATAGACTGGCTATAAAACATTGCTTGCTGGAAGGACCATTCAAAGCCCATAGGAGGGGCCTCTCATCAGGTCAGAACTTAGCACTTGCTGTCACGCAGTGCACTTTCTGTCCACAGTTTCTGCTGCAAACATTCTTCCTCTCATTGTCACGGTCAGTCTGGTCTCTTGCATGATGGTACTGACAAGCCTGTGCATAGATTTTTATCATGTTTTCCTTAAATGACCCTTGTTAGCTGATCAGATAAGGTCTGTGGCTTCTATTTCTACAATTCTTAATTTTCATGTGAAAAGAAATTCTGGAAGGGAAGAGAGACAGACAGAGAGGGTGGGGGCATCACCAGATTTCTTTTTTAATTTAGGAAATAAAACGAGGGCAGGAATAGAAACCACAAGTATGGACATATTCAAACCAGAGTTATATAGGAGCTTAGCAGGAAAGAATATTATGTCCTATTGTGCTTTATCCACAAGTTAGAGAGCTACCCAACCAACTCAGACCGTTCTCTTTTTTCAGCTTGTAAGTTCCAGTGTTTCAGAAGAGTCCAAAGGCAGCCAGCTTGACTTCCTGACATACTGACTCTGCTTTCTGGGTCAGGAGGATGCTGGAGCAGAGCTGTGTTTCATTCTGGATGCTGCAGTAACCAGTTGCCATGGTTTCTGCAGGGAGACTCCATTCTATGTCCAGCAAAGAGACTTCCCTTTCATTACAAAAATCCTTACTATATCATTGGGGGTGTATTCATTAATTAATTAATTATTAATTATTTTTTATTTTGGTGGTTAGGAGAGTATCTATATACCAAACAGGCCTAAGGAGGCAGTAGCTGACCACTTGACTGCCTCTCTTCTCCCATCCCCACCTGGGACCTTGGGGAGGTGGCAGTAACGCAGTCATGGCTGGTAGTCCTGTTGTGTTAGTTTCTTTTCTCGGTACTGTAACAAAATGCGCTGATAAAAGCAACTAAAAGGTGGAAGGGTTAATTTGGATTACAGTTCCATGTTACATTCCATCCTGCGAATGGAGTCACAGAATGGGAGCGCAAGAGAACTGGCCACGTTACGTCCATAGTCAAGAGCGGAGAGCGGCGAATGAATGCATGCCTGCTAATGCTCAGGTTGCCCTCCTCCCATTTTATACACTCCAGGTTCAAGAGCAGTGGTTCTCAACCTTCCTAATGCTGTGACCTTTAACACAGCTCCTCATGTTGTGGTGACCCCCAACCATAACATTGTTTCTGTTGCAACTTCATAACTGTAGTTTTGCTAACGTTAGGAATCATAAGGTAAATATTTGATATGCAGAATATCCGATATGTTGATTCCTTTGAAAGGGTCATTCACCAACACCCAAAGAGGTCACAAGGCAGAGGTTGAGAGCCACTGTTCTACAGACAGTGGTGGCACACAGCTTTAATTCCAGTTCTTGGGAAGCAGAGATAAGTGGATCTTTGTGAGTTCGAGGCCACTCTAGTGTAGAGAGTGATTTGCCAGACAGCCAGGGCTACACAGAGAAACCCTACTCCCTTCCTCCCTCCCTCCCTCCTTTCCTCCCTCCCTCCCTGTAGATTATATATATTACAATCTACACTGTTTTAAAGGAATAACTACAGTTGAAATGCATCTCCCTACACCAACTAGTGGAATCAAGGCAGTCCTCTAGACCCAGAGTCCTGCCTCCCACGTGATTCTACATTGTGCCAAGTTGACGACCCACACAAGCCATCATACCTTCTAAGAGCGAACTGGCCTGACATCCTGTCATTGTTCCCGGTGTGTTTTCCCATCCCAGCACTTAAATGTGTGTGACTATTTCCAAATTTCCCCCACCAAAGTGTTCCTTACAGCAGAGCAGGATCAGTATAGTCTCTGGGCAAATCAGAAGGATGGAGCCATAATGGGATGGATGCTCAATGCAGGAAAACTGCAAAACATCCAAAACCTCAAAAAAAAAAAAAAAAAAAAAAAAAAAAAAAAAAAGAAAGAAAGAAAGAAAGAAAACAAAAGTAAGTCTACTTTAAACGGCATACACATGTACACACACACACACACACACACACACACACACACACACACACACACACAATGTATGAAGGTCAGGGAGATGGCTCATTGTTTAAGAGACCTTGCTGGTCTTGTAAGAGGACCTGGACTTGGTTTCCATCACCCTCATGAGGGCACACAGCCACCTGTAACTCCAATTTCTTGGCATTTGATGTCTTCTTCTTACCTTTGTGACCACTAGGCAGGCATGAAGGCAATCTCATGCACATAAAATAAATAGATCTAAAAAGGTAAAATATAGATAACATGGACAATCTCCCTCCTGAATCTTTGAGTGAGATTTTTGTCTTGAGACATTAATTATTCTCACTGTATAGCTTTGTGACTTCTTTGGGACACCTGGAAATATCGCTATGGAACAGACTGTCTATTAGAGTGTGGCACACACAAGTTCTCAAGACACAGTCAGTGTCTGTCCATATCCCAAATGCTATTATCGTTATAAATGTATTTTTTACAGCTGAGCTTAGAGGTGAGCCTACTGAGAACCAGCACATTTTCATTGTGCACCCTGGGAAAATCAAGTTTCCATCCCTTTTTACCTGAGAGTCTGTGTTTATTCTGCTTCACGACTGCTGCTTGTGGCTTCCTTGGGAAGATGCACGTCTATATTTATTTAGCCTAGAGCTGTTGGCTATTCATTTCTTTCTGCAATTTCTTCATCCACTCACTCACTCCACTACTTACTCAGTCAAGAGGAACCAAGTGCCTGGCTCATAAGGCCACAGGATAGGCTTTGCCAGAAATAGAAATATAGGACTGCGTTCTCATTATCAAGCAGCCTTGTAGATAGCAAGGTTTCAGAGGGAAGCAAGTCGCCCTTACACAAAAGTGGATAAATCAGGGTTTGTAAAGTGCATACCTGTAATCCCAGCACCTGGAGGCCAAGGCAGGAGATTTGTGAACTTGAGGTCACCATGAGGTATATAGCTAAATAGTAAAGCCCCTAGCTGAGAAACAAGCAAGCAAAACCCCACAACTGATCCACTTTAACATTTCTCTCTGCATTGTAGGGACTGACTGATATTCTAAATAGCTAAAGGTTTACTAGGAAAATAAAAGACAAGAGAGCAAACCTAATACGGCATATATTTGAAGTTTTTCAACATCGATGAAATCGATGTTGGAGCTGTATTCTCCGATGAGAAGCAAGCAGGTTTTTACCAGTCAAAGAGTGAAGGGAATTGATGACAAGAGTGAGGATCTAGTGGAACTTCTTCAGGAGAAGCCAGCCCCTGGAGGGACCCATTGTGGGAAAAAAAAACCTAACTGCACTATGCTGCGATGCAACTTTGCTTAATAAGTTATGCACAGCACTCCAGACCTTTTGTAAATTCATTGTCCCATATTTAGCCTAGAGATATAATAATAGAGAGCAGAAAATGTGAGATTCAGAAATTATTTCTATTATTTGTAAAGCTATTTTAAGTCCAAGTTTTCATTTCCCACTGCTGTTTCCTATGTCAAATTTGGTTTGTGTTTAAGTAGATTTAGTTTAAGCTGTCGATTTTTTTCCCCTCTGGTGTTAATTAACTTCATGTGATGAGAATGTCTTGTATACTTATAGGTTGCATATATACAATATTTCAAATGACACTACATTTAAAAAGATCTTTGGGAGTCGGGAGCAGTGGCTCATGCTTGTAATCCCAGCACTTGGAAGGCAGAGGCAGGTGGATCTCTATGAGTTTGAGGCCAGCCTGATCTGCAAAGCAAGTTCAGGACAGCCAAGGCTACACAGAGAAACTCTGTCTCAAAACAAAACAAAACAAAAACAAACCAATGATGTTTACAAATGCATGCATAGACCTTGTCTTATTTACGTTCTATACTCTATGACTAATTTATTTCTCCATATTGCAGTGGATAATATTTAAGATATTGCAAGTTGCCTTTTAATTTTTTTAACTTTAAAAAGTACCTATACAAATTCCATGTCCCCTAAACATTGCGATCTACTAGTTCAATATGTGAAACAAACTCTTTATCTCTAATGAAACAAATCAGTACTTGTCACTAAAGTTGATTTCTTAGGTCACAATATTGCTAAGATTTTGCCCAAACTTTCCTTTATGTTTGAGCAAACGATCTGTTCTCTAAGTCATAGAATTATGATAGTGAACACACAGTTAGAACCACCTAGAAAACCACACCCCTGGCTCCTGCTGCTGAATGGGTGCATCCACCATTCCTATGCATGATGGAAAATCCCTTTCCCAACCACAGAGCCAGGAAGCAGCTAAATGCCGAGAGAAGTTGGCTCTCACTCCGTGCCGGTGTTCTTAGAACTGCTGGAACCCTTTCAAGTCCTTCAGGAAGCCACTGTAAGGTTATACAAATCAGGAGATGACCTATGGTTCTAGCAAGGCCCCCTTGTAAAACCACGCCGTGATCCAAACGATTTCAGAGGGCTGAGATAATGCTGTGGCCTAGGAAAATTAGAGACAAGGTACCAGAGATAGGTTGTGAAGAGATGCACACAATTCAGAAGGGGATGCTGTTCCCATGTAAGGGAGCAGATAAGAAAGAAGCGCAAGTGCCAGACCCTGGAAGGGTCATGAGAGCTGGTCTAAGCTGACCTTTATCTGTTAAGCTTGGAGCGGGTTGTGAGTCGGTGAAAGTAGCTGGTGTCTCTACATTAGCAGCAAGGGCTGTAAGAGGAAAGGTGTGCATAGAAACCAGTGAGAAAGCTGGAATATGCAGAGTCTGAGAGCTAGAGAGATCTTAGTGGTCCTCTAGGTCAGCATTTGTCCAGTGTACGGATTTTCCTTCCCTTGGTTTGATAAACGATAGACTAGAAAAAAAAAATGGAAGGCCCACGTAAGGTTGGTGGAGCAAACAGTGAGAAAGCAAAGTGGCATATGGCACCATCGAGAATCTTCTGGAAGGTTAGCAGGGTCAATCAAAGGTCACAAGTCTCACCCTACCCACACTAACTGCCTTTTATTTTTAATGACTTTTTTATTTTTTGAGATTATAATATAATTACATTGTTTCCCCTCTTCTTTCCTTCCTCCAAACCCTCTTATATACTCATCTACCTTTGTTCTCTTTCAAACTCATGGCCCCCTTTTTCATTAATCTTTGTGACACACGATTACATACGTTTATAGATATATATACTCCTAAATACATAAACGCCACCTGCTCAATCTGTACGATGCTATTTGAATGTGTGCTTTCAGGGCTGACCGTTTGCTATTGGGTAACTAATTGGTGTGTTCTTCCCTGGGGAAAGACTATTTCTCTCACTCTCAGCATTCCTTACTCACCTATAGCTCTTTGTGTAGGATAGAGACTCGTGCTTTCCCTATTTACTTTAGCATGTATATTGGTGGTGTCCTTTTTCAGACAGTCATGTTGGTGAGACTTTATGGGTGTTGCTTCTGACAGTCTTTGGATGTACAATCTTCCAGCAAACTCCCTATTCCTCTGGCTCTTAGAATCCTTCTGCCTCTTCTTGTGATACATATATGCACAGATGCTTGCACTTACATTTGAATCCAACAAAAGGTCTCATTTTTAATTTTTTGTTTTGTTTTTTCAACACAGGGTTTCTCTGTGTAGTCCTGGCTCCTGAAACAAGCTCTGTAGACCAGACTAGCTTCAGACTCAGAGATCCACATGCCTCTGCCTACCGGAGTGCTGGGATTAAAGGTGTGCATCACTACCTCCAGTCTCAGTTTTAAACCTTTTTTGGTTTTTGGGTTTTCTTTTTTGGTACCCATGTTTTTCCCACACCCCGTCCCTGTCTTCCTAGAGAAGTAGCAATGAGAGGCAGAGAGGCTGGGTGGAAGACATCTCCATTGCGTTTTGTATCGCTATTCCATTTGAGTAGTTATGCAAGCAGGGTGTGTGTGTGTGTGGGGGGGATTCATGCATTTTCCATTCTTGAGGTCCTTTGATCACTTCTGCTCTTACATAACTCCCCTACAGCTGGAGCTGTAAACTTTGAAATTGGCAGCACCGTAGCGAGTATTGCGAAAGGAAACTCAACCCAAATTTGAAGAGAAACATGGAGATATTTTTAGTGATTCCAGGGTTGGACTCATAAGCATTTGGTGAGTGCTGGGGCAGAGCAAGTGGTTCTTTTTCCCCAGATGTCACCATCTTGACTGATAGATACTGTTGTGCTTGGGTCTGGGTGGGGAGAGTAAGTATTTTCTTATTATTTTTTCCCCCAAGCTCCAGATTTTAGCAACTCTTCTGCCAAGAGAACCAAAGGGTATGCTCATTGTAATATTTGTGGCCACCAGGAACTAAGCCACACCAGATGCCGATTTGTCCTTTTACTGCTTCATGGCTCTGCCTTATTTCGAAGATCCATCTTTTTCTCAACATTTGTTGTGCATTTGTCTTCACTGCTTTCTTCTCAAACACATCCCTCTCCTTTCTGGTCTTCCCAACTCTCTTTTGCCTACCACTTCCTTTTCTACTATTCCTCCCTCTCTTTTTTTCCACCTCCCTCACTTTATATTTTAAGTTTTGGGTTGAAGTTTCTTCTTTTGTTTGATTGTCAATAGCTTCTGAGTCTGAGACAGGTTCTCACCACATAGACCAGGCTGGCTTCAAACTTGTGACCCTTCTGCCATGGCCTCTTGAACGCTGGGATGATAAACTTGCGGCTTCACATCTGGTTTTGGCAATGGACATACTTGACCGTTGAAATAGAAGTGAGCCTGTTTATTGATAGCAATAGTGCATCATAATGAAAGAGAGAATACTCAAACCCCATTCCTCCAAAGCTGTCATCACTCCTACATGAAATCAGAGCCAAATGTAAAGGCAGGCTTGTAGGGAAATGATTAAACTTCCGAGCTGCTCAAATACAATTAAAGAAAAACAAAATTGTGTTGTTTTTTTTTTGTTTTTTGTTTGTTTTGGTTTTTTTTTATTTTTTATTTTTGTTGTTGTTGTTTTTTTTTTTTTGCAGAGAAGCAATCTGAGAGCATCACAGATAGTGGCTAGTCATTCAAACATTCAGAGTTCTAAGATAATGAGAAAGTCGGGCATCTCATTTCCTCCTGTCAACCTTTCTTTCCCATCAAAGAAATGGAATGTGTCTGATTCTGTATCTCAAGGAGTGGCAGGCCATTGGTGGGCAGGATAATGCTTGGTGAGGTAACACACTGCTTTCTGCTTGTGCCTGAGGCCCATTCCCACAGGTGCAAACTCATGCCAGATTCTGTAAACCTAGTGAAGAGCCCAGGGGTAGTGAGGTCTTTTGCCCTAAGTGGAGAATCTACTATTACTGTTTTGCTACATAGTCATGTTGTCAACGGTGCCTTCTTCAGACTCAATTTTACACCAACAAACTCATCAGAGAAGCCTTGATCAAAGAAGCTTCTTGCTGCAGTATGGTAGTTAATGCAGAAAGCCATTAGCTGGCCAGCTTGTTGAAAGTGGGTGATACTAGAGTGTTCTGCCCTCAATGGACCAGCTGCACTGCCCCTTTGAAGCTCAGGCAATGTCTTAGTCACTGTTTTATTCCTGGGAAGAGACATTTTGACCAAGGAAACTCTTGTAAAATAAGGCATTTACCTGGAAATTTGCTTACAGTTTCAGAGTTTTAGACCATTATTATCATGTCAGGGAGCATTGCAGCACGCAGGCAGGTGTTGGAGCAGTAGGAGAGGAAAAGAGAGAGAAAGAGAGAGAGAGAGAGAGAGAGAGAGAGAGAGAGAGACAGAGACAGAGACAGAGACAGAGAGACAGAGACAGAGACAGAGACACAGAGAGAGACAGAGAGACAGAGAGGGACAGAGACAGAGACAGAGACAGAGAGAGTTGTATAGGCTTTTAAATATCAAAGCTCATCCTCAGTGACACACTTTCTCCAACAAGGACACACCTCCTAATCCTTCTAATCCTTTCAAACAGTTACATTCTCTGGCGACTAAGCATTCATATATTGAACGGCAACTACCTACTAAATGGTAGCAAGCCTATGGTAACTACCACAGGTGATATCATGGGAAAAGGAGCAGAAAGAATGCAAGAGCAAGAAGATGGGGAGATGTGAAGCAAAAAGACATCTTCTGGACATGATGTAAGCGCTGCACTCAAGAACTCACTGCAGCTGTGGTTATCGTCACAAGCCCTGGACCTATGTCAACATTTTATTATAGAATAGGGAACCTCTTGAACACATAGTGTGGGGTCTTGACCTTGTACTTTTCAAAATGATGTTGGAATAATGGAAAGGAGCAAAATAAGGGGCTTCATTTGTATCAAAATTATATATGCATATATATGAATACTCATGAATAATTTATTCCCATGGTCTTAAATTGCTCTGGACCAAACCCACTGAATAGGCTCATAGGAATAAGCTCTTCATGAAGTGAAATAGCAAGTGCTCCATTATGGTTGAGTATAAGTAGTAAAGATGTGTCCTTGTTTGTTCATAAAGATGAGCACAGTACTTGCCATTCGACATGGGTTTTGGGCTGATGATTGTCATTGCCAGACAATGGTTTGGATGCAAATGCAAATTCCAGCCACCATTCTCTACATTTTCCTACACAACCTAGTTAGGGCACTGCCAGAAGTGACCTTCTGTGTTAGAAAATTTGCTGCCATTGCTAGAAATTCATCTGTGACCAGGCAACTCTTTAAAGCAAAAGTTCTTTTTCTTCTTCTTCTTCTTCTTCTTCTTCTTCTTCTTCTTCTTCTTCTTCTTCTTCTTCTTCTTCCTCTTCTTCTTCTTCTTTCTCCTCCTCCTCCCCCTCCTCCTCCTAAAAGAAAGAGTTTGTATGCTTCAAAAGGAAGAATATGTGCCTCACTCTCCTTACCTACTAGAGAGTTTACACTTATAGGAATCTGTGCCAACCATGACTTACTTGAAACAATCCTTCTGTTTGGGATGTTTTTTGTTTGTTTCTTTTGTTTTGTTTTTGGTTAGTTTTTTTTGTTGTTGTTGTTGTTGTTGTTGTTTGCTTTTTGCATTATCCTCAATTTAAAAGAGAAATCCAGGAAACAACTTGATGTGAAGTGAAATATTTTTAAGTTTTCCCATGCCTTATCTTTATGTTTATTCAAACAGCCTCCTCCCCAATGATGAGCCTGATGATAGTAGCTGACTTGGCTAGGCTATATGCTTTGTCTTCAGAAAGCTTTTCCTCATACATGCTGTTGTCCTCACTTGACAGCTATGTAAAATGAGGTGCTGACAAGCATTGTAATACGCCTAAGATCTTACAGCTATTAAAAGGTATAGACAGATTTGTACCCAGGCATGCTGACCTTGAAATTAAGTTATAACTTATAGCTTGTAATGCTCTTCCACTGTTGAAGACAATAAGAACTGATGTTTTGTTACGAAATTTATAGAAGTCATACTGTGCATTGAGTTCTAAGTTAGACACTAAAGACATTGAGACAATCATGTTTGCTGTCACCATGGAACCCAGACTGTGGAGAGAGATAGCAACACAATAGTTAAAAAGCAATTTATGTAATTAGAGTTACTATGCATGAGCACCTGGAAGATGATGTCTATTTAGTCTCTGACTAAGTAGCATTTAAGGCGACATTAGAAATAGTACGAGATAGTAAAATGATGGCAGACATGGCAGAAAGTGTCCAGCTTAGTAAATAATTTCAAAGATGTATGGTGGAAATTTACTTTATTCCAGCTACATTGAGTTCATTAACAGCATAGTTTCTGCCAATAATATTTTCTTAGAAGTATAGATAAAATCTGTACTTGCTTTTATATGGTCGTAACTAGACCCTATTCTGTTTAGGGAACTAGATTTAGAACCAGATGTCTTATGATGATTAGAACATATAAGGTAAGAAATGCTCATGGGATGAAGAGGTACTTCAAGGAAACCAGAAGGGATTCCAGTCAGTGTGGAAGGGCAAAGTCTTCAAAGATGTCGAGCTGTTCAAAGGCAAAAGGATGTCATATCAGAGGGCCGCTCTGCTTCCTTTCCTGTCCTTGCATGATACGATGTCATTGTTCTATTCCTGTGTAATCAATAGGAGTCCAATTTTATATGAATTATAGAATCAAGTAACAAAACTTTGTGGAAGAAACAAGCTGCCGAATTGGGTAGGAAATGCAGAAACATCATATGAAAACTCACTGTAAGAGTGATATTTCATATTACCAAGGAAGGCACCAACAGATGATCATCCATTTGCAAAATAATTGAGATTTCTCACTCTTTACAGCAAGCCCAGTTGTAGATAGAAGAAGAATTCAAGCATATTTTAGCTTCTAAGCTTCAGGAAGTATAGATGGGCAAATACTTGTACAACTCTTGGTTGGAGAAGAGTTGACTAAGTGCCAGGAACAGTTTTGTGTTTCTTGAGTCTTGCTTGACTGTCCATTCTGCAGTGTTTGCACCAGCCACACACACTTGTAGGCTCCGAACTCCCAGTTGACTTTGTGGACAAGCAAATTATTGAAGTCCATCCCATCTCTACCCTTCTGTGCCCGAAGTAAATATCTGTCTACCAAGAAAGCAGTGGCATGCAGGGAAATTAAAAAAAATATATAGTTAAAATGGGACTCTATAAAAACGTAAAACTTCTTTATAACATTGTGTATGCGTGTATATGCGTGTGTACATGTGCATGCATATGTGGTGTGTGTGGGTGTGCGTTCTGGGGCTTTTAAAGGGAAGTTTCAAAGCATGATTCAGCCTCAATATCAGGAGTTCCATCTCTGTTGGAGGATGGTCGGGTGCTAAGTATTCAAATGCTAATTACTGGTCCCTAAGATCTGGTTGCCACCCAGACAAGCACATTCTCACATACACCTGTGTTTGTTGGGTAAACCCTGTCCCACTTCATTTAAAGTTGATTGGTTAGTAAAGTTGCTGAAGCTTGTGACTGGGCAGAAGAGAAGTAGGTGGAACTGAAGTTCCAGGGCTTGGGGTCTGAGAGGGACCAAGAGGTCAGAAGGAGGAGGAGGAGAAAAAAGAAGAAGCAAACTATGTATCAGGAAGAGAGGAACCTGGAGAGGAAGTTGCCATGGGGAAAATGGACCATGAGGGCTGGCCTGATGGAACAGAAGCAACCCAGGCAGGAACTATTAAGCCAAGTAACTTAGGGTGTATAGCTTGGAAATAGTAAAATAGCTTATTGGGTTGATACCTGCTCAGTTACAGTGCTTTAAAGGGTTTTAAAAAATTTTTATTTTTTATTTTATAAATAAACCCCACGGGTTTCTATATCAATTATTTGGAAACTAACAGGGTAAAGAAGTCTATCGAGAGTCTAGTATACTAACTCCGTGAGGTGTTTCTGTAGTGTAGTGGTCATGATGTTTGCCTAACACAACAAATCTCTCATACAGAAGTTGTTAATTTACTCCAAGAGCTTCGAGTGCCCATAACTGAAATGGGAAAAATATCTAACTTTCCTCAAGCTCTAACACTTTAAACTAAGCATTGTTGTAAATGATGAGTGTTGACAATAAAAGATGTCGGTGTTAGTGTTTACCGGGGCTGTCACCGTGTGGTTATTGCTCATATCATTTCCCTTCAGCACCAATTCTCAATTTTTGAGACTTGCGGATGGCCATTACCATCCTGAGCACATCCAACTGTGCCTAAATTTAGGAGACTCGTATTAGTCTTTATTATCTGGTATGTTAAAAAAATAAGAATATTTGGGTCTGGAGAGATGGCTCATCCATTAAAATAACTTGTTGCTTTTTCCAAGAACCCAGGATTGGTTCCCAACATCCACACGGAGGCTCACAACTGTCTGAAACTCCAGTCCCAGAGGACCTAAACTTCCTCTTCTGGTTTCCGCAGGCTCCTGTGTGTAGGTGGTATACACTTAAGCACACACCCATACAGATAAATAAAATAATAAATATTTTATATGAACATTCGTGTCCCATTTGTTTTAAGATATTTTGAGAAGTATATTTTAATGTAGTTGGGTTCTCTTATACTCCTTTCTGTTTTCTACATTTTATACCCTCATCTGAATGTGTGTCTGTGGGTTCAAAAGCCCATATAAAGCTTCTATATTATAAAAAAAGAAACAACCAAAACCATTTGAGAGCATTGTCTAAAGGTTATGAACACAGGAAAGACAATTGTCAGAACAACACACCACTGTGCCTCTCATTCCAATCACCTATCTCACTGGGCAATTGGAGAAGGCTTTCATGGCACACAGAACTCGGCTCTTTCCCCCTTCTTGTCCTGAGCAGATGAAAAAGACGCCAGCCAGGTATGCACTGGCCCATGACTGACTGTCTTCCTTGAGAGTGGCAGGTTCATCTCACTACTGCCGTTCATCAGTGGATTTGTGTGTGTGCAAATGTTTTGGTCTGGGAGCAACTGTGGGGATGGGTTTTCTTCTTCCAGCAAGTAGGTCCTGGGCATTGATCTCAGGTTGTCAGACTTTGTGGCAAGCACCCCAATATGTTGAACCGTCTTTCCATCTCATGATGTGAGTTTTTTTTAAAGATTTATTTAATTTATGTATATAAGTGCTCTGTCTGCAGATACACCTACACACCAGAAGAAGGCATCAGATCACACTTACAGATGGTTGTGAGCTACCATGTGGTTGACGGGAATTGAACTCAGGACGTCTGGAAGAGCAGACAGTGCTCTTAACTACTGAGCCATCTCTCTGCCCCATGATGTGAGTTTTTAATACTTAGAATCACTCCTGTTATCAGACTACAAAAATTTAGCTAATTCTACAGGGCTTTAGAAGTCTCATTTATTCCATAGGAATCAGTACTTAGTCATGAGACTCAGTACACTAAAAATATTACAAGTCAGAAAAAGAAGTAGGCAAAATAGTTAATACATGGGGACAAACTGTTAGCGTTACTAAAAGTCAAAACAATGACAATAACAGCAGGGTTTTCAGGATGCCTGTCAATTTGATAAGGTTAAAAAATATTGTCAAATCCTGACTGATAAGGATGCATGAGGCTAGGCTATCATGTCTGATTGTTTTTATTGCTCTTTATTGAATATGTTATTTGTGGATATCTTCTGCCCTGAGAATTCCACATCTAAGAACTTACCTTAAAACATAAACAGCTCAATAGATTTCTGTACTAGGATGTTCATTACTTCTGTATTTACAGTAGCAGAAGATCTGAAAGCAGTGTGCACTGAGTTTATATGAAATGACAACAAGGAGATTGCCTAAAATAATTTGCCCTATCCTTGCTGGGTGTTATCAACCATCCCAAGAAAATG
This sequence comes from Acomys minous, assembly GCF_964271855.1. Taxonomy (NCBI): domain Eukaryota; kingdom Metazoa; phylum Chordata; class Mammalia; order Rodentia; family Muridae; genus Acomys; species Acomys minous. Next base: position 94,893,577 of record NC_140492.1, on the reverse strand, counting down.
ATTCAGGAATAGGTCGGCCTTTTTACGGTCAGGAAACTGCATGTTGCACACCAGGAAATGCAAGCAGTGCCTGAAAACAGTCCTATGTGGAAAGTGAGTCCTCACTAAGATAGTCACGCCAGCCAGGACAGTGTGAAGATACAAACCCCAGGATAGGGAAAGCCCCCAGACAGGAGAAAGGGCCCTGAGAGTTCCTGTGCGTTGTGAGACTTTGTTTCTCTCCTGTCCATTGCTGTTGGATAGGAAGGGAAGAGAGGCATGGAGGGTGGTCAGCCCGAGACTCGTGCCACCAACCTTGAGCTACCCTGGTTAGAGGGAGGGTAGGTCAGGCTGAGTGAATTTGCATCTCCAAAGCATGTGGAGTCCGTTGAAGACCAGGAGGTATTTTCTGAATATATAATGATTCCTTGGGGGAGAGGAATAGGGAGGAGATGAAGTCTACAGCGGCACTTGTTCTTGAGTTTCTGCTCAGTTTGGCAGGAAATAAGGACTAGGACTTCATTTGGTTTAAATAAGTACCACGGGGTGAAGATTCTGAACACGTGTTTCCTACTGGCTAAACTTCTTCTCTGAGGTCTTTGCTGTGAGATGTGAGAAGACTCGGCCTGCCCTGCTCAACAGCTGGGACTGGAAAGACAGGTGACCAAAGCTATACCACGGTGGCTGTGTGCAAATTTGAAAGGAACGGGATTCCACAGTTGAGTGGAGAGTGAGATATGACTTTCTCACATACTCTGGTGCCTCACCTTTAACCATGTCCCCTGGAGGGGGAGACCTGGTGGCACTCAGAGGAAGGACAGCAGGTTACCAAGAAGAGACTTGATACCCTATGAGCATATACAGGGGGAGGTAATCCCCCTCAGGAACAGTCATAGGGGAGGGGAATAAGGGGAAAATGGGAGGGAGGGAAGAATGGGAGGATAGAAGGGATGGGATAACCATTGAGATGTAACAAGAAGAAATTAATAAAAAAAGAAAAAAGAAAAAAGAAAAAAGAAAAAAGAAAAAAGAAAAAAAAGAAAGGAGCGGGAGTCGCAGTGTGGTTCCACAGAAGGAGGCCCTCATATTCAAAGAACAGATTAAAACACCACGCGGACAGAAAGAATAGGAAATTCAAAAAACCTGTTTGTCTACTTTTCACTCACGAGGCAGAAATTGGGTCACAGCATGTTAGGACACTCAGGCCACCAAGCATTCTGATTGGATGCCACAGCGGGGTCTTGAGCCTGAGAATAACTTTAGAATTTAAAGGCAGTAGAGGCAGAAAGGTGGTCAGGGAGCATTATTTTAAACAAGCGGGGAGCCATGGAGTACTTGTAGTCAGAGAGCAGAGCCTGCTCTGGGAACATGTTCCTCTGATCCAGGAGCCTAGGACTGTAAGGCACAAAACCCGCGTGTCTTCAGTTTTGAAACTAGTTTTCAGGGGTTCGTGGCAATGCAAATGATTTATTTTGATTTATTCTAGTTCATTAAGATTTTTCATATGCTTCCAAGTCTAGAACTAGATGTCACGGAACAGGGAAACAGAGTCCCACCCACCCTACAGAGTAGCTTTATGTTGTAGAGGAAACCCAGGTACATGAAGTCCTGAGCGAATGCGTGTTGTTGGCATGGGCACAGCCATGCCAAGAACTCCAAAACCTCAGACCCGTAAGAAAGCATCAAAGCCTTCCTCGGGCTAGGCTCAGAGGGAAGGCAGAGCTTTTGGTCTGAGAGAAAATGTTGACACTGTGTGTGGAAAATATCCACTGTAGTTTTCTCTCCCCAGATATTTTTATAGCTTGAAGATTGCTCTTACTGCATTAGCCAAACCTGCCTCCTTGATGCAGCCGCATACCATACACTCTGCCTTCTTGTCCATCTGCATGAAATAACCCTATGCCTCTGTTCCACTGTATATAATAAATACCCTGGGCTTCCAGTGTTCTGCTGTCTCTTCATCAGAAAGTCCCATCCCCCTGACCTCAGCTATTTCTCTCTCTCTCTCTCTCTCTCTCTCTCTCTCTCTCTCTCTCTCTCTCTCTCTCTCTCTCTATCTCTCTCTCTCTCTCTGTGTGTGTGTGTGTGTGTGTGTGTGTGTGTGTGTGTGTGTGTGTGTGTGTGTGTTTGCCTTTACATCATTCCCTTGCATTCCCTAGTCAGGTCTAAGTCCCTAGAGCCATGCAAGGACCTGGCAGTGAGAACACCATGTCTTCAACATCTTGGCTGGGGATAAGGGGGCAGAGTCATGGATTCTGATTTTGCTAGTCTCCTCCCCCATGCCCCAGCCTCTTCTGAGCTCTGTTAAGTCCCGTGCAATGGAGTTCTGAGTGTGAAAGTGGAACTATATGGGCATTGGGTGCTGCGTTAACTACTGTGCATGCATTGCTGGAGTTCCCTTTGCATTTCCTCAGCAGCTGATGCATATACAGTGAACAGAAACCAACAATTAGTAGGGTTAGGCAATTTGTGTATTGATCTCAAAGATAATTGATATCCTAATCTTAAGTGTCTTTGAAGATGTTTTAGGCTTGTGGGGGTTTGGCTGCTCATATATTTTGATGTATTTCCCCCCCCCCCAAACACAGTTATTTACTTCTGGGGTTATATATACTTACACTCCTAACTGTGCAATTTGAGGTACTTCTGAGAGTGAGAGTGGCAAAGTCTTAAGCACTTAGTTGCTTATGTTGACATCAAGGCTTAGAAGCCCAGAGAGTCGCAGGTAGTTCAAACAGCCTTATTCTTAGAGCGCATGTGCCACGTAGTTTGGGCATTTGCTGTATTCTCTATAAATCCTATTGGCAAAACTACTCCCGCAAGATTTTGTTAGAAAGTAGTAGAAACAATGTGATTTGCTTTTTGATGCCATTTCCTATGAGCATCTTTGTCTTATTTTCCCAAGAGGAAGCTCAGTGGGATAATAGTAAACCTTTAGTCTGGCCGTAACTTTTCATAGACATGTGTGGTTTACATAAATCAAACAACTTTGGACTCCTTCCTTCTTCCACAAAACGTGTCTAGTGCTCTGACGGTGTAGGGTCCACACCATTCCGTGATCAGCTTCACTTGCCCCGTGACTTCTGATGAGATGAAGATCGTTGAGGTTTAGTGAACAAAGAACGGCAGATAGATTATCTATTCAAAGCATGGGATAATTTTCTTTCACCTGAAACGGAGCAAGACAAAGCAGAACATTTCTTTTAAGACTTCATTACATTTACTTATTTGGGAGTTGTATGTATATGACAAGGTACATGTTACGGAGGTCAGAGGTCAACTTTCAGGAATCAGTTCTGTGCTGTGGCTCTTGGCATTGGACTTAGGCCATCAGGCTTGACAGCAAGCATCCTTACCTACTGAGCCACCTCACCAGCCTGTTCTTAACTTTTACCCCTTCTTTTCTTCCTCCTTCCTTTACTCTATTCCTTCCTTCTTTCCTTCCTTCCTTCTTTTCCTTTCCTTTCCTTTTATTCACTCTTTTTTTTTTTTCTGGCTAGCTAGCCTATGACAATCAAGCTAAGTTCATAGATCCACCTGCCTCTGCTTCCCAAGTGCTGAAATTAAAGGCATTTGCCACTGCTTCCAGCTCCCTATCCTTAACTCTTTCAATTAAAACTTTATTTAGATCTAAACAGAAGCAAAAGGCAAAAATGTTTAGAGTTATTGACTCCTGAGGGAATCTAGGTCACAGATAAAACAGACAGTTATTCTGAAAAAAGTTTCTATGATAGTTTCTTCTGTTCATGTTGGTACATGTATTTGAACTTTGAGCCTAGAACACTCTACAGCAATTTTATGGGAAATCTACGTGAGGTCCTTAGCAGGAAGGAGGCATGTGTGGTGCCAATTGTGTCATACCTCAGGCGTACTGTGTGACATCTGTACCTTAAGTTTGTCACCTCTGTGGCCTACTTGGCAGTGAATAATACGGCCTCTGCTGACGTAATCACAAGTGAACAGGACAAGCCATAGGCATCTGGCACCCAACTGTTTGCTTTGTGGCTGAATTATGTCAACAGCTTTTTAAAGATATATTTGCCCCTGGCAGATTTGGTGGAGACCTCTTTGGCTTAACTCTAAAAATATGACCAGTGATGACAGCAACTGAATCTGGATCCATCCTGTTCATAGGTACTACATGTCCTTTGAGTAATGTACGTGTGTCAGCTTAGTTATTTTATCTCAGTTTTCTGAGAAATGAGCTTTCCTTGGGTCACATGATGAGTAAAAGAGGAAGATGAGCACCAAAGGTACATCTATATGACACCAGAGATGACTTTAAACCATCCACTGTATTCTAGACTCCTCCGTGGTGAACTCACACACATGGGTCACAGCTTCCAGGCTCTGTCAACTTTCTTCTCTAAGCTGTAGCTAACAGAAAAAAAAATCACAGCATTCAGAAATAACTGAATCAGAGTCCCCACCATACATTTTCATTTGTTATACTTGGGACACTAAAAAAAAAAAAAAAAAGCGAGATAGGCTCTCACTGGGTTGAAATGGTTTGTATGGCATGGGACTGAATTTCAGGGCTTCAGGACTCGGTCCAAAAGGCTCATCACATGCTTTGTTCCAGAGGCGTGCCTGCTAATCTGTGGCATGTCAGAGCCTGAGCACCATCGTGCGCAGTGCTGTCACTTCCCTAAAAAGAACCTTCCCTCGTGTCTATGCCAGTAGGTGTTACAATGCTCACTCCGGCCAACTGAGCAAGCTTCCAGTCCCCAGAGACCACGGCAACTCCTTGTGCACGGGGTGACAGAAGGCCGAGGGCATGATTAGATACTGGGAGTCTGTGTGCGATCTGAGATTGCCACATAGTCATGAATGGAATCCACAGTGTGGACTTTCTCACGTTCCTTCCTGGTAGCGTTTGGTGACATCTGACTAAGCAGAGGCCTTCAATAAAGGCTGATGATTGTGATAAAGACTTACATAACAGATGGAATGCCTCCGCAATAAAAAGAAAGGCATAATATAAATAATATATTTAACACAGTGTTTGGTATGAAAAATTTATAGCTTTACAGAAATAGTTTGTAAAATATTAGGGCTAGGAAGAATATCAGAGGCACAGAAGCCTTTGGCGTCTTCATTTTTATGCTAATAAAATAGATTCCTAATGATACAATGACTTACCCAAAGATCTCTCTCTCTCTCTCTCTCTCTCTCTCTCTCTCTCTCTCTCTCTCTCTCTCTCTGTCTGTCTCTGTCTCTCATGGAAAGAAGCGGAAGAAGAAAGAAATCTTAATTTCATCCTTCTTGTTGCTGTTCCTAAGAATGCTTATTGACTGCATAATAAGAGTGTATCCAAATACTTCTGAAGTAATACCCTTATGTGTAAAACATTTTGGGCATGCCTTCTCAAAAAAGAAACCCATACATGCAAATTTTATAATAGATTACTTTGTCATTTACATGTGAGCAATATATGAAATAGAAAATAAGCCGACATAAAAATAAAATATTTAGATACATGGCTGTCTTAGATACTCTTTTTTTGTGTGTGTGTGAAGAGACATAACAACTGAGGCAACTTATAGAAAACATTTAACTGGGGGCCTTGCTTATAGTTTTAGAGGGCGAATCCATGAGCATCATGGCCGAGCGCCTGGCACCAGGCAGGCACTCACGGTGCTGGAGCAGTAGCTGAGAGCTTGTGTCCTGATCTGCAGACAGCAAGCTGAGAGGGTGACACTAGGCCTGCCAGGGGCTTTTAAAACCTCAAAGCCCACCCCTTAGTGACTCACCTCCTCCAGCAAGAACACACTTCCTAATCCTCTCTAAATAGTTCCACCAATTGAAGACCAAACATTCCAATAAATGAGCTTATGGGGAGTCATTCTTATTCTAATTTCCACACTGGGCTTTATCTCCTAGGTCATTAATGTTTTGGATATTTAATGGAAGAAAAAGTAGGGAAAAAAATGAGAAACATGTTAATTTCAGCAACTACCCTCTGGACTTGCACGAGAGGAGGGTGGTAGCCTTCTTAGGTGAGGGTCCGTAAACCTATCCTCAATATCAGTGAACGTCACCTTAGTATAGATCAAGAACTGTCCCTTTAAAAAAACATTATGTATGTGCTCACGTCCTTTCATCAATTCCCATAAGGATCAGATAAAGTTCCTCGTGGCTTTGCTTTCTTTTGGTACCTTTGGTAAACCCTACCTGGTTTTTTAGAATCAAGATTCTAGTGACAGAGTGGGAAAGTCATTATCATAAGGCATTGTTCTTTGTTTATCTGCTTGGCCTGTCTCCAGTGCTGGGTTACATGAAGGTCTTCCTTCAGCCTCTTTTCCTCCCCTCCCCGCTCCTAGTTTTTCTATACATATGATGCGCGCGCGCGCACACACACACACACACACACACACACACACACACACACACACACAAACACACACACACACACAAACTGTTCTATGAATCTTTGCTTGAGAAGTTCCTCTTCCCGTGACCTGCACAGATTTTGGACTTTACCATCCACTCCTTCTCAGCCTCTCAGGTGTGTGCAGCAGCACAAAGCCGGAACTCAAGTTTTGCTGCGCTCGCTCTCTCATTGTTCTCCATGTGGCTAAACAGAGCCTGTGGGACACAGTGGAACGCATGCCAGCCTGGGAGTCAGGAGACTTCTGGAAGCTAACTATTCAACTCAATAAATCATGTTCCCCTTCATTAGCATTTGCTTCCTTTATTACACACTAGCTCTGTAGCTTAACTTTTTTTTTTTTTAATTTTAAAAATTTCCCATTCCCAAGACTAAGATATTTGTTTGTTTCCCTTTCCTGGGAGTAGAGGTCATATCTTCTTTTTATAATAATGTCCATGCAGTTTACACATGGCCCATAAAATTTTTTTTTTTTGCTTTGTTATCATGTAAAATGACCTTGTGGCTCTCAGTTTCCAGCAAGGACTTGTACAGCTGGCACTGCAGGATTGCTCGGAGAAATGGTACCATTGGGCATATGAATCGAGGCAGGGCACCTGTGTCCAGAACTGGTGGCTTGCCTGTCCGGCCTTGGGCCAGCTACTTCCCACACCACTCGCTTATGGATTTCACCTCTGAGGCTTCAGCCTCTTTACTGGGCAGGAGTCATTCGGAGGCGAGAATTACTCAATCTCAATTCCCTTCCAACAGTACAACTTTCTAGTTTTTCTGAGCTTTGCTCGCCCAGGTCTCTCCCAGGGCACACACCTCTCAGACTCCAGAAACTATAAAACCATGAAGGATTTGTGTCACCTGGGGAGGTCATGGGACCTGCCTAGAGATAGCAGCACTGTTCCAGCCAATGTTTTTTTGGGGAGGTTCCAAAGTGACAGGACATTTAAGGAAGCAATTGAGAACCGGGCCAGGGTCCAGGGGGAAGGACAGGAACAAAACACAGCTGCTCATTTAGTGCTTGGGCAGTAAGGACGGAAACATGCTGTTCCTGTTCCAGCAGCTAAGAGGAAGGTGACAAGAAACCTTAACAACAGGGAACTTAATTATCACCAAAGCTTCCTGGGACACATAGGATGGTCTCGGCACGGACTGAGTTGCTTACCACTTGCAAGCCCCAGTCTCCTGTGTCTGACCGGACGCAAACAAGGGAAAGCGGGCTCTGACTCTTGCTTCTGAGTTGACTTAGTGTAAGCTAAAAGCACACAACTTGGGTAGTAAACACAAAATGTCCCCTAAGGATGTGCAATGCAGACCCTCTGTATTTTATGCAGAATGCAATCATTTCTCTAATAAACTTCTAGCCTCCACCATGTGGGTCACAGCTCAACATGAACATCCCTTACCACCTCCACCTTCCCCCCCCTTACCCCTCCACCCCCCCCACCCCCCCGCTCTGCACCCATCTTAGGTCAGGCTGTCTCCCTAAGTACTAAGGAAAGCAAGTGAAAAGAGTCACAGCTACAGCTACAGCTACAGCGTTGGGGCCTTTGCTTTGAAATGAGGAAGATGACAAGACTGCTCATCCTACTGTAATGAGAAGCAGATCTCCCCCTTTGGTTCAGCTACTTCTATTTCCCACAATGCACCTATGCCAGTTTGAACTCATTTTATTTGGCTCTGTTTCTCCCATTAAAATAACAAGTCTCCACAGCGCAGGGATCGTGCCCAGGATTTCTACTCTCACGTACCTCACAACCAGTCCAGTCAGTGACTGGCAGGCAATAGTGAGTCCTCAGTAGGATATAGTTAAGAGGATGAAGAAATTTATTGTGAAATCCGTTCACCGACGGAAGGAAATCACCAACTATGAGCATTGTAATGGATAGTGAGTGCTAAATGGAAAGTTTTTGAAAACTAGTGTTGTTGTGAACTAAAATCTGAAGTTGCATCTCAGATTATATTGTAGAGGGTCTATTATAGATGATAGCCTGTGTAGATTCTGAATAACAACTGCCTAATTTTATTTATTTATTTATTTATTTATTTATTTATTTATTTATTTATTTTTGCTCCTTCAGGATAAACACTTGGAATAGAGCTACCCAATAGACAAGAAAAGAAAAACCATAGCATAACTCCAATATTTTGCTGTGTGCCTGACACCTGTTTTCCTGACCAGCTGGCCAGACACATTTCAGGACAGTGGGCTGAACATTCTGAGAGAGGAAGGAAGGCACGTCAGCTCTTTGCTGTGCCCTGGAAAGCCTCAAAGGCATGGTATCCATTCATAGTAGCACATGGATTTTTTTTGAGAGGTCTTCTGCCTCCTGTCCCACCCATGGGACTAAGGCCGCTGAGTGGGAACTTAGTAACGAACAGGCTGTTCAGCTGGAGAGATGCCGAGCCACTGTGGTCTGTTCTCATGGCCTCTCTGTCAACAGGTGCAATCGCCTCGAAAGCTTTGTGGCCCAGGATGTGACAGGGTGAAGACAAGATCACTGCCAACGAACGTGTCACTTGCTAACTCCTGATTACCACCTACACAGAGCAAGATAGGGCGAAGCTTCTCACCCACCCCAAGTGCAGACAGCCTGTAATGAGGAAGCATCACTCCCAGCAGGCACAGCTGCTGAGGCCAGCATTCCAGGAGGGACTTCATCCTCTTCCCGGGCCAGAGAGAGGCCAGCAATCTAGTAACCCATGAAGCATGGAGTGAGCACTGGTCATTCACCCTTGTTGGGTTTTGGTTTTCTGTATCCTATTTTTGTTATCCTAGAAGACAAGAAGATCTTGCTTTTTTTCCCACTAGTCCCTTCTCAAATGGTAATATTTACTCTGTGTCATCATATGTTGGAACTATGGAACTTGGTTTTTTAAAACATTATAGGGGCTCACAGAAGGTCTAATAAAATAATCAAAATCTTAAACATTAGAGATTTACATTGATGTAACTGATTTTAAAGGAAAACTATAACTTTGAAACAGTTGCAAGTGAAAAACTCAATAGTATAAAATTGCCATAATCTGGTTCAGGTGGCTTTAGCAGAAAGATGTATCAAACATTTATATAAAAGTTGATTCTAATTTTCCCCTTTCAGTACTGGTACTTGGTGCCAGAACCCTGCACATGGGTGGGAAGCAATCTACAAAGAGAATCTGCATAATTCATTGTAATTTCTTCCAAGTGTGCTTCCATGACTCAGTTTCTGCTTGTATAAGATGAGCAGTTATAATGAACGGCGTCAATTTCAAGCCTTAATCTTTGATCCTTCCCCTGTGGTCTGCAACATATTTTCTTTCCTGTCTCTAGTAACATGACTGATGGGTGTAGGAAAGAGTCAAGGCCTAAGAAAAATGGCAGAAAAATAACCATATGGATGATTGCCAGGAGTCAGAGAAAATCAGATTAGACATGGCCTGAGCTGAGAACTTTTGTTAGAAGGAACTGTTATGGTTTGAAGGTTCAATGTTGCAGAAGTTAGCATTGTTTATTCTGGCTTGCACAATACCCAAATTACACAAATATAATAATAGAAAATTAAATGCCAATCTCATCACACATTATAAATGTAAATTTCAGAAATAGAAGCAATCAATTATTTCAGGCCCTACTTAATTTATGAGTTCAACTGTAGTGAGTTTATATACACAGTTTATGTACGGGGCTAATTAAACCTACCTGGTGTGTTCCGATACACTGTGACAATTTAGATGGTGAGAACACAAAAGAGGACCAAAAACTTAGAAGTAATACGAGTGAGTGAGGTTGCGCAATAAAACTCCTGAGTATAAGAACCAACAAATTATACAGTCCTTCTTCGACTGCGGTTAGTGAATATAATTAAAATGCCTATTAATGTAATCAATGGTATGTATTGCTACATATTAATAATAATACAGTAATATAACATTTGGTAGGTGCTATTATTGTACAAAACATATTTACTTCTCTGTCCTTGTTTATTCAAATGGAATGCTTATCTACTCATGCCGCTTGTGTAGGGTGTGGCCAATGGCTCTGCCAGTTTTCCATGAGTTTCTAACAGGCGTCTTGTTTCCTTGTTCTGTTCCAGAAGCATAGCAATCCTCAGATGGAAATGTCTTCTTTAATTTGGATCCTGAAGTAATAAAATACGCAGCAAAAGCTAAACTTAGGCCCAAAGTAGAGCTGGAGCTGACCTCAAAAACCTAGAATAAGAAGTAAATGTTTCTGTTGCAAAGCCACAGAGCTACCAGGGTATGTTAGCATTTTCCCCACAACTGCTGATTAACACGTGACTTTAAAGAACAAACAAACAAACAACAACAACAACAAAAACCCGTAAAAGCCTTTTATTGGAACTATAAAATTTATTCTAGATCCATGGAGAGACACTATTCCTTTTGCTTGGGTTATATCCATGGCAATTACTATGTCTGGGATAAAGAAAGCAAATGGATTAGGCACACCTAAGGGATTCCCTAAGCCCTGGGAGTAGGCTGCATTCATGGGAGTAGGTACCATTTGTGTTCCCTGTTTGTCTCTTATTGAACAGTATAGAAATGGAAGAAAATTGTCAAAGGGCAGGAGGAAAAAAAAAGTGATATTAGAAACCACGTGGTGCAGCTAAAACCCCAAGGACTGCAATCACTTATATAGCTCTATTTTTTGTTGTTGTTAATTTATTTGTGCCTGTAATATTTCAAAATACTAATAACTCAAACTATTAATTTTTATAGTCTGGTTGCCTATGACTGGGTTATCATTGATTTTTCTTGATTCGGTTTTAGCATTTGGTTCTGTTTCACTTAGGACCTATTTATAAAGGGAAGGGGTCAAAAAATAGTGCTTTGTCTGCCACCTTGGATATTTGACCATGGCACTCTACAGAGTTTATGGAATCCCTCCTATAAGAAATATGGAAGAGCTGTTGAACTCATTTAATGAGTCTCCTAGAGAGGACTCTAGGTGTCCTAGACAGTCTGAAGATAATTTGCGTGCTTTGAATTTTCTGCTGATGCTAACAGAGAGCAAGGGTTTTCTCACCAGCTTGGCATGTGGGCAAAAATGGTGGACGGGAAGGGGACTTTAAACTCGCAAGCAACTCTTATCATACATTTCATGTCCCACCTCAATGATAGTTCTTTCTCTACCCCAAATGCAGCGATTCTCAACCTTCCTAGTGCTGCGACCCTTTAATACAGTTCTTTGGGTTGTGATGATACCCCCCCTCACCATAAAATTATTTTGCTGCTACTTTATAACTGTAATTGTGCTACTATTATGAACCATTATGCAAATAACTGTATTTTCTGACGGTCTTGGGCAATTCCAAAGGGGTCTCGACCCACATGTAGAGAATCTCAGTCCAAATGCAACTACTTCTTTGTCTTTTACAGAACCATTTTCTTGTATTTTCTTTACAGTTGTTTGCTACCGTGCACATCCATTAAAAATGTTGGCTTTGCCTTTTAAAAATTGTTTTAAAATCTATACACTATGCTATTGTCTGCTTTCTTTTCCTTCATGTTTTCTTTCCTTTGAGAAACTAAGGTGTTTGATACATGGAGTGTTCCACCCTCCTACTTTTGTGAATTGTCTGTGTATAGCTCCATGCAACACTTTCTCTTGTATGCTTCCTGCAAATCAGTAAGTGGATCCGGAGACCTGCTCGCTCTCACGCCTGTTCATTTGCCAACACTCAAAGGTACTTTAAGGGTGTGACGGTGATATGCTGAAGATGTGACAGGGAAGTCAGCAAGCAGCCCAGAGCTTCATGACTAGTTGGCAAATGTAATAATATGATGTAAAAAATCACCTGTTTAATTCCTGCCCCTAAGTCCTCAGTCGCTCTGCCATATTTTGCACTGACACTGAGATTATGGACATCTTGGTGGCTCGCATCTCCTCTTGTAACAGCCATTGTATTACAGAGCTCATGAAAGTGCTTGTTGTAAAGGTTAACCAGAGAATATTGTTATTTACTACGCATTTGCTCTGTGTTTATGTTCAAAATCATACTCACAAATATTAAAAAATCATCACATATAGCTATATGATATTTTTAGGTCTTACCTCAATACCGTTTTTTAAAAAAAGGTTTTGCCTATATGTATGTCTGTGTACCACATGTAATCCTAGTGCTCACAAAGTCAAAAGAGGCCATTGGTTCCCTTGAAACTGGAGTTAGAGATGAAGGTAAATTGCCATGTGGGTGCTGGGTACAAAACCCAGGTCCTCTGCAAGAATAACAATTTCCTTAACTGCTGAGCCAACTCAGCAGCTTTGATATACTGTTTTCCATGACATGAAAAAGCCGAAAACTGTCTGTTATTGGCAGATACACCCGCTGACTCCCTTTGTTCTACTTTTATTGAGTAAGTGATTGTTTTCTAAATGAGTGCTGGTAGGAGAGACATGGAATAAGTATTTGCAGAGACTTTGGGGTTTATCATAGCCACACTCTCTCTAGTTGTAGTCATGGAAGCAATTTTGTCCTGTTTTGCTATTAATGAATTATCAAAGTGAAGGCGAAATAACAGGAAATACACTTGGTTGGGTGTTGGCGGGCCAGTTCACAAACCTCCAGGTGCTTAGAAACACAAGACACAGTGATTATTATTTGATAGTGTTTGAAAAGGCTCAGAGACCTTGAAATCTGATATAATTGTTCATTTTATTTTCTTTGTCTTTGCTTGTTTTTCTTTTAGATAAGAGACATTGAAGCCGCAAAATACAAACAGAAGCAACTAAGGCCTCAGTAAGATAATATAGCAATCCTCCCAACTTGGCGGGCCAAATGAAAGGCCTTCAAATAAACAGATTTGGCAAACAAGCAAAATAAAAAAATTGCTTGTCAATAGTATCCCTGAGTAAGGATCAAGGGGTATTAGAAAATTAGAACTAGGGTTCTCCAAACTTCACCTAATTCGTAGTACCGTTTGCAAATTTGCTTTCGGAGGCAAGGAGTGTGGACTGATGAGTTTTCTATTCCCGTTATAATCAAACACCACAGTTGGGTTGCTCAGCATAATCTGAGCATAATCTGTTCCTGATTGGTTCCTGAGTCTAGAGTCAAGGTGTCAATGGGATTAGATCCTTCTAGAGACTCCAAGGAAGATGACTCCCTGCCATGTCCCTAGCTTGAATGGTTGCTAGCAGTGCTTGACATCGCCCTCTGTTTAGCAGCAGCACACAGACCTCTCACCTGTTCTCTTTCACGTCCTCTTGTCTTAGAAAAGACACCAGGTACTGAATTGAAGGTCCGTGTATGCATCCACGATCTTAACTCATTCCAACTGTAATGAGCCCTTTCCGAAATAGATGCAGATCTGAGGTTCCAGGTGGCCATGAATTTTGGGGGGATACTAATTTCCATTGTAATGTTTAGCTACACTACAATGAAAACTCTAATCTTTGTAGAAGTTAGTCAGTGGTGGCTATTTTTCCAAAAGTCACCACAAACTGGGTAGTGCCATTGCCTTATGTTTTGATCATAAGCCTAGATTTTAACAGTTGAAGCATCCTCACATAATCTTCCTTCTAATATTCTGTCCTTATTGCATTTAAAGTTGTTTGTTTGTTTGGTTGGTTGGTTTAGCCTCTTTTCTATATATCTTTATTTCCCTCAATGAACAACAACAACAACAACAACAACAACAACAACAACAACAAAATCTTCAAATCAGATTCTGGAAAACACATTAATAAATATCTAGAGATTCCTTTTCTCATACCTCTATCATTTAACACAATTTTTTTTTCTTCCAACTTACAGGGAACAACTGCCAGTGGCAACATCTTTTATGGCACCAAGAACAATGCTGAAGTCAGCAAATGCCAAGCATTGAAAGAAAAAAAAAAACAATGTTGCCTATTTGGGCAATGAATTTTACATAAAAATAGTTTCACCCAGGAGAGTTTCAAGGGATTCTGTATTGGTCTCTTCCTCTTATAGAAGGTTTCATTGTTGTTAGGAAATCATTTTTATATTTCTTTCCCTAAAGCCAAAAATACTGGAAAATGTATATTTAATGTACCATTTCTCTTCATGCCACCTGACAATATACTCAAGAAATAGCAACAAAATTACTTCCTTCTGAGGAATGGTCATCCAACCGCTTCAATGAAATTACTACCCATAATTCCGCTGTGTTTTCAGTTCCTGTAGTCATGGCTGTTTTCTTTCTTTCTTTCTTTCTTTCTTTCTCTTCCTTCCTTCCTTTCTTTTTTTCCTTGAATTGCTGGAGCTAACTTTTAAACACTGGCAAGAAGCATCCAGGATGCATCCAAGGCTTTAGAAAAATAGCAGACTGCCTGTGTGTGTCAGGTAAATCTAAGAGACAGTGAGAATCTTTGTGTGTGTGAGCCTTCACAGAGTGTATGAAATACTCAGCGTTTGGAGGATTTTTCCAGTTTCATAGACTTTGGTATGCTCACAAAGCTCGAAGGGTGCAAGATTCTGTTTATACCAGAATTGGGCTCAGTTGAATATAAGAGAATCCATGGTAGTTTAAATAAAGCAGACTCTTGTCTCTGCAGGGAGGGAGCCTGGGGCTGGCGTATTGACAATGTGATAGAGCCCCATTCCTTCCTTCTAAAACCCTGTTCTGTATTCCCCACAATGGCCTTATCCTTTTCAGCACATCTTATCAGACAGTAGTGTGCAAGAAAAACATGTCCTCTTTCTTAAAGGTTACTTTCTAGGGCACCATTCAACATAAACTCCCCCTTTATTAGTGAAAGTTGGTACCAGAGTCACATCCTGTGCCTTGGACATATATGGTCCCAGATGAAACAGAAACATAAGCAGTTAAGAGTATGCACAATAAAACAGAGAATGACCAATTAAATTTGAATTTCTCATAAGTGTTCAACACATGGGACCCATGCATAATAAAAGTTTACATGACTTCCGGGTAATTCAAATTGAGGTCGGCATTTTATTTACGGTGAAAATTGATTCCTTTCGCTATTTCCTGAGAGTTAAGTTTAACTTGCCCATTTTTGTACTTTTATTTGAGAAATCTAGTCATCTCAATTAGAAATCTGGATTGGGAAGAGGTGGATGTTTAGTTTTACCTGTCAGCCCCACACAATGTAGAATCACCTGGGAAAAGTCTCAGGGAGCCATTGTCTAAATTGTTTTGACCTGTGGGCACGTATACGGGGGCATCGTCTTAACAAAATTTATCGGCGAGGGAATACCAAGCTGACTACGGGTGGCACAGCAGGTCCTGAACTGTACAAAAAGGGAGAAATCGAACTGAGCACAAACAAATAAGCAAGTGGGCATGCACGCGTGTATTTCTTCCTTGCTATTGATGGTGGACGTGACATGGCTAGGCTCCTTCCAGCTCCTGCTGCTGGGACATCTCCTCAATGATTGCCTGTAACCTGGATATAAGGTACAAATCACCTTTTCTCTCCCATGTTGCCTCCGACAAGGATGCATCATCAGAATGTAGCAACAAAAATGAAAGTGGGACACTGGAGTAAGTCAACACTGGTTTCTGGCACAGCTGTTTAAACAGAACCAAAACAACTGTCTCTATCCAGGTGTAGAAGTCAGTTAATGAATGCTCGGGGCTGGGGGCCTATCTCAGAAGGAGAGCACTTTCCTGGTGCACATTAGGCTTTGGATTTGAGGCAAATATGAAGACTGAGAATCAAAACGCCTTCTGAGATCATCTTTACCATTTTTGCTAATGAGTCTCTACTAACAAATCCTTACAAATAAACTACATTTGAGAGCATTACAAAAAGTAATTAACCTCTCAAGTCAATAAAGCTGTACAGGGCTTTGCACAGTTTTCTGCATACAGACTAAGCAGATTGGCTCTTTGTAAAAATTTTTCACAGTGCCATGGGTAGAAAGACACAAATTTTTACACTGTAGTTTTTTCTTTGATTTTTTTTTTGAGACAGGGTTTCTCTGTGTAGACTTGGCAGATCAGGCTGGCCTTGAACTCACAGCAATCCCCCTGCCTCTGCCTCCTGAGTGCTGGGATTAAAGGCATGCACCACCACTGCTCGGCAGTTTTTTCTTTGAAACAGACACAAAGCATGGCCATGTTTTTTTCATAACGATCTTTTTTTTTTTAACCTGTCACCGATATGTAATGTTCATCTGTTGAAATCTTTTAGTTTCTTTTGGGATGTGAGGGGATGCTCCTAGGAAGACTTTTTACTTTTAGCACAGGCGGACTCTCAACACAGATGTTCCTTTATACCAGATCACAAAGTCATCTCAGAGAGGCCAACCTTCCTCCCTGAATGGGCCTTCTGACCGTCAGGGCGGTCTAACTCATAGCAGCAGAAGAAAACACTATCTAGATATTTACATTTCATTTGGTGGAAAGCAGTGAAATACATTTTAAACAGAGTGCTTCAATGTCCACATGCACCCACCATGCCACGCTGGTGCATTTTAGCGGCTAAAGATGCAGGAAAACACACCTTGTTCATCCGACTCAGTCTTTTATCCCATCTTTTTCTCCACAGGTTATTTGCTTCTCTGGCTTCAACAAGAAGAGTTTATGGCAAATTTACAAATGATAACATTTCTTTTTCTTTCAAAAAAAAAAAAAAAGAATGAGTAGTGCATTTGGGGTTGTTGGTTTTCTTATCCCATTGAATTCAGAAACTACTGAATGATTCATAATTCATTTCCAGGCTGTGATATGATTCTCCTGGCTGCCTCAGCATCATGATAAGAAAGGAAAATCTGCGGGAAGCAAAGCGAGATGCAACCTATTTGTGGCTCAAGCTGCATGAGTGGAAAAGAACAGAACCATTCCCTGGATTAAATGGGATCCTGCAAAGTAAGGCTCAGTGATTGAATGATCGCCAAGTTTATATTAAAGGCCTTATTTCCATTTACAAAATGGTTCTCTTTGTATGGTTCAAGGATTAATGTGCTGGGCATCTTCCCAGATTCAAGTATTTATTTAAAAAGGCTTTCCATGTCAAGGAAATTCAGGTTCTGGAGTGATAAATTTAATGAGGAGATGTGTGACTTGAAGTTCTGCCTAATTTCAGGTGTTGAACACCCTCCAACCATTCTTACTGGGATGGGAAAGATTCACCAAACGCCGTGACCCAGTTACATCTGTCTTATCACCTCCAGTCAGATGAAAATGCCTTGGAAGCTGAGGAGGACGCAGACTCGAAACAGTCCCAACACTCAGCATATGGCCACATGAGGCTGAACTTCAGGCGGAAAGCAGAGGAAGTCAGACTGTTGCCCAGAAACCCCCAAGTATTGGCAACAAATCTGAACGAGAGTTTGAATTTTTCACCTTTTAATCTACACTGTGTCTAACTACGTAATGAGCCAAGCTTGTCCTGGTGGGCGCTGTGTCTTGGCAACAGCGGACATGCTAAGCTCCCCGGGACTGCGGTTGGCAGCGCCGTGAATGCCATTATTAGAGTGAATGTGTTGCCGGCCACTGCTGCTCAGGTGTATTCCCCCGCCATTGCTAGCAGCCATTGGGCTGTAGTAGGAGGCCCTGATCATTGATCGTCTCCAACACTTCACTCACAGAGTCAAGCCTGGAGTCGGGCTGGCACTCAATTTATGCCTGGTAAATAAAATGTGTTTAATAATACAGTGGGCATTTAACCACAATAGTTAATGCACTCAGAAAAGGTGGTTCAAATTCTAAGCCAAGAAAACAATATTTTTAAAAGTTCATCTCTCTCTCATCTATCTATCTATCTATCTGTCTACCAATCTATATTTCTATCTATATCTATACATATAGACAAGCAAATATAATTTTTGTTTGTATTGGTGGTGTATACACATGTTCGTGTGCATGTATGTATGCATGTGCATGTGTGGGGGTATGGGTTGTCTTCCTCTCCGTTTTGTTATTTTGGGACAGGGTCTCTCACTTACTGAGGTAGCTAGGCTGGCTGGCTGGCTGGCTGGCTGGCTGGTGAGCTCCCGAGACCCATCAGCGCCCTTTCCTCCTCCAGCGCTAAGGTTCAGATACATACCCCAGGCACTGTCGATTTACACCCAGGCCCTCACTCACCTTTGTGTGGCAAGCACTTGCCCGACAGAGCACTTGTCCAGCCCTAACTGCTTTCAAAGGCATCTCAGAGGTCTCTTCCGGTAAGACTCATTTTTTCGAGCCGGGAGACTGGTCTGCTATATCCCAGCAGTGAGGTGTGTAATAGGATCGTAAGCACTTCACACCGCAGGACTGGCTGCATTGGTAAGAGGTGTCTGAAGGCGCCTGACATCCTTGAGCTTTACCCATTAGAAGACGGCACTTTCTCGTGGAGTGTGGGCTAGCAGTCCAGATTCATGTCAGCTCTTAAGAGTCCCATCCCACATGTGTTCTCTGGTAGCGGTCCATGTTGGATGCCCATTTCTGGTTAAGGCTTCCAAGAAGCTTTACATCACTTAGGGACATTTGTTTGACATATTGCCTTCTGAGGTTTCTTCTAAGTCTGATTAAATGATTGTACAAATCATTTCAAGTCTATGTAGTAGGAACATGCTTATTCAGTACATACGACTTCTAGGAAATGATTAGCTATTGTGCGTTTTTTGTTTTGAAATTTGATGAATTCCAGAACACCAAAACAATGCAATAAGAAGAAGCACATGGAAACTCAAATCGTATGGTTTCTGGCTAGACTTTCAGATAGAGCTGACTGCACGCGAACAATTCCAAAGCTGTAAGAGTATGAGGTCTCTTGACACAACAGGTCAAACACTTTCTCTCTATGTCCATTCTGAGGTCTCTTGTCCTCCCTGGCCCTGGTGTGGCAATCATGTCTCCATGGAAATGGTTTTCACGTAGTATTTGTGTACTTTAAGTTTGTGAAGTTATTCTCATAGGTGTTAATGGTATCATGCTCCAGAAAACGATGGCCCTATGTGATGCTCTAGATGTAGCTGCCCTAGAGGCTTTGGTTAGATTAGCATAGCTGTCAGGGTTACAGCTCACCAGTGCTTTGTTTCTTGCCCCAGCCAGAAGCTGTTAGCTTCCTCTGTTAGACTCACCTATCCTGTAAAATTGGTGGATGCTCATTCCCACCTTCACATCTCTAAGAGAAGCCTCCTTTGTCTGCTAGCATTTGGCCTAGATGGGTAGAGAGCACTTGGTTTCCTTTTTGTCCCGTGGGTGACCAGATGGCCCTGTGTAATAACCACCAGGTGCCTGTAGCACTAGTACTCCACAATGTATTTCTGCACAGGTTTTCCCTATTAGAGTTCACTCTCCTACCTTGTACTCCGGTCGTACAGAATCACGTTTCTAAATAAGCTACAAGCATACAAAGTCTGGTTTGGGGTAATTAAGGCTAAAATATTTTGAGACACATCCTCTGTCTGCACTTCTTTGTTCCCTCACGTCATGGTTTATTAGAGAGAACCTTTGGTCTATACAATTTGGCAGGCAGAAGTACCCACCAAACTCCAAGCAGCAGAAAAGTGGACATAATAACTTTATAGAGATCTTATGTTGAGACAATATACTGCATATACTGAGTTAAATAAAAATATTTTCTGAAAAGAAATGGAGGAGTAGTGGAGGGTTGGGGGCTGGGTGAAGGGACTGGGAGGAGAGAAGGAAGGGTAAACCAGTCAAGACACAAAAATAAATTAATAAAAATTTAAAATACATTAGTTAAAATAATTTAAACTTTTTTATACATTTTAAGTATGGCTATGGATCACATTATATCCTCACTGGGTACTTGCAGCATAGATGAAAAGTGGCTTAGATAGATTGATCAGTTTCTATGTTCTGAGCAGTGTGTGTGTGTGTGTGTGTGTGTGTGTGTGTGTGTGTGTGTGATGTGTTACATGTTGACCTGCACTTACTTTTTGAGGCCTGTCTCACAATGGAAGGTAACAGTGATAGATGACAAGAGAGCTTTCCTATCTTCCTTCTGATCCTAATGGATAAAGTGCTTGGGACTTCAGTACGCCTCAGGCTGGGAGTCATGACTACACTAGCTTTTCCACACTGAGGTGTTATTGCACCAACCATTCTTGCGCTGCGTTCTGCATATTAAATCTGTTCAAAGTAGTTGGCTTCAGATAAAGTAAATAGCCCATGGCTTAAGAGCTTTAATTGAGAACACTGTGTCCTTACCTTGCTTTCTTTGGAACTTCTCAAGATAACCAGTATTTTCTGTTTTAAGAACCTGTTGGAATGAATATTCCCCAAGAAGAGATTTAAATCCTAGCATCCGGTACATAGAGGGCTTGGCACGTAGCAATACCCAACAAATGTTCATCAGTATTTTGAATTATTAAGAATGTCCCAGGTGCTTGTCTAATAGACTGCTGATCTCAAATCTTGTATAATAGAAAGATTTTTTTAAATATCTTCACCTTTTGTTCTGTTAATAGTGATTTATAAGCTAATTGTATTCAAATCTGTTTCTCATATTGAACTCAGATTCTCATGCTTTGAGATTCACACTTAAATAAACAAAGTGTCTCAGAAAATGTCTAGAGATTTCAAATTGTGCCATTTGGAAGTCTAGGATTTAAGGTTCAGGGACTTCGAAGTAGACCTGGAAGGTGTCTTGGACTCAAATTTATATGAGATTTTCTTGTAAGGAGCAAAAAGTGGTTTTTACCCTTAAAAAGTGATAAAAATAATTGATCTTGATTGAATGCTTCCTTTTGCAAGATAAATGGAATTCCAGAATTGTCTGGTGGCAAACTCTGGTTATAACGTCAAAGCTAGACTTTCTTATGTTGTATGAACTCCATCTTTCCCTCATTGCAGTTGGCTGTACTAGTCCAAGGTATGCCTTACATGAATTTCTTTGTTTCATGATGTTATTGGCTCAAACGAACTTGAGTGTTTGCACCTGTAGACAGTGATCATGAATTTCCACTTTGCATGCACCTTATATTTAGAAAAATTGGTTGTGCTGTTCTTGGGGATGGGACTGAAATGTCATTTTGTACCCTATCTCCTGACCCCAGTGGGCTTTTAGCAAGCATTATTCACAGATTGACTGAGCAGTAGAGAATTTAAGATATTGAGTCTTGTAGAAACTTACAGGGTCAAGCCACAGAGGACACAATTTCTAACCTATTAGCCATTTCTTCCTATAGTGTAATCAGGAAACCGGATCTTGCCAGACAGTTGTGTGGATCCCTCAGTTTCCTAATGCTTTAGGAAAAAGTCTGGCTTCCAGGTTGCTGGGAAAGTACATTAGTGCTGAGTTTTGTTCTCTTAGGGGGGAAATGAAGATAAGAACTCATAATTTCTCACCAACAGGGGAGAAAACAGTTAGTGGGCTAGCTGTTAATGTTGCCTTGCCTTTGTGAGCAAGGGTCAGGTTGGCTTCAGTGTGTCTAAAATGGCCCCTAAGATTGAGGCTGTCCATTTTTTTTCTGGCTTTTGAAACTTTCACCAAGAAGAGAGAGAAAAGAAAAGTGATTTTGTATATGTGTGTTGTATTTACTCTAATTTTCATTTGCACCATTATTAGTTACTAATTAAAGCCCTCATCTGGATTCTTTGGGTACCAGGCACCCATGTGGTACTCATATATATGAATATATGCATACATACATGCATACATGAATCATTCATACATATAATAATTTAAAAATATTTTTAAAAGTTGTAGATAGCACATGTAGGTGAAGAGATGAGAAATGGAGCCACTGTGCACGGCCAAGAGAAATGTAAAAAGTATAGCTGCTATAGAAAACAGTTTCTCAAAATGTTAAACATAGAGATACCAAATTATCTAGTAATTCTGACCATATATAAATGTATATATGTGTGTGTGTATGTATAAATGTATATATAAATATATACATATGTACACACACACACACACACACAGACACACACACACTCATAGATATAAAGGATACCTCAATCCTTGTAGCAACATTAATTCGAAGTAGTTAGAAGGCTGGAGAAATTCAAATAGCTTTTAATAACTGAATACACAAAATGTGCTGTTCATATATGATGAAATACAATGCAGTCTTAAGAAGGGTGGGACCGCTGGTACATAACATAATATATGCAAGCACAGACAGCGTTGAGTTTGGCAGCTTATAAACCACAGAAATTAGTCCCTCACATTTCTGAAGACTTGAAAGTGCAATTGTTGTCGGGGAAGGCCGTTTTCAGGATATGAGAAGCCAGTGATTTCTCACAGTCCTCTGTGAGGTGACAGGGGCGAAGTAGCTCCAGAGCTTTTGAAGGCACAAATTCCTTTCTTATGGGTGACCTGTCACCCTCTGCCTCTGTGACCTCATAACCTCCCAGGGGCCCCATTTCCTAATGCTGTAACCAAGAGATTGAGGATTTCAAAATAGGAATTGTAGTGGGACATAAACTGAAATGGGTGGAAAATGGTTCATGAGTACAAATGTATCAGGCTCAGTGGCCCAGTTGGATGCCTCCATGTTCATTGAACTGGCTATTGGACCTAAGACTTAGGACCAGTACAGAGACCATTAACCTGTACACTGACTATTCTCCTCAAGTGAAGGTGTGTCTTCATGGGACAATCAGCTCCAAGAGCACTGTCACCAGCATAGGTATCTGGAGCCAGAGAATGTCTGTAAGAAATGGAAGGCATGCTGGGTCCCCTGAGGTGCTGGTATTTGTTTGGTGTTGACTTTACTCACTCCTCAGGGACTTACAATTTTCGAATGTGCTTTAGATACACTCCTCTGAACTATCAATATCCTAGAGAGAAGAGTCCCTAACTATTAAATGCCATGTTGTTTCTTTACTTCAAGTTTTGACAAGGTGGACGGTGGCAGACATCAGATGATTACAGGCAAGAATACAGTGGGGAGAGCAATTGGCCATGATTGAAGAGAGCTGGGTTCTTGTTGTGGCTCAGGGCTAATCAACAGGGAGACTCGGGACAGGTGGCTTTCCCTCAGGCTTCCGTCTCCTCACAAGTCTCATTCCTTCTAACATAAATGTCTGTAACTTGATGATCCTGGCTTACGGGATCTCTTGGGACAGTCCCTGGATAGTTGCCACCTTTTCTGGGAACAGTGATCATTTGGGCTAGGCATGCTTCATGCCATCTGTCCTGGTTTGGGCAGTCATAGGAATTCCTCTTTAGGCATATACCAGTCTTGCAGTGCTCATTGGAGCCAGCAACATTAAGTCCTGTTTCAGATAGGTGATGGAAGCCCTGTGAGACATATACTGAGCCACAGAGGCCTATTGGAGCACCTTCTGAGTGTCCCCTAATGAAAATATTCTTAGACACCACCAAGCCAGTATTATGAATCCTAACATGTTTGTACTGATTTGATGTTATTTTCACTTGTGCCCTCATGAAAAGCTAGGTGGTGTGTGTGTGTATGTGTGTGGTGTGTGTGTGTGTGTGTGTGTGTGTGTGTGTGGTGTGTGGTGTGTGTGTGTGTGTTGTGTGTGTGTGTGTGTGTGTGTGTGTGTGTACCTATTTAAAATGCCAAAGTAAGGTTACTCAGTGTCTTTAGAAGTCGCATTTCTCATTACAGTTCTTGCCAATGTTCTAATGCAAAGGACACAGACGTTGGATATTACCAAGGTTCAGTGTTTTCCCTCAGTGATCTCTCCTCCTCTGCAATTTGTCTTAGTGGCATTTAATAGTCAGATATAATTGAGGCAAGAAAGTTGGGTAGAAAGTCTAGGAGGCCTTACATAAAAACTGCAAAATTAGCATAGGAGAAAAACCTGTTGGTAAGGAGGAAGGCAGGCAATACCCAGGCCAAGGCAATCTAGAACTGGCTGGAAACACTGCTGCAAGTACAGAGACAGTCCGGAGTATAACTATGCTATATTTTACTTTTAAAACATACACCCTAGGTCAAGATGCTAATGAAATATGTGATGTGTGAAGTTGCATATATAACATTGGACAGATCGTGCTCAAGAAAACACACACTATGCAAACAACCCCGAAACATATGCTATATGACATAAAAGTCCCCACCCTTTGTATAGCATTTGCCATCTGAGCTGTTAGGCTTCCTCCTTGTTCTGGCTTGCTTTCTTCCTTAGAAATGTATCTCCAGCAGAAGCAATATGATTGCCAGTCTCAGGTACTTGCAGTCTTGACTTCCTGGCCATGATAGACTGAACTCCTGAATGTGAGCCATAATAAACTGTAATTCTTTAAAAAAAAAAAAAAAAGAAGGAAAGAAATGTACCTCTTCCTTCCTTCCTTCCTTCCTTTTTTAATAAAAGAAAATATTTAATTTGGCTTGTGGTTTCAGAGGGTTAGAGTCCATGATGACAGGAAGAAAAAAAATGCTGAGAGCTTATAGCTTGATCCACAATCATGAGGAGGAGAGAGAGACACTGGGATTGACATCAATCTTCTGACACCTCAAAGCCTGTCCCAGAGACACATCTCCCACATGGCTCCCAATCCTTCTAAAACAGCTCCACCACACTTTCACATGGAGCTCCCCAGTTCTGCTTGCCATGATTCAGATATAGAAGAACAGACACATCCTTGAGGCACTGACATTGTCTGGTGCATGAAATGTACCAGATGCTAGACTCTGAGGTGAAGAAATAGAGCATATTTCCTGTCTTCCGTGGACCAAAATCAAATTCAGTTTCAATTTTGGACTCTGAAGATGAGTTCCATGATTGCCCATGGAGACTGACAGAGGAGAGAGGAATTCAGTAACAATTTAGGTCCAGCACATGATGACTGCAATTGCCTGAGATGACTGAACACCCAAACTCAAAACAGGGTGTTTATAGATCCACAGCTTATTTTAAAATTTCAGATCAGATACTTTAGATTGAAGATATTTAGTCAAGTGAATGATGTAGGACAGTTATAATTTGAGCATGCCCTAGTAAGAAAATCCAGCATGGGGATGCTTTTCTTTGCTTCCAGAGAGATAGGGTAAGCACCAGAAGCTCTCATGAAAGCATAAACATTTCCAACTGCCTATAAAGTCCTCAATCTGTTTTCAACTACTCATATTCTTGGTGGAAAAAACCTAAAGGATGGTATTTATAGTCAGCAACCATGCTTCAATCACTCAAGAGCAGGAAAATTAGGCTCATCTTAAATAATCATATTGTATCCATAATTGCATATTTTTACAGTTAACAATATTTTCTTACAAGAGTGACTTCTTATCTTGCATAGCAAATAGCATTTCAGACTGTCACAGACAGGACTTCTATTAAGCCTGGAATTTCTCAACATTTAGAAACTGGATCACAAATGCTATTCCTAGCTGGTTTAACCATTTTTCTCAGTTTACTTGGGCCCCCACAAAGGTATTATTCATCCTAAGTCAGCCAGAAGAAACCCTAAGAGTGCGATGCCCCATTTCCCTTAAGGGGGTTGGGTAGGTTTTTGGTTGCTTTCTTGGGCTATAGATGTTTATTTTCATTGGGAGTGGGTTATAAGTTACTGTTGGTATTATCCAGACAGAAAACGAGGTTGGACTCAGGGATGTCTCTCTTTTCCTTTATCTTTCTTTCTTAGGTTTAGAGATAGGGGCTGAAAAGACAGAAGGGCGAATATAGAAATATATAGGGATGATAGAACAAAAAGTAGATTATTGAGTTGGCTTCTCAATTTAAGGCCTTAGTTGTGCTCACAAGGTTATTTTTAATTCATTGATATGGAATTTTGCATATTGATGCAAAAATAAGTTTAATTTTGATACATTGGAAGTGTATCTTTTTCTAAGAAGCGGTTTCTGCCTCTGGTGCTATTGACATGTCTCTGTTTAATTTGTAGCTCTAGGTCACAGAAGTAGAAAGCCTTCCCTAGGTGACCACTGAATCCTGATGTCCACCTACATAATAATGACATTAGAGAATCCAAATAGTTTGTTATTCTTACTAAGAGAATGACATGCTAAAGTTTTAATAAAGACTTTCCTTAAAAAGTATACCAAATAAAACATACGTAAGTTGAAAATCAGCTCTTGTGTTCCATGTAATTCTTACTGAATACAGGATCTACTCTTGAATCCCAATCAAAACAATTAGCAGATCAAAATAATTTAAAACTCAGAGTCCTTTGAACTTAGATTGGTAGGTGGTTCTTCTCTTTACCCCTGAAGATTCTGTTAGCATAAAAACTACACCAACCGAGAAGTTTCCATTTGTAGTAGATGGTAATTAACACAGAGAGACTCCCAACTGGCCCAGCCACAGAGAAGGAAAGATTGCTGAATGCTTAGCTCTAAATGGATCCCAAAGCTTAGGGATCATTGTGGCAGAGACAGAGGCAAGAGGATAAGAGGCAGAAGTGACAAATGACCTCAAGGAAACGACATGTTCTGGAAACGGCAGGACAGCTTGAACATATGAATTAATAGTGGTCATGACAGCATACACGCAACCTGTGCAAACCCAAGCCAATCCCAGGATGGAAATGGGGAAACAGAACCCCACTCCTAGCTGTGGAGCTACTGGCAACAGCTAGCCACTGGGAGAGAGAGAGGCAGCTTTTTCCTGTATCCCTTGGTGGCTTCAACATGCTCCAGTGGACACATCCAAGAATATTTGAGCATCACAAATTGGCCTTGATGGAAAAGAAAGAACACCATGGTGGGTGGTTATTTCCTGTTTTGATAAAATTCTCTGACAGAAGCATTTTCAGGGAGAAAGGATTTCTTTTGGCTCACAGGTCAGAGTTACAGTTCACCAAGGAAGAGAAGGCATCAGCATTCCATTCCCCATCATAAGAAAAGAGCCATGAACAGATGCACTTAGTGCTTTGCTCACTGCCTCTGTTCATGTAGGCCAGGATCTCCTGCCCAGGGAATGGCAACATCCACAACTAACATATGCCTTCCCACATCAATGAACATGTCAATATCCCTTTACAGACTTTCTAGAGGTCCATCTGCTGGGTGGTTCCAGATTCTGTCACGTTGTCTGTTAATTCTAATCACCACGACACCTCACTCTGTAACCTAGGGTAGCTTCAAACTCATCATGTAGACCAGGTTGGCCCTATACTGGCTATGATCCTCCTGTGTCTATATATTGAGAGTTAGGTTATACATGTGAGCCACCACATCCAGCTATTTGCTTTTGTTGTTGTTGTTGTTGTTGTTGTTGTGTTTTGAGGCAGAGATTCTCTGTGTAGCTCTGGAAGTCCTGGAACTCACTCTGTAGATCAGACTGGCTTCTAACTCACAGAGGTCCACCTGCCTCTGTCACCCAGAGTGCTGGGATTAAAGACATGTGCCACCACCATCTGGCTCCAGCTATCTTCTTTTCAACAACACATCTCCATTTTGACTGAATATTGTATTTGTGGCCAGTGTAGTACAATATGGCAAGGGAAAGAGGTAAAAGGCAGCTGCTCAGAAAGAATTCAAGGTGTCTTCATTCTTAGAAAGCTTGACTGTATATGTAGACAGTCTGGTGGAACACACACACACACACACACACACACACACACACACAAACACACACCTTCCAAAACTAAATAGCTTCAATAAGATTCAGACTACCGGTCAATAAACTATTGTATTTCTGTGCATTAACAACATTCAGAAATAGAAATTAAAATATATTTACAACAGCTTCAAGAACTCAAAGCACACAGAGAGAAAACTGTGAAGGGACATGACCTAATTAATTGTAGAGCTAGTTCATGTTTCTGTAACAAAGCAATTGATATTGCTGTGATTTAAGTTCTACTGAAGTGATTTATGCATTAAAATTCAAGTATTTTTTTCCCTTGGGTGGGGCAGAGTAAGTAAGGTAAGCTAGACATTGATAGAGTGATTTTAAAATTCACCCAAATACAGGGTCCCTACAAAAGCCAAAGGAACAATGATAAACAACAAACACATAGAGTTGTTGGATATCTAGAATGTTCTGCTTCCAAGATTAGTATATCACCACACCAGTAATTCCCATAATGGTTGACAAATGTCACCTGAGCTAAATATCACGCCATGTAATAAGCTATATATATATATACATGGTAGAATGAGGCGATAGAAAAGAACAAAAGTAAATCAGTAGAAAAAAGATAGTCTTTTCAAAGAAATGGTGCAGAAACAGGTGGAAAAGCTATTGGCAAATATTTATAAAGATTTATGTAGAATATTTTTAAAGTCCCAAAGCCCAAAAGTGGAGAAACAAGCCCATTAAACAACACATGGAAGTTAAAACATATTTTACCAAAGAAACTCTACAGAGGACAAAAAATGTACATGAAGCAGTATTGAACATCACAAATAATTAAGGAAACATTAATTAAAACCACAATGAGGAATGAGACATATTTATAAAAATTTCCCAAATCCAAAGAATGACCACACTGTCCATTAAGGGGCACGTGAATGAAGTGGTCCTCTTATATGGCACTTACAGGATGCAAAAATATGCAAACAATTTGCAGTGCAATTTTCCGTCAGCTATTTCCTCAGGATAAAGGGAAGCATAAGTCTTTGCAAAGACCTGCGCATGAATGCTAATGACATTATTTGTAATAAGCAAAGTGTAGAAGTAGGCAAAAATGGTAGTCAACTAATACGCAGACAAGCACATTTTGATATATCCATTACAAAAGAACACTAGGCAATCAAAAGAATAACCTATTGATACATTTAATAGCACACATTAATCATTTTGCATAGTTTTGCATTACTGAGTAGTCACTTTATTACTTACTGATGAGTCAGCTTGTATATATGAAAATTAGACAATTCAAATTAATTCATAATAAAGGAGATAAAGCAGGTTGGCATCTATATTTGTGTAGAAATAGAGAAAAACATTGAAAAGAAAAGATACAAAGATATCAGGAAGTATCTATTCCCTTGATTCATTTTCTAGTAATGTTTGAAGATAGTATATATTTTCATTTATCTGGATTTGGTGATTTTGAATATATCAATGAATATATTCAAATAAACAACATGGCAGAAATAAAATTAAATGGAATTATAGAAATATTGGAAAATATGAGAACAAGTAATACCAAAAAATTACTACATAGTTGCAACCATATTAAATAGATAGCTAGATAGCCTTGTAGGAAAATGTATTTTAATATTTTCTTAATATTAATAGAAAATGTCAAAAGATCAATAATCATGACACTCACAGTTATTACTACAAATCACCTTTACTTCTAACCCCAAATAAGCGTAGATTGAGGTTTTTTACGTTTTTTAATGGAAAATAAGTTTTTCTTTTATACAAATATTATGGCTATGTTCCCTCTTCTCCCAACTCCTCCCAGATCCTCCTGTCTTCCCCTCCCACCCAAATCAACACTTCTTTTTTCTCTCACTAGAAAGCAAGCAGGCATCTAAACGTAATATAAAATAAGATAAGATTTTTAAAAATTGGGATAGGAAAAAGTAAACAGAAGAAAATGAGGCAAAAAAAAAAAAAAAGACACAGGAAACACATACTGGTGTGGAAGCACACATATTCATGCACACAGAAATCCTATAAAAAACAGAAAACCACAGTATATAGGCAGAAGACTTATAAAGAAAAAGGAAAAAAAATGAGGCAAATAAAACCTTCAAAAATACCATTTAATTCATATTGTTTTCACCCTAGACTGAAATTTTTTTTTTTACAATGAGTCTTAGACACCTTTTCTCTTAATTCCTCCAAAATCCACTACACTTTCCATACCCATCCAACTTTGTATTCTCTCTCTCTTTCTCTCTCTCTCTTTCCTTCTGTCCTTCCTTCCTTCCTTCCTTTTAAATAAACTTACTTCAGTAATCAGCATGTCAATCAGTGCTGCCTATATACTCTTGGGTGTGTGGCCACCCATTCGCCAACCCGTTGGAGCCACACCCTTAAAGAAAACAGGTTCCTCCTTTCTGAGCAGCTATCACCTAGCAAAGCTCCCAGCTAAGGATGGAACAGTAAGTCCACCTTCCCCCTTCACACTGACACATTTGAGCTTGCACAGATTGTTTTGTTTTTAAGGATAACTTTCATTGCAAAAACTGTACAAAAGAGATTATCAGTCTCTTTATTTTTCCCCAAGGATAGAAAAACTAAGAAATCTCATTTTACATGACTTTTCCTCATATAGCATATATATATGTACATATATATGCATGTGTGTATATACATATATACTTTACTTATGGGAAAAGGCCACACTTCTGTATGAAGTAATCCTAAAGTCGTAGTGTCTTGACAATGGGACAGAGCTGAAGTATTTTAAATTCTAATTTTCTACTTTAAAGCATTAAGAGAAATATTGTTATCACCATCTTTACTGTTACCAAAGAACATTTAGTCAAACCCAATCTGAATTTTCAAGAAAAAAATCATTTTAAGCCAATTAAGAAAAGGACTCAATGCCCTTAAGTTAAACTGTAGATTTGCGGTGATATCACACGTCCTGGCAGCACTTTGGAAGCATTCTCTTGCACGGAGTAACAGGCTAGGGGTGGTAGCTATCATGCTTATTAATATTGTGCTGGAAGGTTTAGAAACACATAAAAAATAAAATATAAAGATCCAAGTGAAAGAAATAACTACCATATATTTGTTGGTAATATGAGCACATGAAAATTAATACAAGTCAGCAAATCCTTAGGGCTAGTGAGAGACCATGAAAACTATACAGCTTCAATACAGAAAAAAAAAAAAAGCTCCTTTCTGGTTCAGTCATGGGTAGACTAGAAGGACCTACCACAACTGTGGAGACATGTGTGATGTGCCACAGAATGCGTTTTTATGAGGTGTTATGGATGAAAGGAAACCTTGCATTTCTGCAAACACGCACCATTGTGGGGATTTGAATGCTCAATGTCATGAAGCTGTGTTCTCCACCTAAATACACCTTTAAACATCATACAGTTTTAACTACAATTACAAGATGACTTTAAATATGGAAGCATGAGTTATGCACTCTAAAATGAGGAATAGAAAAGAGGTATTTTTCCCTCCTGGTTATTAAGATACATCGTAGAGCAATAATAATTAACCCAGTGTTATATTGTCACAGGGACAAACTAAGTGATGGAAAACACACAGAGGCAAGAGCTTTATATTCTGAGTGCAGGACTTCTGTGCTTAAATGATTCCACCAACAGTCATTCATATATATATGTACGTATGTATATCCTTTTTAACTTTTTATTGACTCCTTATGAGTTTCACATCATTCACCCCAGCCACACTTCCCCATCCCCTCATATTTGCCCTTTCAACCTCCCCCAGCAAATTAAAAAAACAAACAATTTAAAATAAAACAAAAAAACCAAAGCATAGGAAGCATCTCATTATGGAAGCTATAGTGTGTCACAGTGTGTTCCACAGTATATCCCTCTGTCCACACACATTCACTTGCAAATGTTCATTGTAATGAGTCATTGGTCTGATTTGAGATCTCTAGCTACCGTGACATCATCAATATTATCAATATTGCATCCTCACTGGGACTCCTCCTGGTTATCCTGTTGTTGCCTTGGGTCATGGAGATCCTGCAGCTTTGGATCAGCAGGACCAGCTTGTTCACGTTTTCTGATCACTTGTAGATGATATAGATTTTGGGATGGACCAACTCGGAGACCTGGATCTGGGCCAGGGTGGGAGCTGAGTAGGTCATCCTGCCAGCTCTCCCTTATCTGCACCACCAGGGTGAGCTCTCCAGCGCTACTCTGGCTAGGGCACCCAATGATGGCACAGGCAAGAGGCGGGGTCATCTCATGCCATCAGGGCAGGCTCATCTGCACCATGGCTAGCTCCACTGTGCTGCCTAGTCAAGGTGAGGTGCCCATTATCCCAAGTGGTGCAGCCTCAGGGCTGACTTACCTGTGACTTAACCATTAGGGCCAGTTCCACTGTGTTGCCCAAGGGAGGTGCAGAGCCTGCTTTCTCAAGGGCTATAGCTAGTGAGCGGGTTGGGCTAGCTCTCCTGATCTCATGTCTTCTGAGCCAGATCTCCCAAGTGCTACAGGTGTGGAGGGGGCAGAGTGAGCTCTCCAAAGCATCCCAGTCAGTGAGAGATGGGGACAGTTCAGCATAGTCTCTGGCCATCCAAGTGATTCCTGGTGTCTCCCTTGACTAGCAATGTTCCCATGTACTCTAATGGAAATATGAGCTTTGGACATTGACTCTGACTTCTGCTGCCATGTAGCTGTGGACTCAGACATGGCCCTCAGTGAGCTTGTGCTAAGTAAGACCTCACCATGGCCCCAGGTGGTGAGGCTGGCCACTCATAACAGGCCACTCCACACCTTCTCGTGGAAGATGAAGAGCAGGGCCAGTTCTCCTGGGCTATAACCCTGGTGATAGTAGTGGTGGTTGTGGAGATTCGCTTACCTGTGCCCCCTCTATCAGGACCAGCTCCTGGGCGAGGCACTGAGCCTGCTTTCCAGAGTGCTGCAGCTCCAGCTCTCTAGAGGGGTAGGGCCAGTTTTGTGCAGCCCCCGTGCTTCCACGTGATTCCCAGAAGCTAATTGGACCAGAGACATTCCATGTTCTCTAATGGTTGTATGAACCGTAGGCATCGACACTGACCCTTGTCACAGTGTAGTCAAGGACACAAACATAGCCCTCAGCAGCAACTCAGGCTGGGACTTCACCGTGGCTCCAGGTGGCAGGGCTGGCTACTCACCACAGGCAGGCTACTCCTCTCCACCCTGGAGTCTCCAGTTCCATCTCTCTTCATAATGCTCAAGCTGCTCCACTTCTCTTTCTCTCCCATCTGTCCACCACATACTTGCACATTGTGGTGGTTCCTTGGGGGTGGTTCCACTCTTTGTCATCAGGATTTCGGAAGACCCGTTAAATAGCAAACAGTAAAAGTGACCACCACCACAGCAGCCAGAACCTTGAAGCAGCATTCTCTGGAGAGTGTTTTTTCTCTAGCAGCGTCTGTAAGAAGAGCAACGAACAGCCAAACGATGCAAAGCGAAGCAAAAGCAGAAAAGCCAAGCCTCGGGTTATTTATCTTCTCTTAGAGTCCATACCAGGATGTTTATCAGCTGGTAAAGACAATACCCTATAAAAAGCAATTCCCTTTCTATCAGACAAGCATCATGAATCTCTCTCCCAAGTCTGTTACCAGTGGACAAACATCACATGCCCTCACACAAGTCTGTTTCGCATCCCACAGTTGGGATCAAAACAAAAATGTGTTTACATCCGCTATGTGGCATGATGGTCTGTAAGTCTGTCTTTCTGCTCCTGCCTTGCACTAATGGTGGGAGCTGGGGCCCTGTGTGTCTATGGCCAGACTGCCCGGTGGGGCATAGGGCAGCTCTGTGGACACAGGTCTCTGTTTTCCTCCTCCAGAGCTACACTGCCTGAATTTGATTTTTATGAGCCCGAGGCATAAAACAGCATCAAACTAGGATGAACAATGAACTTCTATCTGCTCTGCCTCTGCCTTATATAAGAACACCGCCAACAACAAGGTGTCTCTTTGCCTATTGCCAGGGTAGGTCATTCACATACCTTTAATCTCCAGTGCAGTAGGATTCAGAAAGTGTAACTTTATGCTATGATCTAATCAAAACAATACCAGTTTCATGAATAGATTAGTGTCATTGTCATTTGCCCCTCTTGTCCTAGTGCTTTCGGTCATGTAATAATGTAGCAAAAAGACGATTATTACAGAGGCTAGTACCATGTTTTAGGATTTTGTAGCTTTCAAAGGTAGAAGCCAATTGAATCCTTTAAAAACGATTCCTTGCCTCAGATAATCCGTTTTAGTAACATAAGAGGGACCCTGGTCTCATACCAATTAATTTTGCTGATGGGAGTGAGTTACAGAAAATGAGGTTCTTTAAATATTTAATGACCGAATAAGTGAATACACAGCTCATGAGAGAAAAATCATGAAAGAGCCAACTAGATCTAGTGGACATTGTGTTTTCTCACACACACACACACACACACACACACACACACACACACACACACACACACGTGGCTACCAGGGAGCTCACAGCTTTGGATCTTTTCACCTACACTCTTCATCCGGATTCCTCTGATACGTCTGTTTTATGCCATTCACTCAAGAGCTTCCCAGCTTTTCTGTAATTGTTTTTCCTCCTATTTTGGGCATCTCATCTGAAGAAATGTGTATACAATTTCACACCTGTAAAAATATGTGAGTTCAGACATTTCCCATTTGAATCTGGGTAGGAAAACGTGGGTGGGGCGTGTGTGAAGTTGGTCTGCATACCCAGTTTTCCTGGGTCCTGGATTTGTTAACCTTTTCTTAGAGACAGAGAACGGTGCTTTCTTTCATCTGAGGAGTAAAAAGGCCAGCCTGGCAAGAAGGTAATCTCTCTTTGAGAGTTCTCTCATGTAATATTTTATTAATTCCCCCTCATCTCTTTGAAGTATGACACTAATGATCCATAAAACAAAGGTTATCTGGGAGTTGTGATTTAAGCATCTACTGGCAGCAATTAAAACATTTTGCTGGAATTAGTTGAAGGATAAGAGGAAGTTTCTGACAGTGTGATATAATAGCCACAGTGTCTGTCACAGGAAGGGCTGTAAGAAGCACACAAGGGAGCAGGAGAGACAGAGAGCAGAAGGTCACCTTGGTTTGAAGTCCTGGCCACCTGAAGCAATGGCTCCAGGGTGGAAGGTAAAAATGGCTGCGGTCTCCGAAGGAAGCATCCTCACTTTGCCCCAGCATTCCCGTGGCTTTCCACTTCTCCCCAACAGCTTTAGTCCCAGTCAGAAGGAAAAGAAGCCTAGAAAGTGCGAAAAGCCAGCCGAATGGACTAGAAGGATCACAAAGGCGTCTACAGCCATGGAGAAGCCCTCCTCCCATGCCCTTTCACTAGTTCTTTGCACCTACAGAAGAACTTCAAACACACACACGCACACTCTTAAGCAATCCTGAGTATAAAACCCGATGCCAAAATAATTTTTGCAGAGTATAGATGAGTGAGACTTGAAAACACCAGTCACAGACCTCAGAGTCTGCAAATGAATGAGCAGAGACCCTCATACCCACACCTACCCTGCCTTCACCTGAAGATGGTCTTTCTAAAACAGCAATCAAGATGATAATGTTCTTCTCTTCAATGTCTGAAGGATGTACATGGACCAAGGGAAGAGCCTTATTCCTGAATGAGCTATGCCAGGGCCTCTCCAATCTGGTAATGCTGTATCTTTAGGTTCACCTGGCTCAAGGTTGTTGCCCTCACTGATGCCTTCTCTCTGCCCCAGATGTTCTTCTCAGCTTCCCATCTGGTTCCTTTCTTCCCTTGGCCAACTCCCATTTGTCTTTTGAGGCTCAGAAAGAATGCCACCTGACTAGGAAGCTGTCTCAGCTTCTTCTTCTTCTTCTTCTTCTTCTTCTTCTTCTTCTTCTTCTTCTTCTTCTTCTTCTTCTTCTTCTTCTTCTTCTCCTCCTCCTCTTCCTCCTCCTCCTCCTCCTCCTGCTCCTCCTCCTCTTCCTCCTCCTCCTCCTCCTTCTTTAATATCTATTTATTTAATCTTTATTTATGTACACGGTGTTCTGTCTGCATGTGTGCATGCCACCAGAAGATGACATCAGATCACATTATAGATGGTTGTCAGCCACCATATGGTTGCTAGGGATTGAACTCAGGACCTCTGAATGAACAACCAGTGTTCTTAGCCTCTGGGCATTCTCTCCAGCCCTCAGCTTCCCCGTTCATCTGAGGTACTTTAGGTCATCTTGCTGTGTCAACACTTCTCAAAACAAGACCATAGTGATGGACATGCTGTGGTTTTCCTGTGACTGTTCTCCCTGTCATTCTCTTTAGGTTAGTATCTTCGCCCTGTGGCCTCTTATAACAGAGTATCATAGACTAAAGATTTATAATCAACATAGATTTATTTCTCACAATTATGGGGCTGAGAAAGTCAAAGGTCAGCGTGCTTGTGAGGTTAGGCTGTGCTGAGGACTCTGACTTTCCTGGTTTGTTTTCTCCACATGGTGGAAGGGTAGGGTAGCTCCCTGGGGCATCTTTAATGAGGGCACCTGGCCCTTTCATGAGGACACCCCCCACTTCAGGCCCTGATCACCTACAGTGGTCCCTTCCCCTAATAACAACATCTTTCTGTTTGATTGTTTTTCAAGACAGAGTATCTCTGTTTAGCCTTAGCTATCTTGGACTTGCTTTGTAGAGCAGGCCGGCCTCTAACTCACAGAAAGCCAGCCTCTGTGCTTGAGTGCTGGGATTATAGGCATGCACATCTTAATGATCACAGCTCAGAGGTTCTGCAAGCATCAAACCTTCAGGTTATAACAGGTCCTATGACTTCAGTTCTTTGTGTTCCTAGGGTCAGTGTATTTGCTTCAAAGTCAATGCTTAACACATATTTGGAGACAGGAACACTTCAAAAGAAGCCTCTAAGTAGTAGGTAATTAGTGAATTTTTTTAAAACTTAATCAAGTGCTTAATTGAATTGTAAATCTGGATATTATTTCAAAATGAATTGATAACTGCAAGCTTCATCTACCAAATCTTTTATGGTGCAAAGTATTATTTTCATAAACTATTAGTTTTCTTTTTTATTGTGGAAAAACATACAAAATGAGTATAAAGTATATTATTGTAACCATTTTTAAGAATACAAGTCTGAGACATTAAGTATATCCATAGTGGGGTGCGGTAGCCTGCATTACCCCCTTCAGAATGTCTTCCTTTCCCCAGATGGAAATACTATGCCCACTAAGCAAGAATCTCTGCCCCCACCTTGGCAAGCACCATCCTCCTTGCTGTCTCTGTGCAGACTACACTAAGTACTTCATATAAGTGGGATCAGATGCTGTTTGTTCCCTTGCATCTGGCCTGTTTCACTGTGCATAATGTCTTCAATATTTATGCACTTTGTTATGTGTATCAGAATTTCATCCCCTTTTAAGGCTGGATCATATTCTAATTGTATGCTTGTGCCACCAGCCTGTTTATCAGATGGCTGTCGATGGACATTTGGATTACTCTCTTTGAGCCATTGTGAATAATTCTGCCACGGAGACTGATGTTCAAGTAGGTATCTGCACGAGCCTCTCCATGCAATTATGTGGGATTCTGTGTTGAGCCTTCTTCGAAAACATCCCACTTTCCTGTGGCAGTTGCAGTTTACCTTCATAATAATAAGACACAAGGATTCCCGTTTCATTCTTCACCAGTAATTGCTGCTTTTCCACTTTTAATAATCCTAATATGTGAGTCAGTAGAAATTGATGGCATGGAAATTTAGATGTGGTCTATATTTGAAATGGCTGTGCTTGCATTGTGAAAAATTTGCAATTTACTGTCGTTCCAAATCTGCCCTCCATTTAGGTGTAGCCTGGGAAGGAGGAAAGGAATAGATATAATAAGGAAATAGAAACTAAGAGAAAAAGGTGATGGTATAATTTTCGTGAGCTGACTGACATTCAACACTTTCTCTTGAGTTAATATTCTTTGCGTGGTTTCTACATGAGTGTCTAAACATATTTATGTGACAAATGTACAAATCAAGATCAGTCTGCTAATGACCACCGGCAAAATTGATGCCATATTTTTGCATTAGCCTGAGCATTTTTATGATTTTTTAAGGATGGGAAAAAAGCTTATAGTGAATCACATATACGTAAATTCATGGTGGATGTGAAAATATCCATAGAAATTGTAGCTTATTTTTTGTAGAACTTTCTTACAGTATATTAAGGCAAAACCAATGTTATTACAGTAGAAAATTCAGGGGTTCTGCAGTCTCTTAAAGCCCACGGAGGAACATTGTTTACAGCAGGAATCTCAGGCTTGAGGCAGCTGTCTGTAGGGAGGGCTCACCCCTTCCTCACCGGCCTGACTCAAGAAAGCAGTTATTAGGAGTGACTTTATAGTATTCACCAAAGGAAATTAAACACTCAAGAGTTGATTCATTTACCATAGTTTAGCCTTACTGCTCTAAAATGAACCAACTGCCGCGCATGCTCACGAGACAAGAAGTAGGAAGATGGCCTCCCTCCCTTTGTTTCCACGCTAATTGCAGGTAAGTGCCGTCTGCAGTGATGCCATTCTGTGACTGTTTTACTAAGCAGCTTTCTCACTAGATATTATTGGTGTATGAAGACAGGAAGATGTTACGAAATCTTTGTTTTGCATAAATAACTCATCCTACTTCTACAAGAACAAAAACTGGCTCCCACGGGGAAACCCGCAATTGTTTAGGCAGAAAAGTCTCCGAACCAAGCGAAGCGGTTTCAGGCAGTGTTTCTAGGTGTTGCGCGGTGAAAGCATGTCCAGTGCAAAGTGCGTTACGTTTAAACCCAAAAGGCGGGACATAACACAGGCAAACATTGATAGAAATTCCCAAGCTTCATTAAACATTTCACGAGGTCACTGCACTCAAACATTTTACTGCTGCCAAAGGTTTTCAGGAACCTCATACTCAGTTATGTAACCTTTATGGTGTCCTAAGACCCTGGCTAAGAAGTTAGGCAACACAAGCGTATGGGGCTTTGAAAAGAGACAGACGTGTAGAGACTCAAGTTCCGGAGTTCTGCAAGTGTTTTCTGGGCGGGGGTGGGGGGGGTGGGGGGGGAATCTATGTTTCTTTAAGTCTCGGGTTCATCTTCTACAAAACAGGACTCCTAATACCCATCCCACGATGTTGCTTTTAGGATATTTATTTATTGTTAAAGGGATACTGATGGTCAATCACTGCATGTTGCCCATGAATCTTAGCGTGAGCTCAGAGTCCTTTTCGAGTTCGGCCATCTGGGAAGCTCCGGCAACTAAATAGAACAGACCATGGTAGTAACACTTCTTGTCATTCTTATCCCAGGCCTAGAGTTATGACTGCCTGCCTGTGTTGGACTTTGTATCCGTCCCTCCAACACTAACACCCTTTGTTGCCACTGCTGCTGTTAAAAAGATGGACTTGAAAGTCCAAGCCATTTTGTAGGCGGCACCATTTGCTTAGAATGCTTTTCAGCTTCCTCCTCTTTTTTTTTTTTTCCTTGGGAAACCCATCTCTTTCCAACTCACTGAATCTTCTCAGAGTCTGCAAGAGGCAAGCGAAGCTTCTGGATGGGAAGAGAGACAGAAAAACCGTACCCAGAGCAGCTGTGTCTTGCATGTTTTCTCAGATCCCAGGTCTGCAGGCGTTCCTCATTTGAGCTCTTTTTGTACAGTGATGGCGTTCATTGAAATCATCAGATCCTTCAATCGGAAGGTTAGCTGTCATCCGAGTATTTCTAGAAAGAAAAATAGAGGTAATAATGTTCCTAAGGTCTCCCAGTGAGATATAAATGAAAGTGGTAGACAGCTTGAATTTAGACCACTCGATGGATCTTGGTTTGTGAAAATAAATACTATATTTCAACCTTTATGCATGCTTTTGAAGTAGTCAAGTTTCCTTTGAGGCTTCAATCTCATGATCAAGGAATGTACCTTTGAAAAAGAGTTCAGGTTTGACATTTCTTTCTCCTGAGTTTTACTGCAAAGAAAGGTGGAGTTCTTCTTCTGCCTCACGGTAAACAATAAGAAACATTCTCCCTTCCATTGCCCGGCTTCAGAGTAGCTGAAAGGAGATTTCACTAATACTGTGAAACAAAAAACAAAAACAGCTCTCCCACTGGTTTTGCCAAATATTTGTTAGCACCAGGCTTTCAAAGCCTCAGTTGGAATTCTTTTGACTGAATGTTTCCCGACTTGGAGTCGCTGTTGGTGTTATAAGCCATTTGCTTGGTCAACCTTCACGTAGCGCTCTTGGTCACCCTCAACCTTCCAATAATGCTTTGTACTTCAGACTGTCTCCAGGAGGCATTTGTTATCCACACCTGTCCTGGATTAATTTCATTAGCTACCCATGTAAAGCACAGGTGACAACTGAATAGGATATTGTCCCAAAGTCTAGACATAATGAATCAATTTTACTTCTTAATACATAGTGAGGCAGGGATCCAGTGAGATGTGCACTAAATTTTGAGTCCTCCATGAGTGCCTACAGATGTAGTCTGTCTAGGCTAGTATTGAGGAAGAGAGCCAGTGATCTCACAACAGTAGCATACACCCAAAGTCCCTAACAGTTCAGAGCCCACCTGTTGTGCTGTAGAACGTAGCCCGAGAGGGTCTCTGTCTTTGCTCTCCAGAGAAGAGGTCTCCCTGGGGATAAATTGGGCATTTTACAAGCCTGACTCTTGTTTCTTAAACGTCTTCATGCATGGAAGGAACATTTAAAAATAAAAACAGACATTTGTTTCTCAACAGTCACAGCTCAAAATGGCATGCAGAAGTCCTTCCTGTGGTCAGTTCCGAAGCTCAAAGGACTTTTTATGTTGCTTGTCTTAAACAGAAAACCAGTTGGAAAATGAAGACAAGCCTTTTCACATTCCAAGATTGTGACCCCAAAGCGTTGGCCCAATGGAGTGCTATCAGATAACCCCTCTTCCGGACTGGAGATGCAGGAGAAGAAGACAGCAGATGTCAGGAGACCCACTTTGGGGATGTGCTGTCATGCTGGCTACCCTTGGGGTGGAGCCTGGGGAAAATAGGAAGAACCACATTTATCTTTGGCACTTACTGCTCCGCGGCACAGCAGAAAACAACATGGGTTTCAAAATTAAAGAAGTCTCTATTCTCATTCTAACTCTACAATTAATTAGCTGAAAGACCTTAGACATTAATTAACCCCCGGAACCTCCATTCTGTCAGCATTAATGAAGGAAATCTGACTCTTCTTTCCGCTTTTGTGCTGAAGAACATGTGGGATTGAACAGTGCACAGTGAGTGGTAATTTTTTGTTCCTGCCTGTTCTCCCTTCCTCTCCAGCTACTGAGATCCTCCAAGCACAGCAAGGGATTTCACACAGCCGCACGCAAGGGTGCATTTACCACTAATATTTACACACATGCTGCTTTATTTGTGCCCTCCGATTTCAGCCTCCACCAAGTAGGTTAATTAAAGTGCTTCACCCTCATATGCACATCCCTCCATCTTATTAAAAAAAAAAAGAGGTTCTATCTTATTTCCCCCAGCGAAGTGTAACCTTTTACTTAGCACCTTCAGAAAAATAGTGTTTTACTCAGAAAGAATGCCCATCATGGGCTGGAGTGGGGGAGAATTTTGGCAAAGCAAGAACTTCCTTTAGAAATATGAATATATGGGGTAGCCATCTTTGAGCGTTCATCCTTCAAGGCACAGACGCAGCAATTGACTTCTTTCAGCTAACACGCAGGACAAGGCGCACTGAAATTGAAATGTCACTATGGTTAATGGTAAAAATCATTGAACTCAGTACAGTCGTTCTAGCCGGTGATTTTTTTTCCCTACCTGGGCTCTCCTCATTTTAGACAGAGCTAACACTAACTATCCTAGGCTTTGTTACAAGGATTAAATCAGAAGATGATGACAAAGCAGTGTACATAATGTCAGACAGAAAAAAAAAGTGCTCAAAACAGTCAGGTAGTTTTCATTAATGTTAGTATGATGGTTGGGTAATAATAGGGAGGCAGAAAATACAAAGACAGAGACTTCCGCCCCTGAGCCTTAACTCATCCAAAAAATGCAGAAGGCAAAGATAAGTACAGCTTATACTCCTAAGTAATCATAAGCCTCTGAAATTCACAGGGAAGTTAGGAGCCTGTAGATGCATGTTTTCTATAGTGGCTTCCTGAATAAGCAGCTGTGACACAGGCAAGGAGGCTGCTTGATCAGAGAAGATGCTTTCCTCAGTGACAGAGAAAATAGACAACAGTCAGGGAGGAATCCCAAATCCAGCCAGAAGGAAAATAGACCCAGGGTCACTATGACTAATATGTCTTTTTCAAGTTAATATTCAGATGCATTTTGGAAGACAACATCTGGACTGTCCATAACTTAAATTATTAGGCACTTTAATTCCAGAGGTAGAAACTGAACACTTTATACATGTATTTATATGTATTGTGATGATTTGATGTCAGAGTCAGGGATCGCTCATTGGTCTGGGGAAAGACAGACTGCTGGTGGTAGCTAGTTCCCAAGAAAAGCAAATAAGCTTGGCAGCACATCTTTTCTTCACAAGGCAGCCCATCCTGGGACCATGTTTCCTCTTATTGCAGTCTAGGCCACGATATCTCTATCCGTAGTCTCTCTGCATCTATGTATTGGACCACTTGACCACAGCCTGCTTATGTTCCTGACCCTAGGTCAGCTGCTTAAGTACTATACCTCTTCCTCCCTGCAAACATCACACTAAAGACCCTTTCTCCTCTCTCTTCTTCCCGCTGCCCCCCCCCCCCCCCGTGGCCTCCCCTTGTGGCCCACTTTTTGGGGGGTTTGGGAAAGTTACAAACCACCTTTCTGATAGCAGTTATGCTCAGACCTGTTGACCTTGTCACATGGGAATAACAAAATCCTGAGGGCCTGGACCACAACAAAAGGCGAGGTGGATTGCATCTAGCAGTCTCCAGTTACTGCTTTGCTATCTTAGGCAAGACTCTGTCATTTGGAGCCTTAGTATCCTGATCTGCTCAAGTATAATAACACAGTGCATTAGGCAAAGAGCCATGTGGAAAATATAGACATACGATGGTAGTCATCACCGCTTATGCATAAACAATATGTTTCTTCATTCATTTGTTCATTATCCCATTC
Organism: Acomys minous; assembly: GCF_964271855.1. Lineage (NCBI taxonomy): Eukaryota > Metazoa > Chordata > Mammalia > Rodentia > Muridae > Acomys > Acomys minous. Next base: position 94,850,716 of record NC_140492.1, on the reverse strand, counting down.
ATTCATTGCTAGCCACCTGCAACCTGGGGACACAGTTCAGTAATTACCATATCCGTTCTAGTTAATTCCATAGTATATTCTTGGTTAATTACTATGTTAGTTACATAGATGCATGAAGTGCATGTAATTATTTAATTCACATATACACTATAGGGTGATCAAATCAGGGTAGATAGCATTTCTATCTCCTTAAACATTTACATATTCCTTTGATTTAATCTGGTTGAGTAAACTGCTTGCATACATTTGTTAGAAACAGCTTGATTTTTCAATGAAATGAGAAATATAAACTAATTAAATCAAAGTCATCTCTCTCTCTATATATATATTTTTTTTTTTTCATTACCTTACTTTTGGACACTTCAAGCACCATGTTCTAGTATTTCATAAAGTATGTTATGGTTATAATAGACTATAAAAACTCTACATAACACTAGATCTTACTGTTTGTCTTACTGAGTCGTGATGCCCATTGTCCAACCTCCCTCCATCTTTCTCAGCCTCTGACAGTCACTATTCCCAAAGCATCCAGCTACGTCAGAGACCATGAGCAAATTATCCTTCTGTGTCTGAGTTATTTCACTTCACATAATATCCTCCAGTTCGCTGTGCTTTGCTGTTGATAACAGTATCTTCAAAACAAAACATACGAAGGACAATAAGTACGTTCATTTGTAAGCAAACGTGGGGAGTGGAAGAAGCCCCGACTGAGTGGAACCCCGAGTGGATGTGTGCTCTTGGTTTGAAAACAGCCATGCCAAGGGCTCTAATGACCCAGTCCCTTGGGAATGGCGGCGCTTTCCCCAGGCAAGGCTGAGAAGGTGACAAAGCTGTCCTTCGGGTTGCTTGCGTAGATGCTGAGAAGTGTGTGCAGAGAATGTGCACCATATCTTTCTCCACCCAGATATTTGTGGCTCCAAGTCACCCTGACAGAGGGTGCTTCTACCGAGATCGGCTGTGTCTGTCTCCTTGACTTAGCTGTGTGGTAGCTCCGCCTTCCTGTTCCACTGTGTATAGTAAACACTGTGAGCTTCAGGTTTCTGTGGTTTCTCCATCAGGTGGCCAAGCCCACCGGTCCCAGCTTTTCTTCTGTGCGCTTGTCTTTTCCTCGTTTCCTCACTGCCCCTGTCAGGTAAAGTCCTTGGAGCGATGCAAGGACTTGGCAAATAGTGATGCCACTTAAGAGTTACAACTTACATTGGAAAAGGGGAAAGTTTCTCCGTGTTTTCAAATTCCTGGCGTGTTGCTATTTGAGATTCAGGGACAAAACTCAGTCCCGGGAATTCTCACGGTTTTGAAAATTATAATTTTAAAAAATAATTCCAACAATCTTCACACTCTAGTTTGAATAGCTAAAAGTCTGGTTTAGTGACTAAGATGTAGGAAGTCTATCAGTACTTTCAAAGAATCACATCCTGCAGAAATGCTCAGTGTAAAACACAACTTAAAATTCAGGTCTCCCAGTAAGAAACAGTTCTCACAGGTCACATGTAGACATGAGCCATTCAGTGTATTTCAAACAAGTCCACAAATTATCCTTCTTATTTTGTATTTAAATATTTAATGTGTGGGTGTAATTGTATGTCTTATGTGAATGCATGCCTGTGCAGTATTTTTGTGCTCTTAGAGGTCAGAAGAGAGCATCAGATTGTCTAGAATTGGAGTTATTGACTGCTGTAAAGTACCATGTGGGGGAAGGGAATCAAACCTAGGATCCGTGGAAGAGGTCTTCTTAATGGCAGAGCATTGCTTTAGCCCTAAAATGCTATTCTTAATGGCTCAGTAGTATTCACATACACACATACATACATACATACATACATACATACATACATAATACACATACATGCATGCACATTACATTTCTTTATACATTTGTCTGTTGAGAGGTCTGTGGGTTAATTCCATATCTCAGCCACTGTAAATAGTGAAGCAATAAACATGTACATGCAGGCGTCTCTGATAGTCTAATGTGTTGTTGGGATGCATGCTGAGACGGCGACTATGGATTGCAGTATACTTTCCCAAAGCCATAGTTTTTCATTCTCGTTTACATTGAGTGGGTGACCTTCTGCTTTGTTGTAGTTTGAGTTCTTTGTTTTATTTTTGCCACAGCTCTCCCCAAGCCAGACAGGCTTAGTAAAAACCATCTCTGTAGTGCTGCTGACATCTATCAACCATAGGACATGATTTTTGTCTGCAAAATGGGATTAAGAAAAAAAAACAACCCTTATGTCAGACAGCAAAAGAAACCACATATTGGTACATAATTAGTAAAAAAATATATATATATAAATAAATACCTGAAAGCAGCAGATAATTTGTATTGCACTCCAGGCTTTGTGGATGTTTCCCCCTCCTACACTCTTCTAATTAAGGAACTGGGACTCATCAAAGCTGAAGTCAAGAGAAATTCCTGAACACATGGAGCCAAGTGCTCATACCAGGCTAATACCACCAAGGAGATCAGTCAGAACGAGGCAAGAGCATGTGGCAAGGGACATCAGAGAGGAGCTACACTCAAAAGGCTGACAATGAGTGGACCTCGGGAGACAGTGCTCAGTGGCTTCTTTAATTGAATTCCTAGGGCATGAGGTTAAAGGAAATTGGAAGACTTGCAAGAATTGTGCAAAAGGAGCTGGCACCAAGGAGGCTGAGGAATGCCCCTGAGCAGCCTGGTCCTGTTTGGCTGGTGGAGGCAATTCTGCCAGTGACGACATTCCTCTGTTTAGAGAAGGAGCCTGCGCCATGGTGCCACAGTGTTCTTGCGGTTGTCAATTAAAAAAAAAAAGACATTTTCAAGGAATTTTGAAAGCTCTAAAGAACTAAACAAAATGGTACCATTGTTAAGTAGTTATGTTGCTGTCTTTTTGCTTCAAAGAATGAATGTAAATTATATTTTTAAAAGTCTGTGGCACAATTCTAAGTAGATTTGAACCCTGCTTTTCCTTCTTGTGGCCATACCCAAGTGGCCTGGCCTCTTCAGACGTCAGTCGCTAGCTTGTAAAACCAGTCAAGTAGTAATTGACTGGTTGTTGTCAGGGTTCTAAGAGGGCGCGATATAAAGCTCTTAACATACAGCCTAGTGTGTATTAGCACCCACTGGATATTGCCTATTAATGTTTACCAGGCTTCTCGGGCACCTGTTAATGAGGACAACTGCAGCATTTTCCAAACCCAGCAGTGAATTATCTCCTGTCCACCTTCTGAGATCAGATAAGACTTTCTTTCATAGTGGTAGTGACTGCGGTTGGGTGTGGGGGTAATAGGGAAATTCCCTTGGTGACAATAAGTTCCCAGAGAAGTGTTACTATATTTGATATCATTGCTGTAACATCACACTGTAGGTGATATTATTATCTTAGATCTTGGCCAGAGTTCATAGTTTATTCCTCTGTGCAGTTGCTGGACTCTTGGACCTAGATATTTCTGGGATACAGTATGGATTCTATGCCTTGCCTTGGGTAATTGTTACCTAGTTAACAATTTACCGAACTGTTTTCCATTTTCAATTGTTCCTTGAGCTAATATTTACATGGGATAGAATGTCTTCCCATAAAATCACTTAAGCCTTTTGATAGAAAGCTGGAGGACCCAATGTCCCTTTGTTGTTCTTGGTGAAGACAATCTCCCTATTGTATCCATCTTCTGTGAGGGCTGCAGTTCGCCAGCCATGCCTCTGGTCACGACCTGACCCTTCGCACACAACACATCACTCGGTACTAATCTTCATATACGTGTCTCCAAGCTGTGCAAATATTCAGGGGGGAAAAACGAGGGAAGTTCCCCCTGATCCTCATGGAGCCCTGCACACTACAGAATGTCATAGTCTTGAAAGAGATCTCAAAAGACAGTCACAGTTTTCTTCTTCTGTTAATACTTCTGAGATAGGGTCTTGCCATGCAGTACTGGCTGGCCTCAAAGTTGTAGCAAGGCTTCTATCCCTGCCTCTCAGGCGCCAGAATTATAGCATCGCCATTCACAGCCTTTTTCATTTTTCTTTGCCTCTTTCTCTCCCTCTTCCTCCTCCCTCTTGTTCCTTCTCCTTCTCTCCCCTTTCTCTTTCTTCACCGCTCATCTCTCCACCACTCTCCCCTTCATTTCTTTCCTTTTCCTTGATGTTTCCCCTTTCCAGGTTTCCAGGACATTCAGGTCCAGGAAGAGCAGGAGTTTTGTAATTATGGGGCGAGGGGGGCTCTCTTCCTCACTGTTGCTGATAGGATGATGGAGAACATGCTTAATGTTAATTAGTTTGGAACAGGAATCTTGCTTGACAGACAGATGGACAGATAGACAGACAGACAGATAGACAGACAGACAGATAGACAGACAGACAGACAGACAGACAGACAGACAGACAGACACACACACACACACACACACACACACACACACACACACACACACACATACACACAATATAATCCATTACAGATTTGGAAGAACTTCTGGGATCTGAAAAGCAAGAAGACAGAATAAAAGAACCAAGACACATACATAGCCAGTCACTCTAGGCTCTTGTGCTGGGCCCCTAACAGCAGAAGAAAGCCAGATTCACCAACACAATGTTAAGAGCCTAGAAGGGGCCTGGATTTGCTGGGCAGCTGCTTTTTGTCTGTAATAAAGAACAGTGTTCAGTGACCAAGTTACAATATAATTACATTAACATATTGTGACTGCTAAGCACTACCATGGCTATGTTAATTATTACTTTATTAAAAACTGGTAAACAAAATAATTCACAATTTGATTTAAACAATGAGTCTAGACGCTCTTTAATACAACGGAGGAGACCGTTGCAGGGTTCTGAATATTTTCAATATTTACAAAATTTTAATCCATCATCATTTATTTTAACAGTATCATACTTTTAGAAAAGTTGAAAAATACTATATAGAGCACTCATTAAACCATCACCAAGATCCTAGAATGCAAGCTGGGTGTGGTGGTGCACACCTGTAATCCTAGCACTCTGGGAGGCAGAGGCAGGTGGATCTCTGTGAGTTCAAGGCCAGCCTAGTCTACAGAGTGAATCCAGGAATGCCAAGGCTAACAAAATAAAACAAAACCAGAGAGAGATCCTAGAATGCTCACATTTGACCACATTGGTGCTCTTTCTCTTATTTATAGTTATTTAAAGTAGGAGAAAGAATTTACTGAAGAAAATTAACACTTATTTTATATTCTCTAATTTGATGTGCCCATTAAGTATCTACAAGATATATATTTTTATTTTTATTTTTGGGGTTATAACATTTATCCCTTCTCTTTCTATGTTCCAAACATTCCCATATTCCCCATCTTGCATTTTTTTCAAATTCATGGCCTATGTTTTCATTAATTGTTACTATGTACATACATGTGCCTAAGTATTATGTACACATACAAATATTGTATATACATACATACATACATACATACATACATACATACATGTGTATGTGTGTGTATTCCCAAATATAACCTGCAAAGTCTGTATAATGCTACTTGTATGTAAATTTTCAGGGCTCATTTACTATTTGATATAGGATAACCAATTGGTGTGCTCTTCCTTAGGGAAGATTATTTTTCCCACTCTCAGCATACCTAGTTGCCTGTAGGTTTTTGTGTAGGGCTAAGGCCTTATGGTCTTTTTTCTATCCACTCTGACATGTTTTATTGTTGTCCGTGTTTATCTCATGCTTAGACAGTCATGTTGGGGAGACTGCATGGGTATAGCTTCTGAAATTACTGGAAGACACAATTGAACAGAAAACTTGATCTTTTGACTCTTAAAATTTTTCTGCCACCTCTTCTAGTTTTCCCCGAGCTGTAAGTGCAAGACTGGGCTCCACGTCTCTGTATTTTGTTTAGTTACGATTTTATGTAGTCCTCTGCTGCAAAAAAACATTTCCTTAATAAGGGGTAAAGACTATACTTATCAGTGGGTATAAGAGCAACTGTTTAAATTGTTGTTTGATATTGTGCTGGTTTAGTAAAGGAGTGGTTGTAGGTTCTTCCAACATCTATGACTTCACTAGCAATAAGTAGTTTCCTAGATTTCCAGGACCAGACATGGTTTCCCTCCTGTTGCGCAGGTCCAGTTAGAGAGCTGTTGGTTTCCACCAAGGTAGGTATACCACTATTGCACCCTTAATGTTGTTGTGCTATATTTATCATTGGCATGGTTCATAGGCATCATAGCTGGGTAGGACTGTTGGTTTCCTTCTCCTTTGGAAACTGGCATGGTGTCTTCTAGTACTATGAAAGCTAGACCTCATGGAGAAGTCTTCAGATAAGTTCCAGGTCAGGGGCGTCTGACTCCTGTTTTGGAAGTACGTGGTCACGGTGGTTTTAATGAAAATGGCTACCATAGGCTCATAGGGAGTGGCTCCATTAGGCGATGTGGTCTTGTTGGAGGAAGTGTGTCACTGGGGGTGGGCTTTGAGGTTTCAGATGCTCAATCCAGGGCCAGGGTTACTCACTCTTCCTGCTGCCTAAGGATCCAGATGTGTAGAACTCTTAGCTCCTTCTCCAACAACCGTGCTTCCCACTATGATGATAATGGACTAAACCTCTAAACCTGTAGTCCAGCCCCGATTGAACGCTTTCCTTTATAAGAGTTGCTGTGGTCATGGAGTCTGTTCACAGCAATAGAAACTCCAACTAAGGCAATGGTGTCTTTGCCAGTAAGGACTTATCGTCCACCTCTGGGGAGCAGCAAAGACAGTAGCAATACACGTATGTTTTAGGATTCTCTTGGACAGATCTGACCAATAACCACAGGCTTTTGTTAGGTGGTCTTTGGCTCTTGGAGGAAGCATTGCCAGCCCAGATGGGAAAGGTTCATTTAAACTATATAAGTATATTTATACCCAGAATTATACATATTATAGGTTTCTTTTAAATAGCCAGCAGCATGATTCCTTATGACTTTTAAAGACATCTTTATGTTCACCTTATCTTTCCTCCTTCTATATTTCCATCCCCATTTCCTAAAGAGGCTCCGTTTCGATTTTTCCTGATCAAATCCCTTGTACCCTGCTATCTCTATAGATCCCCACTGCCCCTTTCCTAGTAATGAGTATATTTTTCACTTCTGGAATTCAACTAAGTCAGTCTACTATTGGTTTAATTTTCTTTTTCCTGTTGTGCTAGGGATTAAACCCAAGGTTTTGTACATGTTAGTCCAGTGCTCCACTACTTAGCCACAACTTACTTATTTGGTTTGGTTGTTTTGTTTTGCTTTAATTGAGAATATTCATACACACACACACACACACACACACACACACACACACACACACACACAGATGAAATTGGCTGATAGTATGCTAAAATAAATAAAGCAGACAAATAAAGGAACATTCTAAATGGCCCTATATTCTGTGAAATGTAAAAAAAGTTCATATATATTATATTTACTTGCTTTCTTTTTAAAAAATTATGTATTTATGTATGAGTGCTTCATCTGCATGTACATCTGCAGACCAGAGGAGCATATCAGATCCCAGTAAAGATGGTTATGAGCCACCACGTGGTTGCTGGAGATTGAACTCAGAACCTCTTGGAAGAGTAGCCAGTGCTCTTAACTGCTAAGCCGTCTCTCTAGCCCTTTGCTTGTTTTCTTGAAGAGCCCAGGAATGATCTTAGGGAGCATCTCACATTATGAATTTACTAGATTGACTTGTAATAATTTATACATTGCTTTAAAAGATTTTTGACAAAAATATTACTAATATGCAATTGTGCGTGCCTGTGTGTTTTAATATTACTAAGGAGCACAGGATTCCAGCCTGGCTTTCTGTGGAGATGACTCCTTTTAGCACGGAGTTGGCTGATGCACTGTAGGGAGCATGGGCATCTCACCAGTTCCTTTTACCACATTTTTCTTCTACATCTTTCTACTGTGGCGTGGTACAGAGAGCAGACAACCAGGTTAGCCATAAAGAGGAGATACTGGGAAAACTTCCCTTTGGTGTTGCTAGTTTTTTTGAAATGACAGACTGCACGATTTACCCAGGACAAAGCTTGGTTGGTGTACTCTTCAGAGTGGCACTGGTAAGGCTCTCACACACTCATAGCCTATATTCTTTCTGAAAACATGGCGTACCATGTCCTGGCTGGTGCCTAGGTGAGCAGGAACACACTTCTGATTTTCTTATGTGCTCAGTACACATGCACATGGGCAAATGTTTTGCCTAAAGCTCTCCTAACATTCTTAAATAGTTGGATAGTTGAAACAAGGAGATCGCAGTGGAGTGGGACAAGTTGGATAGATTCTAAGAACGTTTGTTGAGTTTATATCTCCCACTAAGTGCTCTCACATGTCTTGGCTCCCATTACATTATGTAATCTAGTTCGTCAAATATAAGATGCTTCGGGATTATTACGTAGGATGGCAATGTTATAGTTTTACATATAAACCCTTAGTTGGTCGATACACTGGGGATCTCGGATAATAAAGTCTTCTTTCCGGCCCTGTGAAACCTTGCAGCAGCAGGATAGAGAGATGAGTTAGCAGTTAAGAGCGCTTGCTGCTCATGCAGGGTTTCTGGGTTTGATTCCCAGCACCCACATGACGTCTTCCAATCATCTGTGACTCCAGCTCTAGGTGATCAAACACCCTTTTTTTTGGCTTTCTCAGACACCAGGCACAAACACAATGGCATATATCCCAGCAAAACATAAAAAGAGTTTGGAAAAGTTTTTGTCACAAACAAGAGGATATTGAATCCTTAAAAAAACAAACTCCCCACAAACAGACTTTGGTATCACCATTTTCCAGTCAAGAAGTCAAGAGCCAAATCTACATAGATGAGACAGTTGGGGGAACTGATTTGTTTCTCCTAATGAAGAGCCTATGCCCAATCCTGTACCGAAGAGAACACAATAGAACCAAAGGGCGCTTGTCTTCCCTGCTACAAACAGGTGAAATTTGAAATTCACAGCTCAGCACATGGCCACCCATGGTAACAATAGCTGTTCCAATGCCTATGCGAATACTAGCAGATTCCATTTTTTTTAAAAAAATGTGGCCTTACTACTTAGCCTCAGGTTAACCTAAATCCCAGATTTCTCATCTCACATGTTAGATTGGAATTACAGGCGTGTGTCATAATATCCATGCTTCAATGATAAAATTTTTGAAATTTGTCATTGTCCTATCTTCCCATGAATTTCCTCTGAAAGATTAACCTTCTAAAAAAAAACAAATATAAACATTATGGTCATATTTACTATCGTTTAGATTTAGCTTTCCCCCTTTTGCTTTTCCCTCCCATATAGTTTAGGTATTTTCAAATTGAAATTATATATACATATATATGCATATATATACATATATTATACAGTAAGATATAAAAGTGTGTGATTACATGTATGTGCTGTAAAAGCAAACTAGTTGATTTAATATTGATTATCATTTTCTGTGTCTATATATGTATAGAACATTTGATATCAACTAAAATTTTTTCGTGTATAAAATATAGTGGTATTTAATGACAACTTCCATCCTTTATCTAAGATCTACAGAACTAGTTCATCCTACCTATCTGAATTTTTTTATCCTTCGCACAAAATCTTCCCATTTCTCTAACTCATTACTTAGTGATGCTGGCATCTGCCATTTTACTCTTTGTTTGCGTCTTGAAGTTGGAATTTTTTTTTTACATTTCACATAATATAGGGTCATTTAGCATCTTTCTGAGCCTGCTTTATTTATTTAACAGAATATCAAGAAGGTTCATCTGCAAATTTCATCCCTCTTTCTGTAGACTAAAGAATGTTCAATTTTATAAAGTACATGCATAAACACACACATCTTTATTCATTCACCCTTTATTACTATGTTGGGTAGCATTAATTGTCAACTTGATACAACCTAGAGTCACCCGGAAATAGAATATCAATATGGAAATAGAATATCAATAAAGGATTTTCTATGCTGTGTTGGCCTATGGGCGTATCTATGGAGTATTATCTTAAGTTAATTTACGCGAGAAGACCAAGCCACTGTGAGCAGCACCATTCCCTAGGCGGTGAGTCCTGAACTGTGTAGAAGTAGGGAAATTGAGCTGAGTACAAGCAAACAGGCATGCATGCGCTTAATTTCTCTGTTTCTGACTATAGATGCGATATTACCAGCTCTCTGAAGCTCCTTCCTTGACTTCTCCACAACTGTGGATCATCACCTGGAATCGTAAGCTGAAATAAGCCCCCTTCCCCTGTATCTTCCTTTTGTAGGGATATTTTATTACTTATTTTGTGAAAATGGATGTATAGATGTAAATAAAATGAAATGGAAGTGAAAAAGACAGATACTTAGATTGAGTCCATATTTGACTATTAAGTGCTGATGCTGCTGTGAACATGGAAGTCTGGGCGATTTGTTGGTTTGTTTGATTGTTTCATATACTGACTTCATTTCCTATGGTTCTATACCCAAAAGCAGATTGCTGGATCTTAATAGTAGTTTTGTATAGAATCTTTTGAGAAAACTATATACTGTTTTTATTAATGGCTGTGCTGCTTTACACACCCAATGCTGTGCAAAGGCTCTTGTACTCTGCACACTCTTGTCTGTACTTGCTAGCCTTTCCGTATTTTGATAACTTCTGATCCTAACAGGTGTGAAGGAAACTGCACTGTGGTTTTTCACTTCACGTTCCTGGCCATCAGTGGTGCTAAATTCGTTTTCATAAACTCATTGGCATCTTCTTGTCTTCTTTGAGTAAATGTCCATTTAGGTACCCTGACACCTTTTAATCTGGTGATTTTTTTTTTTTGATATTGAGTTGAGTGATTTCCTTACATACCTTTATTAAGTAAATTCCAGATGAATGGCTTATACATATTTTCTCCCACTCAGCAGGTGGTCTATTTTGCAGATTGCTCCCGTGGCTGTAAGAAAGCTTTTATGTGTGTTGAACCCAGTTGGTTCTTCCCTTATATTGCTTTCTTTTCTGTTGTCAAATATCCTGTTTCTTCTAGTTATGACGAATGCGGGTTTATTGAGTACTCATTCAGATAACCCAGAACAATGCTCTTCCATCTCAATATTTTTTTTTAATGTCTCTAATTTAGTCATGTTTTCAAGGTCTCCTTTACCATATAAGGTACCATCCACAGGTTCTGAGGTTCAGGATGTGGATGCCACTGGGAACTCTTATTCAACCTACTCTGCAATTTACTCAAGCACTCTCACGTGCAAAGCCATTGCCACTGTGTTCTCATAGCTCTTACGGAGGAGGCTGAACTTACTTGTGACTTCAAGAAGCTAATAGAACTTGAATTCAAATTGGTCTTCTGCTTCTTCATTAACTCCTTTTTCTTATTAACTCACAGAAAGGAGACGGAGAACTGAAGAGGGGGGAATTCCCAATTAGCTGCCATATTGATCCAACTCTAGCAGGTACTTAGCAAGGAGAAATTCCTAAGAAGCTTTTCTTTTTCCAGTCACATGCTGCTGGCCTTTGCACTGCACCATAGGGTGGAATACATGAACTAGAGAAGTGACTGGACACGTTGTCTCCACGTGAAAGCAATGGGAAAATTATAATCATCTGTGACCATTAGGCAGTGTCGTCAGGACAAAGCTTTGAATCTTCTGCTTCTTGGTTACAAATGTACAAGGCAGGGTAAAGCAGTAGGACAGGTTTATTGAGCTCACTACAATGTGAAACCATCCTTCTTATGCTGTCTTCACACAGAAGCAAGAAGAACAAAGTTGGGAGTGTTTGGCAGTGGCAGACGCAGACCAATGAGCTGCGGCGTCACCTACCTATATGGGAAGTTTGCTTTGGTCCCATTTTCAGTCACGGGCCCAGAAAGAGCAAGAACAGAGAGAAATCATCGAAGAGTGCATATGGTGATCTCACTGGGAGTGATGGCAAGAAAAGAGGTAAGATCAATGCCTAATTAACTGAAAGCACACCTCTGTACCAGGAGTGCTAGAAGTGTCCCCGGTGATCATCCGTACAAGGCAGCTAGTTACTCAGGACAGATGTTGGGTTCTTCTACCAAAATGCCCTTGGCTGGAAAGATGTGTCAGCATTACACTGTGATCCTATTCTGGGCCCTTCACATTTTCTCAGATTTCATAACCAGCTCTGATGTTTCCTTTAGAGGGATGCCATGGGACCAGCCTCTCACATCTGTGGAGTTATCAACCATGGATAAAAAAAAAATAGTTACCTCTGTACTGAACATGTATGGATGTTTTGCCACTATGCTATAAACAATATAGCATAACTATTTATTAGTGTTTCCAGAGTATTGTGAAGGACATGCAGGTTTCATGCAAATATTATGCCATTTTATATAAGGAGCCAGAGCCCCCGCTGATGGGAGTATCTACAGGTGGTCCTGGACCCAATCCCTTGTGCAGACTGAGGGTGGACTGACTGTGTATTTGGAGAACACTTAACTTTTCTTAAGCGTTGAAAAAATATTTCTTTATTCTGTACAGCAGACTGGAATTTTATTACTCTCAATTTATAGGTGAGGAAAATAAAACTTTGATAACTCGGTCAGTTGGGCCCAAGGATTTTTTTCCTTGATCCCTTTTCTCCACTGAGCTGTTCGCCAAACACAGTCACTCCTCTGCAGCTTTAGGGCTGAACCCTGAAGGAGCCCCTAGGTGCCAGCTAGTCTGCTCTGGCCATTCCCCCTGTGCCTTATCTAGATAGATACTCTTGCCAGATACTTGATGCCTCACAGACTTTGTTACACATTGCATCCTCTTATTTACGCCAGGAGAGCTAGCTGGGGGATTGCTCTTGACTGCTGCTTTCCCGAAGTACAGCTGCTGAACAGTGGTTTTCATTTTTGCCTTTCCGCAAGGACAGGGTCTAGAAATTTCTCCTAAGTGTGAACACAGCTCAAGTGACTGATACTTAGTACATTGAATACTAGTTATCTATATGTCTGAAGCCCTAGTAATTCTATACAGAATTAAGTTAGTCTTCCTCCTCCTAGTGAGCTGTTATAAGTGAAAAATATTTTTGTTCTCAAAGGAAACACTATCTGAAAACCAGTGTCCCTCTCCCAAAGACAAGCATGCTGCTCTGGAGGCACCAGCACACCCCCACCCTCCACTTTGAGCTTAGAGGATAGAATTTGAGCTCTCAAAGTCAAAGCCCCATAGTCTTCCTTTCCAAGTCTCATACTGTCCCAAGACACTTGGTCAAAATCCAAGGGAGAGAGGCTGATGACGACAGTTTCAGAAAGACGATAAAAAGAAGAAAAAGGATTTCTCCATTCCCACGGCTGAAGAAAACCACAAGGCTGAATTCTCCCAACCACATAGAACCCACAAGATAGTAAGTTCTGGACAAGCTGCCAGGATGTCTGCAGCAAAGTCCGAAATAGAAGCCAGGTGTTTGTTTGTCCCTTTCAGTGCTCTTGTCCCTTTGCTCTTAGATGACAGAGGTCAATCCTTTCCATGAGCAATTCAGGATTCTGAAATTACAGAGTCTGGATGCTGTGGGATGTGCATTCACTCTGTTCTATTTGATTGCTTTGGGCTGTAAAGAAAATATATGCAGGGTGACTCTTTGCTCCCTTGAGCTTGGCATATGCTTTGCATTTATTACTTCTTCCATTTTTTGGGGGTGGGGGCGGGGGTTGGATGGGAATGGGGGTGGAGCTGTTGTCAATGTAACCATTCTTCAAATGAAACAGTCCTGGGACAGAGAATATCTTCCACGATTCATTGGGCCTATACCTACCTAGACTTAGCCACCTCCTGGACTTAGGTGCCCTGAACAGATGCAAATTGCCTATATCAAGGGCAGAGCTGAGAACTGATCTTAAAACCAAAGTTTTACAAAAGGAATTCTTCATATCCATGGATGAGCAGTGGTAATTGAGAGGGGGGGTATATACTTGAGTTGGAGTTCTTGTTCCTCCTGGAGTACTCATCAGGTTAAATACTCTCACATATGTCCTGTGTGCCAGGTGCCTTCCTCTTTTACACATTAAATGCAGCTGGATAAAGAAAGTCACGCGTCATCTCCATCACGGTGCCCCTGCTGAGAGTAAAAATGCTTGGAGTTTAGAACAGGCAAGAACTAGAGGCAACTTTATCTGGCTTTGAATGTTTTGTCAACCATCCTTTGAGTAGAGGTGGCCGGAGCAGAGCCCGGTCCTTCTCTTGGAAACCGTCCTTCTCACCTTTAGGGTGCCTTTCTTTGAACTACATGCTATTTTAAGTTGTGCGTTGTGCACCCTGAGTAGTGCTACATCCTCATGTCAGTTTGAGGTACTGTAGGGCAGAAGTTACTCTTTAAGCTTCCTACAGTCCTAGCAAGCACCAGGCATCCTAAATATTTATTATCTATCTATCTATCTATCTATCTATCTATCTATCTATCTATCTATCATCCATCTACCTACCTACCTACCAACCATGTGGTGTGTGTGTGTGTGGGTGGGTGTGTGAATGAGAGTGAGTGAAGAGAGAGAGAGAGAGAGAGAGAGAGAGAGAGAGAGAGAGAGAGAGACAGACAGACAGACAGACAGACAGACAGACAGAGACAGAGAGACAGACAGAGACAGACAGACAGACAGACAGACAGACAGACAGACAGACACACACACACACACACACAGAGAGAGAGAGAGAGAGAGAGAGAGAGAGGGAGAGAGAGAGAATTCTGATCCTCTCGCCTGTACTTTGCCAGTTCTGGGATGATAAGCATGCACCACCATGCCTGGTTCATATGGTGAGGATGAGGGAGCCCTGGGCTTCATTCATGAACCTACAAGCTACTTTCCTGCTCCATTTTTATTAATAGGTGGCCAATTTCTAGCCTCCTTAAGACTCTCTCAACTCCTTTAACTAAGTTCCTACTTGCATTTTCATATTTACTCTACAGACTTATCTTTTATTTGGCATGTCCTCCCTTATAATTTTGCACGCTTATTACTCTGAGTCTTGTAAAATATGTCCTTCATCCCTTTGCCCTGTTTGCACAGAATAAGCTCAGCGAAAGCAAAAATTATTTCTCTTGACACCAAAAATGAGCAGTACCTGCTCCTTGGTGGCATCAATTCTCTTTAGTGAGAATGATTTAGTGAGATGATTTAGTCTCTAAATCATCTCAAAGACTACATCCCTGGATAGTAACAGGAAGTTAGGTAACTTAACAAGTGTTCTTTTATTCTGTGGAGACCACTGGCTCACTATGGACTACTCAACTGGGGAGTTCAAACTCTCAGAGCCTTCTCCTTTTGGAGAATATGACAAATACAGACACATAGAAAGGTACAAAGAACAATCTTGTTATCACAGACAAACCTAAGCAATCTGTAGTGCTTTCTCTACATGGAAACCATTTAGTGACAGGAATATGTGGTATTAATGCCTATAAAGATGTATGTGCCCCATCTATACATAATGCATTTCTCTACGATCTGACAATATGATACACTTATGAACACTCCACCCAAAATGAACAGATTCTAAGCAGCCAGATGTGACTCAAGATTTCTCCAAGACATATGTCACCTATTTCAAGCAAAAGACAATTTTCAAGTTAATTTTTTCCCTACTTTGTTTTTATTTGGGAATTGTTTTGCCAGTTTTTTTTTTTTTGGAGGGGAGATAGGAGTACAGGATTCTGAAACTGAATTTGAAGGAGTTGGGCTATTTTCTCCAGCAAAGTTTGATTTAGGTAAAGTCAGTGCACAGCACCTGCTCTTCTTTGAAAATTTGCATGAACAGCACAGTTATGGATTTATTCCATGCCTAATGTCAACACATTGTCTTAAAAACTTGCCCACAGGGAGGGGCCCTCATCATTTGTCATCTGGGACCTGTCTTCTCTTCTGGCCACTCTGGAAAGCCATCTGGCTACTTAATAAAACCAGTACAGCTTTTGAGTCGGCTCGGGGAGGCCGACGTGCAATTTAGCTTTTTCAGACTTTCCAGAGCTCTCTCTTGGCCCAGTACATCACACACACCCCACAGAAAATGTCTCTCTGCTATTTCACACTTTTCTTTGTCCCACATCTTGGAGTGTGTGTACAAGGCCTGTAAAGCATACAAAACAGACATAGAGAGTAATGCACCGGAAGTTCGCAGGGAGTGGGAGGTATGCTATGGTGACACTAGTCATTTTCAAGTATGATGCAAGTACTCCGTACTCTGTGTTCCTCTGTTCTTGATGTAAACACAACAGGGGTGGGTGGAGGTTGACCAAGGAATAATTGGCAACAATCTGCGTTGATCATGTCCAAGGACACCACACAAAGGCTGATTACACGAGCCTCCTAGAGTTCTTTCAGACACCTTTCCTCTAAACCAGCGCTGCAACCCATCTCAAAGGCTCCGTCTGTATTTATTCAACAATATCCATCAGCAATCTATTGTTCACCCACCGTGTGCTGCACAATTGGATGCATTTGGGGAGATAGTACAAGCTAAGCTTGACATGCCTGGCCCTCGGGGAATTTACATTCTCGTAAGAAGTGTGAAGGAGGCAAAGTATCAAGTCGACAAGTGCCCAATAAGGATTGGCAGAGCCACAGATCTCAGTGTTATCTTTCTCCATCCTCCCCCATTGACTCTTGTCTTTCACCTGTGACCTCTCTACTTTTACTATCAGAGGTAGCCCTTGGCCTGTGTATGCAGAAAGCTGGAGGGCTGGAGGATTAAAAGTCCCCAGTCAATACTAGGCTAGGGACACACACACACACACACACACACACACACACACACACACACACACACGTAGGTGATAGTATTAATAGGAAAAGCTCTTCAGAAGTGATCCAGTACTGTGGGCTTACCACTATGAATACCTTATTTTAAAACGGCTTGAAGAAGCCTGCTTAGCACTGTGTCCAAGCGAGGACACAAAAACTGTCATCTGTGAAGAATGGGCCTGCACAAAATGACAGTTCTCCTGGCACTTTGATCTTGGAGTTTCCATCTTCTAGAACTGTGAGTGATAAATTCCTCTGGTTTATTAGTTACTCAGACAAGTGTATTTTACTAGAATACCCCAAAGACGTAAGACAATTGTGAAATCGGCAGAAGACATACTTAGGTGTGGTTTGACTTTTTATAGACTCTTGTCTATTTTACAAAGATATAAAACTTTTTTGTGTGTGTGAGACAGGGTATCTCTGTGTGGCCCTGGCTGTCCTAGAACTCACTTCAAAGATGAGGCTGGTCTAGAATGTGGAGATTGCTTTCCTCTGTTTCCCAAGTGCTGGGGTTAAAGGCGTGCATCATTACCACCCACCTCCAAGAAGTACAGCTTTGATTATTTGACTAAGTATTCTTTTTGGCAAACTACTTAGATTTAGTAAACTTCTCCTTTTGAACATACTTGTGATATGACATTCATAGGAAAGAATTTGCCAAGAACATTTGTGTATTGAAAACTTGTACACAGTGATCACTTTGGCAGCACACATACTAAAATTGGAAAGATACAGAGATTAGCATGTCTCCTGCACAAGGATGACATGCAAATTTGTGAAATGTTCCGTATTTTGTAAAAAAGAAAACTTGTACACAAAATATACACCAAAATTAACACTAAGATTAAGATGTTGATAAACTGATATAAAGGAATAATTTAATGGAAGTAATCAAAATAGGAGAGGAAATATTTAATTTCCTTTCTTTTGTTAATTTTCTCTGTTTGTTGACAATTATGCAATGTAAAGACTTAACTAATATGGATATTATGAAAATTACTAATAAGCTCATTACACTGTAAAGGCCATGAGGGCAGGGGTACTTACTCAGTATTGGTTTTTACATTTTAATTAAAAATTTTTAATTTTAAAAATTTGAGAATTTTATATTTTAGTGCTGTATTTATATCATTTCCACATCCCTCTCTCCTCTCTAACTCCTCCAGTGTCTCCCCCTACTCTGCCTCAAATTCATGACCTCTTCTTCATTAATTATTATTGTTTTACACACTATACACACACACACACACACACACACACACACACACACACACACACACTACCAAACCCATTTAGTATTGCTTGTATTTACACATGTGTTTAGAGCTGACCATGGGGATTGCATATCCTATCAAGGGCTCATCTCCAGAGAAGACCAATCTGCCCCTTTCAGCAGCCACTGACTGTGATTGTTCATCTAGGCATGGGGCCTTGTGAGACCTCTCCTGTCTGTGTTGACGTACTAACTGGTGTTGCCCTTATGCGGCTGCTGTTTAGATGACCATATTTATGAGGTTTCATGGGTGTGGCTTCCCTGTCATGCCTAGAAGACACTATTTAGCACAAAGCATATTTGACAAGTCTACGAGGGGCACAAGTCACTTGTAGAACACATAGGCTGTAGAGCTGATAAGGGCTTCCACCACAGCAAGGTAAAAGTCAATGATTTTGTCCAGTTGTGGGGAAACTTTTATTTAAGTACATTGCAACATCTTATTGCCCCCTTAATAATTGACAAGTCAAATAAAGTCATTGCTATGTGCTCACTTTTATGTTTGCATAGGGGCATGATTCTATATGCCTCCTGTTTCCTTTTCTCTTTTATGAAGATAAGGTCTTTCTACGGTTGTTGAATGGCTAAGTAAGAACTCTCTCTCTGAAGCCCAGGCTGGCCTTGAACTCATGATCTGATTAGTTCTCCTGTCCCAAGTACCACCATGTCTGCCTATAAGTTCCACCTTTTGATAATGTACTTGAGCACTGTTCCAGAGCCCTCTAGCAAGACTGATGTCCAGCTGGCTCCCTTTCCTTGCTCATTTCAGCTCTCTACCTTTCATCCTTGCTTCCTGGCCTTACTTCTAATTTAAAAGTGGACCCCATTCAGGGTCTGCTTCAGAGAGAGGGAGGGCAAGCACTGAGTACACTTTCTTTTCATCCCTAAACTAACTCATCACCTTCTTGATCTTTTCTCCTAAGACAGTGTTTGTGACAATAGTGTGGGAGTGATGGGTGATATACATTTCTATTATCCCAGGTGCCAAAAGGAAGAGACAGAACAGCATGAGATGGCGTAGCCATAAACAGAACAGATACAGAACGGATGCACCAGCCTCTCATTGTGGTACCCAAGATAGTGTGTGAGTCATTACGTTCAAGAAACCCTTAGATGTGTCCACATAGCTATATGTCTGGAAGGCGACAGCCCTGAACAAATTTCCAGGCCACCCAGCCCTTGGCCAGGTTTTCCAATTTGTTCTGTGAGTTATCTTAGCAATTTCTGCACTGCCAGCATCAGCACTTAGCAACTGTGGCCACTTCCTCCTTCTACTGTAGTACCAGGAAATGGTTAGAATTTGCTGATGTGTATGTGAAATATGTAAGTGCAGTCTTCTGAGAGATTGCAACTGTTCCAAAAAAAATTAATGGGCTCTGTGACCCCAACTAAAATGACTTAGAATCAAGGACAAAGAGCAAAGAAGAACAAGAGGTGGGAGGAAGGGAGGGAGGAAGGAAGGAGAGAGGCTTTACCTTGAGTCAATTTCTAACCATCCAAAGGGAAAATACTTTTCTCATGATGATGCAGGGACACAAGGACAGAAGGAAGAACGAAATGCTTTTCTTTGAGACTCTAAAAGTAGGAAGAGTGAAATCTCTAACCATAAAGTTCCGACGAGTGAAAGGATGGCTTCTGATGGGTTAGTGGACAATAATTCACCTTTCCCAACAGATACTAGAAGAGCAACCATTCAAAATTAAGCGGTGAGAAAATGCAAGCAGAAGTTTGCACTCAACCTGAACCAATCAAAGTGTGTAACCAAAAACGTATGAGAAGCTTAAAGGAGCAGATCATAGCCTACAACTTAGCAGAAAGCAATACTACGCAGCTAACTGTTCATTGGCTTCCAAACACGCACAGCTCCTGGCTGCTGCTCAGACTTCCTGCGCATCCTAACCTGCTTTGCAGTCATTGCTGTGCAGACCCTGGGCTACCTTACGGGGAAGAAGTGCTTGAAACACAGCCAGTTTCGTTGCCAAATAAAGAACCATTGTCCTTAGTGGTGCAAAAACACTCTCATGTTGTGCCAAGCCTGTCTCTTTCCCAAATAAACCGTGCTTTTTTTTTTCACCCCCTAGACTTTTTACATATTTTATTCTGGCCACATTGAATTTCTTCTCACCTCTACTTCAAGACAGCTTAAGTGTCACTTCCTTGAGAAACCTGCTCCAACCTCTTGACTAAGACAAATACCCTCACTATATAAGACTATATTCTCCCACAGCACTGAGCACTTCTTTGTAGTATTTAGCACAGTAAAGATGTTTGTGGCTGGGTATTTATTTAATGCCTGTCTAGCCTATCTCTCTAAGCAGCTCCTGCACTGCTGGGGTTATGTCTGTTTGATCATATCATTATGTCTCTAGCTCGCAACAGTGTCCTAACAGAGAGAAGATTATCAGCGAATTATGAAAACGAATGCCCTAAGCAGGCTTCAGATGGTTCTTCATAAACCCATGCACTTTGCTGTGGCCTTGGTACCTTGGCAAGGCTGCTTCTCTACCTTGCTTCGCTACTGTGGACTCTTGGGATTTATTCAGAGCTTCGCTCAAATGTCCTGCAGCTTGCCGGCCTCCTCATCACTACAGAAGTTACAATTTCTGCCCAGTGAGATGGCTCAGTGGGTAAAGGCACTTGCTACATAAGCCTGGCAAGCCCAATTTAGTCCCCAGATCCAGGTAAAGTCGAGAGGAGAGAACTGACTGTGGAAAGTTGTCCTCTGACTTCCATATGTTCACTGTGGCAGACACATGTACCTGAGCAGGCACACACATGGCCACAAACACATTTATAACATATATAATAATAACACACATTATTATCATTTATTATTATTATTATTATTATTATTATTATTATTATTATTATTATTATTATTATTATTAGCTGGGATTAAAGGGATGCACCACCGCACTGAAAGTGGGAGAGAGGGAGGAACAGGATAACAATTGAATTGTAATATGAATAAATTAATTAAATAGTAAAAAAGAAAAACCTGATGATGATGATGATGATGATGATAGTGATAAAATTAAATCAGATCGTGTTGCTTTTAGCTAATAAATTAAAACGTCACCGTGCATCATATGCAAATTGTTAAAGAAGAGAAAGGTTGGATTCACCCGATCTCCTTGCTTCTACGCAGAAAGGTTAACAGTCTCCGGTCGGAGCATGGGTCCTCAGGAAGATGGCAGGAACAGAACTGACAGGTTGGCATTGCAGCCTCCTTTTGAGGTTCGTAAGGAAGAGCTACCTTCCCGTGGGCTTCTGAGTGAACGCTGACTAATACCACAGACCATGAAAGGAAAGCAGATCGATTGGGCATTTCCTGCTTCAAGAACAGCTCTGGCCGATCTGGACCCCGATAGAGAGCCACCGTGAATGTTTTATTAGAAGCTGGCACTTCCAGCCCGCATCCTTCGGGCACTCCGTATATGTCCAGGTGGAATTTCCCATGCTCCTCCCTGGTTTGTTTGCTAAGTAGTTCTTAGGCCTTGATGGGGTTCCTCCCTACCGACAAACATGGCGCCCGATCACGCAAAGGCCTGGTCTTCACACAGAAGTCCAAGGTAGAAGCGAACTAGATGGGAGCGAACCACAGAGTCACTGGTTAGCAGCCGCCTTTTCATAAACAGTGAAACAGTGTCAGGATTTAACTGACTGTGATTAAAACACATTCCCCTCCTCCTACTTTAATTTCCGGGAGTTCACATTCTTGCTGAAGCATTTGATTTATTCCACTTTAATAGGTAATAAGTCACATGACCCTACGAAAAGACAGAGGAGAAAATTCTCAACTTTGTTTCTGTCCCAAGTGGATTGGGCCATCTGCCTGGCAGACAGCTGGGTTCTTAGGCATTCGTAATTCGTCCACGATCTTTGTCAAGTTCCCCCCCACCCCCAGCAGGACTGGCATCATTGGGGCATTCTAACAGGGCTCTAGTCAACCACACACCTGAGGCGTTTAATAAGAGTTTTGGAATATGATGCTAGTGGAAAAAGCCTGCAACCCTTGCTCTACTTTTCCTAATCTTTCTCCTAACTCTAAATTTACAACGTTGCAACCTTGTACCTAAATCTCTACCACATAACTCTTGGGAGACGAGACCTATGTACGCAATGATTGTGCATAAGGAATTTACCTCCAAGGGGCTTCCCATTTTAACTTTCCACATCTTCAGAAACTAGGGACTTTCAGGGTCAGGGACATACCCAGGCCCGTAACAAGAGAATATGTCACCTTTTTCTCTTCCAACACAGATCTTCCTCTTTTTTGTTTTTGTTTTTGTTTTGTTTTGTTTGGCTTTTTTCTTTGTGTAGCTTTAGCTGTCCTAGACTCACTTTGTAGACCAGGCTGGCCTTGAACACACAGAGTTCTGCCTGCTTCTGCCTCCCACATGCTGGGATTAAAGGAGTGAGCCACCATGCCTGGCTGAAAGGGTTACTTTTAAAGATACATGGTTTTTTTTTGTAGTTATAAGCATGTGTGTGTGTCATACATGTGTATGTGTACATATGTGCACATATGTGCATGTATGTATTCTTACTAGCCATTTCCTTACACAGTATATTACATAATTGTTCTTAAAATTTTAAGTGTTATTTTTATATTTTTAAGTGTTATGTCCTAGAGATTTCCTCCTTTTTAAAGGTACATAACAACCTGTTTTCATTTCATTATTTTTCACTGCTTTTAATGACTGACTCTGAAGAAAGCATGAGACTTTACTCAGCCACGTGTCTTGCTACACTCCTTTGGGTGCTCAGCCTTTGGCTATTACAAAAAGTGTCACAACAAATCAATTTTTCTATATATCATTTTGCACTCATACAGGATTATCTGTAGGCCAGACTCTTAGCAACGAGACTTCGGATGCAAGAGAAAGTCGTCTGTAATTTTGATAAATATTACTAAATCTTTTCTTCAAGGTTATTGGGGTTATATCCATTTCAACTTCCAATTGCAATGTATGAGAGTGTCTATTCCTAAAAAGTCTCATGGACAAAGCACACTATTTGAAAGCAACGTACCTAAAAACTCTGCTATAAATATCCTGCCGCAGCGTTTCACACTTGTTTGCCATTTCTTTAGGCCTACTTCTAGGTTTTGTTTTGTTTCCTTCTTCTGCGCCTTTGTGACCCACGGCCATATACAAATATTGTTATTTGTACTTTCCACTGTGTTTCCTAGAAGCCTTCTGTGTGCTGTGGAGAGCCTTCATCTGTGATATGAACTGAAAATTATTTTTTACTTCATTTATGGTGTGCTATGGTTGAAGTAAATGTGATGATTAATACTGTCAGCTTGCTAGGATCTAGAACAGTGGTCACCTATCAGCTATCCTACACATCAAATATTTATATTTCAGTTCATAACAGTAGCGAGATTACAGTCATGAGGTAGCAATGAAGTAACTTTAAAGCTGGGAACCACCATGACTTAAGAAAGACTATTAAAGGGGTGGAGCGTTAGGAAGACTGAGCCCCGCTGCTCTAGAGCCACCTGGGAGCCAACACACCAAGCTTGCCTGTGAGGGGGTTCCAGGCTGAGTTAATGTAAGTGGGAAGGCATTTCCTGAATAGGAGTGGCACCACAAGGCTAGGGTACTGGACCGAGTGAAAAGAAAAACTTTAGCTGAGCGCCAGCATTGGCTGTTGCTGCTCTCTGGGTGCTAGATGCCATGTGACTAGCTAGCTGCTGCCATGCCTTCCTCGAGAGACAGCATAGACCCTCACGCTGGGATCCAATCAAATCCCCCTTTGCTTAGAAGTGCTTCCGACAGATGTTTTGTAAAAGCAATGAGAAAAACACAACCTATGGTGTTTATCTTTATCATGAATATTTCAAAAAGTTAAATTTACAGTGTTTCCTCTTTGTTGTTTGGAATGATTCTGGATTTTTTTTTTTTTACTTTTTAAATTAAGATTTTTATTATTTATTAATTAACTTATTAACTTTACATCCTGATTCTGGTTTTTTAAATGCTGAGAAAGTCATATCAATATATCTGATTACAAATGCAAGGTGTACTGGTGAAATTTGGGGGAAAGAGATTGTCTTACGTGGAATTTTTTGCACTGCCTTTTGTTGTCTCCTGTGCCACGCCTTTCATGGCAACATGACCGTGAGCCTAAGAAGATTAAAGAGACACAGGAGAAAGTTGTGATGTGCAAAAGAGCTCAGTCACCTGAGGGAGACGGAGGAGATGCCAGTAGATGCATGGCAAAAGAAAGAAAGGAAAAAAAAAAAAGAAAAAAAGAAACAGGCTTTGAGACCTGTGCCGACAGAGAACTCTGAATGTGCTACAGAATTTGCCCTTCATTCCTGCAGCCTCACTTCCTCTCTCTTCTCTCACACTTCTCTTTTTTCAGACTTACACTCTATCTAGGCTTTCTCCATGAGTAATCTCATCCAATATGGAAACTCCCTAAGCGCTGCCTGTCGTCTTAGACTGAAAGGGGTTTACCGTGCCCAAGGCTCTTGGCTTCCCTTTAGAGATGCAGACCCAAGTCATAAGTACCTGCTCAACCACCCATCAAACTTCCCCGATACTTCACCTTTCCCATGTGAATAAACGGAATTTTTGACCGACTCTCTAGATCTCTGTGCCTTGCATATTTTCCACTTGGGTTGATGTTAGCAACATCCAAACCAGTTATTCAAGTCTCAAACCTGGCAGACAGGTGAACCTTCTTGTCTAGTGTCATTTGACTCGGCACATTTCTCGCCATGGTTCACGGCAAACGCTCTTCCCTCAAAGACAGCGAGTCACAGTCTTGTTCTCTTCACTCTCCTTGCCACGTTATCATGCCATGGTCTTTCTAAAGATACTTTTATGGCTTCCCTTGACGTACAGAGTAAAGGCAAAAAGTCTTTACCAAATGCATGGATGGTAATGAGTGTGTATTGATTGAGGAGTAATTTCACGCCAGTCTCTTGCTAATTATTTTGTGTGGCTGTCACATATTACCTAATACAGTTTCCAGAACAACCCCTTGGTGTGTATAGACATTACTGTTACTCACATTTTGCTTAAGGAATTAAGAAACTGGTCGTAGACGCTAAGGCCATCATCGCATGATGTGGGGGATTAAAAATGTAGGCTGACTGACTACAGATTATCCTCTCTCTCTCTCTCTCTCTCTCTCTCTCTCTCTCTCTCTCTCTCTCTCTCTCTCTGAGAGTGCCTGCTGCTGACCACTCAGCTTCTGCTTCTGCCATCTTTCCCCTCTTCCCAGAAGCCCCATCTTTGAGGAACTATTCTCTAAGCCTGTGTGTGACTTCCTGCCTCTGTATCTACCTAGGCATGTACAGGCCTCTCTGATCATCTCTGCTGGCGTGTCCCTTCACATTGTCTGAGAAGGATCCTTTCATCACTTATGAAGGCATTTTTTCCCCTGAAAAGGTTTTCAGAATGACCTTCTAGGTGTTGTCTCCTCCTACAGCATTCCTCCGTTCTCATGGGGCCCTCATCAGGAAACCCTGCAGCAGCTGCAAGGCGTGGATCTTTCCTGATTGTTGAGGACAAGAATGATGTCTTCATAAATGAACAGGTGTGTTATAAATTGTGGCCACACTCTTACAGCAGTCAATATGAAGCTCTGTCTGTCTATATATCTATCATCTATGTATCTATCTATGTATCTACGGATCTATTTATCTATCTGTCTATCGTTATCTTCATCATCATTATCTATCTATCATCTATATATCACCTATCTATTTATCTATGTATTATGTCTGTCTGTCTGTCTATCTATCTATCTATCTATCTATCATCATCATCTATCTCTTCTCAACCTGAAGTTCCCTGAGTAAAAATTCTAGTGGAAAATTGCAATGCAAGCAGTATTTTCCCAGCTCCTTGACCTTACCACGCAGTACTGTCATCAGCAAAGGTTATACTCCACAACCACACAATCAAACAACACACACACACACACATACACGTAATGGAAGGAAATTTGCAGGTTAGATTACACCACCCCAAAATGACTAAACAAACTATAATGTCTTAGGTAAGTTTACAATTCTGTGTTGGGCCACCTTCACAGCTATCTTGTGGCAAATGTAGCCCTTGGGTCAATGACTAGAAATACCTGGTGAAAATTTGTAGGTATTTTTTTCTTTATCCAAAGTAAATTATGATCTCTAGATTTTATCATTTAAAAAGTCACAGGGGTGATCCATATGAATGGCAAGAGAAAAACCAAACTTTTCAAGTCTAAGGGGGAATTTCCTCCCATATCAGGGTCACTTTTCAGTTATTATTTACCTTAGAGGAGCACCTTTGAACATGCTGTTCTGTCCCTTAACCTGATAAGTCAACCAATTCTCCTTCTGCTTTTCTTCTTTCTAAGAATTCTTTCAGTCTCCCTTCATCAGAAACTTACTATATGAATCTAAAAGAATAGATCCAATGTTTTCTTTTCCTCCCCCAAAAGAAAGAGAGAACATGCTTTAAACTTGTCAGCACAATATTCCAATGAGGTCAGCACTCATGGAACCATCCCTGTCATTTTCGCAGTGGGCAGACCCAGGGCAGACAATAAATGGCTTTGCCCAAGGCCACAGACAAGTTGGTACTGGAGCTGAGCTGGATCAGAAGGGCGGAACCCTGGCCCTTTGCCCTGCAACCAGACACCAGTGCACATTAACCTAAGAGTCCTTTTTCCTTGGTTTTCTGTTGCATAGAAGATAAGGCCTATGAAAGAGAAGGTCTCCTCTCTCCCTGCCCAGAATGATCATGTTCCTCCAAGTTAAGGTACAACATGGCCAGAGATGCATATTCTCTTCCTTGTTTGGTCTGAGTTTTGCTTTGTTTCTGTTGTGGAAGTGGCTACCGGTGTGGTTTCGTGAGACCAACAGCTTGTATTTGATCCACTAAAAACTTGTCTCTGAACGCGAACCTTCCAGTGTGTCACTGGGGATGTCTGAACTTATGAAGGCTTTCAAGGATGGAGGGCTAGGTCCTGTGGTTTCAGTCTCCGTAAGAGCCACTGTCTTTGGCCGCTCATTGGGCCAGTGTTCCACCCAGCAGCTGCTTGGAAGGTGCCAGCGGCTGCTCTCTGTAGTGGCTCTGGGAACAGGGCCCCTGTAGTGGAGGGAAGTGTTCTCAGGGAACATTTCTCTGCAGCAGGAGAAATTTCCATAAAGTTCTTAAATATAATAAAATGTAATTAAAGTGCCTCGTTGAGTTAGTTCTCTTTGAAGTTTCATGCTTGCATAATAAATGGAGCCATAAACCAGGACTCGAATTGGAGGTTTTATTCCTTTTTGCAGATTGAGTCTCATTAATTATCTACTTGACCCCTCCTGTTATAGAGAAGTAAGTACCTGGCACACCATAATTTGCACTGATAAAAGGCAGTAAAAGATGAACTCACCACTGAAAATGGAATCCCACATGCTGAATGTCACTTTGTAGCCAGGAAAAATTAGAGCTTGCGTTTAGAGCTAACATTCTCACAAGCCTCATTTGAGCTCATGAACACCAGTCTGTTCTGCATTGTTTTGTCTTTTGTGTCACTAAGCATTTCAAATTTTACATCCAATAGTTGGTTCCTCGATGAAATAAGGCACCTTCCATATAGTAAATTTTGTTGTGGCTGTTATTTGTTTGCCAACCTACAGAGCATATCTAGATCACCTCTATACAGCCACCGTGGATAGTAAAACATGATTGCTTTGTCTCAGAGTGAAGAAGATTTTAAGGCTTCTTTTTAACTTATTGGGAAGTTTCACAAGCCTAGGAAAAAAACCCACATAGACAAAGAAAGCTTTGCATGGAGACCAGTAAGGACTCACAGCTTATGCCAGGAGGGCTGACTACCTGTGACTCACATTCATTGACAGCTTTTTGGGTGAACTCTCACCGAGTCTTAATGCTGAAATCGATTTGTTTTATGTGTGGGGACATTTGTTTGTGTGTGCCTGCATGCCCATATGTGTTCAGGCATCTGCAAGTGGTTTGAGTGTTCCTTCTTCCTGGGCTGTGGAGACCGGGGTGATTTCAGGACAGGAGAACCTCTGTGCAATGAAAGCACTAGTGAACACTGCTGAAAAAAGGCAACATTAAAGCATGGTATGAAGAGTCAGTCAATTAAAGAAGAGCTTAATTATTGAAATGAGAGAAAATAATATTTTTAAAGGAAGACGGAAGAGATTGATGGATAATGAAGGCTGTCAGGGTTTACTTTATTTTGTTTTGGTGTGTGTGTGTGTGTGTGTGTGTGTGTGCACGTGTGTGCATGTGTGAGTAGATATGTCATAGCCTTGAGAAAGTGGCTGGATCTAAACAGGAGCAAGAATGATGAGAGACTCACGGAGAACAGAGTAGGTCAGCCCTGTTGAGGTAGCAAAGTCAAGCAGAGGGGATTTGACCCAGACAACATCTTATTTGGTCCCTAAGTGAAAATCCTCCTATCCTAGATTTAGACTCTTTGTCATCAGATGACACGTGCATCTTGAAAAGTGATCAGCAATGTCTAGTCCAACAGAGAAGCAAGGCCAGGTTGCACCTAACAACTTGAGACAGTTTCATTAGAAGGTATTAAAAAGACTAATTAAGATTTATTGAAGTATTAATAACAGAAACAGAAGCTGAAAAAAAATCAACCAAAAGGTGAACATTAGTATGATGATACAAGGGTAACACTTCGAACTCAAAGGCAAATTACAGCCAGATTCTGAAAGAAGCTGGACCGTGGGCACAGGGAAAGCATCTTCTCTCCTCTGCTCTCCTCCACTTCCCTGCCTGCTCTTTCCCTCTCTTCATTCCCCTTTTCTCTTTTCACTTCTCTGTTCCCTTTGTTCCCCTGTCCTCTAGTCCTCTCCTGTCTCCGCTCTTTCCCTGGATTCTGAAGCAAGCATACAGCTAGGACCCAAAGGTTGCTAGAGCCACAGGAATACAGGAAGCATCTGCTGTAATTCTTTCCTCTCCTTCTACCTCCCTCTATTTTCCTTTCCCCTTTCCTCTTCTCCTTCTTGTCTCCTCTCCCCTCCTCTCCCCTCCCCTCCTCTCCCCTCCTCTTCCCCTCTTCTCCTCTCCTCTCCCCTCCCCTCCTCTCCTGTCCCTTCTCCTTTCTCCCCCCATTCCCCCTGCCAGACTTCTTCATTTCTTCTGAACTTCAACAACTACCTTCCTCATCACAAAACCAATCCCCAAGACTTGTATCTTGTCTAGGAGGCAAGCATGAACGAGGCTGGGATCTAGACACTCATTACCTAGTTTTGGATTGGCTCATAATGGATTAGACACTGGTCCTGGATAGATCAGTGGTGATCAAGCTTGGGTATAGGGGATGAGGTGGGGATGAAATAAAGTTGTCATGTGTTATGAGCACTTACTGTGACAATGTATATATGGTATTAGACCAGCAACAGCAGTTCCTAGAGATCAGGGCAGAGAGAACTAAGTTGGTCAGGTGACAACCAAGCACTTTTACAGGAAAATGAAGTAAATAAGATTTATGATAGACAGAACAAGAGGAACTCATGGTCACTGACAGATAAACCCAAATTCTAGTGAAGGCTTGGTAAGCCCTGGCAGTAGCATATCAAGACAATCATGTCTGTTAATAGCATTGCTGCTTCTACTGAAGACTTTCATGGTCTTGCTGTTCGTATTCATGTTGTTATCACTAATAATATGAACAAGATATTCAACGGTGTGACACGAAAGACATGAAAGTTTGATACATTCATAGATTCAGCCATAGAAAGTATCATTTTCTCCTCTTAGGGGGTCAAATAGAAAGAGACACCAGTGGGCAACAAAAAGAAATCGATGCCCTCTTTCATCCCTGTTTACAATGGTTGTAGATAAATTGATTTCAGTGACAGGGAGGCTAAGGCAGGTACCATGAAAGTAGCTGTATTTGCTTAGAAAATGGACCTATTTTCTTGATCACCATATGTGCAGTCAGGTGTTTCACAGAGCTATGGAGATATGTAAGCTATTATTCTACCAAGAGCCCCAACTAGCCCTGGAGCAAAAGCCTCCACAGCCACAGTTCTCAAAAGGAGTTGTAAAATGAGTACTGGAACAAATGCATGAGGTCATCTCCCCACCCCTCTGCCAAGAAAGAGAGGACCCTCCCCAGAATGTTCCCTGACGAATCTTGTCCAGTCATCCATGGATAGGAATAAAAAGAACCTTTAAAGAAATCTCTTTCATATTGTATCCAGAGCTGTGCACCAGATTGCTTGTGTTGTGGTCTTGAATACAACCATGTGCTCCACTAAGTTGCATTTCATTTTTTTTGTGTGGTAATTAAATCTGTTCTTGGTCATGAGCCTAATGTACAACAAGAGAATGGGGAGGAGGCGCTGGGGATGAGGGATGGGATCACTGTCGTCCTGGGTATCAGGGGCAGACAAAAAATAAAAAAGCAGGGAAGGCTAAGTTCTGCAGATGCTCACTTGAAAATCACTAGAGACCATGGACAACATGAAAGGACAAGGAGATATCAAGGAGTCTCTGGTGACATTGTGTGTACGCTGGCAGCAAGCATTCACTCCAGGGGTCTAAGCTTGCCTCAGTGACAGATACATGTTATGTCAAGGCTAAATCTTACTCTGTTGTTTACTACACCAAATAGATAATTTATCAGTCAAGGCTTTCCAGAGAAATAGGAAGGAAAGGTAGATGAAAAAGGAAAGGTAGATACAGACATTTTCCTAGCTTCTAAACACATCTAGCTAACCTCACCAAA
Organism: Acomys minous; assembly: GCF_964271855.1. Classification (NCBI taxonomy): domain Eukaryota; kingdom Metazoa; phylum Chordata; class Mammalia; order Rodentia; family Muridae; genus Acomys; species Acomys minous. Next base: position 94,820,031 of record NC_140492.1, on the reverse strand, counting down.
GGTCAAAATTACCATAACACAAACTTTCATTGTCTACACATATACTTTGGGGCATTATATACAAAGTGTTGCTTACTCTCGTGACTGAATAACCGGGTGATGGGGCTCACGATCACTGTCTCATCTAAGAGTGTTATTTCACTCCCGTCACTCGCTCAGGCAAAGATCAAAACCAAAATTTCAAAGTTCACCTTGTCCAGAATGCATATCACGTATGCACCATTGTAAAGCGGGAAAAGTTATAGGACATTTTAAGTCTTGGGTGATCTGTGAATTCAGGGACTGATTAGCAAGCATTAGCTCGGGCAACTACGGAAGCTGAGAAATGCAACCATCTTCTTGTAGGGCGGAGATCCCAGAAAACCAGTGGTAACAGTGGGGGATTGGGGAGGCACTTGCTTCATACAGTCTAGCAACTTAAATATGGAACCGACCTCACAAACACACTCAGAAATAATGTTTAACCAAATATCTGGGCGCCTCGTGACGGTGAGGTTGGTATGTCAAATTATCCATCGTAGACAAGTAGGAGCCTTTGCTTTATTCTCAGCATACATACTTCTCTTTTATTTGCTCAACAAGGGCCTAAAACTGCATCAAGATGTTCTAAGGGACTCAATGATGGAAAAATATTTTAAATATTTTAAATTATTCTCCTGATTCCGTTATAGCTTTTCTGGCAAGAATGGAAAATGGGTCGTCTTGTACCAGCTAGACAATTGACTGATGATTCCCTTCATGGTGTGCATTTAACTGACATTTTATGCTAATCTCAGAATGAGCTGAAAGCATCTCAGGATGCTGCCAAGGATAATCTTGAACTTCTGGTCCTCCTGTCTCCATCTCCTAAGTACTGATGGCACCAGCAGGAACCAAACCACATCTGGCTTACACGGTGCTGGGAATTAAACCCCAGGTTTTCCGCGTGCTATGCAAGCACTGTACCAACCGAGCCACTTCTACATCCTAAGGAGGATGGTGATTTCTACAGCTCACACAAAATAGTCAAAAGCTACCGCTGTGACAACAGCAACAGAATTGATTCAAAGGCATTTGTGATATAATAATTATTTATTTACTGCATAGAAGCTATGCCAAACAAAAAAGCCTAAACTAAGAGCAGAATTAGAGACAAAAGGATAGTTTACTTACTTCTCCCACCAAACAGACTTGGAGCCAGTGGGTAACTGTGTTTTAAAAATAAAAGCCTTTTCCATTTATAATTATGGGCACTTTGGGGCCAAGCAGACAACAGAGGCACCCTTGGAAATGGAATGCATATGGGCCTGCGATGCTCCCAAGTTGAAGAATACCGTGTCTGCCATGCCTTCCAAGAGCCAGCAGGCAAGGAACTCCACTGCAGGTTTTTGAGACCAAGTCCAGCTTGGCCTTGTGTGCCAGTTGACTAACCTCAAGGACTACAGGCAACTGACAAAACTGTAGGAGAAAATGTGGAGCAGAGGTTGGAGAAGCAGGCGTGCCTCTTCCTGTGTGGCTTAGGGAACCCAAGGCTCCCAGAGGCCCAGGAAAGGATGGGCCTCTTCACTTCTGCAGGCGCTATTGACAGTGGGTGACTCTCCACATCAGGGAAGCAGCAGGGAGGCGAAGGCTTACCACAGTCACAGACCACACAGGAGAGAGTGGGTGCAGCTAGTGGCATTTCAGTCTTGATAAATGTCCTGAGGAACTTTGTAACATCTTAGATTCAACAAACTCCAAAACATATGTCACCAAGGAACTTCTCCCCCACGCCCCCTTTATTTTAACCCCCTGTATATACTTAAGACAATGGAACCCATATGCGTCTGCTTCATTTATACTTAATTCCTTAAAGTGATGTTTAGTGCGGGCCACTCCATGCCCACAGAATCTTCTGTTACCGTTTTATGAACGTTTTGAGGCATTTGCAATCCAGAATCCAGGAGCCAGCTAAACCAGATCTGAACATAACTCATCTTGGGTTGAAATTTTAAACTCCCGAAGCTCTGCTGGATACCGTTTGTGGCCGAATAGCTTCTCCCATGCCAGATGCCCAGCCAGCAAGGCTGCTGTATCAAGGCCTGGCCCAGAAGAAGGGTAAAGGGAAGTGTCAGAACATTGAATTGAAGCAACAAATTTTAAAAAATACATCTCAGACACATGAAATGCCCAACATGGTGGTGGTGGTAGATATCGTTTTAAAGCTACTTTCTTCTACCTTTCCAATGGTGGCATGAAATAGCAATGAAAGAGTGACTTGAAATAAGATATGTGTTGGGAGTTGGGGTTGGAAACAAATTGTGATTGACTATGACATGAAACACATTGATCAAGACTATCATATTAGAGTGTTCCTTAAAATAATAGATGAAAAATACAAGGTGCTTTTTGAAATCTGCATAAACAATGAAGACTAGTGGTATTATCATCACCACCACCACCACTATCATCATCATCATCATCATCATCATCATCATCATCAAGCCAAAACAATGAAGTCATTTTAAAAGCTCCTCTATACAGTGTTTTGGACTGAATAAGAGGGAGGCGGGAACCTGTCTGAGACACAGCACACTGAGGAGTGGAATCTTCCCTCCAAGTGCTGTTCTAAGAGCAAAAGGGGCGGTGGTCAGGAGGGTGGGCATGGCCTCTGCTCCAGGAGGAGGGGCTCCAGGCTTAGTGGGAGGAGTCAGGCAATTCCACAAAGCAGAATGAGGGTAGTGATAGTAAGGGTGTGCTCATAAGCAAAAGAAAGAGCAGGTACAATGGCTTGGAACTGGAAGCTGGTTAAAGAAAGCCACTAGAGCTTGAGGGAGAAGTGTGACCAGAGGAGGCTGGCCTTGTCATTCTGGTAAAGCTGTGCCTGACTCAGTTTCCCCAAGACACACATTTTTTTTATTTTGGTGCTCCGTCTTCTTGCATTTCAAGACAGTGTTTCTATGCTTTCTTTCACATTCATTCCAGACATAGGTCTTACCTCACTGTATGCACTTAAACAAAGGAGCTCTAACTGTGGAGATCTCAGGACCAGAGGTACCCACATCACCTGGAACTTGCAAGGAGGCACGAGGGGGAAGAGGCCAGCTGATCCTGTGAGAGCACATACCACTTAGCCAGAAATCAACTCCAAGGTTACTCGGAGACTGTGATAAACGAGATGGAGCAAGGCCACTTCATAATTCTTCCTCACTACAGACAAAATCAAGGTCGCCGTGCAGCACACAGATCACAAAACACCTCTTTCTTGGACAAATAGGCAACTGCTCCTGCACTAAGTGAAGCTCATGCCCTTGCTGTTGTCCCCTCCCTGTAGATAGCATTTTTTGAGACTCCCCATACAGACCTCCTCCACTTTCCAGCAGCAGCAGCTAGAGAAAATGCCTACTCCCTAGCCCTTCCTCAGATCACTGAGGCAAACACAAATCCCACAGTGTAACTGTGTGAATGACCTCTTACTACTACGTGTGGGCCTCCACATGTTGTGTGTTAACCCTCATTGCAAAGTATGAGCCTAGTATGTTTAAGTCTGTGGCTGAGGACACTGGCGTGCATGAGGGTCCCTTCCTAGAGTTACTGAATCAGGCGCCCTTGTGAAGAGCAGTAACCTGGGTTTTCAGCGGATCCCTGTAGACCATGCCTGCTCTACCTCAAGAGCGTCTACCCTGAGGCCTTGCTCTCCATTAAGGCAATGGTCTTCCAAAACTCAGAGTCTACAGGTCTGGAGTGGGATGTGAGAGTTTATGACTTTTTTCCATTTGGCTCCTTCTCCTTTTTATTTTTATTTTTTTGCCTGTTTTGTTAGTGTATAATCACTGTAGACAGTAATTTGTTTTTCATTTAAAAAATGTTAGTGTGTGTGTTGTGTTGTGTTGTGTAGTTACTTCTCTTCTTCCACCATGTAGATCCGAAGGATCAAACTGGGGTTGTCAAGCATGGTGGCAAGTGCTTTTATATACTGAGTCATCTCACCTACATGGATTAGTGGGGTTTTTTTTAAGAGAAAAATAAATGCAATGTTTTCTCTATCTGATATGTGGTGGTCTCTTCTGCCATGTTATTATGTGACAAGAATGCCCACACTAGACGCAGGCAACACACACTTGAACTCCCCAGCCCTGGGTCTATGAGCTAAAGAAATCTCTATTCTTTATAAATTATCCAGGATTTGATATTTAGTTGCAACAACACAAAACAGAGTAAGACAGCTGTCTTTTCATTCAGCTATAATATATATACATCCATAATCTAGAAATAATTCTACCATTTATGTGACTTACAAATATTTTCCCTCATTCATAGGGCTTTTTGTTTTCCTGGTGCTGTCTTTTGAAACACAAAATTTATTTTATTTTGATGTACTATAAAATTTTTTTCTTGTGTCATCTTAACTAAGCTTTGTTGAATCCAAGTTCATAAATAATTACTCCTATTTTGATCTCCCTAATGCTTTTAAGAAGGTTTAGCCTTGGTATTCTGCATGTAGATGCCTGGGTCTTCCAGCACCATTTGTTAAATTCTCACATTTACTGGTGTCAATAACAGGTCTTGCTTTGATGACATCTTCACTCTTTAAGAGGGGTGGGTAGGTCTAGTGAATCTGAGGTCTGTTTCCATAGAGATCTGGTACTAGTTTCCTTTTTCAGGGTAATTGAAAGCTATTGAATCAGAAGACAAATCAGTCTTACTGAATGACAGGCCTGAATTCTGCCTTGATTAATATCAATTGCTGATCTTATAGAATCAAGAGTCACTTGGGAGACGAATCTCTAGGTATACCTGTACCTTGATTAGGTTAAATAAGGTGGGAAGATTCATCCACTTTGGGTGGCACCATTCCCTGGTCCGCAACCCTGAACTGAATAAAAGGAGAAAGTGATGTGAGCTCAGGCATTCACTACCGTCTTCTTGATTGTGAATACAATATGACCGGGTGCCTCAAATTCCTGTCCCCATGGCTTCACTGGCATGATGGACTATAACTGCAAGCTGGAACCCAAAACAAGCTTCTTCTCCTTTAAGTTTCTTTTGTTAGTGTTTTTATTACAGCGACAGGAAAAGTAGATGAGAAAACATCTATCCCATTTCCATGTTTCTCCCCATTTCCATGTTAGAGCATCACAGGCCTAAGCTGACTACTTACCAATTAACATCTCAACCATAACCTTGTCTTCTTCCTTGCTTTGACCTTCTTCCTATTTTCTTGTAATACTGGGGAGCAACTTTGCTTTGACATTGAGGACTTAGCATGAGAAAAACCGTGGTGTAAAGAGGAAGCCAAGAAACGGATACTTCCTTCATAAGGCCAATGTCTCCACTGGCTTGGCTTGGAGGATTTGAATTTCCATTCAAAACCATTGATCAAAGGCAAACTACTGGCTTTTCTGACTAGCTCCCCAACCCAGCTGAGGAGATGAATATGAACATCCCGAAACATTCAACCCTTCTCTAAAGTAGGATGCAGGCAATGAGCACAAAGGACTGGAAGCAAGTCAAAGAGTTAGCCTAAAATAAGTGGTGTGGCAAAGATTTGTAAGTGTTTCCATATTCATGTTGATGAGAATGAATAAAACAACTCGAATCTAAACAAGGCGGAAACTGATAGTTGAAACCATTCTCTTCCAAAAAGGAAAAAAAAAAAAAAAAGCCACAGTCACCAGTAAGATGGCTCAGCTGGTAAGGGTATTTGCCAGAAAGCCTGTTGACCTGAGTTCCTGAGTTAGATCCTCAGGCCACTAGTGGTGGAAAGAAAGAACTGTTCTGTCCAGGGTGTCCTCCAACCTACACAGGTGCACTGTGGCACATGCAAAGCAACAGGCACACAAAATAGATGAAATGCAATAACATTTTCTTTAAAGCCCCAGCATTTGAAAGGAGCTTTTCCTCCTTGAGAGTCTTACACTGATTTCATAGTGGAAAAGGCTTCAGAGCTTTGCTGAGATCTTGAGCAGCATTCAAAAGCCACTGTATATTCAATAAGCTTCTGAGAGTCAACAAAAGAGGGCCAACGTTGAGGCCGATCATCATGATGAGGATCGGGTCTGAATCAGACGTGTCACAGGTCAATCTCTTAACTTTAGAATTTCAGCTGCTTTGCCTCTGATAACTTAAAGGGTGAAGGTGCTATCAGCTCAATTAGACTTAATGTTTAGATACAAATTCCATCATTTTTATCTTAGTTTGTAATTTCTCTTTTCAACACGTCTACATGCAGGGGGACAAATTAATAGTTATACTTTTTTTCTTCAAATGTTTCAAATTTGAATCTTGAGTTTAATAAATTTCCACTGCAGAGCAGTCTTCACCAAAGGCATGGCTACGGTGAGATAAAATCGACCTTGCTTATCTCACTTATAGCAAAGATGTCAAGGTAGTTTATTTTTTAAAGTTATGTTTAGTCCAATGGCCTTTAAAAATTAATACTGGGTCACTTAATAATAGAAATTCAATGGCCTAAAGTGCACTGGACTATTGACACACTCATGCACAGGTGCCATGCTTGGAGGTTTTATTTTTGAGTACTTATGTACATTAACCCTGTGCATTTTGATGCTTCTCTCTGAAAACAAATAACAATAATAGTAGAGACCATGGAGAACCAGTTGACTATCAACTGCAGCGGTCAGTTTCTACGCTCTCCCTATGGAATAGCTAATACGATGTCAACTTAACATAGGGTAGGGTCATTTGGAAGACAGAATCTCAACTGAAAAATTACCTCCTAACAAATTGGCTTGTGAGAAAGCCCATGGTACATTTTCCTGACTATAGATAGAGGAGGGTTCAGCCCATTGTGGGTGGTTCCACTCCTGGGCTGGTGGTTCTGGGTTCTATAAGAAAGCAGATGGATAAATACGTGAGGAACAACCCAACCCAATAAGCACTCCTCCCTGGGCTCCACATCCGGTCTCCTGGTTCTTACCCTGTTTTTGATCCTGTCCTGATTTCTGTCAGGGACAGATTGTGATGTGGAATGGTAAGCTAAAATAAACCCTTTTCACCCAAAGTTGATTTTGGTCGTGATGTTTTTTATCACAGCAACAAAATCCTAAATATCCTAAATAAGAAACAACAACAACAACAACAATGTGGTCTTTGTCCCAGTTATTAGCAGAAGGCCTCAAAAAAATCCTTGGGAAGGCGGAGGGTAATTCAGTCACTAAAGTACTTGCTGTGCAAAAATGGGGATTTGAGTTGAATTTCTAGCACCCACCTAAAAAAGGCGAACACAGCATTGCTGAGCTCCAGACTTATTGAGAGAGCTTGTTGCCAAAAAGATAAGACAAAGAAGTGATTGAAGAAGACACACAATGTTGATTTCTGCTTCCACACATATGTGAGCTCACCATGTATGCACACGTGTACACACATAAATCTCTTGTTATTTCCTGAGAAAAAAGAGAGCTTTATTTAATTTATAATGAATCCCTAAAGACTACACCTGAGTGTTTTCTCAGAAGATGACTTATGAAGAGGAAATGCCCAATAGCTTGACTGTGGGGATTGGTTATTAGAAAACTTTTTGATTTGAGAAAGGATTAAAACTTTGAGCCACACATCAACATGTGTTGAATATTGAGTTCAATCATCTGGCCAATGATATTTCAGTGATGCCTACACAATGAAACTTAAAAAAGCGTTCTAAACAATGAGGCTAGGGGAGCTTGATCGTTAGTAAACATGATCGTGTAGTGGGACGGTGGTGCTCTCTGCTTCCTAGGGTGATCTAGCAATGTCCTTCATCACTCCTGCCTCCTTCAGTGTCAGCAGCTCCAGTGCCTGAGTCCATCCCAGAGGTAGGAAGATTCTTGCTCTACCAGTAGTTACTTGGAAGGTTCAGATAACACCACGCTGAAGTCTCATGGGATGCTACCTGACTAAAATCCAAGTAGCAGAGACAGCATCCTTTATGTGCTTCCCCAGGATTCTTGTCATTCACAGTGATGGTTTACAACTTCTACGGAGATGTTACCTGTATCCGCCTTTTGTGAAACTGTAAGGTCTACCACACACTCCGGCCTGCCACCACCACTCCCTCCCACCCCCCACTTTCTTATTTCTGTCTCTATTCTCACTTCTTTGGGATTGTTTCAGTCTCTAAAACATTAAGCTTTGCCTCAGGCTGTTTTCTGGAACCCAGAGTACAAGAGAAACATGACTAGAAAAGTTCTGATGCTACAGGGAGCTGTACCTGGTAACCTGCTGGTAGCATCCCATACCCAGCCAGGGCAATGAGAAAAAAAAAAAAAAAGCCTGCACCAACCTCAAGAGCCTAAGAGCTCTGATGACACCAACTGCCTGAGTATTTGGCACAAATCATCTGTTGTATAACTTCCAAATACATAGTTACTCCCTGCCTATGACATATTTGAAATTAAACTCCCTTTATTTTAAAAGAAGACATGTGTTATTAGCCATGTGAAGCTTCCCGTTTTCAGGGGTAATAGGATGTCTTTCCTCTTGTTATGTAATGATGGTAAGGGTTGATGGCTGTTTTTTTAAATACCTTTCTTTTAAAAAGTAAAAGTCTGGATTAAATAAAAATACAAACATGTTTATGAAATTTAAGATTTGGGTAGAGTGCTCTTTTTCCATTAGGCGGTACCCTCGTTGTCTGTTCTGTGGCTTTACTTTGACCCAGATATAAGACTCATGAGGCTGCCCTTTTCCATGGCCATGAAAAGGAGTAATGAATCAGGGGATTGGAGACTGTTGGTGAATGGGATGATGGGAAAAATATAGGTTTCTCTGGTCAGACCTATGATACAACAGAAAGAATACTAATGAGACTGAGACCGTAAATACATCACAGAGAAGAGTTTCTTACACAGTCACTCTCCGTCACTCATGCTATGAGATAATTATAGTATAATTATCAGATAATTAGAATGTCTACATCTAATGCTAATAGGACAGTCCATTTACATGGTTCGTATCTTCTATGGTTCCTTTGCTAAGTGAGGCTATAATTGTTTTCTTCAAAAATAATTGTTGGTCCAAGAGAAACAAAGTTCTGACTAAAGAGGAGTGACGAGGCAATATTTCTTTACAGGCAGATGTTCTTCCCTGTGAAAAACACAAAAACTAGAAAGAAAATGCCACAAAACATAGGCATTTCAGTGCCCAGGAAGCTGGCTAAAGTTTAGACAAGTGATGAGTTAAAAGATGTTCATTCATTGGGAAGGGATACTGCAGAACTTAAGTAAAAAACAGGAGGAATCTTTAGTCTTCTTAGCTGGCATGGCACCTGTTACCTCTTTAGCCCTTATCATCCAGTAGGTAGGGGGCCACTCACAAAGTGCAGAAACTTCTATGCCCTTGAAAGTTAACATTGTTAGCAGAAATGAAGAGGAGAAATGCATAATTCTGTTTGACAGTGTTTTCAGTTCCACTTGATAAGACTGGTAGGTGAGGTTAACACCATCTCTGTTCTTGATTGAACGACAAGCCTGGGATGCTACTCAGACTCAGAGGCAGCCCCAGCCAAGTCAAGTATCAACATCAAAATCAGAGTAAGGCATCTGAGCACAATCATGAGGGGCTATCTGTCACCAGAGATACAAGTCCCACACATCCAACAGAAGCCAGATTTCCAGGGAAAAGTCCAATTGAGATTTGCTACAATGTATTATTGAAAATATCAAGTTTTTACCAGCAAAATTAGAAGAAGAAAACAAACAAACGGAAAAGTAGAAGCCTTGCTCAGCAGTCATTAGAAACAAATTCTAGATCTGAAGGCTGACGTTAGGCAAGATCTAAAACAGTAATCAAAAGCAATCACAAAACAATAATGAGCGCATTCGAAGAACTCGAGGACAATATGATGGACCATGTGAAAACAAATAGGGACGGAAGTGCTCTTCAGCTGGAGATCTTGGGGAAAGGGGCTAGAAATGTACTAACTGAGACTGGGGTGACTTATGCAGAGAATGAGAAAGCTCTGAGAAGCCAGAATAGTGAAAGTGTGACAAAAGATCACACAACTGAAGTGAGAGAGCACCAGGTAGGTGGGTCTGAAACAATTGGACTGATAAAATAATGTAGAATTTTCAGTACTGTTTAAAGTGTTGGAGCCCAAATAATAAAACATATGTTCATTTCCATCCCAATATAAATTGTTGAAAAGTGGATAAGATAAAACAGACAATCCTCTCACAGAGAAGAGTTTCAGAACAGTCCCCAGCACATCTGAAGTGTGGCATATGGATAGTTCCCTCCTTCAGAGGGGTCTTGTGTGAAAAGAGAGAGTGGGAATGATGTTTTAGTGAAGAATCCGCACTCTCCCCCAAAGCCAGGTGCCTGAGGTTGACCACAAGTCACAAAGGATGTTAACTGCGTACACTCATGATTTGACGTGAGGCCAGTGATTGCAATCTGACCAGGAGCGTTGCTCAAGCTCAAACTGAAGGACACTACGAAATATCCAATTCGTTACTTCACAAAACTGTCAAGCTCCCTAGACACACTAGAACTTGCCACAGTGCAAAGAAGCCTGGGCAGATACAGTGATAAGTGTGGTGCAATATCTTGAATGTGGCCTTGGAATAAAGAAAGGGAATTGGGTCAAAACTCAGAACACATCAGAGTCAAGTGTGGACTTGTGCCAAAACTGCTGCCTCGTCACTATGACCACCATAGTAGATTAACAACGGGAAAAGCTGGGACTCTTACTCTCCTGGTAGGTTTGCTATCCGTACAAAAGGACTTTAAAATCAAAAGATTATTTTTACAATGTGAATCCTAGAATTAAAAGTTTAAAAACTTAAATAAACGTTCCTGGGTGGGGGGAAGATATACAGCAGATTTGGGGCAGTTCTTTAGACAACATTCACCTCCAGATTTCAAATTGTATTATAAAGCCAGTTAAGCTTTATTATAATCAAGCTAATGAAGACAGATAAAGACAATATAGGTCAGGGGACCACAGTAGAAAGTCTAAATTTAAAGGCCTCAAATTTAGAGTCAGTTTTCAATGACTCGTGCAAGGTGAGTGATGGGAGGAATGGCCTCTCCAGCAATGACCGGGAAAGAGTAGAATATCAATATAAGAAAAGGAAACAATCAGGCATAATGTCACTTGTAATTGATCCCAGCATCCTGGAGGCAAGACAGGTGGATCTCTGGGAGTTTCAAGGTCATTCTCGTCTACACAGAGACCCTGTATCAAAAGTCAACACAAAACAACACGCAACCTTATTTTTTCCTAAGCAGATACAAAAATTAACACTACGAGTCATAGACTTTCATCATAGATGAAAATCAAAACTAGAAAAAAACTAAAAGAAAACACAAAACAGCTTCTCTATAGCCACTAATATACTTAAAGCATAATCCCAAAGAAAATTCTTTTTAAAGGGATAAACTTTTGAAAATGAAAACCCCTTACTTTCCAAAACATTCTATGAAATGAAAGGATAAGACTCCCAGTGTTGGTTGTACACCTTTAATCCTAGTAGTTAGGAGGCAGAAGCTGGCAGATCTCTGTGAGTTCAAGGTCAGCCTGGTCTATAGAGTGAGTACCAGGACATCCAGGGATACATAGAGAAACCTAGTCTCAAACAAACAAACAAGCAACAAAGAAAAATGAAAGGATGAGTAGAAATGTATAAACTGCGTGTCTGATAGGATTGTTCCTAAAATCCAAAAGCATTGTTTCTGATCTATAGCAATGAGATGACAGCCTGGTAGTTTAAAAACAAGCCAAATGATTTAAGGCCATTGACATATATGAATGGTTAAAAAATGATCAGTATTATAAGTTAGTAAAAGACTGCAAATTACAACCTGTGGGAGACACTGATGAACCAATAAATATTATACAAAATAAAGGAACTCAGGTTGAAAAGACTTCATGTCACATATTCCACTCAGGTGAATTTCTAGAAAGTGCTAATCTAGCCTAGGATCTAGAATATGGGTATGGATTGACTACAAATGGGCACAAGGGCATTTTTGATCAGGATTTGAGAATGTTCTAAAAGTCAGCTGTAGAATAATTTATAGTTTATAGATTTACTAGGAATTTTTAAATTATATGTGTGCATCAAGCGAATTTTATAGTATGTAAATTATAGCTCAAACCTACAGTGGAGATCCGCCACTGTAATTCTTTCTGCCTTGGGTTATGGACATTCTTTGTGTAACCTTGTGAGGCTTGTAGGACTGGAAGCTTGAATGTGTTCATGATTTTCCTACCCAAGGGTCTCATCTGGAATAAAATACCCATGAACGCACCAGAAGACAATTTCCATGCCCAACCAAATGCTTTTGGATAGTCACTTAGACCTTTCTGTAATTATTCTTTTCCTTCTCCCTTTTTTATTTAAATAATAATTTATTTTCCTTGTCAAAGAAAGTCTTATTACATACCAAACCGAAGTTTTAAAATTTTTCATTGTACACATTAAGAATAAAGAATCTTAACAGAAAAATGGCTTCAACTTCCCCTCTTTATTATTTCATGTGCAATAAAAGGCAAGAGAGGGAGAATGTTTTATAGGTAAGACATTCTTTTAATTCACTTCTCATATATAATTCCTTAATTCCTTAATTCCAACAACACAATCTATCTTTGTCTTGTATGAGTTGATTTTCAGAATGCTGTTTTCATTTTATTACTGTTGTTACTGTTCTTTGGTTTAGAATTTCTAGAAAAATAGGTTGTCTTTTTTTTTTTTTACTCTCTTGTATTACCTGACTTAGTGAGAGCTAACAATTTCTTCAACACAGACTTGTTCCTATCCTTTTAGCACTGGGCTTTCATCCTTTCCTGGACTGGCTTTGTCTGCATGGCCCCCAGGAATAGAATGACTGCCTTAATTCTGGGCCTCAGTGTTTTATAAAATGTGAAATCTATAAATGAAAATTTATAACTTGTGAAATAATAAGAAAAAAATGTATGCTGAGTCTTTTCGTCATTCCACACACAGGGTGCAAATATTCATATAATTTCCCGAGTGCTATGGGTAATATTACGGATGGATTTCGTTATACTATTTGGTCTCTGTTGCCAGTTCCTAACACAAGAGCTCCTAAGAATCCTGGAATCTGCTGGAGATTGGAGCATCTTTATGCATTTAATAAGATGATTGTCACCTCCACCTCTGGTGGATTGAGTAGAGGTTCATGAGGACACACCATGAACACTTAGGTTTGGAACATTCAGCCACAGCCTCAAACTCTGGAGACAGGGCGAGAACTCTAGTTGACAACAGTCAATAGTATGATTAACCATTTTCATGTACTTAACACCCCATAGGGATCTTCACCAGCGGGGCTAAGGGAGCTTATAAGTTGCTGAACACGTTTGTGTCTTGGGAGAGCGATACACTCTAAGTCCATGTGAACAAAAGCCCCTGCCCTCGGGACTTTCTCGGACCTTGTCCCTTCATTTCATCTTGCTATTGTTCAGCACCTTTTGTAATAAAACAGGAAACACAAGTTTCCTTACATGTTCTGGCCCATTCCATAAAAGTCTAAAACCCGAGCAGAGATGGTGGAGTCTTAGTCTGTACCAATCAGGCAATCACGGGCAACCGAAAGAGCTGCCAAGTGAGTGTCTAGTGAGGATCCGGCTCTGTCAGGTTTAATTTGAGGAATCTGGGGCAACTCCAGGAAGTCTCAGAACTGACTTGAACGTTAGAGACCACAGTCTGTACAGGCTGTAAAAAACAGACGGATAAGAGGAGAAAAATAGATTTCCCTTTAGTGTCTTCATTTTGAAGCTTAGACGAGATATTTAAAGAATACAGTGTATTTTTGGTCCCTAATAAAAATTGACTTCATTTGTTTTTTTCTTTTTTATGTCTATGGGAAAAATGAGTGAAGTCAGGACAATTGTACCAAATCACAAGTGCCTCGGATTGTACATTTTACTCACAGTGCAACTCTGTGGAAATGCTATCACATGTAGACTAGGCTCTTGGGTTCTTCTCTAAAAGTTTAAACCATTATATTGTCTTCTTCTTCTCAGTCTAGGTTCCACAGATTATCAAGACTATATAAAAGCATATAGTTTATCAGGTATATAGACATAACAATAAATGCCTTATATTAAGGGAATGGTTAGTGTTCTGTATATAATCTAAGAACATTTCAAGCTTAAACAAACATACAAGGAGTGAGATATAAGAATGTAATAAATTATTAAAAATAAATCATAAATCCTTTTAAAGTTCACAGAGAAGGGATGAATGTGGACTAAGTAATCCTTACCCCTCAATGAATACTTGGGCATTAAAAATTAGCCATCTCTCCTATGGCATTTGGATAGCATATATACACGGATGTTTCTAAACTCTGAGTTGCGTACAGTGGCTGTGAGATTTCACTGCACTGGACCCTAGCTACGGAGATCATCTGCATCTTCCCCATCCCTGCTCCTCAAGTCTTTCATTGGCTATAACACACCATGACTTGTCTTCTTCCAACAGCTGGGGAGAAAAATCAAATCAAGCAAGGGCTGCAAGTAAGCGGAAACGGGAGCCCTTGGCTTTTCAGTAAGGATCCCAGGTCGTAGAAAAGGTACAGTTCCTCTAAGATTTACAGGGGCCTTAAATTCTTTTGGAAATAACATGCTGGGAAATGGTGAGGCCACCTAGCCATGGTGATCATGGACAAGGCCTTTAGCTGCTCAAATCCACGCTGGGTTAAAGATTTTGTGTCATCAAGCATAGACATTTGATCTTCTGTTATCCGTTTCCATGGAGCAATAAGGTAAAAGCACCGAAAGAAACCCATGCCCAGCAAGGTAGCATAATTAAGTTGCCTGGGGAGGCAGGTTTGGGGGGTTGAGGGTGGGGGCTGGGGAGAATCTGTGGGCTTGGAGGTAAAGGATCTCACAGAAGGGAGCCAGTCCCTAGTCAGAGGGCCGAGCAGGGTGACCATTTGGTTCCCACACAGGCATTCTCCACTGGGCCTCCCCACAATAGGTGATCGCTTGTGGTAAATCTGTTTGCATGTGCTCATGCCAATGGGTACCAGGGATCAAAGGGGCAGGAGCTGGAGGGGAGGAAGGGAGGGGCACAGTAACTTTCAGAAAAGTATTTCCTTCGGTTGGTCCAGTATTTCAGAAAGGAAAAGAGGTAACACATGTTGTTTCTGGGATGTATTGAAGAAGAGGTCACAGCCTTGGAGAAAGCGTGATCGGGTTTCAGCCGAAGTTTGAACTTTGAGGTTCCTGTAGTCTTCTGGGTCCCACCGGTCTCACACTTTCCACTCTCCTCCGCTCCTGTGTGAACGCGCTGAGTTAGGGCCACACGGACTTGCAACCCTTGTATTCCAGGAGCATGGCAGCCTTGATTTACCAGAATACATTTGAGGAGTCCATCCACTCCACACTCTCTTTGTAGCCACCTCTCCTAACTTAGCCATCAGCAAATTACACGAGAAAGCATCCATAAAAACCACTTAGAATAACGTCTGACACAAACCAGAGGTGTAATACACTCATTGTTGCTATCAGCCACATTATCATTCCCAGGACGTGAAAAGCAATTTTGAAAAAAAAAAAAAAGTCATTTATCCATTTGTACTAATTCAATCTGGCTGATTCTCACCACTAAATAACACCGTTTTTTTTTTTCTCCCTCAGAAGCTGCTTTACTCAGAGTGAATTGAACCTGCACTTATCAATGAGTCAATATGAAACTGGTTTTACGTACCAGATTCTACAAAGTACAGTGCCAGCCTGGGCTTACTTATTAACTTTTTAATGCCCTGCTAATGGAAGAGGGAGCCTGACAGCCCAGTTGCCTTTTGGTAGGTCTCCTTTAGGAAGCAAGGCATAGAGGCGAAGTTAACCAGCACCCCCTTCCCCCCTTTTTAGACTGTCTCATACATCCCAGTCTGGCCTTGCTCTCTCTGTAATGGGGGATGACTTTGAACTTCTGATCCATGTGTCTTTACCTCTCAAGCACTGGGATTATAGGCACGCACCACCACACCCAGTATGCACATTTCCAGTCCAAGCTAATCTTTATTTTATTAACAAAGCAGGACACCTCTAGGATGAACTTCAAAGGGAAAGATTTTTTTTTGTCATGTATTTCAGAGCGAAAAATGAAAACCCAGCTATGAAAGCAAGCAGGAATGCTTGGAACAAGCCTGGCCCTCAAAGCTGGCAGGCCGAATAACTTCCATAGAGCTAGAAGTGCTCATCTCATGAACACAGTTGACTTTAACTGAGGAAGGGGCTGAGGTCCTGAGGGAGGTGTGTGTGTTGGAATCTGACAAAGCAGTCACTACACCAGCATGGACAGCTGGCTCTCTACTCCTCTTCCTCCATAGAGAGTGCTACAAGCATCCAGCATGCTGAAGGATGCCGGCCAAGGGACAGTTCCCAGTTTCTGCCCTTGGTCAGGCTTTTATTTGCATGTGCCTCAGTGTTTCTGGCCACCACCGCTGAGATACAACTTTCGAAAAGTGCCGAGGCAGGTGGTAGGAAGAAACTACTTTATTCTGTAGGACACGAAGAAGAATCGCTGGAGAAAAAAAAATTGGAGCATCACAGAGTCTGTAAAGATGAAGATGATGGTGAGGAGGCAACAAGGTTAGCAAATGAGAGCAACCATTTGTCAGTACAAGCGAAGAAGCGCAAATAATAGAATGTCAGATGCCGCTTGTTTGTGAGGTTCAGAAAGTGTCATCAAGGTGCTGAGGGGACAAAGTCAGGAGACGCCTCAAGACTCTCAGCCTTTTCTCTCATTCTCTGCTTTATCTTCCATCAGCCACCCAAGTAAGTGTGCCAGAAACACACGCGCGGGCACGCAAGCACGCACGCGCACGCACGCACACACACACCCAGCCGCATGCAGACATTCGCAGTCCAGAAGAGAAAATTGGCCCAATTTCCCAATGGGCAAGAGATGAGTTAGTGAGGCAAGTGTCTTCAGCTCCTGTCGGTCTGACCATTGAAAGCATTCTTTAGCTGTGAAGCTAAGGGAAAATCTGACTTTTCCAGAGAGGCTCAGAGGCATTTGAAGCCCAAAGCTACCTATCATTGAGAATAAATTTTCTCTGGGTACCAGGGCTTTTAAGGACGACTCCTCTCCCGAAGTTTGCAAGGTGTGTCTTTAACAGGCTTTTGTTTTATTAAACATCTGAAGAAGAAAGATGGACAAAGAAAGAAAAGACATCCTTTTGCTTTACAGGAAGGCGGCTCTCGTGGGGTGGACTCTCTCCTTCCCTTCTCTTTCCCCTTTGGCTAGTGAGAAGCTTCCCACATGCTTGACTGCACCCGACAGTGGGAGGAAAACAATGACGTTTTCGTTGACTTTTTGTGACTGCCCTCTGTAATTTTAGCTGTCAAGCCCAAGTTGCCTTCGTTTCCACGGTCCCTTCAGTGGGTCTATCAGACCCCCTGCTACCTGACAGCTTCTTGGTTTGCATCAGAATCTTCCGCTTCAGGTAATTAGAGCATCCTTTTAGTGCCCGCTCCGGGCGGAGGAGGTGGGGCGTAAAATTACAGGCCAGACTTGCATTAAGATGGCGGTCCCCTCTTCCTTGTCTCCAGTGCAGCTGTAAGGATCTTCTGAGGGCAATGCAATCTGAATGCCTTCAGCATGCTGTTAAGCGAACAGCTTGGAAGCAAAACAGTTCTCATTACTTCCAGGAAGCATGGCCAATATTTCGGTGGGGCCTCAGATTTGTCATTCAGAGCTCAGAGTCAACCTCTCAGTGGAGGGTGAGGAAGTTGTCACTCGTTTTGGCCTGAGCCCCCAGTTGGGGAAGGCCTTCTTCTCCTTCTTCTTCTTCTTCTTCTTCTCCTCCTCCTCCTCCTCCTCCTCCTCCTCCTCCTCCTCCTCCTTCTCCTCCTCCTCCTCCTCCTCCTCCTTCTTCTTCTTACTCTTCTTCCCCCCAGAATCAGCTTGCTGCAGCCTGCTTACCTCATTAGAGAGCCCACGCCTTCCAGGTGAGGGCACACTGAGTTCTTTTGAAGTTACTCTCCAGATTGCCTTCCAACACTCTTTCCAAAAAATTTTTTCCCTTCCTTTGGGTTCTCTTTGGCAGTCTTGGGTTTGCAAACACTATGGGCGCTTTTATTTATTTTCATGAGCACGAAAGCAGTTTGCATAATTAAAATCTTGGTGTTTTAAAGCCATCCCAGAATGGGACATTGGTGGCTGATGATGGCATCTGTTAACTGACTCTAAGGCAAACCCTTAAAATTCTTAGATAGGTATTAACCAGCAAAGCTGGATCCTCATGTTAAAAAAATTTTTACTAAAAAGAAAGAGGGCAGAATGGGTGTCAAACGACTTAAGTAAGTGTAAAAGCTGCCAGCGCCATCCTACCCTGTCGCTGTTCCCTAGAGCCACTGAGTAGCTGTTTTGTTGTTTTGTGATGGGACATGGCCTCTGAAACTAATATTATTGGTACTATTGCAGGATGACTTGCACCAATGGCAGGGCATAGAGTCTCCACACTTTTGTTGCTGTATCGTTTTAAGATAGGGTATCCTGTGGGCCAGGTTGGTCTTGAACTCACTATGTATGGAACGCAACCTTGAATCCTTTTGCTTTTACCTCCCAAATACTGGGATCACAGGCACTTGTTGCCATGCTCACTTGTCTCCTTAGTACAAAAGGAAATAAAATTTGTATTACATTTTCTTTATTAATTTTGTATGTGCATACCTGTGTGGGTGTGCACATTCCACGGTGCACATGTGGAAGCCAGAGGACAACTTGTGGGTCTCAGACCGTTCACCATGTGGTAACCTAGGTAACCAACTCAGGTCATCAGACTTGGCAGCAAGTGCCTTTACCCACTGAGCCACCTTGCTGGCCCCTAATAGATTTTTTTTTTTTTAGTCGAAGGGAATCCCTCAGTTTGATGAAAGCTGATGAACTAACCCTCATATTTACCCTCAACCCTTCTGAGGACCTCCAAATACTAGAGACATACCCCTTGTTTGCACTCTGGTTGTTCCAAATCCTCCCCACACACCCTCCGAAATTTAGTGCTGTTAAGTGTAGAGTGGATGGTAGACTTTTGCTTGTGAAAACTGAGGTGGACATGGCAGCCACATGTCTTTAAGCCCAGCACTTGGGAGACAGAGGTGAGAGGAGTTCTGTGAGTTCACGGCCTAGCATGGTCTACATAAACAATTCCAGGACAACCAGGGCTACATACAAACAAACAACGACAGCAATAAAACCAAAACAAAACAGAATGCCATGAAGGAAAAAAAATCCACATTTGTAAAGGGAAAATAAAGGGATGAGTTTAATTTCCTTTAGTATGAGAGACAAGATCTTCCTATTTCCACTTATTACATGGGAGCCTTAAACCTGATATGAGTGTTTAACTATTTTATTTTCTCTAATGGGTTATTTTATAAGTGATCTGTGCCTGTACCTTGAAAATAAGAAAACTCTCAAAGAGGTTCCTTTAAAAAGACATTTCCTATATAAAACAGTGTTGTATAGCACTTTTAATTCTGCTCATTTTAAGATAATGTATATATTTTATATGTCCTGGGACCAAAGTTTTACCAAAAACACATGCTGGGCATCGGATGTCTTCCTTAAAGTGCAGTCCAATAGTAAGAGCTCAGGCATCCCTCAAAATAATTCACCAATTACATCTAAATTCTTAGTTTGGCAATGAATGCTTCATGTTGGTTTTCAGTTGTCCATTATCAATGTATCTCAGGTTGAAGGTCAGTGTGAGCTCTTCTTCGATGTCAGATTATGAAAATAGAATAACCTGGAAATTAAGAAATATGGCTTTGCTCTTAGCAGTCTCTCGGCACTGCCTGGAACAAGCGTGGGTCAAGGCGATCCCAACAGCAATCTGCAGCAACCGAGATGGTATATTTCCAGTCCAGCCCTCCTCCCTAAGCCCACACTACCAGAGCACGTGGCTGAGCAGAACTAGACTTGTCAATATTTAATGTTCTGATTTCTAAGGACACCAGGCTGGGAGAGATGGAGTCAGCTGTGTGGTATCAGTTGTTTTCAATTCTGTGTTCCCATGGTTATCCGAGTCACGGTTTCTGCCTTAATTAGGCTCAGTCCAGCAGAGATTACTGACACGCTTGTCATGAAAGGAGAGTAGCTTGGTAACTGTTAACAGGGTTGTTCCTTCAGAAAAACGGGGAGTATTGTGTAGCTGTATGAGCAGTGAATTTTTTTTCTAGCTACTTATCACATTTCCTATTTCATTACCCCGTTCAAATCTGTCTTTTCTTTAAATGATTCTGAGGATCAGTTTGAGTAAATAAGTGACTAAAGTTCCCAGGGTAGAAGACAATTTCCTAGTTAAATATTTAGTAGTCAGCTCAAGATTTATCAAAAAGGATAAAGACCGTACGGTTTGTAGTGTGTCCATAAATTATGCTTCTAACACATGATTCACCAAGGGTCTTGATAGCATAGTGATACAAACATAGTTTTTAAAGTTAACCTAACATGAGGACTCAGGAGCCACAGCACATATAAGACCCTGAAGGTCTCGATTAGCAGAATATCTACAAAACAGGTAGCCACCATAGTCAGCCCACTTGATCTCATGCATAGCAGTTTCTCGAGAAGGTGGGCAAACTTGCTCCACATTGTACTTGGTGCTCTGTAACAAATGGAATTGAACGTGTTAATGCTGTGGTAAGAAGCTGATCCAGAACAGAGGAATTCACACACCGGGGATTTATCACAACAAAAAACCATGACATAAAATATTCCTCCCCCACCGCTCAGTGTTCCCAATAAATCTTTGCGTGAATGTGTGTGAGTTTATTATTGTACTAGATAGAAAAAAAATGCGTTCTTTCCCTCTAGATGCAGCCATACTACCAGAGGATTTATTTTGGTGAGAACAATTTCTTTCTGTGTCCAGAACTCTACTGTATAAACATGGAGCAGCCATATAGAGAAAAGTATTTTGTGCTGTGCCTGTAAAAAATCAGTCCACAATACCGCCAGTCCTTCAGAAGACCTCCGTTTTTATTCTTAGCCCCTTTCAAGTACTGCCAACTGCTGTTCTGTCCTGCCACACCTTATGACCCTTTGGTCTACAGGCTCCGTGGCCATCACCATGAGGACAGAGAGCGCCCCTCTGCACGTCCCAGTCAGCCTTTAGAAGCGTCTGATTTTCATTTCTCATTTGGCATCTTCACACGCATCCCTTTCCCAGACTTGATTCATTTCATGTTTCCTCTGGAAAAAAAAAAAAGATTCTTCAGTTGGAATGAGGCACCAAGAATGCGGGAGTTCATACATTGCATGCGTGTGCAGCTGGCAGTGTGAGCCACTTGTACACATCACTGACGGGGCGGGAGGTGGGGGTGGGGGTGGGGGTGGGGTGGAGTGGCATGGGAGGTTGCGGGGGAGCTGGGGAAGTTAAATCATTTTTTTGGATACAGTTTATGGCAAGAAGATTCCCAGTGCCAACCAGAGGCCTTTGAAGTGCAACGCTCGGTACAACCTGTTACTGAGGCATCTCTTGCCAGTCCAGCCGGAAGCAGAGGAACTGCCCATTGAGGAGGACGTTTTCCTTTCTCTTTCCATTCAAGCCAAACAAAGATGTTCTTTCAACTCATCTGGAAGAGGAAAAAAAATAAAGACTTGTAAATTTTTCTTCCATCTGGTGAGGACATAATAACGTATGATAGGAGCCTTTCTTGATCTTTGTTTCTCGCGTCTCGTCTAAAGTAGGACCCAATAAACTTGTGTGAGTGAGAAACGGCTCGCGTGGGAGCTAGAGCGACGAGGAGAAGAGGATCCACTTTGAGGGGTGAACGGTTGACTCAGCGGTGAACCGTGGGAAGTTGGGTTCCTCCTCACGCAAAGGGCTCGGGGCTTAAAGCCCACGCACGACATTCAAGCACAGCCGCTGGCGTGGCTTCCGCTTCCTCTTTGTCTCTGCTACGTGGAAGGGGAAAATGGTGATCACACAGATTCAGTCTCACTCACAGCCTCAGTTGGACAAACAGCAGGATTTTAGGGAGCACGTGCGGGACTAAAGGGGGTCTTCTCTTTGTTTCTCAAGATTCATGAGTTTGTTTGTTTGTTTGCTTGTTTCTGTGCTTTAAAAAAGAATTTGTCCTGCTGGCTGAGGTTACAATGGGCTAATATATATATATATATATATATATATATATATATATTTTTTTTTTTTTTTTCTATAGAAGAGACCCTTCAAAAGCTCCAGCATACTTGCACTGCAGATAAGAGGTTTCAAAACTAAGAATTTCAGATTAGCTGACGGCACACACCAGCCTTATTACAGCATGGTGTTTATACAGCCCTCCAGGGCTGGGGATCATACCATGCCAGCTGCCTGCTCAGCCTGTGCTTCTGGGGAGACACGAGGTCCCCCAGCATCCCGAAGGGCCTGTGGGAGTGTGAAGTTCCCTCAGAGGCACGGGAGCATCCATGCAACCTGTTTAGGCTCACCTTTATGGATATAGAAAATTGCCCTTCCTGAAGACTCAGCAGCTGCAAAGGCGAAATGTCTGCTGAACTGGACACGTTTGTCCCTACGCAGCCGTCCAGCAAACTTAAGCCTCTGGGTGATGTCTTTGCCACTCCAGACAAAAGTACAAAGAAGGCGTAGTCATCTGTGCCCCCCCCCTCCCCCAGCCAGGTGGCGGTGGGCCGAAACAAAAGATCCACCTAAATTGTTACTGGTTCCTCACTGGGTCAAAAAGGTGCTGGCTGAGAAACTTTACCCAGGCACCACCTGTGTAGCTGGCTGTTTGCGAGCAAAGGGAAATGCCTTTCTAAGAATCACATGTGACAAGGCTGCCAAGAGGCTTCTCTTCCCTTCCCTTCCATTATCACAATAAAATCTGTATTTAAAGACCCAACCACCCCAAACAGCCGTCGCCCAACCCCCCCCCCACACCCCCCCCCATCCCCGGCTGGGACTTAAGAGACAAGCTCTCAGCTGTGAGAGTGTTGGAAGTCCGGGCCCACCTGGCCCCTTTGTTCCTTCTGCCACTTTTGTTGGGTGTAAGGAGAACCCACAGCACCTGCATGCGATTTCCAGTAAAAGCACCTGCTGATGAGGTACCAGCCCTTGTCTGCAAATCAGCCTTCCGCGGACTAATGGGTTCTCAGCAGGAATGAGGTGTTAACCAAAATAGAAGGGCCGCTTTTCAGCAGCTCCCAGCTAGAATGTTGAGCACTGGGAGGACCTTGGCTTCTTAGGGAAACCCCAACTCTGGTCCCACGCGTTAGGCCCTTACGTGTTGCTATCCACAAGCTTGAGAGACACATAGCCTCGCTATTCCAGCAAACTGATAAGGCCTTGGGGGAGGGCACAGGTGTACACAGACTCACCAATGGGGGAAACGCAGCTCTCCCAGAACTCAATTTTAGATGGGAATCAAACTGGGTTGGGGAGTTGGAGGAGGTGTGAGGGGGCGGGGGCGGGGGAAGGGGGTCATATAGAGCTTGAAACACAACATTTCACCAATAGAACTCACTGCAAGCTGAGGTTCAAGAGGCTACAGTGAGAGGCCAAAGCCGTTTTGTGAGGCTGTGGGGGTTGATTCTGCGGGACATACTAAGTAATGGTATGGATTGCAGGGGAACGAGGGGAAATTTGGTGATCATGCGCCCAGGGCGTGCTGGAGCCTTGATACTTGCTTCATTGAATCCTCTCAACATTTCTGGGAAGTTGATGATGTCATCCCCACATTATAGACAAGTAACTTAAGACTCAGAGGGGTTAAAAGCTTGCCTGAGATTAGGCAGACAGCAGATGGGCCGTGATCATGGTAACGTAAGTAAGCATTAAATCCAGGTGCGAACGATGGCTTTTTGCCTTAGTTCAAGCAACCATTTCTTCTTATGCTTTGGCATGGAGAAGTCTCTCAAGACAGAAGAGGAAAACCTGAA
The DNA here is from genome assembly GCF_964271855.1 of Acomys minous. Classification (NCBI taxonomy): domain Eukaryota; kingdom Metazoa; phylum Chordata; class Mammalia; order Rodentia; family Muridae; genus Acomys; species Acomys minous. The sequence continues at coordinate 94,796,209 of NC_140492.1, read as the reverse complement.
TCCGGATAGCAATGGCAGGTGAGCAGGAGGTTAGGGTTGGACTCAAAGCTTTTGGTGGTGTTCCATGTAAAAGCTGATTTTTATTGTCTCCTGTTTTAACCTTTAAAAAAAATTAAATGGTAATGTTGCAGCTAATACCATCATGTATTTGTTTGCTGTAACAGAAAAAAAAACTAATTTCACTTCATCTTTGTAAATGTGACGGCCCACTGAAGGGGAGGCACATTGAGATTTTGAGGTCTCCTGAGTACAAATGGCCCAAAGACTGGATCCACATGAGTGACATGGGTATCAGCTTGAGAAACACAAGGCTATGTGTTGCCTACCCATCACCGGGGGTGACAGTGGGTTGGAAGAGCACATGTACTCTATGGTTGTGTTTTCAAATGGGATTCTGCATGCAATGTAAGGTTGGGAGGTCAAGACTGTGTGGCTTCTAATTTTCAGAGGAAAGAGTAATGCACCGTAATGATTAAGGATGCTGCTATGGAGTCAGAGGAGACTGGGATTTGACTCTGGACTCTAACACTTGCCAGATGTGTGCTTTAGGCAAGCTACTTAACTTCTCCAAGCCCGGGGTTTCCTAATGTGCAAAAAGGAGTTAATTATACCCGTCTCTGGAGGGGTGTTTTAAAGATTAAGTTATCTAGTGCACAGAAAGCACTTAGTTAGGAACTGGGCATACATTAAACAATCATAAATGGTGGCTATTGCTCTTATTAGCACAAGTCCTCTGGGAGGTGAGTAGAAATGAACCGTGTAGCAGTCTCCTTCTACCCCCACCCCCAGCCCGGGCTCCCTCCTTCTCCGCTTGGCTTCAGCAACAGCAGATGATTGGAGAGCCCGCCTGCCAAAGATGATGGGCTCATGACGAGCCGTTTCCTCCCTCCCCCAGCAAATCTGAAAGCTCCAGCTTCCTATTTCCTGCCTGTGGCTTTGTGCACCCTGGAAAGGCAGTCAAGTGTGCTAATGCATCTTAGTCCTCCAACTGCTCGGCAGGCCCTGCGTAATAAGCATGTGGGTTTGGGCTGCCAACAAAAGGTCTCCTTAGAACTGTGTAGCAACACATGTTACAGTTGGGGTATAGGTCGACTGTAAATATGAACAGATGAAGATGAGAGGGTGAATTTTACACAAAGCAATAACAAAATACACCTTTAAAAAAATAGGAGTTATACATCCGACTCTCATTTCTAGGTTACATCGTCACTCGTGGTGTATAATGAAGATGTGCCTGTCTTTCAGCACACATCAGTTGAACTTACTGATTCCACACAGCTGTGCCATGTCGCAGGGCAGAAATCGGAACATCCTTTCTTCCCTGGACTATACCAACCACATCACTGACTCATGGTCTGCCCTTGTTATCTTTATTATCATCACTGCTCACTTTATCAAAATATATTAATCTACTTTCTACTCAAAAAAGCACTGCACTAAGAAAATATTGTAGAGTCAGATATCTGCCCACACCCAAAAGGTGCCAGCCAGTGATGGGCAGCTCTGAATAAAGCAGATTGCTCAAATAAACAATGCCAGCATGCCTTCCTTCGATGTCTTATAGCCCAGGAGGATTTTTTATTTTTATTTTTTTTTAATAAATCAATGGATCTTTTAGAATTTGCTAGATGATTTGATGCCTACGACTACCACTCTTGTGGTGCAAAGAATCTGAAACTATTTTTACTATTGCCCATAAAAGCAGTTACAGTGCGGAGGACTGATGCTCCTGAGTGGATCTCCTTATCTCAGAGAATGAAGCATTTCCTCTGGTGAAAATCAGCTGTTCTGCCCAACGAACCTGAGGAAGTGTTTGGGGGGTTGTTAGGTTTAAAGCAAGATGCTGGATGATTGTGTGCTGCTGTGCTTATCGACACGATAGCCCTACTGGGGCTGTGTGCTTCGGGGCTTGTGCTAGTGAGCAGCATTTAGGAATGGTCAGACACCAACATAAGGGGGACGCTCCCAGGAACTCTGCTGATGATAAATATATAGATCTAGAAATTTAACGACACTGCAGTTAAACCGGACAAATCTCTGGATTCCTATTCATAAACACATCCATCTCAAACACCCTTATAAACCTGGACTTGTGCTTTCTGAGTCAATCTCTCTCTCTCTCTCTCTCTCTCTCTCTCTCTCTCTCTCTCTCTCTCTCTCTCTCCTCTCTCCTCTCTTTTTCCTTCTGTCTCCCTCTCTCTCATATTCAGTTCAAATAAATAAAGAACTCATAATCTGAATTTTACATGTTTTAAACTCAATTTTCCCTGAGTATTTTTGGTTTTGCATTCGAGAAGGGATCTCCCGTGATTTTTTGTTTTTCTCAGTTCTACTTACATCTACCCCCTCTATATTGTTTTTGCACAAATATATTTATAAATGTATCTCTATTATCTTTATAAAGCTGATCTCAAATTTTTCTTATTAAATTTGTCTGACATCTGCTAAAGTAACATCCTTTAAAAGACAAAAGTTATCACTCTCAGACAAATGCGCGAGCAGCACATATGGTTTTACTTAGCGCATTGATTAGTGGTTTGGTTAAAACCAGGGCAAATGGGACTTGAGACTTGCTACGTGTAGTCAATAAAACATCAGCAACAGCAGTAAGTTTTGATCAAAGCAAGGTTTCTTGGTCAGGTATAATACAGCCCACTGTCTGCCAGCCTGTTACCGTGTTGCATGCTGGTAACAGTTTACTTCACATTGAAACTATTGGTGTGTTTACTGAATGAAAAGCACCGCAATAGAATCTTCTATGACCGAGTTGTAAATCACTGTACAAAAAGTACAGCCTCATGACTCTACCAACAATAATCTAAAATAAATAAATAAACAAATAAAACCAGATGATTTTTTTTCAGGAGCTATCTAGAGCCTCTCACCTGAAAAACAAAAACAAACACAAGACAAGAATAGCATTCCTCCTAAATACCCTTAAAAACCTCCTACTAAATTTCTCATTAATATTCCTCCCTTTCTTCTTTCATCCCTTTTCACAGAGAAAGCACCAGAAAGACATGTATTTTTGCTGCCATTTGCCTACTTCCCACTTATTCTATAACCCCACCATTTTGTTTTCTGCATCTCTTGCTGCAACCACTAATGAGCTATTTATTGTTAGACTCCCAGAATGGTTTTGTCCCTTACTTTATCTGGCCTTTCAGCAGCTTTAGAATTTGGCCACATAGGGCTGGAGAGATGGCTCAGAGGTTAAGAGCACTGACTGCTCTTCCAAAGGTCATGAGTTCAATTCCCAGCAACCATGTGTTGGCTCACGACCATCTATAACGAGATTTGTATATATAATAAATAAACAAACCTTTAAAACAAAAACAAAACAAAACAAACAAACAAAAAGAATTTGGCCACATAGACTGATATATTTTCTCTGCCTATCTCTGCCTATCTCTGCCTAGTGATCTCACACTCTCCCGGCTTCCCTTCTATATCGTAGATGCTCTGTCTTTTTTTCCAGGCTATTGAATGTTGGGCTTGCTCTATGTTGGATATTAGTTCTCTGTTCTATACTTTCTTTGCATGTCATGCAGAACAATCACTTCAGTTCCCTCATCCATTGACAATGCAGAAACTTTCATCTCAAGGATAGAGCATTTAGCTAGACACCCTTTTATATCCTTGATGTCTCTTCTTGAATTCCTGGAGACACATTCCTGGAGAGTAAATCTACATTTATGAACACTTTCCCCAACACTCCTGATTAAAGAAATCTTGAACAGGTGTGACATCTCCACAGGTAGAGATCAGTTCCTCCAGTCTTTCTATGACCTCTACAAATGTACTGCAATATATAGGTGCCCTATCCTTAAATAAATAAGTATACTAAATTTTAAAAAAGAAAGCCTTCTTCAGGCTCTATACCTCAGTAATGCCCTTCAGTACCTAGTCAGTGATTAAAACAACAGCCTAAACACAAGACAGAGACATTACTTTCACCAAGTCATGTTACCTACAGATTCACAGTGACATCTACCTCCATACAGAGGTGGTCCCTGGAAAGCAATGAAATGCCATTTAGCATTTTGAATGCTCCACAGAGGATGATGTTCCATTCTTTAATGTGCCAACTAACCTTAGAAATGCCAGCTAACCTAAATTTTACTTGTACACTCTGGGATATACATCTTATTCCTGATACACGTGGAATTCTTCTGGGAGGGAGTGTTGCAAAGAAACACCAAGATCCTTCATCCAAAGAGTGATGGTTTGGTGACAGTGAGAGATATTGAACTGTGTGATATTAGTGTTGCTTCTCCTTCAAGCATGGGGTGGGAAGTCAGGACTATTCTCTGAAAAGGCTGAAGTGAAATAAATCTTTATTATGACTATAAAGTAAGTAAGCCTTCATTATTAGAGATCTTTTGAAAGCACAACAGAACACAATACACATTTCATTGCATATTGTTTAAATGTTTCTCAACATTTATATGCAATTACATGTAACTGTTTCGAATTTCTTTAATTTGTTAAAACTAGAGTTAACCTAGATATAATCTAGAGAATTCCAATTTTAAATATAGACTATAGGAACTTTGAGAAGTTGGCAATTTTCTCACTAATTTATTTTGCTAAGGTTTGGGTTACAATGTCAACTTCGACATGCTAGACCCTCAGTTAGCTAGCTTTCAACATTCCCATTTCTCCTTGCTATTTTTCTACCAACCATGTTACTGAGTTCTTGTCAACAGTCACACTCATCCACACAGCATAGGCAAGAATAATATACAGTTCCTGGCCAGGAAGAATTTTTAATCAAAGAGATCCAGTAAGGTCAAAGCTGTACTTGAGCCTTAGTAACATATATTAGTGATAAAAGTGATTTTCTTTATTGTCTTCATTGTCTGTTCTTTTACCCCCTCGACTTATTTTTTTTTAATGATGACTCTAAAAGATGAGATGATAGCAGATGTAACGGTGGTTGGCAGCTCAGTATGAACGTGAGGGAGATGGCATGTTAGGCGAGCATTAATGAGGTTTTCTACACTTTGACGAGAGGTTGCTACAAGGATAGCTATGCACCAAAGCATCAGGCGATCAACACTGCACTGTACTGAAGTCAGATTTCTAACTGAGAATCTTAGCTTTAGCATTTAGAATTTATATGATCTTCTCAGGTGTTTCCTTGATTGTCAACTCGATTGGCTTGCAAGAGGCTTAGAATGAGTAAATCTCACCTCTGCTGTGTCTGCAACAGTATTTGCAGAGAGAGTGAACTGAGAAGGAAGATCTGCCTTGAATGAGGGCAGCACTGTTGATGCTTTGGGCTCCTTGGCCAGAATAAAAAAGGTAAAAAGGAAAGAGCTGGCTCATAGCCAGCTTAGCTGTTCTTTCCGCTTCCCAGCTTCTCCATCCACTCCTGTCACCATGGTTTCCTGCCCAAGTCCTGAAAGCCAGACAACCAAAGGTAGGAACCTCTCAAATTATGAGGCAGAATGATTTTTTTTCTCTTTCTATTGTTTCTTTCAAGTTATTTGTTCCTGGGACATCATGTCCCACTGGAGTTACAGGTGTTGGGAGCTGCTTGACATGGGTTTCTGGGAACCTCCAAGCCTGAGTCCTCTGCAAGAACAGTATGTGATCTTAACTGCTGAGCCCTCTCTCCAACTCTAAATTAATAGATGTGGTTAAAAATAACAGAGTAAATGTTCCTTTCAGTGTTATTTGATAAACAAGTGATATAACTATTCATGTGTGCCCAGTTAGAGAGTACTTTAAGAAGAATCCCATTATAATTAAGAATTATTGGCATTGCTGGTGATTGCTAATACTTCAGCTTATGTATTCAGCCCCTTGTCAGTATTAACAAAACACTAAAGTCATACAGGCAAAAGTATGGGCCACTAAAGTAAGGGCAACAGTCTCAGAGTATTCCTGAACTTTCCTATAAGAGCAACTGAGTTAAGCAAAGGCCCGAGAAGGTGAAAAGCTAAGCCATTCACTTGCTACTTGCTGTCATGTTGGCTGCCCACAATTTCAGATCCCCTTTACTACCTTTAAAAACAAAATTATTTCTTTGTTTTTTTTGAGATTATAATATGATTTTCTCACTTCTCCCATCCAAAACCTACCCATAGAGCCTTTCTTCGTTACTTGTTGTTACATACAGATATGTGTGCACATTACACACAAGTTTGTGCATGTGAAAATACACACACGTACACACATACACATGCAGGCACTCACGGTGTGTATAAGTACAACATACCGGTCTGTATAATGTTACTTGAATGTATGCTGACAGGGTTGATCATTTGGCATTTGATAATCAATTGATGTGCTCCCCCAGGGAAGACTATTGCTCTTTTTTCATCATTCTTTAGGCACCTGGAGTTCTGTGTGGAGGTTTGCAGCCTCTTGGGCTTCTCCCCCCAACCCCATCCTCATAAACATGTCTAGTGTTGTCTTAGTTCAGTTCATGTTTAGACAGTCATATTGGTGAGAATTTTACAGGTTAGCTTCTGACATTCCTAGGAGACAATCTCACAGCAAATTACCAGTTTCTCTGGCTCTTATACTTTTGCTAATATCTATATCTGCACATCATCTATCTATCTATCTATCTATCTATCTATCTATCTATCTATGTCCTTTGAGGCTAGGCTCCCCATTTTTCTTTTCTGTGGTTTCTATACTGGTCTCTATCTGTGGCAGAGAGGGCAGATCAACTTGATTTCTCACATGAGAGCTAAGGATGACCAGGTTTTGCTTTAGAGAAAGTAGCAGACTTGGCAGGCATTTAGTAAACCATTTCCTCTCCTGCTGGCCATACATCTAAGATGACCTATTCCTTTCTAGAAGCCATCTGTGAACCTGAAAATGAATCATCATCAACAGAACATGGGCAGAAGTGTCGCCCTGGGCCTAAGAAGCTCCCTTTTCGCTTTGTCTGGGTAGAAGTGAAGGACTCAGCTGGTATAGATTGGAGGAGCTATAAAGTTGAAGTCACCTGAGTCTCTAAATCACTTCCTGAAAGACTCTATACTACATACTTGTTACATTGGCCGCAAGTGAATTTCGATTCTGTGTGCCAGCAAGATGCTAGGATTCAGCAGTTAATGTTAGCTTACTTAAGGCAGATACATATCATACTCTGTGTGTGTGCATGTGTTCATGTGCATGTGTGCATGTGCATGTGTGCACGAGTGTGTGTGTGTGTGTGTGTGTGCGCGCGCGCATGCATGCATGCCCGTGCATTGTTACACCGTTGCATGAGATAGAATGATCCAGAGCATTCCTTGAGGCACTACCCTCTGCGCCTATCTTTATTTCCTCCGTTCTATTACTTCTCCCTTTTTCTTCTTCACTAAGAGGCAGCTGTAACCTAAACTAAATCTGCATTTTCACTTCTTTTTATTTTTGTGTGTGTATTCTTTTGTATCTGAGTGGCACACTTTTCTCTTATCTACCCAACTAAACAAACCCCCAAAAAATTTCCTCAGGAACTACTTTAAGTGTCACCTCCTCTCTGAAGCCACTCCAATGTCTCTATTCCCTTGGTTTTCCTCTCCCTCTATTCATTTATCTGCCTAGCCATTCATTTATCAAGCATTTGCTGAGCACAGCAATGTGTCAGTCCCCAAACAATGGCAACTCAAAAGATGAATGATGCTATCCTTATTCTAGACAAGGAATTCAGGATACAGTCAGACTGGTACATCACAGGTATGTACCTGTGCAAATGTCTGTGCAATGTCTGTGCCCTGTACCAGCCCATCAGGGGATGGGATCCCAAAGCATTTCTGAAAGAGTTGCTGCTGATCCCAGCTATGAGGCATAAATAGAAATATGCCTGGAATAAGAAACAAAGGAGCTTGAGGTAGGGGATACAGTAACAATAGCACAAAACATGACCTGTGGGGAACTCGGTGCGTAGCTGCAGCTGAAATGGCAACGGTGGTGGCAGGAGATAAAAAAAATGACCAGTGGGCAAGTCAGTAGGTTCCTGATCTTCCCTTTTCCTGTCCTAGGAGTCCATACCATTACAGAGGACTTTAGCATCTCTTGGATCCAAGGACAAGCTGATTCTTATCTTTGCATCCTAGGCTTTTTTTTTTTTTTTTTTTTTGTCACTGATATTGATGGCAAGCAACCAAGAAACACAAATATTAATTAAAAGTCCTTAGGTAAGGTAATACCCGGTATGAGATAATCAGAGTTAGCATTTATGCTGACAAACACTATAGAAGCAGGAAGAAAACAGTTGACAATGTCCAAGTCCTAACCCAAGGTCAACATTTATTGCATTTGGTGTCTTTTCCTTCCGCAAAGCCAGGGTCACAAATTATGATTGATCAAAGCATCCAGCCTAGAGAGGATGTGAGCTGCGCTCCAGCACATCTGAGAGAAACCTTGGGTGTGACAATGATGAGAAAAGCTGAGAAAGCACCTGATGCCAAGAGGAACAGGCCAGGAGATAAGGCTGAAGGTAGCGTAGTTGTACTTTCAAGAAAAATAAAAACAAAGTGCACACCATTTGAGGCTGAGTCCCTTGGAAGAAAAAAACAAAACAAGCTTTGTTCATAATACATACCTTGAATACACCCAGGCCCTCATACACCCAGGATCCACTTCTGATCCTGAAAATACAGTGATACACCCTTGGTATAAAAAGTTAGGGTAAAGAAAAAGTATAAAAGAGACTCACTAATTAGTGGCAACACAATTAACTCTTTCAGTGTCTCCTAAACACTCTACACCTGTGCATGTGATTTGTGATGGAAATCACATTACATATTTTTTTAATGCTCATTTAGTTTGTGGGTTTTGAACTTTCTCTCTATGTGTATGCATGTGTGTGCACATCCATGTGCTGTGTAGCCTGAAAACAACTTCCTGTGGAAGCCAGAGGACAACGTCAAGTGTCATTCCTCAGGAACCACCCACCTTGTCTTTGGGGACAGGGTCTATCATCGCAGGGACCCGGAACTCACCTAGCAGTCCAGTGAGCCTCTCAGATGCACCTGTTTCTACCCCCCCCCCCCCAGTGCTGGGATTACAAGCACATGTCACAATAACTGGCTTTTTGTTTTTCTCCCTTGAGTTCTAGGCATTGAAATCAGGTCAAGAACTTTATTGACTCTACCATCTTGGGAGACCTGTTTGTCACATTTCTGCTGTAATTCAGGTTGGTCTTGAGCTCAGGGTCTTCTTATCTCGGCCTCCCAAGTGTTGGATTCGAGGTGTACCAGCACACTCAGTCCACATGTTATTTGTATTATATGATTTTTACTGTAATGTCTCAGAGATAATCTTCATATCAATGACCATGAAAACAGTGTTTGAATACAATGAACTATAGGAGTACACCAATCAATATTTTATTGAGTCTTATTTATGCAAATATCTGTTCCCAATTCTGTACCAGAGAGCAAGGCAGAGACCCTACCTGAACATTCTCATAATTGTGTGTTTCATGTTCAATGCAGAGTTCATATAGGATAGGCTTTTAATTTTCTGTTATATCTTTTAACACATAGTCAAACTACTAAGGATCAAAGTTATAAAACAAGCTATGAGTCTGGGGATACTTGTCACTATATCTGGTGTCCTGTCCAGGTGTAGAATTTTAATAGCAACTCATTCTAGAGAAGGTAAGAATGGAGCTTATGCAAAGATGGAAGGGTCTCACAGAGTCAGTGACCCTGAAAAGCCATTTCTTCTGAGAAACCATGAGCCAGAAATAGTACACGGGCTGCCTAAGGAGGTGAGAAAACATCCTCTGTGTTGGTTTTAACTACAGGAAGATGGAGGAAAAGGGTGTCTCTTAAGAATTCATGACCACGGTCCTGTTCTGCTTGTATTTGAGGTTGAATTTGATTTCACTGACAAAAGTTGAGAAACACTAAACAGAGATGAGCAGGGTGGTTCTAACTCAGCAGTGCCCTGGCACCTGGTCAAAGCCAAGGAAACTCTGACATTGAGTCTCACCCAAGGCCCTTTGGAATGCACACAGGTTTAAGTTGCTGGGCAGACAGCCAAAGACATGGGAAAGAGAGGCACCCAAGTGAGTTAATTGTTATTCAAGGGACACAAAGGTTGAAGATGGTTAGAAAAGAGATGAAAAACCATTGATAATTGAAGAGCCTAAGAATCTAACAAGAACCAGGAACCACAGGGCAGAAAAAAACAAAAGAGAGAAATGAAAAAAAAAAAAAAGAAACCACACAAATAACAAAGATTTGGAACAAAGATTTTATATGAGTCAGGCTTGTTCTTTGTTTGTTTGTTTGTTTTTAACCAAAGACCTTTAATAGGGGTCCAGGGCTTGCTCACAGTTTCAGAGAGTCAGTCTATGATCTTCCTGGCAGGAAATAGGCAATGGTATTGGAAAAGTAGCTGAGAGCTTCAGGTCTTGATTTGTGAGCAGGTAAAGAGGGAGAAAGACTGAGACTGGCAGGCTTCTTTCAGGTTTGCTTTCATTTCCATTTTACTTTATTAAAAATAATTTTTCATACAATATGTGTGGATTACGGTTTCCCCCTCAGCAGCTCCTCCACTGTCCTCTCTGCCTCCTCTCCCATCTCAGTCCACATCCTTTCTCTCTGTCATAGAAAACAGAAACAGACAAACTGGGATAGCACAAAAGAAATAGAAAAAAAAAAGCCAAAGGGAAAAAACATCTAGATTCACAAACACACAGATTTGAACACACAGGAATCCTATAAAAAACACAAAACTGGTAGCAATAATATATACACAGTGGACCTGTGGAGGAGGAGGAAGAAGAGAGGAAGAAGAAGAAGAAGAAGAAGAAGAAGAAGAAGAAGAAGAAGAAGAAGAAGAAGAGGAAGAGAAAGAGGAAGAAGAAACCATCCTGACAAAACATTATGAGACAAAATCTGCAGGAAGCAGTCTTTTGTGGTTTGTTTGTTTGTTTTTGCGACAGGCTTTCTCTGTGTAGCCTTCATTATCCTAAACTCACTTTGTAGACCAGGCTGGACTAGAACTCACAGAGATCACAGAGACTCTGCCTCCCTGAGAGCTGGGATTACAGGTGTACGACACTGTACCCAGCCAGAAAGCAGACTTTTTAAAAGACTTAATAGACCATCCTTGACAAGAAAGATTATCAAAAAGGAATGGAGCACAAACATGTTAAAAAGTTGAGGGGTCTATAATCCTGATAGGATGGGGATTAGTAAAATACAAATGTCATAGAATGAATTTGATTATGACAAAATTTTGTGAAAAAGGGAACAAAGATTATTCTCTTTAAAACAAAAATTTAAGCCTGATTGGAGAGGAAAGAAAGCAGGAAATCTCTAGAACTATTTCATAAATCAAATGGTGTTAAAGATGGAAGAGTTCCAGAGTGTGCACAGTAGCTACACGTTGGGCTACCCAGACTCAAAGGTGCTCTGGGATGAAATATTCAGCTGATATTTGAATCCTGATGAGGAGTGAACTGTGCAGAGACCTGGTGACAGGAGTGCAAATGTAAGGATTATCAAGTGCCGAGTATCTGACATAGCAAGAGCGGCAACAAGAAAAAAGGAGGAAATGAAAAGTAAACAGTTACACTAAAGATAAATGTTAGGGTCTTCATGATGGCTCAGCAGGTTCCTGCTGCTGAACCCAACAACTTGAGTCTGATCGCTGCCACCCACATAGTAGAAAAAGAGAACCAATTTCTGCAAATCTCCACATACATGTGGTGTACACACACACACACACACACACACACACACACAGGAGTGAGAGAGAGAATGAATATAATAAATTTTATGACAACTAATGGTTACTGAGTCTTACAATGTTCTCATTGCAAAGTTGTCTTTTACATGCATGACCCTTAGTCAAATATCCACAGAAGGCAAATCTCTTCATCATTTATAAAAGAGATGATCTGAACTTAGTGAGATAAAATGATATAGACACAGACACAGCTAGAACAGACCTATCTACTGCTCAAACCAGTCTGATGTTCAGTCTAAGTTTGAATGCCTTGTGCAGTGTCTACGGAGCAGTAGCCCCAAAGAAACCCAATGCGGGAGCAATGCCTGTACAATAGGGGTTCCAATCCAGCAGCATCAGCATCACTTGGGAACTTGTTAGACGTGAAAATTTCTCAAATTCTCCTTGGCCTTATTCCAGACCACTGGACCAGACAATCTGAGGTTGGGGGTCCACTGGCACCCGCCTGTGTTTTAACCAGTGATCAAGAGGATGAACTCTATTCTAGAGCAACTAGGAAACAAAACTGTGATGAAGATGGCATGGGATGAAGAGCTAGGCAGATGTGGTGTAAGCTGATTCTCAGCCCTGCCCCTTCCTCTTACATGATATTTTTGTTTTGCATCTTATTTTTATTACATTTTTATATATCTGTTCTCTTTGTCTGTCTCTGTCTCTGTCTCTGTCTCTATCTCTCTGTCTCTGTCTCTCTGTCTCTGTCTCTGTCTCTGTCTTTCTCTCTCTCTCTCTCTCTCTCTCTCTCTCTCTCTCTCTCTCTCTCTCTGTGTGTGTGTGTGTGTGTGTGTGTGTGTGTGTGTGTGTGTGTGTGTGTGTGTTCCCACTGTGTACACGTAACAGCTGGCAGAGGTCATTTCTCTTCTTTCACCATGTAGGTTCCAGGGACTAAACTCAGGTCCTCAGCTTGGCAGCCTTGCTGAACCTTCTCATCAGCTCTTGCTTTGTTTCTTTGACCAGTGGTCTCATTTTGTCACCTAGACTGGCCCCAAACTTGCAATTTTCCTGTCTTAGGCCTCCCAAAGTCTGGAACTTTAGGGGTTAGCCACCCCACTTGGCTCTTTTATACGATAGTGTGTGTGTTTAGTATCTCTTAAGCTTGGATCTCTTACTCATGAAATAAGAGTAATTATGGCACTTACCTTTGGTTTCTTGTGAGAGGTGAGTAAAGGCTAATATAAGTATTAATAAACTCTTTCTCGACTCACAGTGTGTGCAATGTGAATCTTCACTTTCAGCTTGTCTGGATTTGGAATGGTTTAGGAGGTGTGCTTCTGGGCATGCCTTTGAAGGAGCTTACAGAAAGGTAGGGGCACTTAATTGGAATGTGGGCATCATCATCTCATGGGCTAGGTGCTGGGGTGAATAAAAATTATTAAAAGAGAAAGCCCTCTGTTTCTGACCACAGGCACACTGGGCTGCTGTCTCCCACCCCTGGGCCACAGCTAAAACCACTCTTTCCACAGTGGATGGCACCTTCATAGGTAAGCCAAAATAAACACCCTCTTCCTCAGTGGCTTGTGTCAGGAAGTTTGTCACAGCAGCAAGGAAAATCAGTCAGATAGCATTGACTCTCTCCTTTACCATCATGGGGCATTCTGCATCCCCACTGTGCTCTACTGTAGACGTGGGCAGATGGATCTCTCTGGAGCTGGGAACAGTAGTAAGGTTCAGATTCAAGTGAACAATAACTGGTCACTATGCAAAAGCAACAGAGCTGGGAAAGGAGAGAAAAACAAAGATACCAGAGCTGTTTGTAATGAAGTGGTTGATCAGAGGTGTAGAAGAGCAAAGCAGAGGATTCTGGGTCTCTTGTTTGGCTGATAGATGCATCATTGTTAACAAGAACTTAGGGGAAAGAGCATATTTGGCCAATGATAACAAGTTAATGTTAAGCAAATGAGTTTGTAGGAGTGTCTATTCATGTGTGTGTGTACATAAGTATGTGAGAGAGAGAAGAGAGAGGAAGAGAGAGAGAGGAGAGAGAGAGATTGAGAGAGAGAGAGAGATTGAGAGAGAGAGAGAGAGAGAGAGAGAGAGAGAGAGAGAGAGAGAGAGAGAGAGAGATTGAGAGAGACTAATGTCAGGGTGACAACCTGGTGCTCTTTGTTTCTTTGTAATTGTAATTACTATCTCCTTTCTGTGGGTACCAGTGTGACAGACACAGTGCCACTTGGAAGCATCAGGCTCTGCTGGTAATACTACATTCCACAGACACCAAGCAACCACAGCCAGGGCTAGGTACCGCATGAACACAAAGAAATGCCATCCAGGAGACAGACTGTGGGGAGGGACTGAATCCATCACTAATGAGGAGGCTAATGGAACTAGATGAACAGTGAAAAGCAATGAGGCAAAACCAGCCTCCCTTAAAAAATGAGCAAGGTAAGAATAAAGCTGTGCCAAACCATGGCTCATCTCCTGTCTAGGCCAGTTCTCCCCTACACTATCCCCTAGTTCCAGTCACACCATCCCCGGCATGGTCAATGGTTAAAGTTATAGGTTATCACCATCAATTCATTTTATTCATTCTATTATATTAAGTATCCATCAATGAAGAACCACATGCCTGCATACTTGTCAGAATAAGGGGACTATTACTACTCTTGTCATCACTATTATTTGCTATGCAGCACACAGGAAATACCTTGAGATGCCATTACCGATCTATAACTGCTTGTCTTGTAAAACCACAGTCACCAAACTCAATGTTAAATGATTTTTATCTGCTCTTATTATTTGCTTTCCAGATAGTGCATGGTGGGTCTTCATAACTGTCAACCCACTTTCTTTACTATTGGCAGCACTCAGGACATAGTAATCTCAAACTGTCTTGAACACTGATCTTGAGGATATTGGGGATCTCTTGGGGAGGCTTCCTGCTATACATGGGAGGCTCATCCACAGATACAAGGGACTCTGAAGTAACCGAACCAATGTAGCTGGCCCTGTGATTAAAACAGTGCCAAGTGGTGGAATAATCTGCGACGTTAGGTTAGAAGCATTTGATTTCTCCTACACTACTACGGGCTCTCTTTCCTTAGGTGAGCTAGTGTATTTGGGGCCAGTCTAGCCTGAGGCACTTCCTACCTGCCCTAGAAAAGAGCTCATGAATCAATGCTCTATATTTCTAGATAGAATTTTCCCTTTTACTGTTGTATCGTATCCAGTATCAGTGGGGCAGCATGCTCACTGCTCTTTTGTATCAGAAAACTCTGGGTGGGCTGTATGTGGGTGTTGGTTTTTTCATGTGAAGCACATGAAAGTCCTGTCTTCAGAGAGATTCCCTGGGGTGCAAGCCAAGGACACAGCCTTTCTTTGGGCTCTGTTGGCTACTGTAGAGCCCTCAACTCAGGAGGTCCCCTACCGAGTTCTTGTAGACTACTGAGTTTCAGCTTGTCACTTTGCCTCACAACTGATGCCTCTCCATGGCACGCCAGACTAGGTCTCTCTCTTTTTTTCTTAAATCTTGTGTGTGCGTGCGTGTGTATGTGTGCACACACACATGTGAATGCTCAGATGTGTTTATCTCTATGTGTATTCATGTGTGCAAATTCAGATTTAGATGTGTCACGTACTTAAAAGAAGGTTCAGAGGGCAACGTTGGATATCTGTTGTCTGTTTTTATCTTCCATTTTGTTTGAGATAGGGTCTCTTATCGACCCTTGAAGTTCAGGGATCGTCCTGTCTCTGCCTTTCATCTTACTGTAGGAGTGTAGGGGTTATAGATGCACACACACACACACACACACACACACACACACACACACACACACACACACACACACACACACACACCCTCAGGGTTCTGGGAGTCCAAACTCGGCTTTGAGTCTGAGCAGCAAGTGCTTCGCTCACCGAGCCATCTCCTCAGCCCTCAATCTAGATTTCTGACTCAAGGGTTTCACTCAAACACTCTATAGATTTTTGGCTCAGGGCAGATCCGCATATATAATCCAGGTCTTGGGCATCTGTGTCCATTGTCCACTCGTTTAGTGATATTGGCCCAACACCTTGACTTGTGTTTATGACTTGTGGCCTCTCATTTTTCAGATCTGCACTTGTGGGTAGGATTGTACAAACACTACTCCAACAGCCCAAAGAAGGAGGTTTATTCGCTTGGCATCTGAGAAAAAGAGATGGCGTAATTACTGAAGTGTATTCATCTCTTGCAATGTGCTGCAGTCGCAACATCCTCCAGCGATAAGACATCGGGAAGGATTGGAAGCTGCTCTGCCTTTTTAGTTGAGGGCAGTTTACAAGATACAAGGTCTATGGGCTGCTGCCTTCATTGTAGGAGATTATGCATGCTAAATAAATGAATTGGAACTGCATTGTAAGCAAGAGATATTATATTTCTGCCGATTTTGGCTGCCAATACTATGCCAGACAAATTATAAAATAATAGCTACCATTGCAAATGAGAATAAGTAATTTAAGAAAACAACTTTTTATGCCTGAAGAAAAGGTCTCCCTTTGCCTTAGCAGGGCAGCAATGGGGCCTTTTGCTGGATCTTGGCACCAGGAGTTACATAAACAATCATCTGCACACACTAGGAATCCAAATGTGCTCTTTTCCTGGGGTCTGCATCCCTTACCTTTGACAGCAATAGAGAAAGGGTTTTAATCAGATTTATTTTATATACAGCAATTGCCTGTTTTGTCAGCAGGAAAGAAACTCAGTCAAATGGATATTCTTATAAAAAAAAAAAGCAGCGTAAGCATTTTTAAAATTAAATCGCACCTTAGAAGACTCAGCTTTCTTTCATTTCTCTCACTTCCCCAAAACTCAGCACACAGACTTGGCACTGCTTGTCCTTCATTGTTTAACACCCTGGCAGCAGCCCATGGAGAAGGAGGGAAACTGTTGTCCCATTAAGCGCTCAAGTGTACGTTCAAGTCCACTGAAAGTCTTAAAGAAACAAAGTCTTCAAGCAGATTTAACTTGTCTCTGTGGCATTTCCTGTAGTCTCTGGCCTGGGCTTGGGAGAGCCCAGACAGGGCACTGAAGGAGCACCACAGGGTTTATGGAAGGTTGTCCTCTTAGGGCTGGGAAGGCGTCCCAAAATGGGGACAGGAAATTACAGCAAAAAATACATCACAGTTACAGAGGCCCATAAGTGAGAGACCCAGAAAACTTAAGAGTATAGGTCCAAGTATACATCTGAAGGCCAGTATAAACTCAAGAGCAAATATGAGTTTGAAATAAAAAAAAAATGTGTCTCTGCTCAGAGAGAGTGAGAGAAGTAGACAGGAAGCACAACTGGAGGAGGAGGAAACATGTCACCATCACTCTACAGAAGCACCATCCCCCCTTACCCACATTCTGGGAACAAATGCAATCTGCTTTATCCTGTCTGTTTTCCTAAATGCTCTTCTTATCCCTAACATCTGCCTAGACACACCCAGAAAAATATTTAAGGAATTATCTGCGCCTGCCTGTGGGCCCGTCAAGTTGGCGAAAGTAGCCACTACTAACTAGGCTGGGGAGGTGACTCAGTAGGTAAACTGCTTGCTGCTCAAGCTCAAAGAATGAGTTTAGGTCTCGACCACCAGCATGAAAGCCAGGAATGGAGGTGTCCATCTGTAGCGCCAGCGTTGTGTCTGGGGCTGAGACACGGGGATCCTGGGGCCTCACTGGCCAGCCAGCTGAGCAGAAAGAGCAAGTTCCAGGTACAAAAATATTATCTCAAAAACTAAGAGTGATGAGGAAGATACCCAACAGCAACATCTGGCCTCCACACATGTAAGCACAGGTCAGTGTGTTTGTACACACACACACACACACACACACACACACACACACACACACACGGAAACTCACAAATTAGCCATTGTCTGGAAGCAATAAGGCCATGAAAGCATTGGTTGTAAATTCCTTGAGTCAGTAAAGTGTAGAACCAAGTGAATTCACAGATGAGAAAGGATGCTCCAAGCTGACGTGTCTCCTATGGGCAGTTTATGGCCGGAGAGTCCACCAGTGACCTCACAGCACTCCAGCCAGGTAAAGGAGCTGTTTTTGCTTGGTCTCCACTGTGTTGCCTCATCACACACTTGTAGATCTGGACAGTCTGCCATATGCTGCCCATGAACTTGTTTCCATGTTTATGCAAGAGCAGCTAGAGCAGCACTTATGCCTGGTACAGTGTATCCCAGTGCCTCCTTACAGCGTCATACAATTAACACACTGAAGCATGTGCTGCTTGCTAGCCTGTGCTGAGTTCTTGTACATGTTGTAACCCACCTAATCTTAACTGCAAGCCAAAAACCTCCTGCTATATTCCCGTTTGTGTAGGGAGGAAGACTGGAGGTAGATTAAGTTTGTTGATTTCTCTGAGGGCGCAGAACTGATTGAGTGCTCGTTCTAGAATGCAAACCTGGAGAATTAGACTCCAAAGTTCAGAGACCTAACTCCTTTGATATATGGCCTCTTGGGTTTCTGTATATGGATGGCCATTTTGCCTTATTTCCACAATAAGTGATAGCGTTCTGTGTTCTGACCACAAATGAGAAAATAGGCAGTTCGGCATCCATAATGTGGAGGTCTATACAATACAGATTCTGCAAGACATACACATGGGTAGCTAAACACCTGTGGAGCATGTCTTGCCAAATACTAAAGCTTGCTATATATATGATCATAGTAGCAAAGACAGTACACAGTGGTAGAATTGAATAAACAAGACACAACAGACTCAAGTGCACATGGGAACATAGCACCTGGCAAAGATGACATTTAATGTATACTAAAAGAATACTCATTTAATAAACAGTGCAAATATATCCAGAAAAAAATAGCTAAAATACACCACATTAAAAATCAGATGGGTTGCATATCTAAATATACAAAGTGAAACAAAATAAATATTGCCAGAAGTTTGGGAAGACCATGCTGGTAGAGTCATGGTTTGAAGAAGACTTTTGAAGAGATAAAAAGCAAAATTCATTCAGAGAAATGCTTACTTGCATATCGGGTAGAGGAAAAATTTAACGTATTTTATGGAAGAGATGTAAGTAATTGAAGTATAATAGGAAATGATTTATTATACAGGTTCTTGTGGTATGCTAAGGTATTTGTAAGACCCTCTATTTCCATAATGCACAAAGATGGCATCCTAATGAAAGATAAAATCTCAATAGATAACAAGGACACAAAACCTATTCAGACCCTTGAGCAAGCCATGCAAACGTAAGTTGAAGAAGCGCCATTTGCTGCCAAAACCCTTTCACCGCTGGGAAGGGTCTGAAAGAAAATGGTAATGGTCATCAGTTGTTAGAAAAGAAATGCATTAGACACTGTAGTGTGTTTGCCAACGTACCTGAGCCTTAGTTGGAAACGAGAGCACAAGACGAGAGTACTTTGAGTGGAAGGGATGAGAAATTGGATGTCCAATATCTAATAGAAACACTTTAAGGAACAAACATGAATTTTTGCATTCATTGGATCCAGTAGTATATTTGAAGCTATGGATGTTTTGAGAGCTCACAGAGAGATGAAGACAAAGGAAGCAAAGGGCTGAGGATGGACTCACAAAGGTCACGGTCATCTACTGGCCCCCTGGAAGAACACTCGGAAAGATGGTGTGCCCATATGCAGTTCGCTCATTTCAGCTGTCATTTTAACTCCACTTATTTTGATTGGCAGAGAGCAGGAGATGTGCCTGGTGCCTTTTCTTGCCTGCTTATACTTCTTCCTCTGTCCCTGTTCTTGCACACACAATCCTATATAGAGTATAGATGCTAGTGCCACTGCCTGGGTTCAAAACCTGGCTACATCACTCCCTATGTGTGCAACGTCAGGCATATTTACAGACTTTCTCTCTGCCCTTTAGTTTTGCTATTATGAACATCAAGCGATGTATGCAAACCACCTAGAGTAGTCAGTAAGTATTAGGGCTGTGGTTACTAATAGAGTCAGCAGGTTGTGCCCTGTCTTTCTGGACTTCAGTGTAACTCTTTTCTTCTTGTCTTTTACAGAGGAGAAAGATGAACTGTCCAGAGCTCAGAATGTGGCCACACATGATGCAGCTGGTAAGAGATGAAGCCACAGATTGTCAGTGTCCGTGTAGCCTCATCTCTTGGTCTTACTACCCTGTCGCTCTTGGTCAGTGTAAAGAAGGTATTGGTAGCACGGAGCACAGTCATGATACGGCTTGCATGTCTTTTTTTTTTTCCTCAAGTTGTCTACAGTTGTATTTGTTTGCCCATAAAGAGGACCCATGCATTATTTTTCTTCCATCTAGGATGCTATCCTACTTTGTAGAAATATGTCCTGGGTCTTCAGAGGTCTCAAACAACTTTCAGAAGTGTTTTTTTTTCTTAAGACCTGAGCTCAACAAGTGGGAGAGGATGGGTAGTAATGCCTCTTGCTTACACATCTTCCAACTTGCAGATCACTGCAGAGGACTTTCCCATCTCTGTGAGTAAGCCTTGCTAATTTTATTCATGGATGATGTCTATTCTGACTTTTAAAACACTTTTATTTTCTGCAATCTGGATAATACTATTCTCCAAAGGAGAAAGCTCTTACATGAAAATCCCACTGACAGGCACAGCATATCTTCTGATGAGTTGCTGATCAGGGGTCCCCTATATGCTCCTAGACAGTACAGGTGAGTGACACTGTTCTTGCTAGCTCACCAGCACTAGATGACAAGGCCCAGTTGCTGAAGGGCTCCATGTCATTTGAAAGGAGGACGCAAAGAAGTCAAGCTGGACCTGAACAGAGACTGTTCTCCATACTGGCTAGCATTCACTCAGTGAGAAGATCCTATTCGGGATACTGGGGGAGAAAAGTCATTCATGGTCCTACCTAGATGTGAACACTTCAAACTACGCATCTGCCAGACAAGATAGGCCCACTGGTACAGCTGTGATACAACTGTGTAAGGATAGCCAATGCTTTCTGGTTGGATCTGAAGTCTGTTCCTTGGAGAAATACATGCCTGGTACTACTAACCTGTTCGTATCCATGGATGTGGGAAGGCCATAGACCTTAGTGAGGAATTTACTACTAATGTTTTGCTAAACAGTCAGTCAAACTGCCTTTTAAATATTATATTTACCCATAGATTAAAATTAGAGGTGCTCTCAGCTTTGGCTAGGGGAGGAGCATCTTTTTGCAGTGAGTATGGGTAGATGCAGACACAAATAACTGATTAAAGTACTGCAAATAGGTGACTATTGATTGAATGCTTAGCCCTGAATGGGACAATTATGTCACCTTTCCCCAAGGCCCATGGAATGTGGTGGAAGAGGAAGCTGGGAAGTAGGGCGAACTGTAAAATGCTATCTACTGTCAAAGACACAGCTATTACACACAATACCTGTGGCCATCTGCATAAGACCTGCACAAAAGAAAAAAAGGTGGGGAACTAATTTAGAAGAAGGAGGGTCATCAGGGCTTGCAGGCATATTAGAAAGTGTAAGGGGATGGTTATGATCACAATACATTATATATGCATGCATAAATTTGTCAAAAATTAAAACTAAGTTTTCTCATTCTCTGTATTATGGATGTGGTTATCCCTTTAGCTCCCTCCCGTCTATCCTGTTGAAATCAGCATCGTTTATTCTATGTCTTCTTCTTATTCCGAGTGTCAACAGATGGCCCAGGCTTTGGAGGGGCTGGGGAGAGGCGGATTTGGCATCTCTTTTCCCTGATGATACATTGCTTTGATGTCTACCGAGAGTCTGTTTGCGCTGTGTTGTCACTGGAGGACTCTCCCTTTGCCTAGAGCTGCCCTGGTTCTCTGGTCTGGGCTCAGGAACAGCTCTAATTCAATTTACAATGCCGTTACATAACTGTTCCCAGTCTTCAGTTGACCTTGATGTCAAGTAGCGGTCAAGTTGTACCAGCCCAGAGAAAGTGGGAGGAGCCTCTTGGTCAGCCCTTGAGAACATTCTTGCTAAGGTTCTGGAATGGAATGTGGCACAGAAAGGCCAAACCAGACCAGTAAATTATCTGGAAAGGTTGGGAAGTGAGAGAGATGTTGATTTTTGTAGGATGGATGCTTTGACTTTTTTGGTACTCCGGTGACACTTGGGGTTGAGCTAGTTATTCTTTGACCAGAGAGGAAGGAAAAAGACTGGATCATCTTTCTCCATGAAGTGCTGTAAACAGATGAGTCTTTTGGCCTCCAAGGAGGCTTCAGCTTGGAGACCTCCCCAGGACAGATTTCCAGCACATTCTTTTCCTGAGTACTGGTTCTCCTCAGTTCTAAATAGTGTCAGGAACAGCTAAATTTTGATACATTTCTTTCTGGTCTTAATAAAGCCTGAGAGCCAGGGTTTCAATAAGAAAGCTAAAATACCAACTAAAGTCTAAGTGAATTTGTCAAACATTCAACACTAAGAAAGTTCCCAGAGAAGAGGCACTTTCTTTATTCTCTTCTCTTTGGTTTCTTCACACTTATGAACAATATCCATCATGGACGCGTACTCGGAACATTTGTTTAACGATGCATAACACAAGGTATAATACTATTTATGAGGTTTGGGAATTGGCCTTTCTCAAGTCAATTTGGCAGCAGCAATTACTCTGGAGCTTTTTAGATTCAGTTTTCTAAGTCTTGATCTTATTTGGGTTTGATGCAAATATAATGCTAGATGGCCATTGTACAGATGTAACACAGGTCAGAATATTTGCAATTTTAATTTTTAACATAAGGGGTTTTAATGCTCGGGAGGACGCAAAGGACCTTATATGTGCTAGGCAAGTGCTGTCCTCCTGAGGGCTGCCTCTGGCTTTACATACATCATGACTAATGGTCATTCCCTAGTTGCTTACCTGGGACAATTACAAAGACTGCACCTAGATACTCCAACAAATTCACTATCTGCCTAATTTTAACCAGTGTCCTGATCTTTAAATAATTATAACCCCTTCAAATAACCTACTTGTATCTTTTCAGTCTAAATACCCCTAAATGACAATGTGTTCATTGTTACATTTCAGAATTGATTAAAAGCAATTTGAAGTTAAGTCCTAATTATTAAGTAAATTGAAAGAAAATTTCCACATCAAATGATTTTTCCAAAATCTTTCCTCCCAGCAGGTACGAACACATGAACATGTATGATGCTAGTCTTTCTGGTAATGCTCAGCCTCGATGTGAGCACAGACTAGCACTAAACCAATATCTAACTAAGCAAACGGAGCTAGCTCGAGATAAGTACTTTCTTATGTGCCATGTACTAACACACACACAATAACTTCAACATATCACTTCGAAATAAACATTCTAAATAGTTGACTTTCCTCACAAGATCTTTAATGTTGACATATACTGAGGAATGGCCTGCACATAACTTTTTGAATAGAAAATGAGCTTACACTTTTTTCTTTGTCATTCCAAATTAGGGATCTGAAGCAATTTCCAAACATTAAGCCTTTGAAACAAATGGTAATGGTCTTCTGGTAGATTTCATTTTCCAAAGATCTCTCCACTTCAAAGCATATCAGTTGCTCAAGCCTTGCTTTGCAGAATCCTCTAATTCCCACACGCATCTCGTTAGCGTCCCTTGTGTTTGTGATTTCAAAGGCTATTTCATGACAGCTTGTTTGTTTGTTTATAGATATGTCAAATCACTCAGCACAGTGCAGTACGGAACGCCTGTGCCTCATGACTCCCAGGCACGGCTGCGTGTATGGACATTCTTGCTCTATGATGAGCTTGGGCCACATCCACACAGCCAGACAGTTCTTAATTGCTTCATTTTCAAGATACGGATTCTTAACAGGTATATTTTCTCGGCAGCAGAGACATGGTTTTAAGACTTTGCATCCACTTCACGCTGAGAGTAAGTGTGAAGAAAGCAGATGGAAAATAATGAGTTTCTTCACTGCCATGTTGGCGGGAGAGATAGTTTTTTAAAAAACTCTACCTTGTCTACATATTTTAGCAATGTCGAAGCCTGCTTTGAGCAAGTTTCATTCTTGTTAGCTGCACTTCCTTCCTATTTGGATAGACTAGATCACAGATGGGTGCCGCCTTATCACACTGCTCAGGGGGCAGTTATCTTTAACATGGAGAAAATAAGCTAATTTTTCTCTTTTCTTTGTATGTGTGGTGTCCATGTGTGAAAGGGTACATGTGACTCTCTCTCTCTCTCTCTCTCTCTCTCTCTCTCTCTCTCTCTCTTTCTCTCTCTCTCTCTTTCTCTCTCTCTCTTTCTCTCTCTCTCTCTCTCTCTCTCTCTCTCTCTCTCTCTCTC
Source organism: Acomys minous (assembly GCF_964271855.1). Lineage (NCBI taxonomy): Eukaryota > Metazoa > Chordata > Mammalia > Rodentia > Muridae > Acomys > Acomys minous. The sequence goes on along the minus strand of NC_140492.1, from coordinate 94,772,284 downwards.
TCTCTCTCTCTGTGTATGTGTGTGTGTGTGTGTGTGTGTGTGTGTGTGTGTGTATGTGTATGCATGTGCACACTTGCACATGAGCATCCCAGAAATTTAACCTAATTCCTTCTACATGGTGAAGGCAACTACTTCACTACCGATCTATCTTCTCTCCCCATCTCCTCCACACATATCCACAAGAAGATTCCTTAAGACCAGAAACCCTCAGTAGAAACACCAACGAATGATAGCAACCAAACTCAAAATAAAGGAACAAGCCCCAACACCAAAATAACGCAAAACTAAAATAACCAAAAGAAATAATAAATTACCACAAGTGAATAGATTAACTTAGAATAAATAATGCATGAAGAAAATTAATATAAGGTGTCTAAGTAGTTATTAATTTAGTTGTGAAAATTTCCCGAGGCTTACATGTTTATGCTGAAAGAAGTAAAAATATTAGGCCTAACTGAAAATCTGGAGCTTTTCTCTGACCTTTAAATCACTTCTGATTTTCTCCAAGATTTGCCTTGTATATAGATATGAGATTGTTCTCTCTGAGAAAACTTGACCTCCTACCTGCTGTGGGCAAAACAAAACCCTATGCTTGTCTTCAGGCCTCTCAAGTTGGGATTCAGGTAACATAGTCAGTTTATCTTCAATCTTTCAGGTTATTTTGATTTTAATTAATTAATTTGTTCATTAGTTTTGTGTGTGTTGGGTATCACAGTGGGTACGGAGGTTAGACAACAACTTGTGGAAGCCAGCTCTCTTCTTCCACCACATGGGCCCAAGGAATCGAACTCAGGGCTTCAGCCTTGGCAGCAAGCGCCTTTATCTGTTGAAGCACCTGGCCAGTTCTTCATTTCAAACACATATCTTCTCAATTTTTACCTGTATACAGAACATTAAGCGCTTTTAAGGACCCTGCAAACTTTTGGTTACGATGATTTGATCAGATGGTCATTCCTAAGAGGAGAGGGCAAATTGCTTTGACTGGAGAGGTTGAAGGGACTCATTGGTTGAAGGGCTGTTGGGAATAAGCAATGCCTGGACTCAAATATTTTTTAAAAATATATTATATAAATTTATTCATATTACATCTCAATTGTTATTCCATCCCTTATATTCTTTCATTCCTCCTCCCTCCCTGTGACTGTGACTTAGGGGGACCTCCTCCACCATATATGCTCATAGGGTATCAAGTCTCTTCTTGCTGACTCAAATCTTTGAGCAATGTATTCTTGTTGTCAAGTGAGAACTGGCAGGAGACAAGTTGAGCTAAGGACGGTGTCAAGGGCAGCAAGTCTATTTGACAAAGTGAGCAGAGCGCCCCAAATGCAACATGCAATCTCCATTCAAGGCAGCCAGCTCTAACTAGACCTTTGGAGAGTGATAACTTGACCTTCGGTGGAGTGTAAGTTTGTCTTGGAGAAACAAAAAACTTGACTTTCAAAGGTGCTCGGAGATTTAGATAAAATCATTCAATTATTAATGAAAATTCGTGAAATTGTTAGGACACAGGTTTAGTTCAATTTAATTCTAAGAAATCCTACCCGTGCTGTGTAGGGCTTCAGGGATGGAGTCAGGACAATATTAAAAAACAAACAACAATGAAACAAAAAAGACAAAATCAAGCCAAGATCAGCCAAGTTCTGACTTTTCAAAGGATGGCTAGCACTGTCCTGCCCTATGCTGGCTGATCCTGTTTCCTAAGCATGTGTCTATATCTCTACTTATAACTGAATTGCTGCCAGTGGAGGCTTGGGCTGTAAGGTCTGGCTTGAAGTTACAAGAATGACCTGGCAGGCTCAGGGGTGGTCAGTAAATGGAGACCCAAATGTGAGTAGGTCTATATTGAGAAAATGAAAGACTTCAGTAGCTGCATTGTTACATTTTTTTCATTACATGGTGTTAGCCTGCACACTACTAATATGTAGATATGACTAATAAACATGCATGTCACATGCTACATGTAATCTCATATATTTAACACTTACTTTAGAAGAAACTTTGGTGCTATCAGACAACCATCCTTTTAAAATGCCTTTACACTAATACAGGAGTAAGTGTTAGAACTCTATGGCAGTTAAGCCCACTTTTTAATATCTCTAAAATAGCCAGGCAGTAATGGTGGTTTTGTGGTGAAGCCATGCTAGCATATCATCTGTACGTTCAAGGTGTAACACACAGAGGTGCACATGTGCACAGGAAACACAGTGTGTGGCATAGCATATATGGATATTCATCGCAGCTTAGACAGAGAGTGCTTTTACTGAGAAGCAATAGCGAGAGCCAGAGATGCAGCACAGAAGGGAAGATGCACTCAGATGACGCTCAGTGAAGAGAATAAGGTTTCACAAGGATAAGACACTGCTCGGTCTTCTTCGAGAGATTTTTTTCACACCCTGGGACTATTTCACAGGTTAACAAGTGGTTCTTTCCTGTTGAGATCTATGTTTGCCAGGATCATGAAGTGTGTGGTGATCAAGCAGAGTGACAAGTCTCACAGGGCCCTCAAGTGTGCTTCACCCCTAAAACGGAAAAGGTCCCTTGTGTTTTCTGACGGTGGAAGAACACTGACAGTGTGCTTCTCACACAGGATGACTCACTGAACCTATGCTTCTAGAAGGAAGAACAAGAGTGTGAAAGAAATGGCTTGAGAGTTGTAGAGCCATTTGCAACAACAACAACAACAACAACAATAACAACAACAAACCCAAACCAAACAAAAAAAAAATAAAACAAAACAAAACCCAAAACAAATGAAAAGGCAACCAAATTACATACAGTAATCGTTCTTCATAACTAATTAATCATGCTATCCAGGGGAGCCTATCTAGTGCTTGGCTTTCTGATATCTAAATACCAAGTAGAATCTTGAAGAAGAGGGTGCTTGTCAGGTGTTTTTCTTTTCTTTTCTTTTTTCTTTTTAAATATTTTATTAATTTATTCATATTACATCTCAATTGTTAGCCCATCCCTTGTATCCTCCCATTCCTCCCTCCTTCCCACTTTCCCCTTATTCCCCTCCCCTATGTTTGTGACTGAGGGGGACCTCCTCCCCCTGTATATGCTCATAGGGTATCAAGTCTCTTCTTGATATCCTGCTATCCTTCCTCTGAGTGCCACCAGGCCTCCCCATCAAGGGGATGTGGTGGAGAGTGGGGAATGACTTTCACGGTTATTTTTCTTTACTCTTTCTTATTTTCCTTAAAACAAAGGCAGAAATTCACTCTGGAACCCATAAATAAATTTGCAAAGGCAGGTGATGTGCTTAAGTGGTCAATGCTGCAGAGCTATGTAACAACTCAGAAGTAATTTTTTAAAAAAGGTATTAAAATAGAAAATACAATCTAAACAAAAACTATGATGCCATAGTCCAGTACTGAGAAACAAAAAAAGACTTTCCTTAATTTAGCTAATTAATGCAGAAATATCTGTGACCATCTCTGGCTTACCAGCAGCACTGAACTTCTGGGTTACATACAATTCAACGCAAAAATGCAGATAAAATGAACCCACGGAGGTATGGACATGGCAAGTTAAACATACAAAATAAATCTTTTTGCTTTCACTTCTCCTTGTGATGCTCCTGTCCATATTGTAAATTTTCCTGACGGAAATGGTGAGCAAACCTGGACATAGGGAAATCTCACATCTGGATGTGAGAGCGCAAAAGGCTTACCTCAAGTCCGGACGCTGTCACTTAGCATCCTTCTCACCTGTAAGATGATGGGGGCACGTTAAAATAAAAAAAAAAAGCATGGCTCACAGAGTTAGGTGTCAATGCCACCCCCGACCAGCAGGAAAGACACCCCAACACGGGAACTCTTCTTGCCACAGTTTATTCAGGATCCTGGACTACCGGAGTGACCCCGGGGGGAAAGCTCCCACAGAACCTTTATAGTGTGCCTGGTCCTATCAGAGACTGCCATGTTGTCGCTCTTGGTGCGTTCGGATCACGCCACCTCACACTATGCCTTGTTCGAATCATGCCACCTCACGCTATGCCTTCAGGCATGCGCATAAGGGGCTTGCTCAAAGGCACATTGCACATGCGCATAAGGGGTGCCTTGCTCCGGGGAAGCAGCAGGGGGCTAGATGAACGTCAGGTACGTGACCAAGTGCTTACAACAACGAATCCTCTTTCTTGTCAACTCCCGATGTCCAGGACCCCATCTAGACTCTCCTTAGAAGCATCCTGAGAAAAATGCTTCTAACCCATAGCTTCTTCTCTTCCTGTGCTCTCTCGCTGATGGTGAACCCCACCATATCTGCACTGGCTTTCCTGCTAATTTACTTGACTTGTTTGTAGGGAGAGAAACAGTGGAGACAGCAGCACACATGCAAGCAGGAGTATGGAGCCAAGCAAATGGTGAGGGATGCAGCTGCGCCACCTCCTAGAGGACTTTCTCCCTTTTCCTGTCCTAAAGGAACTGAGCAGTTCAGGTCTGGCCTCAAGCCACACTTTTCCTAAAAGGGGTTGGTTTAACTCACTCAGGTAACAGGGTCTCACGTGCCTCTTATTGCTACCTGGCTATTATGATGTGACTGCACGTCTCCGTGGGCTCTCGCCTCCCTTTAGTGTTACCATGTATATCATATCCATGGTCTGTGGTGACAAATTTGGTTGGTCAACTCTACCGAGTTGAGGACTCACTGATGACCTCCTGGAGCAGTGTGTCTGAGGAGGTGGTTTAAGAGAACAACTTGTGAGTCAGACAACTGGATAACAAAGATCTGCCCTCAACGTAGGCAGATATAACCAACGGACAGGGGGCCCCCAGAAAGAAGAAAAGCAGTGGGTGTGTGAATGTGTCTGTCTCCTATCTGTGGGCTCCAGGAACTTCCTGACTTTTGTTACTTAAAGCCTACACCCCCTGGGACCTCAGAACACTAGCATCAGACTGAATTATGGAACCAGCTTCTCGGTTCTGAGACTTGGACTGGCCGAGGCTCCTCGTGTCCCTGGTTCCCTAATCAATCTCTTTTTTTTTTTAATATTTCATTAACTTATTCATATTATATCTCAATTGTTATCCCATCCCTTGTATCCTCCCACTTTCCCATTTTCCCCTTACTTCCCTCCCCTATGACTGTGACTGAGGGGGACCTCCTCCCCCGTATCTGTTCATAGGGTAATCAATCTCTTTTGCTTATGTTCCTAATATATATATATATATCCTAGTATAACTTGCTCTCTAGAGGATACTTTGAGATTTTTGGGGGGAGGGGTTCTACTTTATTTCTACTAGAAACTGAAGACTTGTTTGGAGTCTGAAAATTTTCAAACCAACCTAGGGCTGTACAGATATGGAGCCTTGACTACAAAAAGAAGTGAGCTCTAACAAGGCTCAATTTCTCACGGCGCTTTCCACTTCTAGGTTATAGTGATGAGTGAGAAGGATCGCATGGTGCATTTTTAAGGTGTGCCACCATGGTTTATTAACTTTAAATCCATGTTCCTGGAGCTGAGGGTCACAAAGCAAGGATCCAGGTTTGTGCTACAACAACGTACTATCTGATGGCTCTTTTGAGATGAGCTGCACACTCATGAATGTACCTCTGGAATCAGGTCACTGCAGCTGCAATCCCAAAATCATTCCAGTGGGCCCTAGCCCAATAAAGCTGGTGCTTTATCATCAAGGGAGATTTGGGCACAGATAGGGTCGCAATGGAGCTGTGCCGCGGGAGGATGAGGTCAGGGATCAGACGAGGAGCCAAAGATGGCCTACTACTCAACTCCATTTAGGCAAGAGGCACGCAATAGACTCTCCCTTGCTGCTCTGAACAGGAACCAAACCTTGCCACATTTTCTCCCGATGTGATTAAAACATCACTGAACCAAAACCAACTTGGGGAGGAAAAGAGTTTATTTCACTTTTACTTCCACATCCCAGACCATTACTGAAGGAAGTCAGGGAAGGAACCCAGGGAGCAGGAACTGATTCAGAGGCACCGGAAGTGAACTTCTTACTGGGTTGTTCTTCATGGTTCGTTTAGCTTGCTTACTTATCTACTTCCAGGGCCACATAAACAAAAGTAGCTTCATGAACAAATGGCTGGACCATTCCACGTTAATCACTAATTAAAAGGAGAGAGAGAGAGAGAGAGAGAGAGAGAAGAGAGAGAGAGAGAGAGAGAGAGAGAGAGAGAGAGAGAGAGAGAGAGAGAACAATACAGTCTTGCCCACAGGGCAATCTAGTGAGGGCATTTTCTCAACTGAGGTTCCCTCTTCCAGATGACTCTAACTTGTGCCAAGTTGGCTTACAAATAGGCATCCCAAGCCTCCACACTTATGAAACAATGCATTGCTGCTATTGATGGCATTCATCTTGTGGTCTATTGTCATGGCAGTCCTAGGAAGCTAATGTGGCCACCACAGCCACACAAAACACTTAAACAAAGCAATTGTTATTAAGCAAACATGAGTATATATATATATATAAAAAAAGACATGTGTTATACAGAAACAAATACGGAAACACACAGAGGTGACAGTCTGGTAAATATTTTCATTGTGAAAAGTGAGGTATCATTGAAATTTACTAGGGCAAGCTCCCGTTGGTTTCGCTCCTCGTACTTGAAAGGGAGTGAGTTGGGTTTTTCCGTTGACACCTCCTGCTACTTTCCTCTCTGGCCTGGGTGGTGACCACGCCACTGTCAGCCCTCCTCATACCACTCTGCTGTGGCCAGGGTTGGCGGTCACTTGATGCTAGATCTGGTGTGGCCCTTTCAACAGACTCATGTATTGGCAGATAGCCCATAACCACAGAGAGGATTTTTTTGACCAGGTTGTAGTAATTTTCAATGAAAGGATAAACACAAACGGAACTGTCTGTACTTTTTATTATGGAAACATTCAATATTTAGCCCTCAAATGATACATCATACTCACCTCTAAGTTGCTCAATAGGAAAACACTTTAAAATACGATATCTCGGCCTCCAAATAGACAAGGGAGTGGATGTAGATCAACTCCAAAGATAAAGGAGACTCTGTAGGTCCTTGTACAGTGTCCCAAGTGCTGTGGTACATTCCTTCCTCCTCATATAGTTGAGTTTGGGCTGTTTACTTAAAAGCATCCAAGAACAAGTGGTCCCCTAACTTAACCTAGCATTTTCAAAAGCATCCTATGTGGATAGCCGTCCCATGTGGATAGCCATCACGATGAATGAATAAAAAAGAAAGAAAGAAAGAAAAGAAAAGAAAGAAAGAAAAAAGACTGTAATTAAGTGTAGACTCAAAGCATAAATTATGTACAACATCTGATCCAGAATCAACAGCCTGAATATTTGTTTGGGGAAGGAAAGCCAAACTTAGAATCAAGAATCAAGGCTGAGGTTAGAAAACTTGTGTTGCCATGGAGTCAAATCGGGAAGATGCACAGCATTTCTTCCTTCACTCACTCATTATTACTACTGTTCTCACTGCTCTGATACCACACCTAAGCACTGCATAGCTATGGTTACAAAGTAAAAGCTGCTAATTTATATTGCTTTAGTTATGCAAATTCCACTGCATTTCTCTGACATCTCTAGGTATCAAGTCTTGGGCGTTGTTGTCACCTCTGTTCCTTTTCCATATAACCATTTCCTGGGTGTTGGGGTCAATGGAATATAAGGTTACGAAACAAAGAAACAAACAAACAAAAAGCATTCATATGCCAGTTGAGTTTGTTTTTAAGCTCAAAGATGCAGCATAATCTCACGCTTCTTTAGTGATTTGGAAAGTCGAGACTAGGGGAATGCTATTTAACAGTGGGCTTAATGTATTTGCCATTCCCTTAGAGGATTTGGGAAGCCTATGAAAAGGGGCTGTGACGCTCTCTGTGCCAGGAAAAGTTTAGAATTTCTTATGTGTTCTTTCTCACTGTTCTTTAAAAATAATCATGAGTACCAGAAGATGAGAAAAAATGCAGAGACTCACAGATAGACAATATTCAAAGAATGGGAGGCCGTGGAATACTCAGCCCTAAGTAGGACCTCTCCATCAAACCCCTCTCCCCAAGGCTCACGGAATCTTGAGGAATAAAAGGCAGATAGAGTGTAAAAGCCAGAGGGCATGGAGGACATCAAAGAAACAAGGGCCTTTAAATCAACAGGTTCAACACATAGATGAATGTAAGAAACTCAGGTAATATGCACAGGGCCTACACAGGTCTGCAACCGGTGGAGTCCTAGAGCCATCCCTAAGCCAGAAGCTGTCTCCAATGGAGAACCATTTGCAAATAAAAAAGTAGTGTTCTTCAAGGGAGTCCCACGCCCGGCAGTAGGTGGCCCAGAGAAGGAACACAAGAAAATCCTTGGAGGGTCTTTGTTTCATAATGCTATGTCAGGGCATTAAAAAAAATTCACTTTGCTTGTCCTGCCATCCAGGTCCTTCAAATTTATATTATGGCTTCTGGTTTGGGTTCTTGGGTGTGAATGTGTGAGTTTCTGCATCTATATGCGTTTCGTGTGCTTTTCCTTTGGCTCTTTTTCTTTTTCTTTTTTTCTGGTTTTGCCATACTTCTACGTGTTTGTTTTTTATTCATCTTATTTTATTTTATTATTATTCCTTAGATGCCTGTTTGTTTTCTAACAGAAAGAGTGCAGATTCAGATGAGAGGGGAAATGGGGAAGAGCTCAGAGGAGTCAGGGGAGGGGAAACAACTAAGATACAGTGTATTAGAGAAAACATATTCAATAAAAGGAAAATCATTAAAAAAATAACCATGATTCACCCCATTTCAGCAATAAGAGCAGCAAATTCTAAAGATTGTCACTAAAGTTTACAGAAGAACCCCCAACTTTTTTCCTTTTACATTACAATCAAACTAACCAATAGTCTAAATAATGTAATGTATATGCTAAAATAGATAGTCATACATGATGGTAAAGATTCTGGAAACTTTATAAGCATCTAAACTACTAAATGGATATATTTAAATTTTTAGTCCTCTCTCTTCTCACTCTCCCAAAATCTGCAACCAGGCTATACATATTTAACTAGTCTTTTAATATAATACGCTATTTGTTAAAATAGCTAAGTATTATTATCCTTCCTTTAAGCTTTTTAAATGCTATGAATAAATATATACATAGACCCAAGGCCCTTAGACAAATTTATAGTTGTGTGAAAATGTGAAAAAAGTAGAATCAGAATTTTTCCTTAGATGTAGAAGGTGATGCTAAACTCTCACTCAGGTTTTGCTGTTTAAGCAAAGGATGTATTTGTTTTCAAATACAACCTCCGTGGATGGATGTTTAGCTCAGTATTTCTCAGTATTTGAGAAACAAAATTATATCTTCAAAGACATTGATTTGCATTTTAATTCATAGTAGAACATGTCTATGAAGGACTTTAATCCAGGGGCTGGAGAGATGCCTCTGTGGTTAAGAACACTGGCTGCTCTTCAGAGGGCCTGAACTTGGTTTCTGGCACCCACATTGGGCAGTTGACAGACACCGGTCACTAGCTCCGGGGCAGCCTGTCCGCGCTCTGGCCTCTAAGGGCATACACACATCCGGAACACATTCACACAGATGAATACACATACATATTTTAAAAAAAAGCAGTAAAAAAGAAATCTAAAAGGAACCCAAATTCATAAAAAGAATTCCAGTTTATTCTTAAAGCAAGTCTCTATGCTTAATGGATGTGCAGCTGTCTCTACCCATTGACATAGGCAAAAACCACTCTCCAAATGTACTGTGAAGTGGACAAACGATATATGGAAAATACACACACTAAATATGAACAAAAAAACTGTGTCCAAAAAAAGAGGATTTAGAGTAGGAAGGAAATTTTATTTCAAACTATGAAATACTGTTTTGTTGGTTTTCATAAAAAATTATATTCCAGTATTACTTAAAATAAAAACCCTAAAAAATTCAACTTTCATGCCGGGTAAAAAAATGAATATAGGGGATTCCAAGATGGCGTCGACCAGTAGGCACCATAGCTGATCTTCTCCGAGGAGACCAGGGACTTGAATGGAACCACAGACTACTGGATTTTGAGAACTGTAGGTGAGTGGGGCCCCAAACTCCGCAGACCACCAGGGGGTCCAACCCCGGGACAAGCGACAGCCCCGAGGGCTAAACGCACTCCCCAAACTCTGAAAAGGAATCCACAATCAAGCTGTAGCCAGCACAAAAAACCCAAATTCGCCATTTGGGGAGGAGATTTTCCGGAGCCCCAAGCCTGAGGAGTCTCAGCGAATAGGGTGAAACTACCATTGATCCTCTACATCCACACCACGCCAAACTGCGGAGGGCTCCTGCCTAACCCGGGTGGAAACACAGGTGGCGAGTCTCACCAAAAACAACTAGAACTGGCGTATAGCTCACGGACCGCGTCCGCGTCCTGCGCTCAAGCTGAAGCCAGACACAAAGGATTGACCCTGCAAGCTGGGGCAGTTAGGAACCGGTGTGGTCTGCTCCCACACCCCAGTGGGTCTGCCCACAGTATAGGGAGCCGAGGGTCACGCTTGCAGGGACTAACTACTGCCCTAAAGGGAACTGGCAGTACTCCGGCAGGAGATTCATGCCAGCGGTCTGAACCGCCTTTGGCGCCAGCTGCGTGGCCCGGCTGCCGGCAATTCCCAAACAACTGAACTAACTGGGTCCATCTCTGTGGGCCCGCGACAGATCTACCCAGGTTATCGGGAGCCGTGGGTCTTACTGGCAGGGAATAACTGCTGCCCTAAGGCGACGGACTCTACCTTTCTCTAGCAGAAAGGGAAAATACAGGAGATTTGTCGCCAGCCGAGGGGACGAGCTGCTGGCTCTGACTGGGCTTTCCCTGAACAACAGACCTAGCAGGGGGCATTCTTGCGCGCCCTCCTTAGGACCGCCCACATTATCCGGAGCTGTGGGCCTTGCCGGCAGGGAATAACTGCTGCCTTAAAGCGTCTGGGAGCGGTCTAAGCGGCTTATGTCGCCAGCCACGGGGACGATCTGCTGGCTCTGACTGGGCTCTCCCTAGCTGTATCCCACAATATAGGGAGCTGTGGCTCATGCGTGCAGGGTATAACTGCTAATTTATAGCAAGCTGGGAGTGGCCTGGCATATAGGGGCGTGGAAACTGCTACCTCCTCAGACACTGCCAGTGGCCTGAAACCATATGGTTACAGGCACAGATCCTGTAATCTCCAACAGGCAGATCCTAGCTGTGTCAGCTCCTGCAGACCCAGCAAGAACTCCCAAATTCATGGGAAAGGCTGGACGCTCCTACAGAGTGTAGAGGCAGAGCTAAAAGACAGCTACAACCCAGAAGATCTGATCCACCTGGGGTCTTGGCTACAAAGCAACAGGAAAGACAGACAGCTGGGATCAACCTACACAACCAGAGAGCTTGTGTGCTGACCTTACTCTAGATCCCAATACTGCTGACTTGAGATACAGCAGTAAGGGGAAAAGGCCCAAACAGAAACCTACTTCGCATGACTCAGCCTGGAGCCTAAGGTGTTGAGAAAAATCTACAGGAGTAGAATCTGAATCACCAGCCTGGTCCAGGGAAGTACTCCCTGTTCCCCACAGGTAAGGGCACCCTACCTATAATCAGACATCAACTATCCACTCCCAAACAGGGAAGGTCACTACAAACCACCTCCCAACATTAGAGTCACCAAAATGACAAGGGGACAACGAAAGAATGCTAACAAAAACCAAAACAGGATGGCATCTCCAGATCCCAGCAATCCTAATGAAAACAACCTGGAGAACCCAACAGCAATGGATATACATGAAAACCACTTCAAATCCTTAGTAGGTAAGATGATATTGGAAGAAACAAATAAATTTTGTAAACAAATGCAGGAGGAAGCAAACAAGAGGGCTGATGACTTAAAAGAGTCATATAAAGAGGCATTTGAAGAATTTCAGAAAAACACAAATAACCAGATGAAGGAAATTATTAAAACAGTTCAAGACCTGAAGATAAAAATGGAAGATATCATAAAAGAATGCACGGAAGAAAAACGTGATCGAGAAGCATCAGAAAAGAAAGCAAACATCTCAGAGGTGGCCTTATCCAACAGATTGCAAGAAATGGAAGAACGAATATCAGGACTTGAAGATACAATCGCACAATTGGAAACAATCATCCAGGATAATGCTAAATCTGAAAAGTTCCTGACACAAAGCGTTCATGAAATAAAAGACAACATGAAAAGACGAAACTTGAGAATAATAGGGATAGAGGAAAGAGAAGGCAACCGACTCCACAGCCCAGAAAATATCTTTAACCGAATAATAGAAGAAAATTTCCCCAATTTGAAGAAGGAGATGCATACGAACATACAAGAGGCCTACAGAACACCAAATAGAATAGACCCAAAAAGAAAATCTTCCCGCCACATAATAATAACAACACAAAATATACAGAACAAGGAAAAAATATTAAAAGCGGCAAGAGAAAAAGGACGAGTAACATATGAAGGCAAACCTATCAGAATCACTCCTGACTTCTCAGCAGAGACCATGAAAGCCAGAAGGGCCTGGACAGAGGTTCTGCAAACGCTAAGAGAACACAGATACCAGGCAAGACTACTATATCCAGCAAAATTATCAATAACCATTGGAGGTGAAGACAAGATATTCCATGACAAAAACAAATTCACACAGTACCTAGCAACAAATCCAGCTTTACAGAAGTTACTAGAAGGAAAACTCCACCCCAACTGGTCAAACTACAACCAAAAATACATAAGAAATAAATAACTACACCATTGCAAAATCACAACCTCACAAAAACTCGATTGTTACAAATACCAAAAATGAAGGGACTTACCAATCACTGGTCATTAATATCTCTCAACATTAATGGTCTCAACTCTCCAATAAAAAGACACAGACTAACAGAGTGGATGCATAAACACGACCCAACATTCTTCTGCATTCAAGAAACACATCTCAACCACAAGGACAGACATTGCCTCAGAGTAAAAGGTTGGGGAAAAATATTCCAAGCAAATGGTCACAAGAAACAAGCTGGGGTAGCTATTCTAATATCTAATAAAATAGACTTTCAACCAAAATTAGTCAAAAGAGACAAGGATGGTCACTTCATACTTGTCAAAGGTAAAGTCAACCAGGAAGACATCACGATTTTGAACATCTATGCTCCGAATACAAGGGCTCCGACATTTGTAAAAGAGTTATTAACAAAGCTTGCCCCATTCATCGATACCCACACATTAATAGTGGGAGACTTCAACACCCCACTTTCACTCAAGGACAGGACTTTGATTTCAAAACTAAGCCGGGAAATAACCTCATTAACCAATGTCATGAATCAAATGGATCTAACAGATATCTACAGAACTTTCCACCCAAACGCAAAGGAGTATACCTTTTTCTCAGCACCCCATGGAACGTTCTCTAAAATTGATCACATAGTTGGTCACGAAGCAAACCTCAACAGATACAAGAAGATTGAAATAATACCTTGTATCTTATCAGATCACCATGGTCTAAGGCTGGACTTCAACAACAATAGAAATAACAAAAAGCATACCAACACGTGGAAACTAAACAACTTTCTACTTAATGACACATGGGTCACGGAAGAAATAAGGGAAGACATAAAAGACTTCCTGAAATTCAATGAAAATAATGGAACAACATACCCAAATTTGTGGGACACATTGAAAGCAGTGCTAAGAGGAAAATTCATAGCACTAAGTGCCTTTAAAAAGAAAATGGAATCATCCCACATAAACAACCTAACAACACATCTGGAAGCCCTAGAAAAAAAAGAAGCAGAAACACCCAAGAGGAGTAGACGCCTGGAAATAATCAAACTCAGGGCTGAAATCAATAAATTAGAAACAAAGAGAACAATCCAAAGAATCAACAAAACCAAGAGCTGGTTCTTTGAGAAAATTAACAAGATAGACAAACCGTTAGCCAATCTAACTAAAAGACAAAGAAAAGCTATCCAAATTAACAAAATCAGAAATGAAAAGGGAGACATAACAACAGACACTGAAGAAATACAAAGAATCGTAAGGACCTATTTCAAAGACATTTATGCCACAAAATTTGAAAATTTAAGGGAAATGGACAAATTTCTCAACCGATTCCATTTATCAAAATTGAACCAAGACCAGATAAAAAAATTAAATAGCCCTATTTCGCCTATAGAAATAGAAGCAACCATTGATAGTCTTCCAACCAAAAAAAGCCCAGGGCCAGATGGTTTCAGCGCAGAATTCTACCAGTCCTTCAAAGAGGAGCTAATACCGATACTATTCAAGCTATTCCGAAAGATAGAAATGGACGGAATATTACCAAACTCCTTCTATGAGGCCACAGTCACATTGATACCTAAACCCCACAAAGACCCAACAAAAAAAGAGAATTTCAGACCAATTTCTCTTATGAACATTGATGCAAAAATACTCAACAAAATACTTGCAAAGCGAATACAACAGCATATCAAAGACATCATTCACCATGACCAGGTAGGCTTCATTCCAGAAATGCAGGGATGGTTTAACATACGGAAATCCATCAATGTAATCCACCATATAAACAAACTGAAAGAGAAAAACCATATGATCATCTCTTTAGATGCAGAAAAAGCATTTGACAAAATCCAACACCCATTTATGTTTAAAGTTCTGGAGAGATCGGGAATACAAGGCACTTTTCTAAACACAATAAAGGCTATATACAGCAAACCAATAGCCAACATTAAATTAAATGGAGAGATACTCAAGGAAATCCCTCTAAAATCAGGGACCAGACAAGGCTGCCCACTTTCCCCATATCTCTTTAATATAGTTCTTGAAGTTCTAGCCAGAGCAATAAAACATCAAAAGGAGATCAAGGGGATCCAAATGGGAAAGGAAGAAGTAAAATTATCCCTATTTGCAGATGATATGATAGTGTATATAAGTGACCCCCAAAATTCCACCAGAGAACTCCTACAGCTGATAAACACCTTCAGCAAATTGGCAGGATACAAAATAAACTCAAAAAAGTCAGTAGCTTTCCTATATACAAATGACAAACAGGCAGAGGAAGAAATTAGAAAAATTACTCCCTTCACGATAGCCACAAGCAATATAAAATATCTAGGAATAACCCTAACCAAGCAAGTGAAGGATTTATTTGAAAAAAACTTTAAACCTCTGAAGAAAGAGATTGAAAATGACATCAGAAGATGGCGGGATCTACCTTGTTCGTGGATTGGAAGAATCAACATAGTAAAAATGGCCATCTTACCAAAAGCAATTTACAGATTCAATGCAATCCCTATCAGAATACCTACTAAATATTTTGAAGATATTGAAAGAATAATTCTCAACTTCATATGGAGAAACAAAAAGCCCAGAATAGCAAAATCAATCCTATACAATAAAAGATCCGCTGGAGGAATCTCCATACCTGATCTCAAGTTGTACTATAGAGCAACAGTAATTAAAACAGCATGGTACTGGCACAGCAATAGGCTAGTGGATCAATGGAATCGAACTGAAGACCCAGAGATGAATCCACACACGTTTGCTCACCTGATTTTCGACAAAGAAGCCAAATCCATTCAATGGAAAAACGACAGCATCTTCAACAAATGGTGCTGGTCTAACTGGATGTCTACATGTAGAAAAATGAAATTAGACCCATATTTGTCACCATGCACAAAACTCAAGTCCAAGTGGATTAAAGACCTCAACCTAAAACCACAGACATTAACCCAATTAGAGGAAAAAGTGGGGAAGAGTCTGGAACTCATAGGCACAGGAGACAACTTCCTGAACAGAACACCAACAGCCCAGGCCTTAACATCAACAATTAATAAATGGGACCTCATGAGGCTGAGAAGCTTCTGTAAGGCAGGTGACACTGTCAAGAGAACAAAGCGACAGCCTACAGACTGGGAAAAGATCTTCACCGACTCTTCATCTGACAAAGGTCTAATATCCAAAATATATAAAGAACTTAAGAAATTAAACACCACCAAACCAAATAACCCAATAGAGAAATGGGGCGCAGAGCTAAACAGAGAATTCTCAACAGAGGAATATCAAATGGCTGAGAAACACTTAAAGAAATGCTCGACCTCCTTAGTCATCAGAGAAATGCAAATCAAAACGACACTGAGATTCCATCTTACACCCATCAGAATGGCTAAGATCAATAACTCAACTGACACCTCATGCTGGCGAGGGTGTGGAGAAAGAGGAACACTCCTGCATTGCTGGTGGGAATGCAAACTAGTACAACCACTTTGGAAAGCTATCTGGTGCTTTCTCAGAAAAATGGGAATAGGGCTTCCTCAAGACCCAGCTATTCCACTCCTTGGAATATACCCAGAGGATGTACTACTACACAACAGGGACATATGCTCAACCATGTTCATAGCTGCCTTATTCATAATAGCCAGAACTTGGAAACAACCTACGTGTCCCTCTATAGAAGAATGGATAAAGAAACTGTGGTACATTTACACTATGGAATACTACTCAGCTATTAAAAACAAGGAATTTCCAAAATTTGTGGACAAATGGATTGAACTAGAAATTGTCATAA
The DNA here is from genome assembly GCF_964271855.1 of Acomys minous. NCBI lineage: Eukaryota > Metazoa > Chordata > Mammalia > Rodentia > Muridae > Acomys > Acomys minous. The sequence continues at coordinate 94,755,773 of NC_140492.1, read as the reverse complement.
TGAGTGAGTTCACACAGAAGCAAAAAGAGCTAAATGGTATATACTCACTTATATCGAGACACTAGTCCAAGGTGTACGTCCCCATGAAAAACTGTACCTACCAGAATAGTGGGTAAGAGGGGAGGACATCCTATTGAAACTTTAGGTGTGAGAAGCCTGGGAGAAAGAGGAAATGGAAGGATCCAGTGGGTCCTGGAAAACTACAGGCGAGTCTGGGCCCTGGGGCCCTCCGCAAACTGTGGCAACAGCCAAGGAAAAAATAGGCAGTAAAAACCTTGAACCCCTACCCGGACTAGCCGATGGACATTTTCCACTGTTGAGTGGAGAAGGAGATCTAACTTTCACACAAACTCTGGTGCCCCATATTTGAACATGTCCCTTGGACGGAGATGCCTGGTGGCACTCAGAGGAAAGAATAGGTCACCAAGGAGAGACTTGATACCGTATGAGCATATTCAGGGGGAGGAGGTCCCCCTCAGACACAGACTTAGGGGAGGGGAGGGGAGTAGGTGGGAAGTGGGAGGAAGGGAGGAATGGGAGGATACATGGGATGGGCTAACAACTGAAATGTAATATGTATAAATTAATAAAAATGTATTTAAAAAAAAAAACAAAACAAAAAACAAAAAACCCAAAAAGTGTCGAAAAAGCAAAGCAATAAACAGAACAATACAGAGACCAAAAAAAAAAAAAAAAAAAAAAAAAAGAATATATAATAGCTCTCTGTTGAATTGGGAAGAAATAGGGAAGAAATATGAATAGTGTCTCTTATCTTGAGAAAATGATCTGCACTTTAAAAAAAAAAAAGGTAGTCTTGCTGTTTTATGCAATTTTTTAACAAGAAGGACTGAGAAATAGAAAATGATTAAATAAATTGTGTGATGCCTATCAACTGCATCGACAGCCAGAATGGCACAATAACCCTATTGTTGCAGTTGTGGCCCAGACAACTTAGCAATAACCAACAGCTCTCTAATTGGACATAAGACCCACTCAAGACAGATACCATGCCTGGCACTGGGAACCTACCTATTCCAGCTAGTAAAATCTTGGTTATTGGGAGAGCATCTACAACCGCTAATTTACTAAACAAGCCACAATTCCTAACAACACTCGAAACACTGATCTTCTAGTAACAGGAAATGTAATCCTCATCCTTCATCAAGGAACCTTCTCTTTGCAGCAGGTAGAGAAGGCAAAGAAAACCACAACTAATTAAAATGCAGAGTTGTGGAGCCGAGGCACCATGGCTACAGCTATGAAACAGCCCTGCACCTAAAGGCCAGGTAACGGCGAGGAAGAAGGTGCAGAAAGATAGTACAAGCCAGAGGATTTGGTGTGAGATTGTGTCTTCTAGCAGTATCAGAAGTTAGACTCATAAAGTTTCACCAACGTGACCCTCAAAATGTGAGCTGAACAAAGATGGCACCAAATGAACAACACACTGGATTGAGAAAAGCCATCAAGCCCCCAACCATACATAAAGAACTCTAGGCAGCTGAGGAAGGCTGGGATAGGGAAAGACGGCCTTCTCCACATGAGAGCACACCAACTAGTTATCCAGTGCCAAAGGGTCAGCCCTGAAAACATACATACAAATAACATTATATGGACTCAACAGATTCTAATCAGGAAAATATGAAAATATATATATGCTCACAAAAACAATTAGTCAAAAAGAAACAAAAAAAAAGAGAGACCATGACTTTGAAGGGGAGTGGGGGAGGGGCTTGTAGGAAGGATTTGAGAAAGGAAAGTGGAGAAAGAAATGTAATTAAATTATATTCTCAAAATTAAACAACAATGTTAGGAGGATTAAATGCATTTGGACTAACAGAAAATGTCTAGTACGAAAATGAATGTCTCCTCAGGGAAAACCAATTAGACAAAGAACTTTGGTCATAGTTTGGGCCACCCGAGGATTTAGTATGTGATATCTGGGTTGTATGATTCTACTGCGAACAGAAGAAATGCTAGGCAGTTCTCTTCTACCTGAGCTGTTACCACAGGGTAGAGATTGATTAAAATTACTGAGAGGTAGATCTGACCTACCTATGTGACGCTCTCTTCTTTCTCTCTTTTTTTTATTACTAGTTATTTGTTTTGTTGTTGGTTATTATTTAATAAGGAAGACATAGCAATAGAAGGAATCTCATATTTCTAGACAGGACAGAGTTACGCATTCACAATTTTAATGTTTAAATTAAATTTAAAATTTAAAGCTCAAGTGTTTCAAAGTGAATAAAGAGAATGACTTTTAAAAAGCCAAGAAAATAATAAAAATCATTAGCATGATCAAAATGAATTAGACATTTTTTAAAACTAGAAGTTAAATAGCTGTGGCAGAGAGGCAGTTGCCTGGGGACATCTGAGGCCCTGGTCCTCTGCTGAGAGGACACCGAGTGTCTGTGGGATATGTGGGCTAGAACGGCCCCACGCTAATGTTGGATTCCTTACTTCAGATGTTGGAATGGATTCTCCAGGAGGCTAGAGTAAAGCTGCCCCTATTGTGTTTAATGTGTGCCTATAAAGCCATGTGCTAGAGGGCTAGAGAGTGCTGTAAGCCAAACTGCATTGTTTACCAATGTAGATAGTGGACAGCTAATGTTTTCAGTGTTTTGTCCAGCATAACAGTGAACATAAGGTCTGAATCTCAATTCTGGGTCAAGACAGAAGGGAAGCGGTAATTGTAGAACCGGTAGACAAGTGAGATGGCTTCCACGCTCAGGCATGCAACAAGAACGGAAGCAAAACGAACAGAAAGCGCTGTCGCTGAAGATGAGCCTTTGAATGGGGACATCCCACACAACAGGAGTACGAAATGCTGACTGTATTAGTTGTCAGTCTTGTTGCAATGACAAAACATCATCACCACCACCACCAACAACAACAACAACAACAACAAAGGCAGCTGAAAGAAAGAGAGGCTAATTTTGCCCCATGGTTTGAGAATGCAGAAGGCAGCGGGGCTGTTCCTGCAGGAGGTGGCTGGCTATATTATGTCTGCAATCAGAAAGCAGAGACCTATGGATATCTGAGCCCAGCCTACTTTCTGCTTTTCAGTCTAGAACCCTAGCCAATGAAATGGTACAGTCCGCATTTAGGTGGGTTCTCCCACCCCAATTAAACCGATTTAAAATATTTCTTACAGGCACACCCAGAGGTTTGTCTCCAATGTGATTCAACACCCTGGCAAAATGACAACCTATATGAACCCATATTGACCCAGTCAGAGGTTAAAATATTATTTCCCTAAGTAAAAAAAAAAACAAAACAAAAAAACAAACAAACAAAAAACAACAACAAAAAAAACCAGAACAATGCAGAAATCTGAAATTTCGTGTTAGTGTACAGGGGAGTTCATAACGATATAGGAAGAAAATATGCATCCCTGAAACATTAAGCAGACATGGTCAGGCAGAGAATTGATCATTAAAAGACAGTCCTAAGGACTCAATGTAGGACACGGCAGAGAGACATAAACAGACGTTGGGTCTGGACTTAGTAGAGTGCTTGTACCACACTCATGAGCTCACGGATTCTATCTCTATTACCACAGAAGCAAACATAAACAAACTCGCCAACACACACCAAACCCACACAGAAACAGAGTTTAAAGTGTTAGAGTGAAAAAAGAAGGCAAATTAGGAAAATGTGACAAAATCTAGCCACAATGTCAGGGAAAGAAAAGAAAGAGAACGAGGATCAATACTCAAAGGAAGAATGACAAAACAAAAACAAAACAAAACAAAAAAAAAAAAAAAAGGGAAAAAACAAAGCAGCAAAACCCAACAAGATCAGCAAACAAATGGCAAAATCAACTTCTATTTGATTTAGATTTTAAAATATCACTGAGCTAAACAAATCCAGGCCTAGAAATAGATTTGATGTTTTGAATCATTAGATAAAGTAGGTGGCAATTAGAATGGAAAATTCTCATCAGTGGCTCCAGCGATGGAGTAATATTTAATGCTTGTAAATTAAGTGCCAATGTGAATTCCGTTGACCTGCTAAGCCAATTCTGCAACCCCCTGGTACAGTTCCTCATGTTGTGGTGACCCCAACCATAAAATACTTTTCGTTGCTACTTTATAGCTGTGATTTTGCTACTGTTATGAATCATAATGTAAATGTTTTTTCTGATGGTCCCTCAGGTGACCCCGTGGAAGGGTCAATCCACAGGTTGTGGCGATCCACAGGTTGAGAGCTGCTGCACTAGGCTATCACGAAGTACATGATAGCTAAAATAGTGTATCATTTATAGCCACCAATACTCCCTAAGTTAAAAGGAAACCTGAGGAAAATCACAAGACACAAAGAACAGGCAGTTATGGAAATCAGCAAAGTCCTTTTCACATTGTATCTTCTAAGAAGTGTTACAGCAACATTTGCAGTCCATGCTGCTGTAGTTCTTTGCTGACTGCCCACCAAGAGGCCACATCTACTCTTCCTGGCCTTGCCCTTTGAGAACTGCCGGAATGAGTGGGAAATTAGGCGCGGAGTGCTGTGTGGCTCTCAAGGCAGACCCAATACCACTCTGTTCCAACGTGTCTTTCTTTGGGGACTTGTCCTGCTAAGTCACTTACTAAGCTCTGAGGAAGATCAGTCTAGCCCATTCAGAAAACCCACACAGAGGGAAGCCAGGGCTCCCAGATGGCAGTCAGATTCCAAGGTGCCCTGATGGGTTTCCTGACACACAGAATTCACATGGGTTTTGAAGCAATCTGCTGTGGCTATGTTTTTCTTTTTAGAACAATCAGAATATTTATTTCATTACTGATTGTTACGACTTTAGAAAATAGGGCATAGTAAGTAGAAAGTGTTAAGGTTCTATTGTGTTTTTTGTTGTTGTTTTGCTTGAGTTTTGGAGAAACTGAAGATTGAATAAATTTGGCCTTTAGTATCTTTTTATAACTAAGTTCCTACATTACTTTTTAAACAACCATTAAAAAATAGAGATTTAGTCAGCCCAATTCACAGCAGCAATGAGAACAAAAGTGGCAGAGAGAGAGAGAGAGAGAGAGAGAGAGAGAGAGAGAGAGAGAGAGAGAGAGAGATGAGAGGGAGAGAAAGAGAGAGGTAATAATGGAAACTTCATAAACCTCCAGAATCCAACAATGTAAGAGTAACCTGCTGTCAGTTGGGGATTCTCGCTGCCTTGGGCTACAGTAAATGAAAAGTGTGGTGAGTGACAGGCGGAGCACTCACATGCATTAGGGTTTTAAGTAGCTGCAGTAAATGGTGATCCTTTCAATTCTGAGATCCATCCGTTTCCCTTTAACCTCTGTAGCTAAGGTATAATTGCAGAGCGAATTAAAGAGCAGGAGGCAATGTCTTTTATCCCAATCTGCATTGTTAGTTACAAAACAGCTGGTCTTCAAAGCAGCTTTCTAAGCCTCTCTTCAGAAAAACACGACAGGAAATTATTTTAAGTAGTTAACTTTAAATCCTAGGAAGAAAATGACCTAGTGCTGACTCAGCTAGGTGGTAGCAAGCTTAATTTTTATCAGCACAATCTGCATATGGAATAGCTACCATGTGTGCAGACAGTACTGGGGTTCAAATGGTTCGCCTCTGTTCTGTTCCTCTCAGTGTTTCTCTATGTGACTCTACAGTGGGCAGCAATGAGTGCCTTGCAGAACCTTCTAGAATGGGGAATGAAGACAGCCACATTTCTGCTTTTTATCTGGAACCCCTCTTCCATGTGTTGCTTCATCTATGCCAATGAAATCCATAATCTGTAGCTACCAGCTCAGTGAAAGCTAGAGGGCACATCAGAGACAAGCCATAACATCTGTCCATCAGGGAAGCCTGGTGGCGTCCCTTCTTCTGTGATATTGTTGTTTATTTTTGCTTTGGGGATTTAGTATTTTCTTTTTAAATATTTACTTATTTATTATATATATATATATATATATATATATATATATATATATATATATATACAATGCTCTGCCTGCATGTACACCTGGAGGCCAGAAGAGGCCATCTGATCATACTATAGATGGCTGTGAGCCACTATGTGGTTGCTGGGAATTGAACTCAGGAATTTTGGAGGAGCAGTCAATGCCCTTAACCTCTGAGCCATCTCTCCAGCCTGGGATTTAGTATTTTCAAGATGAGAGCTTTCTCCTTCCATTGACAGCACTAATAAAGTCATGACTGATTTGTCTAGGTTTGTACTTTCTTTCTTTTTTTCTCCTGAGTTGGCTTCCTGTGTGCTACTTACTAAAGCAAAATGACCCTGGGGGTAGCACTGTTTAAATCTTGCCTCTGGCAGTTAGTGTGGCCCTGGTCCATAGCAAATACAATAGTGATCGATAAATCGATGAATATTATAGTTGAGAAAAGAATTCCGGACTAGTATTTCCTATGAGAGTGACACTACCAAAAGGGAGAAAGATAAGCCCCGGCACTGGTCCTCCTGGCCGACCCAGTGCCTTTCCTATAGCCCCACACTTTGTGAATACAGGGTGCTCCTGTTTGCTGGCCTTCAGATTCTTTCCTGACTGGCCTGTGTTGTGCTCACAGACTTGGATGGAGCAGCACGGCACCTCCGGCCTCCGCTAGTTATCCAACAAGATGACAAGGGATATGGTGGGCCTGATGCTTCCCAATAATTGCAGATGAAGAAAGCTGCTCAAAGATCTAGGCATGTGGCACAAACACAGTTCTCAGTCTGGTGCCTTGGCACCTATAGTGATTCTCTATGCAAAGGAGACATTTTGCTGTTTCTCCAACACAGAAGCCAAACAGACCTAACTTATAACAATAAGAAGCAAGTAGCATATGCTAATGAGTTTTGCTTGAGGTAGTCCCAGACATTAACCTTGAGAGAGTACTTCCTACTTGCCACTGCGTAAGGGCATTTCTTTCTTTGATTGATGCGATCTGCCTTTTCTTTTTAGTACCTGTATTAAGAGTTCCCCGCTCTTGGGAACACCATCCTCTTGGAGCCCATAGGGAAGAGGCAATTATTTTCCTCATCTTCAGCATTATTTTTAACAACTTTAAAAACATCCCATTTATAACCCTAGGATCTCTGGAGAACACATAGTCACTAGAGCACAAGTGATGGATAAAGCCCCCGTTTTCTGGTACCTTTCTTGGAATAGGCCACTAGAAAGAGCTTACAGATTTATTGGGCAGGATACATTTCTCTCCTTTCATCCTTATCTTTTAAAGGCCGTGCAATGTTTTCTCTTCCATTTGGTGCCTTACAGACTAGAAGGTCAGGAGAGAAGAGCTGCAAGAACAGCTGAAGGGAATTGTTGATTATGATTGACAAAGAGCCTCAGTGTGTGCGCAGAAGACAAAGCGATCTTTGTGTGGAGACATGGGCCCAGTCGCCCCAGCTGGTCTGGTCAGACCAGTTCCATCTGTCACTCTCTTTTTCCAGATTCGCTTTGGGATTCTATTGAATCTGGTGTTTTCCACACTTCTCACGTTCCCCCATCACCTCAGGAGCAATGCTAGGAGGGTCACCTCCGTTGCTGCTGGGAGGCCATTTATTCAGGGTTTTCTAGAATAGACTCCCAACATATTTTAATCAGGAATTTAAAAAAGATGCCAGACACCATTTTCCAGGTTCTAGCCAGATAAACGTAGTCCTCTCCACACACTAAGGAAACGTCCCTTTGCAATAGACAAGAACCACTGTATAAAACTACGACCAATCAAAATGCAGAGTTGTGGGGCCCAAGTGGATACATCTACAAAACGCACCCATGCCTACCCTGATAATTTCTTTGAGAATCTACTGAACCTGGAAACACACTGCAGAACATTGTAAGAGCCAGAAGATCAGGGAGTTTGATGTGAGACTGTGTCTTCTAGGAAGGTCAGAAGTTACAGCGTTCCATAAAGTCTCCCCAACATGAGTGCCTAAATATGAGCTGAACAAGGACACTAGGAATAGATATGCCAATGTGGATGTGGGAAATGTCATAAGGCTTCAACTTTACACAAAGAGCTATTGGCAGCTAACAGTGTAGAGAGTGGGAGAAATACTGCTCCCCAGAGAAGACCATTACCCGATTGATTATCCAGTACCAAAAGATCATCCCTGAAAACATACATACAAGTAACATTATATGGGCTGAGCAGGTTAGACTTAAGTATTTAGAAATCACACACACACACACACACACATACACACATACTACCTCCACCACAAACAACAACAACAACAGTTAATGAAAAAAAGAGGGCATGAATTTTAAAAAGAGCAAGGATGGTATATGAGAGGAGTTGGAAGGAGGAAAGGAAAGGGTAAAATGTTATAATATTATAATCTCAAAAATAAAAGAATTTTAAAACATTATTCCAACATGCACAGTGATGTTTATATCCTACTTACTTTGAAAAGTTATGCTATATGTTATTTGCTCCATACACACAAAATATTAATTGAGTAAGGAGAAAGGCATGAATAGAGATCACATAGAAAGTTTTCCTGTATATTTTCTGGATGCCATGTGTTCCCAGGCTGTTTGTCCCCGACTTTAGAGGCTCTCCACTGAGGGTTAGCTGAGAGCTTACTGACCAGGTGCAAAGTCCAGTGTGGGCAGATGCTTCCTTTTTCAATGTCCATCAAGTATGTGACAAGTTGTCTCTCCAAATCAGGAGAAGATAGGGCAGGCATTCATGTCTCAACTTTGCCTCTGATTTTTGTCACTGACGAAAAATAAGAGCTGTCTTGCCTCTGTTTCATTTTGGCCACAAACAACAAACAAGGCAACGGATATGTAAGCGTTTGTCAAAGGCAACACAGGCTACAGAGGTGCTATTGCTATTGCTATCTCTAAAGATCAAGGAAGGGAGGGTTGTTTCTACCCCTGATGTTCATGATTTCAGCAACACTGTATTAAAACAAATTTCCCCTATGTGATCCCTGCACTGAAGTATAGATCATCCTTGGTGAACATTTTTAAATTTTAGTATTTCCCCAAATCTTCCTTTCCTGGATTTAGAAAAGCAAAAATAATAAGAAAAATATTTTCACAATTGTGGGACCAAAATGATCATCATAGTTAGTTTCTTTTTGCATCTTACGGGTGAAGATACTAATTCTCAGAGAGACACGGTATTTGCCTGGGATCACCCAGCTTGGAAAAGGAGCTACATTATAACCTGAGATCTAACTCTCTCTAGAATCTATTTTCCTTCACTGGCACTGTAATTATTTTTCTTCTTTCCAGGGTTGATTCTCGCAGTCATAGCCTCCTAGTGAGTCACAATCACACTTGAGATGAATGTTTGCAGCAAATCACCAGTTCAATTCACCGTTTCATTTCTCTCTCGCAGAAGGCTCTCTTTCTTCCCATATCTTCAAGTTTTCTAACTTTATCCCAACCCAGACAGTCTCCAATTCTTTCTTTTCCTGGGGGCATTTTTAACTTGTCAGCAAAGGACTGTGTGTAAGACGGCCAGAGGTGTAAGTGCCTGCTTGCCCTTAGAAAGTAGTGGCAGCTGGTGTGAGTCACACAAGGTAAAATAACCTTGCAGAGGGTAAAAATAAGAAGTCAAAAAATAACCTCCTCATACACGTCTCACACCAGAAGTGGGTGTGAATATTTTGCAGAAGGGAATTTAGAAGCAGGTGTCAGGGATGGCATGGGCAGAGGCTCCTAACTTGGTTGTCTATTTCTCTTTCAGAGTCTTTCGGTCCTAGTGATGGTTTCTGTAAGGAGAAAACGTCTTTCCTTTTCTTCCCTTTTTCTCTTTAGGCACGAGAACTCTCTACATCCCAACTGGGCAATTCAGAATGAATTCTCTTTTTACACAAAAACCACTCCATATTATATTTTCACCAGGTCCCGATTTCCTCTAAGGTATTTGATGGAAAACCGTTTTCTATGAGTAATATATGTAAAATCACAGGAGACATGGTTCTAATGAAGTAAAATTAAATCACTGAACACATGCAGTTAGCTGTTAACATGAGTTTTGATCATCACTCTGAGATGAAACAGCCAGAGATCTAAGGCAGAGTAAAGGGTGGCAAAGCTTTTTCCTTTCTTTTTCTTTTTTGCTTTAGGGGTGATATGGCTGTGATAACACATCATGAACAAGGCCTATTTTGGGGATTCTATTTCCCTAACTGGGCTGCCTTGTGCAGCTTCAGTGGGAGAGGATGTGCCTAGTCCTGCAGCAACTTAATGTGCCATAGTGGGTTGGTACCCAGGGGGGACATCCCCCTTCTCTGAGGAGGAGGAGAGGGGAGAATGGGGGAGGAGTATGTAAGTGGGACTGGGAGGAGGGGGGCACTGCAATCAAGATATAAAATGAGTAAATAAATAAATAAATAACTTTTGAAAACCAATACGAACAAAGGCAACTTGGGGAGGAAAATTTTCTTTTAAGCTTCTACATCACACAGTCCATCAGGAAGAAGACAGAGCAAGAGGCTCTTAAGTTGGGAGAACTCAAGGCAGGCATCTGGAGGCAGGAGTTGATGCAAAGACCATGGAGGAACACTACCTACTGACTTTTCCTTTATGGCTTGCTCAGTCTACATTTTTTATAGTTCCCAGGACCATCTGTCCAGGCTTGGCACCACCACAGTTGGCTGACCTCCTCCCATGTCAATCACCAGTCAAGAAAATGCTCCACAGGCTTACCCACAGTCTAATCTGGTGGGGGCATTTTCTCAATTGAGGTTTCGTCTTCTAAAATGACTCCAGCGTGTGTCAAGTTGACATAAAATTAGCCACCACCAACACACACAAACACACACACACACACACACACACACACACACACACACACACTTCCTTTTCTTTTTTCTTTTTTTCCTTATTCCTTCTTGCCTTCCTTCTCATGAAATGTCTACTTGGTGTACAATAAGATCTGAATATAAATAACCAAATCACTAATATATGGTTTGAGAACAAAGAAAAAATTTACATATACTTGGTTATCGAGGTGTCCTCTAGGAGTATCTGAGCAAATAGTATCTCATGTATATCCTTGAAAGAAGACTAGCATTATTAGTGTTGTTTTCTTCCCATGTGTCACTGAGTACAACAGAACCAAAAGCACTATGCAAGTGTCCCTGACTCATTGTGAAATCATTGTTAACCAACTAGCTATCAAGGCCAGGATAGTTAGGTCAACAGACATCAGTGTTCTTTGTCTGTAGGTTAGTGTTAAACACAGCGTGAGCTGAAGCTAAGGAAAACATGAGAGAATAGTGAGTGAGTTGGAGGACCATTAGAACAGCCAGTGCCTGGCTCAGAACTAATCCAAACTGTTTCATGAAGGGGAAAAAAATTGGAATTCTTGTGCTTCCTGGAAGGCAACATAAGACTCACAGGACAGAAGTCTGCTAAAGAGCATTCACAGGAGGTCACTGTAGCACACAGGAGGGATATGGCTGGGCAGGGTGTACTGTGGGCATGGAAGCAGCCTGGATTTCTACACCCATCATTTTCTCTGTTCCCTTGTCCCCATGCCTGGTGTCCCCCTCATCAGGGTAAGGTTGAACACTTTGCCAGGCCACCAGCATTCACCAAGGAAAAGGGAGTTAATGACCAGCTCTTCTGCCTTTCAGTGCTCAGTTCCTCACAGAAATGTACAGTTTTTTTTTTGTTTGTTTTGTTTTGTTTTTATGGTGAAGGAATAGCTTGATCAATACTTTCCGATATTGCTTAAGACAATGTCAAAGGCTTCTCTGCAGGCCAGTTATATGGATCTGGGATAAAGTCATACAAACAAACAGCAAATGAAACCTACCTTCCAGGCCACTTTAATGCTCACTAGCTAGCACACTCACCCAAGTGTGTGTGTGCTTTCTGTTATCTCACACTGCTGGACCACTATGTCATTCCTTAAAGACTCCCAGAAGCCAGAATGAGCTAGTTTGATCCATTAGCTAGAAATTATAGGCAGCATCCCAAAGGCTTAGGTGATTAGCACCCTCATGAATCTCTCTGTGAATTATTCAGCTGGCACGAGTTTATCTGCAGCATTGGCAGACTGGGTCAAATGTAAGAAGGAAGGTTTGCGGATGTTCTGTCCAGCAGCGGAAGGCGCAGGTGGACACTGGGCTCTTAAGATTTTGTACGTAAAACAAAATATTTGATGTTTGCAATAACCTGAATATATATATTTTCACGCTGAAATTCATGAGTTTTGAGTACATATCAAACACTGATGAGATTTAATATCTAAACTGAGATATACATGGGATATTTGGGATTCTGAGCACTTCACATAAAAAACAAATTAATACACATCTGTAAAATTATATGGAAATGATATTTTGGATATGAGTTTAATAAAATATATGATTAAATTGTTTCCTTTCCTTGTTTTTTTTTTTACAAATTCTTATTAAATATTTTTACATATACATTTATATTATTATACTTATATACCATAAACTACTTATAGCAAGAAGAACCATGAAACAATTAGGAATTATATGTATGTTACATTCATAGTGTTTTGACTATTTGTATTTGGCAGCCTTGAAAAAAATATCTTTCCTATCTCGGTGACTATAAAATTCTGAATGAAAATTAATATCTACCATATCTCATCATTATCAACTTAAAACATCTATCTAGACCTAAAAATATCTTAAACCCTAAACAACTAAGCTTAATTGTGAAACTAAACTATTTGGTCTTCAATCCCATCAGAGACTTGAGAAGGAATAAAATTAATTAGCTGAGTATACAGTGAGGGCAGGTTAACAACTTCCGAAATGAGAAGATGACAGAGATGGTTTGCTGCCTGAACAGTCACCCAAAATTTTCTATAACATTGGAGCATCATCTTCAGCCTTCTGTCCCAATATATCTGACAGACATATTTGTGAGGCAGGAGCTATTGAGGACTTGCTTACCCTGTCTTGGCAGAGTTTGGTCGTCGACTCTGCCTGCATCCATGCTTGCCCATTTTGGGGCAGAACTCTGTCTATGGTAGAAAGGAGGACATGTTTGTCACATTTGAAGCCATGTCCATAAGGAGGTTCTTTGATGCTCATTATCTTCTTTGAGGTAGGCTGGGTGTTGCCAGGAGTTAACCTGTCTTATTGTAAATGTATCTTTGAAATAATGAAAACATCTTTAAATGCCATATTCTGTATGTTTCTGAGGTTTTTGAAGACCTTATCTAACCACTTTGACTTATCTTTCTATAGAATCATATCTATCTGTTAACCTAGGATGTATATTCTTGTGATAAAAATAGACTAGTAATTGATATGATCATGACTTGTACAATTTACTTATTCTAAACAGCCTGCAATAGCACTTTCAATGGATTAGAAGTAATCCTTGTATTGTAATTGAGTTGTATGGGTACAATACTTCGTATTAGAATAGAAATATATATAATGTGTGTGAAAAATAATCTTAAATTTCAATTCTATACCAATTATCTAAGTTTAAACTTATTTTGCATTTGTATACAAAATTTCATACCCATGAGTTAAAAATAATCTTGTGGAAAAAAAAAGTTGAGGAGTAGATTCAATAACCTATTTTTTGTCCTATCATCCACATATATATATGTCTGTATCCCCCTTCTTTCTTTTCATCCCCTATCTCCAAACCTAAGAATTAAAGATAAAGGAAAGGACATACATCCCTGAGTCCAAACTTGCTTTCTCTCTAAATAAGACCAATAATAACTTATAACCAACTCCAAATGAAAATAAACATCTGTATCACAAGAAAACAACCAAAAACCTACTCAACTCCCCTTAAGGGAAATGGGACGTCGTTCTCTTAAGGTGTCTTCCAGCTGATTTGGGATGGATAATACCTTTGTACAATTGGGGGAAAATGGTTAAACAAGATAGGAATAGCATGTGTGGTCCAGTTTCTAGATGTTGAGAAATTCCAGGCTTAACTAGAGTCCTGTGTAGGACAGTCTGAAGTGCTGGACCAATTGGGATCAGAAGCTGTCCTGGGAGCTGTCTTGTTCTTATGAGAACAGCAACTGAAGCACTTGGAGCTGAAACATGAAGGATGCAGGAGGTCAGTGTCCAGCATGCTGAGAGGAATGAATCCTGTCAGGTCTGATCCAGCGTCAGTATCTAGTTCTTTTGTTCTGGAAACATGTAATTTCTCACAAGCATTACACAGTCCTGAAACTATAAATGCATAAGGTGTGCGTGATGCACAGAACAATTAAGGCTGGGTCTCTGCTCTTTGTATGAGCAGAAGAAAAGACATCTGTAAGTCTTCATCCATGCAATATGAAGAATGGCATCTAATAATAATTCAGGGGGGTTCTGTAGCCAAGAAGACAGATATCCATGTCTCAGCCAGTCTCAGAGCTATTCCCATATGGTGGGATTAGCAATATAAGTTACCTGCTTGCTCTCCAGTTTAAATTCTTCACATCCTGATTGTATCCCACTCACCCATTCCCTCCAGATATCCTCTCTCTTTCTTATTCACTCTCCCTCCCTCCCCTAGTTTCTCAGAAACGGGGGTCCTTCTCCCCATAACATCTGACCTCTACCTATCCAGTCTCATCTCTACTACCTGTATTCTCTTCCTCTGTGGCCTGAAAGACCGCTCTGCCAGGGGCAAGTGATCAAAATTGGGGGTGGGGGGGGGAAGAGTCCATGTCAGAAGTAGTCCCTACTCCCTATATGTGCGACCCACAAGGAGACTGTGCTTGGTATCTACTACATCTGAGCAGGGTGTCTAGGTCTATGTTATGGTCTGTGGTTGGTAGATCAGTCTCTGTGTTGTAATGTAGTTATCCTGTATTATGTGGCTAATATCTGCTTATAAGTGGGTATATACCATGTGTGTCTTTCTGGGTCTGGGTTACCTCACTCAGGATGATCTTTTCTAGTTCCATCCATTTGCCTGCAAACTTCAAGATTTCTTTGTTTTTAATAGCTGAATAGTATTCCATTGTGTAAATGTACCACAGTTTCTTTTTCCATTCTTTGGTACTTCATGTCTTTCTTCATTTAATGCTTATTTTAGTTAATATGATGCATTAGTTTTTCCACAAATAACATAATTTTATTCTTTTCAGTGATGTGTGTGTGTGTGTGTGTGTGTGTGTGTGTGTGTGTGTATGTGTAAGTTTTCTTTATCTTTCATCTCTTGTCAGACGCCGAGGCTAATTACATACATTAGCTATTGTGAATGACTGAAATAAAAATGTGTTTCTGTTATAGATATTTCCTTAGAGTCCTTCAGCTTTATAACCAGAAGTGATTTATCAGGTGTTTTGAGGAACAATCATAGTGTTTTCCATAGTGGCTGGACTAGTTCACATTTTCACCTGCAGTGTATAAGTGCTCTCTTTTTCTTTATTTTTATTTTTTTAATCTATTCTTGTTATATCTCAATGGTTATCCCATCCCTTGTATCCTCCCATTCTTCCCTCCTTCCCATTTTCCCCTTATTCCCCTCCCCTATGACTGTTCCTGAGGGGGATTACCTCCCCCTGTATATGCTCATAGGGTATCAAGTCTCTTCTGCTATCCTTCCTCTGAGTGCCACCAGGTCTCCCTCTCCATACTCAGCTATTAAAAACAAGGAATTCCCGAAATTTGTGGATAAATGGATTGAGCTAGAAATGATCATAATGAGTGAGTTAACCCAGAAGCAGAAAGACTCAAATGGCATATACTCACTTATATCTGCATACTAGCCCAAGGGGCATGTCCCACGAAAGCCTTCACTTACCAGGAAACTGGGACAGAGGGGAGGACATCCTATTGGGACTCTAGATGAGAGAAGCATAGGAGAATAGCAAAGTAGAAGGATCCAGAGGGTCCTAGAAACCTACAAGTAGAACATTATGATAGGCAGATTTGGGCCCAGGGGCCCCGCTCAAACTAAGGCACCAGCCAAGGACAATATAGGCGGTAAACCTTAAACCCCTACCCAGATCTAGCCAATGGACAGAACATTCTCCACAGTTGAGTGGAGAGTGGGATATGACTTTCTCACATACTCTGGTGCCTCACAAGTGCTCCCTTTTTTTTCACAACCCCACTAGTACCTTTTTTCATGGTAATCATTCTATGAGGGAAGACATGAACATAACTGCAGTTAACTTGCATTCTGTCAGTGGATACTCTGTACTTCTTTGTCACCTGGCTACCACATCTCAAAACTCTACCCATTTTCTATGGAACTTAGTGGAACTGATGCCTCCATCTTCACTCTTTCACATCAGAGAAATACGAATTTGTGGCAGTTTACTCGGCATGACTCTTCCCACAGCCAGGCAGAGTCCATCATCAACGGCCATATTTAAATGGGTCCATAACCTCTTTCTCCACTCTACTGACTCTCTCTTGGAGACAGGACCCCCCAGGTCTCATCTCGAAGTCTTCACTATTACACCTAAGAATGCACATTTCAGAAGCTGTCTACCTAAAATATATACCCCACTCATCATTCTCCACTTAACTAATTTTAAAGTCTACACACCAGCTACCGAGTTCAGGCTGTTTTGCCAGGCCCACCAGACCTGTGGCACCTGGCACCAATCCATTTACCTTGTAACATCTTCTGCTACGTCCTGGTTCATACTAAGTTCACAATACACCCCCTTCTTATGGCTTGCTGGGTTTTGTTCTGTCTTATAACTTTCGCTCTAGTGCAGTTTCTCCAATTACAGTTTGTCCTTTAGGGTGCAGTCTAGTTATAATTTACTGCAAGAAGACTTGTTGATACCTGTAAGGTGATATGTGTTGGTTCCAGGCTACATTGTCTTGGCATGACAGGAGAGCCCTACTTTCATACACCAAAGTTTCTAACATTCCCTACTGAGTATCTGTCAAGATCTAGCAGAGTTCAGGCCTTGATGATGCAATCCCCAAAACATTAGTCTTTACAGTACTATTGCTAATATCAACTGCTTGTGTTTTGGAGACAGATTCTCGCTGTGAACCCCAAGATGATCTTGAATTCCCAAGCCTCCTGCCTCTGCCACCCATGTGCTAAGATGGTCTGTACCATATGTCTAGGTATCTGCTGTTAAAAGCTTATTGGAATGAGCCAAACGGAACCTTCTAGAAGGATTGGGGTTGGAAGTCTTTATCTTGTCATGAGCGACACAATGAACATAAGAGAAGAAAGCAGCTACAAGTTTTTAATTAAAAAAAATGTTTTGACTGAGAAGCATACACATTCATTTAGTCAATGAACGCAGAGGGTGGGGGACATTCTGGCAGCCTGAAAGCTGACATCTTAGTCTGGCACCCCAATATTCAAGGAGCATGGGCGCTTCTTAGAATGTTTCTGGCCACTGGACCTTTAGTTTTACCTCAAATTTGTTTTGTTTTATTTTATCAGATTTTTACCTGTGTAAAAATCATTGTGAGCTCACCAAACAGGCATTTCCAAAGTCTACGAAAGTCTTATCCTATTTGTGATTAAAACAAGACCTGGAGTATTTTAAGGGCCACCTCTGAGGAAACCGATCCAGCAACTCCTGGTATGGAAAAAAGGAACCGATGACAGAACAAGTGAGTTACCTAACCATTGTTCAGAGAATGTTTTTCTTTTCTTTTCTTTTTTTTTATGACTTCAAATTAGCAACAAAATCCTGGTGGCCGCAGTGTGTTAGCTCTTGTTTACTGTCCCGGACTCTGTGGCAACAGCAGTTTTTTGTTTGTTTGTTTGTTTGTTTGTTTTTTTAATTCGGATTGGTGCACAAACGGGGCAGTGTCGGTTTTAATGACTGTTGTTTCGCTTTGCACTTTACTGAGATGGTTTTAAACGTTATCTAAATGACTAAGCTCAAAGTGTCACCATCCTAAAGCACTCTGGTCCAGGGGAGTCAACATCATGGGGGTCGTCTCTAAACACCATATGCTTTTATTTGCTTTCGCTATAGCAACAAGCCAGTTACTTTGAGAAGAGCTGACCCCGCCATTTCAGTGTTTTTTTTTTCCCCCAAGCCAAATGTGCAGATGACCATGCAAGTTAGCAACAGGAAAGCAGATCTGAAAGGCTTTCAGGTCTACTTGAACTCACATAGATTTCCCAGGTACCTAGTTAAGCCGAAGGGTTATGAAAGAGCCTGTTCAGGGACTGTGGTGGCTGGAGGCATGTGGACAAGCAGGTGTTTCCACACCAAGATTTGGAGGCACCACATAGCTCGGGCTAAGAAACACAGCGAGCACTCCTTTCTCACACCTCTGGGCAGAAAATTCGCCCCTAGGAAAACACACTGTGAGCTGGCACGGCAAGATCTGGCAGGCAGGGAATCAGTGACAGGAGAAAGAGCAACGGGGTCAAGGCTAATAGCAGAGTAGCACAGAGGAGGCGACGGTCTGAGAAGAGAGGCTCATTTGACAACCTTGCATTATGTTGTCAAAGGCTAAACCAAGCGACTCTCACTCCGTCTCAGACTGTGGGAAAGGGAGACTGTGACCCAATCTGGGTTCCCACATCATTCTTGGGTGACCATACCTCTTCAAATGCGAAGCAGATGAGAGATTACATCAGCCTGAGACACGGAGTGGCATCCAGGTAGAAAGGGCCGGATGAAGGGAAAATGGGGACAGTTGCCTAGACACAACTGCATGCATTTGGAGATTGCACTTTCCTAGAAGAGCCTCCTCCTCACACTGCCCCCACACACCACGAAAGCTTCCTGAACAGATGCTCCTGTTAGCATGAATCTGTTCTTGGATATGACCTGGCAAGTGAAAATAACAGACATGCGCACTGGCAGGCCAGATGTCTGCTGCATAAAGGGGCCCAGCTGAGGGTGCTTGTCAGCTGTTATCACACAGGGGTCCTGCAGCAGAAATGAGCACCTTCTATACAGAAGGCAGTGTGCCCCCCCCTGCAAACCCCTACTGTACAGGGCCTGGCAAGACCTCCAAAGGAAAACTTCTGCGGCCATATTGCCTTCCGTCCAAACACAGCCTCTGCAGCAGAGGCACATCTTTGATGAAGGAAGGACATTTAGACACCAGTCTCTTGCTGTCTCCCAATATGTGTCCTTAGGTACCCTGGGGATGCTGTCCTCCCAGCCACACAATGACGATGACAATGCTGGTGGTTGGTGAGCTTACTCTTTCTTTGCTCTTTATTCTAGCTATGCTAGCCTTCTTACACTTCTTCCCTGTGTGAATTCATGTCCCACTTACCTTGGGGACTGTGGGGACAACTCCAGAGCCCGGGATGTGTCTGCACATACCTGTCAACCCTGTCAGTCTCATGTTGCAATCTACCCAACCCTCGTCATCATGGCTTCTTTCACACCACTCTGACTTACTTCCCTCAAGTGCTTTTTAACTGCCTAAAAAAATGTAATCTTCTGGCTGGAGAGATGGCTCAGCAGTTAAGAGCACTGGCTTCTCTTCCAGGAATCCCAGATTGGATTCCCAACACCCATATGGTGACTCACTACCATCTGTGAATCCACTTCCAGAAGACCTGACTTCTTCTTCTGGCTTCCTGAGGTACCAGGCATGTAGACTGTGCACAGACATACACGTAGGCAAAACATACACATAAAATAAAAATTAAATTTAAAAGATCTTTTTCTGGATATTTTGATGTTGGTAGTTGTATGCTGTTGGACTTCTGGCATTGGTACAGCCTTCCAGTACAGAGCTATGGGTTGATGTGTGGTCGCAGAGTGACAACTACTTGTTAACGGACAGATGAATGGATGGATGGATGGATGGATGGATGGATGGATGGATGGACGGATGAGTAGATGAGTGGATGAATGAATGAATCAAATGAATTAGTTGATTTGGTTTACATGACCAGTTAGGTAGGAAAAGAGAAGTAGCTCAACCAGGTCTTTGGGTTTTAAATTCCATGCTGTTTCCTGCGCACACGGTTACCTGTATTGCAAAACTTACATTTGGTTTCAGTGTTTATTCCTGGAAAAAAATAAACTAATTGAGACAGAAAATATAATGCCCTTGGCACATGCTTATGAACCAGAACACATAGGTTAGCGTTTTCCCCCCATTGAAAGCATCAGTTTTACAAAGAAGATGCAAAAGCTTGATGTCACACTCCAGAGCCACTGCAGGCATGGATGTTGTAAATCCTCCATGAAACAGTGAGTAGTGTCATAAGTACAGCTTTGAGGAGGGCAGTGCCTTGCTGCTTCAGAGCAAGTGAGCTCTTTATAAGTGAGCAGATTATAATCCTGACTCGAGCACGATGCTCAGACAGTCTCTCTGTGGGTTGTTGCAACTCCTCCATCTGTCTGGCAGATGAAATCTGTCCCCTTCTGGCACCTGTAGCGCTTGATTTATACTTTTTATATCTTTTCCCTCACCAGATACATGCACATAAAAGATTAAACATATTTTCAGACTCCATTATTTATTAAGTATGCATTAAGGATTTATACTATCATATTAAGACTTTTTCAGATATAGAGTGGTAATGTGCTCATTATGTAAAATTTGAAACACTAAGCTAAGTGAGAGTACCATTCATAACTTCAGACAAATTTGTAGATGAACTGTGAAGTCATTTAATCAAGCCCAGAGAGAAAAAACCATTACTGAAACTGCATTTTCTATTTCACGATCATATTTTATAAAATTCATAGTCTAATTTGTGAAGAATGGATATCTGTGTTGTATTTAGTTTCATGTCTAGAGACACATTATATATTTATACTTTTTAATTTTAAAAATATATCTCACTATATATGTGCATAAATAATAAATGGGCATTTTTGCACAACACACGTTAAATAAGTGAAAAAAATCAGAACTTTACTGAGGTGTATAAACAGACACATGTACCTGAGTAACATGGTTGTGTAGAAATATACACTGATGAATGGGGTGATCATTTGTAAACAGTTTTACTATGTCTTTGCACTTAACATTTGCTGATTACTCTATTTCCTCTTACTCTATGATCAATAGCATATAATAACTAATATTTAATTATTGTCCCACTGATGGCTTTTTTGAAGTTTCTAGTTTTGTTCTCAGTATTGGCCTGGAGAGATGGCTCAGTGGATTAGGTGCTTGCATGCACACTTGAGGATCAAAGTTCAAATCTCCAGAGCCTGCATATAAGCTGAGAAGATGTAGAAGCTTCTAGTAATCCCGTCACTCAGGAAGCATAGACAAAGGATTCCTAGCACAAGCTAGCTAGCTAGAGGGACCAGAATTTGTGAGCTCTGGGTTTAGAAGGACACCCTGGCTTAACAAAATAAAGCAAAGAGCTATCAAGGAAGAAACCCAGTAGGAATTTCAAGCTTTCATATATGCATGTGCCTGAACATACATGTGTGTGTGTTCACATATACACACTTGCATACACATATGCATACATACCTCACACACATGCACTACATATTATTGAAATTAGCATCTTTATGGTTCTCATATGTATCTCTGATTACTTCCTTTGGATTAAAAGGTTGAAATACCTGAATTTTTTTTTAAAGAAGTCTTGAGACTTTCCATCACACACTGTTTTGGAAAGTTGAGATAGTTAAATAGTTGCCATTTACCATAGTTAAGGCTTGGACTGTCCCCTAGAAACCCATGTGTTAAAACTTGATCCTTAGCCATCGACGCTAATGGGAGGGGTTGTAACCAATGAGAGTGGGGACCAATGGGGTCTTTGTATCATTGCAGGTATAGATAACAGGTATTGTGGGATCCCTGGCTCATCTTTCTTTTTGCTTTTGGGCCGTTATCTCTTCGCTCCACTACCACTATTATATCCAACTATTGTGTGCTAACCTCTCATACTCCATCAAGCAGAGGACTAAAAGCAGTGTTCATCTCATCCTAAATGTTAAAAGCGTGAGCCAAAATGCACCCCTTCTCTTTACTAACTCAGTGCAGAAAGCCGACTAACAAACTCTTGGTCACTGTTCTGTTTGCTGTTGCCAATTCATAGGAAAATACGGCACCCGACTCTAATTTTTCATTCATGTTTTTGTAAGTAATTAACCAGGGGAAACAGGTAAAACAAGATCACTTGTGCTCTCACCAAATTGCCATCTTCAACTCCTGTAAGTGACTTGACTCCATAGTGGTTTTCTCGGATATTTGTTTATTTGTTTGTTTGTTTTGCTTTGGTTTGTTTTCAGGGATAAAGTAGTAAGTTATCTATTATCAGCTTCTGGGAGGAGCCGATGGCTCTGTGTCAGTGTCGGATGGATTCTGTAGTCTAACAACCTTCACCATAGCCTTTTTCAAGGTCCTGATAGGTGTGACTGAGTAGAGCTAGGAAGACTGATCCAGGGAACTCTTCTTGCTAGTCAAAGCCTTAGGCTCTAGTACTCCAGAGGAGGAACACAGAACTGTGCTTCCATGGTGTGCTCGAACATGGCCAGGCTTAGGCTCCTAGCCTTGCCACTTACTAGCTTTTTGACATGGACATGCATGTCACACATAGGTGCTTTGAAGTTCTTTAATTTTGAAGTTTCAATACAATGCTTGAGGTATTCAGCACAGTTTCCAGTTCAGAGTACGATCTCACCAATAGTTATTATTTTTCACATGGTACTGGTGTTCTTCATTTGTGTTTTTGTGAATTGTATGTGTCTACTCTTTGACCATTTGTATTTCAGGAAATTGGTTTTCTTATAAATTTTAGTTTGTCAGTCATTAGGAATATTTCCAGCTTGTCTTACATGCATCTCATCCAATTATTTTTTGTATACTTTCCAGGAGATAGAAGCTACAATTGTGTGTTTAGAATAGTCTATCTTGCCCTTTTCTGACTTTCTCATCCTTTTTATGCTTGGAAAACAACTTGGGTCATCAGACATCATACAAACATTTCCCCAGGCATTTAAAATGCATTTAGTTGTTGATTGTCATGTATGCTTGTGTGTATAGATATGTGTACACATGTGCATCCCTGTGTGCATGTGTCCAGAGACCAGGGAAGGACATTGGCTGCCTTCCTAGATCACTCTGTTTATTCTCTCAAGAAAGGTCTCTCATTGAACCTGGAGACCTATGTTTTCCAGTTAGGCTATAATACAGCAAATGTCAGGGAGGTTTTTTTTTTTTTAATCTGGCTCCTTGGCACTGGGATTATAGGTATGCACCATGGTGCCTAGCTTTTCCATGGATGCTGGGTGCCTGGTTCTGGGTGCTGGGTGCTGGGGATCAAACTCAGGTTCTTACACTTGGGTCATGAACACTTCACTAACTGAGCCATCTCCTGGGGCTCCCTGTATAGGCTTTCTTTAGAGAAATATTTTCCACACAGAGAGATGCAATTGCCTCACGGATACCTAAGCCTTGATGCTCAGACTGGGCCATGCTGGAATTTCAAGTGCCCACTGAAAAGACATGGGGCCTTTCTGTGGGATTCCTAAATGCAAACCACAAGCAAAAAAACCATGCACATTCCATGTGTTTAGAGGAAGCCCAATACATGGGCACACTTTGGCTTAGGCAGTGAGCTTGTGCTGTGAATGAATGAATAGGTAGCTTGTCCAGTTATTTATGCTCAGTTATTGTCTAGGTATGTGATAGCTGATAAGAAGTATTAACCAGAAGTTGGAAGGGATGGAGCAATGCTAGCTTCTGAACTCGTTTTTTTCTTTTTTCTTTTTATTAATTTATTCTTGTTACATTTCAATGGTTATCACATCCCTTGTATCTTCCCATTCTTCCCTCCCTCCCATTTTCCCCTTATTCCCCTCCCCTATGACTGTTCCTGAGGGGGACCTCCTCCCCCTGTATATGTTCATAGGGTGTCAAGTCTCTTCTTGGTAACCTACTGTCCTTCCTCTGAGTGCCACCAGGTCTCTCCTTCCAGGGGACTCGGTCAAATGTGAGGCACCAGAGTATGTGAGAAAGTAATATCCCACTCTCCACTCTACTGTGGAGAATGTTCTGACCATTGGCTAGATCTGGGTAGGGGTTTAAAGTTTACCGCCTGTATTGGCCTTGGCTGGTGCCTTAGTTTGAGTGGGACCCCTGGGCCCAAATCTGCTTATCATAATGTTCTACTTGTAGGTTTCTAGGACCCTCTGGATCCTTCTACTTTGCTATTCTCCTATGCTTCTCTCATCTAGAGTCCCAATAGGATGTCTTCCCCTCTGTCCCAGTTTCCTGGTAAGTGAAGGCTTTCGTGGGACATGCCCCTTGGGCTAGTATGCAGATATAAGTGAGTATATACTATTTGAGTTTTTCTGCTTCTTGGTTAACTCACTCATTATGATCATTTCTAGCTCAATCCAGTTATCCACAAATTTCGGGAATTCCTTGTTTTTAATAGCTGAATAGTATTCCATAATGTATATGTTCCACAGTTTCTTTATCCATTCTTCTACTGATGGACACTTAGGCTGTTTCCATGTTCTGGCTATTATGAATAAGGCTGCTATGAACATGGTTGAGCAAATTTTCTTGTTGTGTGCTGGAGCATCTTCTGGGTATATTCCAAGGAGTGGTCTTGAGGAAGCCCTATTTTCAGTTTTCTGAGATAGCACCAGATAGATTTCCAAAGTGGCTGTACTAATTTGCATTCCCACCAGCAATGAAGGAGTGTTCCTCTCTCCCCACATCCTCGCCAACATGTGGTGTCGCTTGAATTTTTGATCTTAGCCATTCTGATGGGTATAAGATGGAATCTCAGAGTTGTTTTGATTTGCATTTCCCTGATGACTAAGGAGGTTGAGCATTTCTTTAAGTGTTTCTCAGCCATTTGATATTCCTCTGTTGAGAATTCTCTGTTTAGTTCCAAGCCCCATTTCTCAATTGGGTTATTTGGTTTGGTGGTGTTTAATTTCTTGAGTTCTTTATATATTTTGGATATTAGACCTTTGTCAGACGTAGAGTTGGTGAAGATCTTTTCCCAGTCTGTAGGCTGTTGCTTTGTTCTCTTGACAGAGTCTCCTGCCTTACAGAAGCTTTTCAGCCTCATGAGGTCCCATTTATTAATTGTTGACATTAATGTCTGGGCTGTTGGTGTTCTGTTCAGGAAGTTGTCTCCTGTGCCAATATGTTCCAGGCTCTTCCCCCACTGAGCTGGTGCCTAGGGTGGAACTGAGAGCTCCACCTAGCCTGTGTCACCACAGGAGAACTGCAGCTGCGCTGAGCTAGCGCCTAGAGGGGAACTGAGTGCTCAGCCCAGCCTGTGTCACAGCAGGGGAGCTGTGGCTGTGCTGAGGTAGTACCTCAGGCAGAATTGCTTGCTGAGCTGAGCCAGCGTCTCCACGGCACAGCGCACTCTAGCAAACCTGGGACTCTGGGGCTGAACTGTCTGCCGAGTCTAGTTTGGGTCTCACAGCACCACACGACCCAGATCCTGTCCAGACTCCCCTCTCCCGCAGCAACTCCCACTGGCCACCACACCAATCGCCTCCACCAGAAGGCTCTGAGCTGCAAACCTCAGCCATCGCCACTGGTGCCGCTGGAGCCGCTGGAGCCGCTGGTGCCGCTGCTGCTGTTGCTGTCTCTGCCACTGCTGCTCCAATCCAAGAAAATCCGCGCTCCTCCTGTGTGCAGGGGCAAGCAGGTCCTCCGTACCCTGGTCCCTCCGAACCGTGGAGCATTCCTGCTGTCGTGGTGTGGGAACCTTGGTGTTCCTGGCTCAGAAATCTGTGCAATTCCCTGAATTGTTCACTGGAGCTTCCAAACACAGTCCACTCTGCTCACCGCCATCTTGGATCTCCTAGCTTCTGAACTCTTAAAGCAGGGATCCAGCAGTGAGCATGGACTGAGTAAAAGAGGCAGAATACTGAGTAGGGTGGGGAAAAGAGCCTGGCCCTCTGCTTAGGGCAGTTGTCTGTCATCCTCAAAACAGCATCATGGTCCCGGATTTGAAGTATTTCTATAACAGAGCTCAGCCACCTGCTACATCAAAGAGATTCGGAGTGAGTACTTCTCCCACACAACTTTGAAAGAGGCAGCCACACTATGGCCACAAGCCGTTGGATACTGCCTTAGCTCAGCTTTTCATAGGCCCTGTTTGAATGCTTTTCTTCGAGAAGAGTTGTCTCGGCATGTTTAGCATGTAACTGGCTTCTTTAAAGTTTAGTACGTACCTTTGTTTTCCTGCCTCGTGATGTGCATGTACAGCTTTTCTAGGATTTATATTCATTTTGCTGTAAGCTCTCTGGACTTCCTAGATCTGTGGATTCATGTCTCACGTTAATTAGAGGGAAATGCTGAGTTGTTATCACCTTTTTAAAAAGCTGGGAATGCCATTGCAGGGAGCAGGGGATATATTATAGGTGTTCTACAGTTCTTAGGCATTCTGACTTGGACTGTTGGTTTGGTTGTTTTTCTCATTGCTTTTTCACTTTAGGTGTTTCTGTTGGCATATTTTCAAGTTCATGGACTCCTTCCCCCAGCCATGTCGCATTAGCCGATGAACCAGGTCATTGGCATAGTCATCACCATTTCTTTTATCCTTTATTTCTAGCATTTCCTTTTTTCCATTATTTTAACATTTCCATCTCTCTGCTTACCTCTTCCATGAGCTATTGTATGCTGTCGATCAGCTACAAGTATTTTTTAAAGTTCTGTCCAGCTAATTCCAATATCTGCTTGCTGTCAGATGTTGAACAGAATAATTAAAAAAAAAAAGCTTCTTGTATTTCAGAGTAGACACCAGATTCCTGCTATTGCTTTGTTTTATGCCTGACAGGATCTCACTGTATATCTCAAACTTGTCCTGAACTTAGGATCCTCCTGCCTTGGCCTCCCCAGTAGTGAGATTATAGGCATTCACACCACACTTGGTTCTTATTGATTGTTGATGTATTCCTAATCATGTATGTATATACTATAGGCTCTACTTTTGTTTTATTTTCCTATACAAATTATAGAAGCATTGTAATTTTTTTGGTTTCTTATTTTGACATATCTTTTCATAAGAAAAGCAGCATTCACATGGCTCTAAGGTTAAAATATACAAGGGGAACTGGGCACAGCGGTGCCCGCCTATGATCCAAGCACTTGGGGAGGTAGAGACTCTGTGAGTTCGAGGCCAGCTTGGTCTACAAAGCAAGTCCAGGACAGCCAAGGGTACACAGAGAAACCCTGTCTTGGAAAAAAGAAAAAAGAAAAAGGAAAAAGAAATATAAAAGCTTTCTTTTCATCTTTGGTCATAGTTTCACCTCCTTATAAATAAAACCTTCGATTATTTTCTTGCATACATTGAGTGCATATAAAACAAAAATCCAAACAGGCAGATAAACTTTTCTTTAAAAAAAAAAAAAGGAATATAGTCATTTATTTTCCTTTAATGTTCCAAAGTGCCTCTGCCTACTCTTTACTAAAGTTCTATGTTATCTGAATTATAGATGTGCCCCAATTAGTTGGACACGGTGGGTCTTGGGAGACAGGAAAGTTACTTTCTTTCTCTAGTAGAAACAATGTTGCAGTGGTCATAATAGTCAATTTAAAAGCCTGCCGGTTAAATTTGTGAGAGTAGAATCACCCATGCCCATTAAAGGCTTCCTGCTTTAGTCTTCCTTGACTGACATCTAGTGAGTACTTCTTTTGTGTTAGGCACTGTCAGAAGGACAGGAGAGGAGATTTTAAAATAATCACAGCCTTACTTCCGATGGACCTCATAAGATGTTTTCACTTAAACTTTAATGTTTGCTGAAGTTAGTTTTTATTTTTGTTATCCTTACTTTCTTGCATGGAAATTTCAGGAGAATTTACAATCGTTTTTATAAGCTTGATTTTTCTACTGAATCAAAAATCTTTACACCAACTCTTATTAAGTAAATATGTTTAGCTATGATTTGTCAATATAATAAAAAGAATAATTTTGTTATGTTTTAATAAACAAACCCTGTTCAAATTTGAAATTAAATTAAGTTGTGAAGGAATGAGGCTAATATGCAACATGTATCTTAGAAAAGTGAGTGTGTAAGTAATGTGTACATGCATACAAATGCACATGCATGCATTCCTTCTTTCTTTCTTTTTTCTTTTCTTTCTTTCTTTCTTTTGTTTTTTGTTTTTGTTTTTGTTTTTTGTTTTTTTGGGAAGGCTTTCTCTGTGTAGCCCTGGCCATCCTGGAACTCTCTCTGTAGACTAGGCTGGCCTCAAACTCACAGAGATCTCCCTGTCTCTTCCTTCTGAATGCTGGGGTTAAAAGTGTGTGCCACCACTGCCCAGCTACATAGTTCTTTCACAATGAAAAAAATGTAAATACATTAAAAAGACAATATGGATTCATCTAGAGCAGTGGTTGTTAACCTGTGGGTCACAACCCCTTCAGGGATCAAATGACCCTTTCACCCCTTAAGGGTCACCTAAGACCATAGAAAATATCAGATGTTTAAGTTAAGATTCATAACAGTAGCAAAATTACACTTGTAAAGTAGCAATAAAAATAATTTTATGGTCGGGGGTCACCGCAACATGAGGAACTGTATCAAAAAGGTCACAGCATCAGGAAAGTTGAGAACCACTCTCCTAGGTAATATGCACATTATTTATACATTACACATCTTCATGAAACATTAATGAAAATGATCTAAAATACAAAAAAAAAGTATATGTAACACAGAAATATATTTACATATGCATGGAAGACTATGAACGGAAATTTCTGCATAAAACTAGTTCTTTTGGTCCTATTCTAAGGTTGCTCACAGATGTCTTAAATTTAGACATTTGTGGAGGATCACATTACTCTAGACTGCAAATTCTTTGAGAACGAAACCCTCATTCTCTTGTACTGCCTTGGCATTAGCCACATGACTCACATATTTTGAAAATCTGAACTCAAGTTCTTCAAGTTTTACATGGAAGAAACGGCTCCTCTGTTAGGGAATGCTCTTTGTCATCCCCCCCGCCCCCTCCCCCCCCCCCCCCCGATCCCTCCATCCTCCCCCCACCAGGCTGCTTTCTTTTTCTCTTCCTGCATCCTAGTCTGTAAGAAGGAATACTGTTGATGGTCTGGAGGTGAGACTATGGGGGGGATGTTACAGGGCAGCTCTCATCTTGAGTACACAAAGATGCCGTTTCAGGAGGAAAGAATTAGACCCTAGAGTCTCTGGGAAGAGTGTTTTAGTGTGACTTTGTGTTACATCTTTTTTTGTCACAAAGGATTATAAAGGCATAAAGAGATCATCTATCTATGTTCTGACAGCAGCACACCGCAACAGGGATGTCATAAACACAAGTTAAAACTCCACAGTGTATTTATTTGACATGAGCGATTTATACATTTTGCGGTTATACAGCTAGACAATGAGTCTAGTTGGATAGATGATGAATGTGGCTTATTCAGTCTTATCAGAATTTCTAATTCTACTTTTTAGTTTATCATTTTCAAAATGTTTATTACTGTTCTTCAGACTCTGCTGAAAATATCCTAGCCATTTCCAAAGTAATATACATCATATTATTTCTATAAATGCATGTGAGCTTTGAAACCAATTCAATATTTCAATTAAAATGTAATTAGAAAAATAAATTAATATAAAATGAGACAGTTATTTATATTGGTATGCAAATAAGCCATATGGTTTGCTACTCATAAACAAGCCAAATATGTGCTTGTGTCAATAAACATGTTAATTTTCTCAAGTATATTGATTTTATAAACATTTTAATGAAACTCTATAAAATATGTAGATATATAATAGCATCGACCATTTAAAATTTTTAGTAATTAAAATATATGATTTATCAATTTAAGCATTGCCAAAATTTACATTTTAGCAAGGGTAACTATATTCAGTTGATCTGAAGCCAACCTCCAGAACGTTCTCATCTTTTCAAAGTCATATCCCCTAAAAAGAACTCTCCATCCCGCTCCTCCAGCGTCTGGAAACTGACATTGAACTTCCCTTTTCTATGAATTTGCCTTCTCTAGATATTTGAAGTAAGGAATATATGTGGGCTTTATTTTTTTTTTTTTTTTGGTAACTAGATAATTTTACTTAAAATAATATCAAAATTGTTGAGAATGTTCCAAAATTTTCTTTCTTTACATCTGTGAATAATACTCCGGGGTGTGTTTGAGTGAGCTCCGTATCATGAGCCACCTACTTGTCAATGGCTGGTGAGCTGTCATAAGCAGCGCAGGTACAGCCAAGGCTACGCACATGCCTCTTTGAGATCCTGCTTTCACGTCTTTGGATGTCTATCCAGAAGTGGAATTCTGGGGAAACTAACTCCGTTTGTAACTCAACCTGCACAGCAACTGCAGCATTTCACAATCTCATTCGAAACACCCAGGATCCATTTTTTTTCCCCTTCCAACCAACATGTTACATATCCAAAGGGTTTTTGTTTTTATAACAGTTAATGTGACATCCTCCCATTGCTAGAGTTATCGAGCATCTCTTAATAGGCATATTGGCCGTGTATAGATCACTTCTGGAGAAGTGTCTAGTCATGTGCTTTGCCCATCTTTCACCAGGTGTTTTTGTTTGCTTATTGTTGTTACTTCCCAGAACCCTTCAGAGTTCATGTCCTTACAGGTTTTCCACTCTCATTCCCACCCCCTCCCTTTGTCTGCACCATCTCTTAGCATTTGTGAGAACTTCTCTTCACCGTCTACCCGGAAATAATCTTCCAAGTGACGTTTCTGTCAACTAGTCTACTTTATATACATAGATTTTTGTTTCCTTTCATTTTACCTGTATAATTAGGTGAACTGTTGTTTATCGTTTAACTGTTTCACACATTTTTGTTGTTTCCCTGGGGTAATAAACTCTCTTAGGCGTTATGTTCTTATGTCAAAACTGTACATCATTGCAGATAAAAGCCACAATAATTATTTTTAGAAGCAAAGGGTGTTTTTACTGACCTATATATTCAAATCTCTGGAACTAATTAAGTGCACAAACTATTTTAAGTCACCAGCAATCATCTAAAGATGACTCCAGCTAATGAGGAGAGCCAGTGGCGCTCCTACAATGAATCCCAGACTGGGTTATTTATCCTCTCCTCATCTTAAATCCAGCGGATGCCTGCATCTCTCTTTTAGGAAATTATCTGAATGGATCGACTGATCAATGAATCCCAAATCTTTCAAAACTCAGACACAAACACACACACACACACATACACACACACACACACACAGAGAGAGAGAGAGAGAGAGAGAGAGAGAGAGAGAGAGAGAGAGAGAGAGAGACAGAGACAGAGACAGAGACAGAGACAGAGACAGAGACAGAGACAGAGACAGAGAGACAGAGTCAGAGAGACAGAGAGATAGGGACAAATGAATGAGAGAAAGAATAAATCAAACCCAAGCGAGAAAGAGATTCTCAGCCTGCCATTTCGATAAAACATCTTCACAGGCAAATCCCCAAGGAGCGAACAGCAAGCTGTTGAGCGAGTATAAATGAAGATGCTTGGAAATGATCTAGCCAGAAAGAAGTTATTTTCCAAACCAGTTCGCAGATCCTCCTCTAAGCGGTGTGTGCTAGTCATTCAGCTCTTTCCATAAGAATAAGGACTTCCTTCAATGCTGCCTTTATGGAAAAAGGTTGCATTTATGATGCTCTCATGCATATGCTGACTGTTCACAGCTCTGCTCCGTTTGCTACAGCTACATCTGCCTCCGTTTGCCGCTGCACATTCTCCCAAACCTTCCTCATGCCTCACAGACACCAAAGCCTCCTAAGGGACAGAGGGACTCCTGGGTCATGCAATCAACAGGTACCTTTTATAAAACAGATGCCATATGATCCCTGAAGGGCACACATTTTTGAATAAACATATGTCAAACACAATGACAGAATTTCCGGGAAAACCATAAAGTCTTGTATATTCCAGCAAAACAATGAAAACGTGAGTCACGAAGAAGAAGCAAGGCTTTAAAAAAAAAACTGGTTTTCTTTATCTGGTTATTCATAAGACTACATTAGTGACAAGAAGCCTTTGATCTTGAAAGGCAAGAGGCTTTGATATGTCTGGTCAGAAATGGAGTCCATTTCTCAGTTACACAGACATGCATAGAACCAACCCCAGCCACTGACGTTGCAGCCTGTAGCTCCTTCTCTCCACTCCATGCAGAATGTTGAGTCTAAATCCTGAATTTCGTCCACTGCTATTGTTTCTTATTTTTTTCCCTTTATGCACTATGATGTGCTGTCCTACCCATGAAAGGTAGTGGTAGCCCATTAACCTTGACCTTGTAGTTATTCCCCAATAAAACTTCAGTTATGTAACTCTAGTATTTCCTTGGAGCATAAAGCTTTGAACAGAAAATGTCTTACAAAATTCAACATAAGACAGAGCTAAGTTACACTGAACGGTTTCACAAATTAAAGGATCCTAGAAGACACAATTAGCATGTGAGAGTCAGGTGTGTGCAGGTGAGACGGGTGGGGTTGGTACAACCAAGCATTTGCTAAATAGGAAA
This sequence comes from Acomys minous, assembly GCF_964271855.1. NCBI lineage: Eukaryota > Metazoa > Chordata > Mammalia > Rodentia > Muridae > Acomys > Acomys minous. The sequence continues at coordinate 94,723,509 of NC_140492.1, read as the reverse complement.
GATTCTAGGCAAAGTGGAGGAGCCCAAGCATGAAGGTTGGGAGATGACATACATAAACTCTTAAACTTATATTGTCCAATAGGGTAGCTGCACGCCACATGGGCTATTTAAAGTTAAATCACTACAATGGGGGGGGGTGGAATTTAATACAAGAACACACAGCTAGTTGCTGCTTTACTGGACTGCGCAGTACAGATTTGGAACATTTCAGGATTGAAGGATGCTCAACCAGGACAGAATCAGAGAAGAGGAGGAGCACAGATGAGAGGTTCATTGGGTGGGGCCCATGAGGCAATGGTCACCTCCCTAGAGCATGTGTTGGAATCCCAATCCTGAATGTGATGATAACGGGGGGGGGGGGGGGGAGGGGAGGGGTGTCTTTGGAAGGTAATTAAGTAAGGAGGATAAAGCCAGTGAAAGCACAGAGAGCTAGCTCTTCTCCTTGGCCCTAAAGTTGACCGAAAGGGAAGCTGGCCATCTCTGAGCCTGGAAGGAAGTCCTTGCCAGATAGTGACTGTGATGCTTTGATCTTAGACTTCCAAACTGGTGAACCATGAAAACGAAAAAGCTATCACCCTGTGACTCACCAGACTGTGACTTCTTGCTACACTGACCATTTCAGGCTCAGACAGAAATGTTTACCAAGAAAAGACTGTACTAGGTGAACGGAAGTGAGGTGGTGGGGTATACTGGTCAGGGCCGTGGAAAGATCATGAATTTGGGCTGATTTTGACCTCAAGACCTTGTTTAGCTACTATAAGCTTTGGTGCAAATTAAAAAATGGATGCTTCTCTGGGCAGAAGCATCCTGGTGCTTTTGGCTCAGAGGTATCCCTGGTAGCTGGTAGGTTTCCCATGCTCCTATGGATGCCCCACAGCCATGCACACATGGGCAGCACCAAGTGGACTCTGTTGCTTAACAACAAAACAAAACAAAATAAATAAACCAACCAAGCAAAATCCAAAAAGACATG